>NC_090936.1:759101742-759717226 GCF_040938575.1 Ambystoma mexicanum
GTTGAGTCTCCTACAGGTTCTCCTCTGCCTACCATATAGCAACAAACAGACTTGTTGCAATATTTATCCAGACCTTGAAGGGCATGATAATTGCTTTGTGATATGTTTGAGGAGGCGTTTTGATCATTTCTTAGAATCCCTCTTATTTGCAATAGCAGAGTACATAAAGGTTTTTTTTTCTAGTCCTGTTGAGCTCCTTTCGGGTCCTCCTGTCTGGGCCTCTTTGGTCCTGGTGAGGGAATAGGGAACACCAACTTTACCTCACCAACTACAAATGTGTTGGATTATGTGCTAGGCCTTAGAAAAAGGATGGCCATTTTGATGGCCATAGCAGATGATAAGTTACATGAATGGCTAACTTTCTTCAAGCATTGGTATGACCAGAATGACTAGCATATCACTTTTTCTATCCCAGATGTGAGATCCATACTTGGTACCTGCAAGGTCTAGAGAACAACAGTGTAATTGGAAAGAGCCTTCCAGAGTTGTTTAGTGGCCATGGGCAATCTAATAGATTTTTTCCATATGGATTGTTCCTGAATACTCATTGTAAGCTTCTCCTTGCCCTTTATCTTCTCTTTTGTGTTTCCTCTCCATTAGCGCAATGATGCTTCTGTGCGATAGTGCACTCTACAAGTATTGCTAACATATCATAACATAACATTGTTCCATGATCCATGGATTGGCTGGGCATAATGTCCACTCCGTATAATTTTACTTCCATGACCACCGGTGGCAGAGTTCTGGACTGGGATTCCTAACAGGTAAACGTGATGGAATTGCGACTGTACCCATAGTGTTACTCTTACCGTCTTTTACTAAAATTGTGCTTTTAATCTTAATTTTTACGTGATTGGTTGAAGATAAACTTTTTCAGGTAAACATGTAACACTTCCTATTGCCCTGTGAGGGATTGCCACATGGTGAGTGTGTAGAAGCCTTGGCTTTTCAAATTTGTATTACATAATACATTGATATCGGTAATACATCTCAGAAAGAGTTTTCTCATAATCACACCTTTCTTTCATAAAGCTCCATGCTAAAATCGTAGTTCTAATATGTGCCCTGCTGCACCAGTCTCCTGATCTGAAGCACCTGCACTTCTATGACACTGAACAAAGTCAGAGGTGCCCTGTTTGACAGCTACTGTGGCAGGATGCATGGTTTGGTTATGTGACTGATAGTGCACCCAGTTATCAAAGCCATATCAAATCCCTGTCATACTCATGTCAACATTGTGCGATCAGGCCAGCTATGGAAGGCTATGTGGATTCATGGCCATACTGTCAGTTGTGGCTTCAGCAAGCAGGACGAAAGGCACAAAGGTTGCTTCTTTTGATCCACTGGGTGGTTGAATAATGCCTCTCCACCAGCCCTTCAGCTCAGGAAACCCTCAGCAGTAGAGCCCCTGTTAGTCATTTTTCAAAGGCACAGCCATAACAAAGGCCATCATCACACCATGCTGTTGCATACCAACAGGCAGATGAAACCACAGGTTCAGGAAGGGGCCAGATGAGAGAAGCAACATCTGAACATCCCTCCATACAATTGATGGCAGTGGTGGCATACAGGTGTGTAGGACTCATTTAGCCAACCTATAGGTTACTCATAGCTTTAGTGACTTGTCAGTGAAACAGGCTCACACATACATTTTTGGTGATGGCAAGCAGAGGTGATTTGTTCATTGGCTTGTAAGTTAATGAAACACAACATCCTGCATTCTGACTTGACTCGACCTCATGGCCTGTTTCCTTTATAGATCACAGGCAAGATTGGAGAACACTAAAACTAGGCCTCTGAATACTTATTCCACCTCCTGACAAAACAATAGACCCATTGATATAATTCTCATCTCAGTGGTTACTGTTCATAGATATAAATGACATAGGATGACATACTTCTTATAATACTTCTTATAATACATGACATGGGTTAGGAAGCTCTTACTTTGGGATATCTTCTGGTCCCAACAAATCAGCCGAGCGGCATAGGTCTTTCAATACCATTACGATGTCTGGTTGTAATCAACAGTCTATGGGCCTCATTACGACTCAGGTGGTAAGGGGTTTACGGCGGCGTAAACAGCGCCGACCCTTACCGCCTGATTCCGAGGTCCCTTAGCGCCATGGAGGTTTTAACACCCGCAGGTGTTAAAATCCATGGCGCTAAGGGACCTTGATGTGAATTACGCCACCGTAATTTATGGTGGCGTAATTAATGCCTTCCCCACTCCCATTATGCCCTATGGGGCAAAAATGGGAATGGGGAAGGGTAAATGGGGATTGGGGACTTACCACTAAACATAGTTTACGCCATGGTGGTAAAGGTACGACCCAGGCGGTAACTTACCGCCTGGGTCGTAATGAGGCCCTATCTATCTATCTATCTATCTATCTATCTATCTATCTATCTATCTATCTATCTATCTATCTATCTATCTATCTATCTATCTATCTATCTATCTATCTATCTATTTTATGCTGAGTTGTACGGCTGAGCTCAGGTCTGTGACCTTGCTCCAGTAACACAGAGGAGACGGAGCCTGCAGCCCTTAGATCTAACATGCATCCTCCGGTTGATGTCAAACAAGCACTGGCATAAGCCAACATAGTGTGAGATTGGCATGGTACTCAAGAGATGAGACAGTAAGCATCAGGTGGGTGTAATGCCTAACTTGCCCAATAACTATGGTTACCTAAAGAAACTAAGGAAAGTCCATGCTCGTGATTTCAAATCAAGAGTCTATCTGTGCCAAAACCTATGCTTGCCCTCACGTCTAATAGATAAATGTAGTATAGATGTATTCTAACTCAAATAGTGTTCCAAGGAAAGTCTGGAGCAGCCTCTTGCTCCCTTCGCAAGTTCAAGATACAGTTCCAACAATGTTATGTTTCAGAAATTCCTTCAGGACTTATGGTTCCCTTCCCCAAGCTTAAAGTGCTGATTCACAAAACCAATGTTCCAAAAGAGCTGAGGGTCCCTTATCCAAGCTTCACAAAATCCATGTTCTACACTCTTCAGCTTTATCTTGTTTCAGGATGGGTTTCATACTTCTTTTGTAATTTGTGTGGCTGCCTGGTCTAGGCGCAGTTCACAGACCGCACAGCCCACCCATCATAGGTTATGAAACCAGTTTCCCTTGTCCAGCTTTCTTTGCCTCCTTGCTACTTCTTTAGCTCTCTTTTACAATCATACTTTATTGGCTTTGTTGACTTTCATGTCCAACCTTCATTTTTGTTCAGCTAGCTTTGCCCTCTCAGCATTTTTCTCACACTTCACTTGCTCCCCTCGGCTGCTCATCCACAGCTTTCATTCACTTATTCACAGTGTTCCACTTAATGTTACTTTCTCAATGTTCTTGGTTAATCAAAGACTTTTGAACACTTAACGGTCCAACGGGACCCCACTCTGACATTGTGTTACTACTAAAAGCCCTTTCAAATGCTTCCTTCCTTTCAGTTCATTCCTCTGCTTCAATCAGAGGCTTTTGAGAATATGCCGATTGCAGGCAACCACTCTGATACAATGTAACTTTTCTAATACGGGCACTGGGTTCTCACACTCCTTTGAAACTCACCGGTCACAGAATCCTTCTCCTCTGTTTCTATGTTACAATGATTTCTGGGACTTGATGTCAGGGTCTCACCGCCTGCCCTTCGGACACCCCTGAATTGATACTTCCATTCAGGTAAACAAACATATCTTGGCCATATCGACAGGATCACTGCTTTTCATGGCTCCCTTCTCCCGCTTCCTCCAGCACCCTGAAGACATGGCTCCCTCGTCATACAATGACACTATGTTGGGCTCTGCAGTCCTTCAGTGTCTCAGTGTCCCATTCTCCTCTGGCTTCTCACAGTTTGGGCTGGTCTTCCTGCTGCTCTCTCCTCTTTGCTACTTAACTCTCCCTTTTTCTAAACCTGTAACCCATCAAGGGTATTCAGGTGTGTTTCTCTTGATGGTTTTGCCTGACTCCAATTAAGCCAATAACTGGGACATGCCTGACCTTGAGCTCTGTAGTGTGCAGGCCCCCTCTTCTTCGTACCAATACTGTAGTGATGTTTCCGATAGGAAGTGTGCATTACTCTTAGTTGTCTCTTCCTTGTTTCAGTACTTGAAGTAAGCTTACAGGGAAAAGCTGGAAAGGACTGACAATATCCTATAAAGACTGAGGGAGGATCTGATAAGTCAGTTTTACTAAAGGGGGGATACCATGTCTCACCTTCAGGTACCCTTGCTCTAATCCCCAAGGATACTTCACCCAGGTGACCATCCCTCTCTAGTTCACCCCCAGGCTTGGAATCCAAAAGCAATGGCCCTTCCCTAGCCACCTGAACAGAAGATCCTTCGGGAGAAGATGTGATAATACCTTTAGATTTATCACAATCGGGAGTGGTGGCCTAATACAAGTCTGTTAGAAAGAGAAAATAAGGGCATACATGTGACACAGTATCTTAAGGTGGGACAGACTTTGTCTTAGTTCATTAGGGATGCATAAACTCTTCCTGTAAAGAACACCTCGACATATTCTCCTTATGTATTTATTTATTAAAACAATATATTTCCATAGACCCATCTTTCACACTTAAGTGCAACAATCCTGACCCAAAAAAGGTATGTCGCGTAGTTCCTTGTTTGTTTACATGAGCAACATATTTCATGGTAGCCAAAAGTGCAGCAACCTTTAGGATTCCCCTAAAATACAATCAAATTCAGATAGGCATCTTTTTAATTTGAATATTCCTAAGATTTCCATCTGGTGATGCAATTGAACAGTGCCAGTATACATCTACTGGAACCTAATTTAATGATAAACATCTTATGTGAGAAACCTGAGGGTCTTCTCACTAATAACCCCTTGAATCCTCTGCACAGGTGGACAGGCAAAGGCCATCTCTATTGGATTCCGACCATTGGGGCAGAGACACAAAGGAGGATCACCTTGTTGGAGGGTTATTGGGGTGGCCTTGTGCAAGACATGGTATCCTATTTCCTTATTGACAGTCAACCCAACTCTTCCCCAACTTTCATGGGATGGTATAAGCCAGTTCCCCTAATTTCTCCACAATTGACACTTGGCGGTTCTATGATGAAGAAGAGGCAACTAACAGCAATGGAGACCATGCTCTTTTACAACTCTAATACTGTCACGAGGAAGATGCTTGCTAAGAGCAGTGAAGGTCAGGCATGTCCCTTTAATTGTGGTCAGACAAGGCTGATTGGTCATCCACACTGGCAGCCAGTCAAGGGGTCTGCAGGCATATAATTAGCAGGCTTTCGAAAGTTTCTGATCCTTTCATTGTAAATGATCAAACAGATGGGAAAACTTTGTATCGGAGTGGTCGCATGTATCAAGAAACATGTTTTCGAAGTTCTCAGAATATTGTGCCATTCAATTGAAGCAACAAAAAAAACCTGTTGGTGGGATCCCCTACTTCACTGGCACTCATTATTTTATTTTAATTATTTTTTAATGTGAAAAAGTACAAAAATCCAATTCTATTTCAATAAAACATTATTTCTCATTCATTCATTCATATTCCATACATACCATTCAGCTTCAGTATTCTAAAACAATTCATTTTTTTGAAAGCTAGAGTTTTACATGTAAGCTTTCTATTCTAATATATTTAGTTTCAAATTCATCTCACTAATAATTGTCCACATTATAAACATTATTGTTCCATATGTTTTAGGATACTGAAGCTGAATGGTATGTATGGAATATGAATGAATGAATGAATGAAGGAAGGAATGAAGGAATGAAGGAATGAATTAATTAATTAATGATTTAATGAATGAATGATCAATAATGTTTTATTGAATTAGAATTGGATTTTTGTTTTTTTCACATTAAACAAGAATGAAAATAAAATAATGTTTAACTAAACACAGCTCCTGTCTCAGTCTTCCTGTTCTTTCCCCATTTCCATCTGGCACAATTACTGTTTGATATATTCTGTTTAAACAAAACAAACACATATTGAACTACAGATGAATTGAAAATTAACCATAAGCAAGACGTACAATTAATTAATACTGAACTTAATTAAAACCTGGTTTCCAAACAGAATTAAAATTTTTGGAACCCACACAGGGGAAAGAAACTTTAAAACCGTGCAAACCATTATATGTTGAAGTGCTCAAATGAATATAATGCTAAAAAAAAAAACGCAGTATGCTGAAATCTAAAGTGACTTTAAAGAACATGCAAGCAAAAGAACCTAAAGCCCAAGGAGTTGCTGGGGGTAAGTTTGAGGGGGCTATAGCCCCCGGTATTTTGGTTGTAGCCCCGGATCGAATCTCAGAGGCTAGTACCAAAAGGCTAGCTAGCCCCAAGTCCTGGCAATCCTGACATTAGCATAGCCACGGATCTTTTCCAG
Source organism: Ambystoma mexicanum (assembly GCF_040938575.1). Classification (NCBI taxonomy): domain Eukaryota; kingdom Metazoa; phylum Chordata; class Amphibia; order Caudata; family Ambystomatidae; genus Ambystoma; species Ambystoma mexicanum. The sequence continues at coordinate 759,108,126 of NC_090936.1, forward strand.
ACCTTGCAACACCCCTGCTGAATCCTGATTTACAGTGAAATGTTCAACCTGTGTGAAAGCTGAAAATTATCTGAACAAATATTTGAAACAAAATTGATTGAACCGTGGAGACAAGGCTACTTTGTGTTTTTTTTTTTAACTGTGCCACTTGGAACTTGGGGAAGGGAACCCTGAGTTCTAACCACGAGAATGTTGTTTCAAGATTATCTCAAGATTGTTATAAATGTGCGATTTGGACTTGGGGAAGGGAACCCTGTATTCTGACTAGTAGTATTTAATTTCAAGGTTTTTTTAACTCTGTGCCTATGGATGTGTGAAGGGAAAGCCGAGCCCTGACTTGGGGAAGGAAACCGCGAGCCCTGAATAAGACAATTGCATCCTAAATCCAAGAAAGGGAATGTTGAGACATTTCTTTGGGGAACTGTTTTCTACTTGGGGAAGGGAGCCTAACGGAAGCTGCGAGCTGGAAGAAGCTCAGAACTTTGTTTCAAACACTTTTTATTTTTGGTTGCTGCCATCCCTATTCATTGTACCGATATAGTTGTAAGGGCAAGTATAGGGTTTGGACAAAGACAGATTCCTAAGTTTAACTCTTTAACTGAGACTTTCTTTCATTTTTTTAAGGCAGGAAAATCCAACCTCAGCATAGGACAAGTTAGGCCTATTTCCTTCCTGACATTTGTGTTAATACAAATTTTTGTTTTGAATTCAGACTCTGTTTTTTGAGTCCTTCTGCATGAAACCTTTGCACTTCATAATATAGGATATTAATGGGTTTAGAGGATCCTATTATCACTAACCTAATATGTTTCCCTCAGCACATGTATCACTACAAGGAACACCACCTATCAAAAAAACAATTTTCATCTTTACTCTTTCCAAGGATCATCATTTCATTGTATTCTCTGTTTGGAATTCTTGTCTTCTCTTTCTTTATGTTCCATTATGTTTTTATCGATTGTCATTAGTTCATGCTATTATACTGTCTCATTAATATTTCTAAGGTGCCTTGCTGTAAGGCGTTATAGAAGAACATGCAAAATATAAGAAACATACAAACAATTCAAAGACAAGTATTATACACACAGTAGTGGTGAGGTAAGTGTGCGGAATCAAGAATGAAACTCAGACACATGTGATCCACGATTTTGGTTAAAGACATTTGTTGAAAATGAAAGGGTTTGGGAACATGCCTCTCTGACCCTGCTCTAAGAGGAACTTCCCTACCTAAACCAAAAGATTAATGATCTGTCTGTGTCAAAATGTCAAAAACGAAACTGTCCTGGTCCACATTTCCATTCAGACCCTCAGACTATGAACTACATTTTAAGGTGAAAATGTTATTGTCTTTAGCCTTAGGAGGTTTAGAAAACATTTTAAAAAGGAAATATAATTACCTCCAACACAAATTTTCCAAGGATAAACTTCTTTGCTCCAGAGTTTGGCTACTTTCCCCATGATACCTCTTTACTTTCTGTTTGTTTCACAAGCAACATTTCCTTGTGTCTTTCTTGACCAGCAACAACACAGATACAAACAATTGTATGGTTGTCTACTTTTGCCTCTTTCAGGATACATTGTATACTCTCCTGCCAGTGTTTTGCTCGTTCTTACCTGGTTTACACAATCATTTTTTCTCATCATGATATTTCTTCTCAGAACATCTTTACTACTGGTTACCACAATCCCTTTCTAATCCTGATATTTCTTCTCCAGACCTCTTTAATGTATGTACTTTTCTTGTACCTGCCTGGTATACTCTCCTGCCAGGGCTTCTGGTATTCACTTACTTGTAATAGGCTGCTATACTCTTCTGCCAGGTTGTCTGGTATTCACACACTTGTAATTGGCTGGGATTCCCTACTGCCAGATCTTCTCTTTCTTAACTAAAGAAAATGGGTGTGGTCCTTCCCTTCTCTCTCCCCATGGTGTCACTAAACTTGCTATATCCCATTAGCCACTTTCTCTCTATAATGTCTATAAACGGTAGGTATATTGCTCTTCCCACTCTGTTTTCATGCACTCCCCACTTTGAAATCTTTATACATTTCATACATTTCACACACAATTACTGAGGCTTTTCCAATCTCTTCCCAGCCTCTCTCAGACCATTTTGTTAACCCCCTGGGTCCTACCACTTATGCTCTGGACTCACTGGTTATGCGGTTCCTCATTTGGTCTCTGGATCCTTTTCCCAGTGTTCCAATCCTATAGTAATAAGCTCACCGGTTGTGTGTCTTTTGTCTGCTTCTACGACTTACTTTTGGTGCCTTTAGCTTCTCTGGTGATCCACGGTAATGCGTCTGCACGGAGCCACTTTGTCAGCAGTTTGCCTCAATATATTATGCTGGTTTATCCACTGCTGCTCTTACCACCAGTCTGCCCCTCTCTTAGGCCCCATAGCATTCAGGTCTACCTCTTCAGTTTCCCAGATGACACCCTTACAGTTGGCGTTTTCGCTGCTTCTACGGCCGTATCTGTTCAGCAGTCCGACCTCTCTGCTGTTCACTGGTGACAGTCTCTCCTGTGCGCCGCCTGTCATCTCTATGCTGCTCAGTTCTGTCATACCGTTTCTCCCTTGTATGCAGGTTCCTTCATCTTTTTTCCTCTCCAGTCCTCAGCTGTTCCATACTTAAATATCTCGGCTCTCTGAAACTCCCTCCAGCGAATAGCCTGCTGAGTTAGTTTACCAGTTCTTTCTATCGTTCTTCCTCCTTCCCTCTTCCTCATCCCAGTATTTTGGTGGTTATGGGTATGGGAGTCCTTTCTTAAGAACCTGCATAAAAGCCCTGGACAAGTGTTCTTTATGGCTAGAAAGGACCAGTTAGTCCTGGATGATTGATATGTGGAGTCTGGCAAGGGGTGTTTAATATTCTGCATAGGTGGATAAGGGAAGGTCTGAGCATTGGGGATGGGAGGTTCATCTTTAGAGGGGAAAATGGATCCCATGTCTCAACTAATGAAGTCATAATTACCCCCTGTAGGCTGTCTACCCCCATGTGATCTTCTCCCACATAGCCACCCCCAGGGTCAAAATCATGTGGTGGCTGCCATCCTCTGGCCACATGCAAGGAGGTTACCACTGATAAAACAGTGATGACTCCAGTGCATTAATCACATAAGGATGCTCAGTTATTTCACCAGCATTTGAACAAATGACCTTTTAGGGAAAATTCAGAGTTGCTGGTCTATGGGCTAACCCAAAACACATAAAATAGAACTGGTGAGACCTGCAAAATGTTATTTACATCATTTTTCTTCTTTACTTTCTTCAACAACCCTAATGATTTTCAAATTTGCTGAGCACAATCTTAGGCCATCTTTGTTGGAACTCTGTATGTAAGCTTACCAACATTCTTTCCTCTGGGGACCAAAAAAAACAAACTGCATGGTTCTTGTTGGTAAAACTAAATGTGTATTCACTGAAGGGACAGATGTTAATTGTACACACTTATTCTCCTTGCTAAAACATAGCCAACATAGCCTACCTTGTAAAGTGACAATTATTTACTTCCCATCCTAATATATACTTTTTTCCATTGGTATTACCTGACATTTCACAAACTTACTAAGCCATTACAGCTGGGGAGGTTAAAGGGGCTGTTATTTACAAATGGAACCAACACCTAACCATATGGCAGAGGTTGTCCCTGGGGTAGAGGTCAGCGATTGGGCAGGACTCGCAGGAGGAAGCACCTACCACACTTCTGAGTGAATTACCAAGACCCTGATACCACATACGCAGAGCATGGTGATAATCTTGCTTGTCATTATCTATATTCCTTTCACTTGGACTTTAGCCTTGAAAGTGCAAGCTCAGATTTCAAATCTCCATCCACTATGCTTCCACAAGTTTCTCCAGGTCCATAGCCCTTCAGGAATCCCAGAGTTGTTGCAGAATATGCGTGTGCGTATTTTGTGCAGCATGTCTTCCCTGATGCTTGATAGCTCATTGTTCACATATTGTTGAACTTCTGTACTAGCAATGTCCCACAATAAGATCATAACTGATGATACAACTACTTTGATTAATTGTGTTAACACAACTTGAATGTTAGTGCTGAAAGAGCCAATCAAATGGAGTTCATCAATATTGATGCCTGTATTGGTGAATTGTGCCTCAGTGATAAAAACCTGTTGCTCGTTCTAATCAACACAATCAGTCATTTAATCCTTTGTCCTGGAAAAGTCCCCAAGTTACAAGGGTTATATTCCCACCATCCCAAGCCTGATCAACCACTTCCCTCTTACTCCTCCCAGTAAATAATTCTTTGACCCACTGTTGTAACCTTATTGCTGCTCCTTCCTAGAAATTGGGAAACTGCATTGTGATGTGAAATGCAGATAGATGGATTTTAGAAAACACGGTACCCAGAGCAGCTTTGACAATAACATATCAAATTCAAGACTTGTTTCTAATTGACTCACAGTATTTTAATACAAAGATTTTGAAACCATCGTAGTAGGGTTGAAAACCCTGGTCAAAACAATGGTGTCTGCGACCATATACTGCATCATGGAAGAATGTCTACTTTTCTGGTTAGTATTGTACTTACCCTAATACCTGTGACACATTGGAGCAGTCTCTGGTTACTTCTGTATTGTTCTTGAAGCTCATAATTGTTATTTGAAAGCAGAACTGTTCAACATAATCAATTAAATCTGTTCTTAACCCAAGCTCATGTCCTTCTAGCCCATTGTGGAACCAAATGAATGTGTGCTGCATTCCCCTTTCCCCTCATCTAAAGTGTAACACAGAGAAACAATAACACATTAGATCAGAAACGTGTGTTAACTTTGGAAAAACTATTATTGCATCAATCAGACTAGCAACGTTGGGTGAAGTCTCATTTTGTATTCACAGAGCGGTAGTAAGTGTCTGCCATTCAGCTGTAAAAGCGTGGGTGTAGCTCTCATGAGACAGCCAGTTCAGAAGGGTTTCACATGGATATGGGACCTGTACTGGTGCGCATTCTGCACGTTTTTAGAACAAACCATAGCTATACAAGAACTCTCCATTCCCAAGATCCGCATAAATCTACCTGTCCATCCCTGCAAATGCCTGACAGAACAGTGCTTATACCAGGGCCAGGATTTGGTTATTACTTGGGAAAGATTAAATCTTCCTCTGGATCCATCCAGAAAGGGGGGAACATGTTTACAATCCAGTTGAGCAAAAAATCAAACCCAAGGTAGTATACAGGCTTCAAAGTACTAAAGGTATTCAACAGAGCACAGCAATCCTTTTCATTTTGTTGATACCACAACGGGTTTGCACTGGGTCGGATGCACCCAAGTAGGGATTTCTCAGAGCTTAATGGCAGAGTTTGTGGTAAGGAGTACCTAATAGGCTTGATGCCAAAGCAGATGTTTGCGAGTGTGATAGGATCATGACATGATTGATGGGTTCATGATAATGGCAGGATTCTACTGGTGTCTTTGGAGTGAACTCTTTCACCTGCTCATGAATGGAACTCATAGGAGTAATCAGTGACAGCACATAGTTAAAGAGGTTATCATCCGACAAAATTAGTATAGTTCCATTCTGTCGCTCCACTGCCACTGCTGACTGTAGATGGTGCCTGCAGTGGAGACTATGTTACACCTTAAAAAGTCAAGAGCTCATTTATGATCATTTTCACAAAGTGGATGCCCTTATCTATGGTTATAGTCAGATGTTTTGCAACAGTTAAAGCCTATGCACTCCTGAACGGGTAAGCTTCTAACACACCTGAAAAATCATCAGATGCTGATAAGGCATATTGGAAGTTATTACTTGGATGTTAACAAAGGTACCATGAGGCTGCAGGTGTATTCCTTGTGTTGCTGGGATTTTCTTGACCATCTTATTCTCAAGGCAGATAACACACCTTTTGTATGAATATTATTCTAGAGTAGCAAACGTGTGGGGCAACCAGTGTTTGCTTAGGGTGGGGATAATTAACTTTTCTGCACATGCTCTTGTCCATGATATAGTCAGCAGTATTTATGAAAACAACAAACAAAACTGTTAATCTCTCGATAGGACATCCTCATACAGTATGCACCCTTTCTGTGCGCTATGCTCTTTCTCTCTAAGAAATGTGTTCTCCTGTATTTGTGCTAATTCCCCAAGGGTTTAAAAGGGAGGTGGTTCAAGGAACTTTCTCAGTGAAGGAATATTTTCATCTTGGGTTTTAGTACTACGGCCAGCCTCACAGCTGAGTCCAGATAGTCTTTGCCGCAAATGATCTAATTCTCTAATGACAAATGTGCACACATATCATTTACTGCTACTTGCTTAGGGAGCATAATGGCATCAAAAGTGCTTTCACATAGGGGTTGTTCTTAATATGAGACCCTGATGAGGAAAGGATCCTTGCCCAATCCACAACTGTCGGAAATTGGTGGCAACTTGAAAGAAATACCTTGAGTCAGAGTATATATTCACATTTTACTGCTCAGATAATATACAAGTCCTTGTGAGGGCCACTAGTTCAGCAACCCGTGCTGAGGTAATTTGGCATTACTTCCCACTCTTCACAACTTTCTTTGGGGCACATACAGCATACCTCACCACCAATGTACCATTTTAATTATGGAACAAGAGGCATCTGCAAAACAGATCAGGTCTTATTTGTGCAGGTAAGTCTCAGTTAAATCACTTTCTGTTGTTAAAAAGAAAGTCAGTTATAGCAGTACTCCCTTTCTTGGAGTTCACCATACTGGGCAGTGGGAAATAAAGGTGCTGGATTCAACACCTGTCTATTTGGCGTGCCACCATACTTATCTTGCTTCCCTCCAAAACAATAGACCCATTCGTATGATTCTTGTGTCCGTCATGAAGGTTCATAGATGAAAGTAACATACAATGAAGTACTTATGCTCAAGTCGGCCTGGCATGTAAAGGGGACCACTTACCGTCTGACCCGATCACCCGAGTGGCATAGGTCCTCCAGACCCATGACTAAATCTATTTGTAATCAATAGTGTAGTGTTCTGCTCAATTCATGCTGTATCATACTGCTGAGCGCAGGTGTATTCACCTGAGGGTTACTGGAGATGTGCTCCAGTAACCCTCAGGGGCAGGAACCTTCATCCTTACTCCAGACACGCATGCATCATTCACCTCATGTGAAACAAGCACTGGCTTTGTACAAGACAGGGAGTGGTGGACTAATAACTGTCTGAAGTAAAGAGAATCTTAGAGCATCTAACAGCATGCAATTGACACAATAGCATAAGACAGGGAGACTTTACCTTAGTACAATTATGTCACTCTATAAAGAACCCCCCACCATCTTCCCCCAATATATGCATGAATGTACTTATTAAAAACATTCACTTTCATAGGTTGATGGATCATCAGGAAACTGAGAGGGCTGGTCTCACAAGTGAGTGATACTTGTGCAGGACCTAGTAAAAGTGTGTTTGCAGTATTTCATTTAGATGTTATTTCTTGTCCCAGTATTTCCATTTCAACCTCTGAGGCTGAGAGCCTCTTGATCCTTGAGAGTTAAACATTGAAAATCAGGCAGTAACAGTATTTAGTGCCACCACAGGAGTTGAACCTGACAACCCCTGGGCAGGGATTCTTCACAACTTCAATTCACCTGCTGAGGGGCCATGTATGAGCTGGAAGCCACAGTGGTTGTCCTTAAAACTCATCTGACCAATCATACTAAAGCTCTTCTAGAACCATACTTGCACCAGAGATAATAGCTGTCACTTAGCCAGACCTACCTTCAGCCACTGCAAACAGATCCCTGGGCTTCTTGCAATGGGACCCACAACATAGGTAAGTGGCCTAAGGGACTATTTTTGAACTAGGTGTACTGGGACGGGAGGATAGCTCTGTGGCAACGCACGGGTATTGGAAGCAAGACCACACTGAGCAAACACAGGTTCAAATCCCGGACCTTTAATTGAAAAAAAAGCATGTTATAAATAACCTGCCCTTCCACAATAAAACTAGCGCATAGATACCTATGGTTTATGTGCACTATAAATAAATGCAAAAATAAATAAATACTGCATTCTGGAATCTGGGTTTGGGGAACAAATGTGCATTCTACTTATGCTGTCCCACTTGCCCTATAGGGAGTCTATCAGTGCCAAGTCCAAACTTAGCACTTCCATTCCCTGGCCAAGGACAGTTGAGTTGTAGCCTAGCCTTCCCCAATGTGTAACCCCTAGAGGGCTAGAATCGGGAGTGTATCCATGATTTGTTCTGACCAGCATTTCCTGAAAGTTTGCTTTTAAACTACATTAATACTTACCTGTTGGCTGAGGCCAAAACTTGCTCAGGGTCCCTTCAGGACTTTCTAACACCCCTTCCAGATACTTACCTGTGAAGTGAACTCTTTGTGAGATTGAATTTGCGTACCTGGTGATGGAAGGACTGCTAAAGCTAAGGTGCCTGCCTTATAATTATAAAGCAGCTCATTATTATATCAGGTTTAAACACTTTTCCCACACACATTTGTTGCCACTGAACTGCTTTTGTAATTGTGTATTATTTTTTACTGTACTGATTGTAAAATGTAATACAGGCCTAAAGGGGGGTTTAGTTTGTAAATATATATGCATATACATGTGTGCTGCAGTTCCTACATCCCCCCTAACAAGTTCCATACCTGTAATTCAGCCCATGTCTCAGAAATGGAGTTGTATACATGCAAACATATACCATTACTTATTAATTGTTTATCTTTATATTTTTCAGTTTTTGCCATTGGGCTTTTCATAATAGTTTAACGTAATTCATCAATTTCAAAATGTATTCAAATATGTTTACCCTCATTAAATGGGATATGGCAATGAAACACTAAATTCGCTGCTGATTGTATATGCAAGTACACATTACTCTCCCTGTGTAGCATTCAATAAAGTCATTTTTTAAATGTTTAAAACCGTCATCTCCATTTCTGGCATGTAAGAGGCTCGTTGAATGAATGATCATATATATTAGTATGCACCATTGTCATACACACAGAGAGTAACATGCCTAAACTTAACCAAAGGAATTCATAAAACACCATCATAGTCCACAAAAAATGTGCAAAGCAAGCTTTCCTCCTCAAAACCAATACATAAATAAAATGTAAGCATAGGGTTTACAATACAATACAATTTGCTGTTGCAGATCCTGTTGTGAGTATTTAATCCAAAACTCAAATAGATTGTTGCTTAAATGGCACAAGATAGAGACAGATAAGAGTCAGCGTAGTTTTAAATTGAATCTCGGTATTGATGGTCACCAATAGGTGGGTTAGTAATAACACTAGTGTAGAGGAGGAGCCAAGTACCCCCACCTACACCACCTCACCTGTATTGCCTATATGTTGAGAGCCAGGATGTGAGACATGTGCGGTACCAGTGAAAATACCAATACCTAAGAGAATCCTGGAAGCAAGGTTCCCATTGAGAAAACCGTACCTGCATACAAGAAAATATGATGGCCGTTTGAATGAAATCCCGGAAGAAGCAGAGCAAATTAATGGACAAGACAAATGGTAACGTTACACAAAGCAGAGTTGACGTGACTAGAACAGATGCAGAGACTAGAGAATGCAGATATTCTATAAGGCATCAAGAAAGTATCATGGATAAGTGACATCTTGGGATCAAGGTGAAAAAGCTTATGCCATAAAATGGATGAAGATATCAAGTCAGTTTACCCGTGTACAGATGCAAAAGAAATGCAAGCAGACAAAGTATTCTTAAGGCTGGCTTTATTGTGAATAGATTGTGGCATGCACCATTATGTACATATATGCATTAAGAATAAACAATGGATGTTTCCACTACGTGTTATAGCAGAGTTGGACTAAAAATGGAAGGCCTCATCTTCAGTGTGGCGCAGTAAGAAAACACATGAATTAAAAGTGAATCTCAGAAAGACGTGGCTTACTGAACCGTGAAATCAAGCCAAGAAGCCAAGATCTTATCAGGATGAAGTTAACTAGCAGTGGATACAAAATCGTGTGAAGGACCAGCTCCTGTTCAGAAGGCATGAACAACACATGAAAGACGTCAGAGGTCTATTAAAAAATAGTATTTTAAAGACAGTAAAAGCTCAAAACCATGGTCTACAGTCACATAGAAGGATGAAGTTGGACGACCAAGACGTTCACACCTACGCACGAGGGTAGAGTGTGCCTTCACTCCCTTGATTCTCCACAGTGCAGAACAAACTCAAGGCCAAGCTTCAAAGCGTAATTGACTACGCTGACCACTGAGGTGATGATAGATTGATATGCTAATTGGTGGGAAGCTGGGGTAAGACAAGCTCCACAGCACCTGGAAGTCCAATCTGCGTGCTGCTAGATGTAGGTGGAAAAGTACTGACGAGGGTTAGAGTGACAACCAATTGTAGGGGACCATGTAATTAAGGGTCTTATAGTTTGTGTAGCCAATGGGACGTTGTGTATTTAGTGACGTTCATAGTGGCCATTTTGAGGGAAGGGCTTAGTTGTCCACCTGATGTTAAGAAACCTATCACTTTCACTTACTAGCCCATAACAGTATACATCGTATATGTAGATGTTTACTCTGAGACTATCATAGTTAGTAATAGTTTCTGTAGTTTGCCACGTAAGATGACATTGTTAGTGACACAGGTTAACATCAATGATGACAAGTTTTGAATATAAAAGTACATTTTTGTAATGAATTTTGTTGAGTAAGAGGATTGAGCAAATTTGTTGATGTTCGTTATGCTCCCTGTTTTAGACAATTGAAAATAAAACAGTTATCCTTTTTATCAACTAACTGAGTCATTTTGATTATTAATGTTGAGTAACTTCTGCATCCCCATCCATATCCAGGGTAATTGCTACTCATTTTAGAGGGCTGAGGTTATTCAGTTCACAAGATTTGTAGTTGACACCCACATGCAGCGTGACCAAAACAGCTCCCGTCCAAAGAATGAGGAGCGAACATCGGCCATGCCAAAGATGCTAATGCTGTGTGTCTCAAAGGCATTGCAATACACTGTTAAGTGTTTTAGAGATTCTTTTTGGGTACTGTTCCCACAGAACCTACACATCCCATTATTGGGGTCTGGTGTGCCTTTCAACCAATGTTGCATGTTCTCATTTGAATGAAACTGATTCAACTTGAAGTGGAGGTATAGGTTGTGTGCCTTATTACTAGGAGAGCATGTTAGATACATATGGCGTGGGACACGTTTTGTCTCGGAAAACAGGCTTTTTCACTCATGAGTTTATAATTTGCCAACGACTCTGTAGTTAAGAGCCAGTCATGTTCGATTTTCTTTTTTCTCCCGCAGATCATTAGGTTTTAAATTAATACTATCTAACAATGCAATTATCTTAACGTGATATTTCTTAAAGGAGTGTGGCTTGTTCTCCCCTATCATGTTGTCAATATTTCGTAGGGGGAGTTGCTGGGAGGATATAAAATTTTATAAAAGTTATTTAGCAGTCGCCAGTTGTGTCTCACTGCCAGGGATATAATCCCCGGCTCATGCCGTAATATAGCATTAGGGAGGGCCATAGCTAACCTGAGAGTATTCTTTCAAAGCGTTCCTTGAGTTTGATTTAAAATGGTGTCAAGATCTACAAGGCACATATCCATCCCATAGAGGATGACAGCCTCTACTTTTAGAGTTTAATACTCAAAGAGCGGAGATATAGAGAATTCACAATATCTGGAGTATATTATTCTCATTTGAGAGCGGAGAGTCTTCACAATCTCTGAGAGGGCTTTTTTCCACATGGTGCATGAGGATATGTTACAGAGGTTATAGACTAAGTGCCTCTTTATAACTATTGCGGAATGTGTTTAACGGTGCCCGTAATGGTGCCACAGCCATTAAACCCACTCCGCAATATTATGAGGTTCCCTTGCGGGACCCGATGTGGACGTCTGGTTTATCCAGACATCCATAGCGGGTTCCTCGAGGGAACCAGGGTGCTAACAACAATCCCATTATGAGTGGGCCCGTTGTTAGCTCCCTCCCCATTCCCATTGGGCCCTATGGGGGCTCAAATGGGAATGGGGAAGGACCAGGCCCGGGTTCCCTGAAGGGGAATTACCAGGCCCTCCAAACTCGGAATGGCCCGGTAATTCCCCATTCAGGGAACCCGGACACGGTTTTGGAGGCAGCCATGGTGCCAATAGCGCTATGGCTACCTCCAAAGTCGTAATGAGGCACTAAGTATGTTACAGACGGGACTTGTTTGACTTTTGCTCCATCCAACCACCATTTGTATTTAACACTTTTTCCTTTTTTGGTTGTTGAAGATGATAATGTTAGATTTGGAAATATTAGGCTGTAGATTTAATTGCTTTGCATATGAAGCAAAGAACTCTAACTTAGCCTGTAGTCCGAATGCAGTGGTATCAAAAATCAAAATATCATCGGCAGCCAATGGATGTTAAGTTTACCTAGGCAGGCCGGAAAGGTAGGCCTCTGAGAACATAAGGAGTCCATGTCGGCTAAATAAAGATTAAAAAGTGGGACCGCTAAGTTGCAGCCCTGTGTGACGCTGACATACGTCGGGATTGAGACAGCCAGGGCTCCCTGCTGGGAATTCTTACTTTGAACAATGTATTTTCATGTAAAATAGCTAGTAGCAAGATTGTGTCTGGCAGAAAGCCCATTTCAATCATATTTCTCCAAAGCACTTTCTGATTGACGCAGTCAAAACTGCTTTTAGATCAAGGGACGCCATGTAAATGGGTCCTCATTCACTGGTCTTGCTCTTTTCCAATGAGTGGGCTAAAATGGTGGCATTGAGTGATGTAACTATCTGCTGACAGAATCCCACTTGGAATCGTGATAAGTGCTGTTTTGTTTTATATGAGATTCCAATTTGTTCAGGATTAATATGGAAAATATATTTTTAGATACATCTAATAGCGCAATAGTGTGATAGTTCCCTGGGCAAGCTGGATCGCCTTTTTTAAGTAATTGTATTATAATTGAGGCATGCCATTAAGTTTGTATTATGTTGGAATATTGGTTATTTTAAGTATTGGTGCCCAAAAGCTTGGGTCATGTTTAATCACGCAGGTCGGAATACCGTCAGGGCCTGGAGCCTTTCAGTATTTCAGCCGCGAGATTGCCCATTCTATGTCGATGTTGTCCAAGGGCATGCCCCAAATTTTAAATACGTACTGGAGGAGCCTCACTTCTGAATCTGAGTGGTAGTTGAAATTTATCCAAGAAGAAGGCACACCATGTCTCAGCTGCTATAGAGGAAGAGAGACTATTTATCTGATTGGGGGAGATAGTTCTTAATACTGCCCATACCAATCTTCTGTTATTAAAACATAAGTTGGCAATAAACTTTTGATTGTTATCAACTCTCAGCCTGTATTTTATATTGCAGCATTTATTTTTGTGCGCGTTGGAGATATCTTTCTTTCTCTTAAAGTGTTCTTTAATAGGCAAGAGTAATTTTTTTAATTCACAAAGTAGCTTATTACAAAGGAATTTGGAAGCACAAATCTCAGAATTGTAACTCAATAGTTTATCTAGGTGCTTCTGTGACAAACCCTCTCCTACTTTGAACAGCATTGCTGACGTTACTGTATTATAGGTTGCTTCTATTAATAGCATATGACATGGCATTTATAGCGCGCCTGTACACAAGTGTTTCTAGTGTTTCTTGCATTATGATGTGCGTCTCCTGGGCTCCTCTGTCAATTGTTAGAATGCTTGTTTTGCCTTCTTCCTGTTCTGCTTCTCTAGCAGACACATTTCAATTGAATTTGTTTCAAACCTTAGCGTGCCTCCCCCTTTGTGGACTGAGGGTGCCCCCGCCCCCAGCTCAAAGGGATTTGTGGAGAGGGTACGAGTATTACTGATCCCTCAATATTAAGCATACACATGGGCTGTGGCAAAACAAATGTCATGTACATATGCTCTAATGCTAACTATACGGATCCCAATGGCTATGTATGCTATACAACCCAATGCTGGTGCATTGGCATGTATATAGCATTCCTTTAAATCCTTTAATATTATTTAGTTTAAGTGCTAATGGTGTTCGCTTGGTCGATGCAATGACTTGGTGACCATTATACACCAAAGTTGTTTTTTGCATGTTGCTGAGCATTATCATGTATGTGTCTCTTAATTAGATAGTGCTTGGTTTCCCTAATGGTTGATTTTGCATGCGCTTGAATGTTATGTATTCGGTGGAACAGACCACTGATGGATGAGTGTGAGCTTCCTTTGTATGTCTCTGCTCTTGCATGCCAAGTAGTCATCTTTTAATGCGAGTGTAGTATTTTCCACTATTTTGTTCTCCATGTCCCTCTCCGAGATAACCAATGGAGTCACCACTTGCATGATAAAAATCAGGTGCTCTTGAGCTAGATTTTTTTCTCTTGCAGGTGATACTGCAGGTAGTCAATTGGGGTTGGGGTGTTATCTAATTTGTTTATTATCACATAATGAAACACTTGTAATGGTATGACCACCATTTCAATTAGTGTTGTTTCCATAGGCGGAGTTCGGCAGAGTTCAGTCCGCTGTCGAGGAGCAACTTTCCTGCTTGAACTTTGCTTTTTTTCCTTTTCTGAATTGTGTGGCATGGCCCTTTAAGCCCAAAGGCTCCACCTGCCTACATAACCCCTTGGCGTGTGCGGTGCGAGGGCGGGGTTCGCAGAGTTCAGTCCGCAGTCTGCAGGCAGCAGGCGAGGTGAGTTGGGGATGCACGATATTGGGCCTCAAACCCGTTTAAAAGTCAAAAACAATCAGGGTAAAATCCAAGGGGCACACCAAACAGACATTTTATTAATTACACCCACACCTCAGGATCACAGAGGTGATCCTCAATTGAGGCCACAACGCCAAATTTAATGTCAACTGTGCATGAAAATCAATCAGCCCAGTTACTCGTTCGCCAACCAGCCAAACGCCATATGGAAGCCCGTATAAAACGCAGCCACCATTACCCTTGGCGGATCAAGGAGGCAGGGGAGGGGAGGCTAATGAGGCAAAGATAATGTGTCTGTCAGTGCTGGCGATTAAAAGCATGAATAATTGGGCCGATGCGACTGCAGCAAACATAGCGAATGCGCCTGGTGCCCCGAAACCGAACATGAGTTTAAACATGCCGTGCCTCGACATCTCGAGGAGGACACTGGTGAAGCCACTCCTCGATTTAGATGAGGTAAAAGACAGCCAGGGTGGTGACAGCAAGGGGTGCCCCTGGAGGTCCTGTTAAGTCAAGACACGCCCAAATTAGAAGAATGTGCTCAGTCATTCCACCACCTGCACAATGAAACAGACAGAGATCTCCTTGAAGCCTCAATGGCGTTGTCCCCCTCGAGGCAACTGCACTTCGACTGCCCCCTTCTAACAGTAATTGCAGAGCCCAGCTTGCCGGAGCTCGGCAAGCCCTTCAATCATGGGACGAATCTGCATGAAAGATGTCAACTCGACACAGCAGATCTGGCCCCAGTGAAAACAGTCGACAGAGAGCAAAACGTCTCTCGGGAAACACCGTCGGGTCTAACAAAGCCGGCACCCTCTTTAGCTACCTCGGAACGTCTTGCCAAGATGTCGTCGGCACAAATAAAATGGAGGCGTGACTACGAGGAGGGGCTCGTGTTCTCTGCACTTCCAACACATGAAAGCGCAGACGATTTGTTTGAACATAACTCCAGTCCTCTGGCAAGAAAACAACCAAGCCTTGCAGCAGCAGTCGACAAAGAATGGAGATCAATGGGCCCAGGCACAGATACTTCTAAGCAATCCGTCATTGAATCCACACAAGCTTATTCAGCGCGCGAAGCACACCTATTACAGAGACTAAAAGGCGACTTTGAACTCATGAAGTTGAAACTAACTGAAGCCCATCAAAAGTAAAAAAAAAAAAGAAAAAAGTGTTAGCCTCGACGACTTGGAGCAGAGGACCCCCTACAGTCTTCACAATAGAGCATCTTTACATCTTGCTAGAATAAGCACTTCACTAGTAATAACATCAAACGGAGGTGAGCCTTTAAACAACACCAACACTCTCCCAAGACTGAACCGAAGCTCAAGTGGCATGGAGAAATCCTTTGGGGAGGTTTCGCAAGAAAATAACCAGGAGTCAAGTGGAATCAACACACAAGAAGGAAAAACAAAACAGGGGCCAACCAAATGTAACCTATCAACAGCAGCAGCGATTCAACTTTGTAATAACGTATTAGCTGCCACCTCGCTGGCACTCATTCCGTTCACCAAATTATACGAAACGTTTAGTGATGGATTAGTCACACAAGGCGCAATTATAAACAACGCCAACAATAAACTAACGAAAATGGAAGCTCTAAATACCACGCTGTTAAGAAGTCTAGATAAGGAAGCGGACACCACAGCAGCCTGGCAATCAAGGTTAAGCAACGTCGCGATGCGCGACAACCAAGACAAGACTGCCTTAATGGAGGCAGTGATGGAATGCATGAAATGGCTCCGTCATAGAGAATGGCCTGAACATCCACCCAGTGAGACAAGTAAACTGACTCTGTCTTCGAACAGCCTAGCGCCTTCTATAAAAAACATTAGGCAACCAAAAAAATAAGTACAGAGGATTCTAATAAACAAGCGCAATTGGGAAATAGAGATTCAAATTCACAGAATGAAAGCACAAATTCTACTGACGAAAATGTTGCTAAAACTACAACTACAACAAGCTCAGAGCGGTAACCGAGCCAATTTGTCGGAACAACAGAATGGCCGGTACCTCTGCAAAAAAAGATAACAAAGTCCACTAATGTGGAGAAATGCGCAGACACGACTGTCCTGCAGGTCAAAAACGCGAATCCCTCGTTCGACATTTTTAAAGGGTCGGCTAAAACCACTCAAATCACATTGAGCAAAGGCTCCAAATCTGTTACATCTGTAAAGACCAAAGCTAACGACAAAAAGAACGATGCAAGAAAAAAAACCACCAGGACTAGAAAATTCATAAGAAACATAACGATGTCAACAAGGCCAAGTCTTTTTGTGCACGAGACACTTGAGCCTACGGTGCAGTTGAAGAAGAAAAAAAAAAAAATGACATAAATGAGGCTAGTACAGTCTGCAAAGACAATCCAAAAAAACATCCTCGCCATCGAGAAAGCTCTGCACACTCCATAACCTCTTCAGTTCATCTTGCAGATCTCTACACATACTCAGTCAACTCCGAAGACGAATTTAGTACACCTACACTGCCCAGTAATGACTGCAAGATGAGGGAAAGCACGGAAGCAAACACTGATGGCCTCGACGCTCGAGTCCGGAGCGGACAAAAAGGGAAACTTTGCGTTCGTCCCAACCCTAGTCCCTGGAACATATCTCCAGCGGCACCAAGGCTAGCAAAAATTGACAAGACCCATAGAGTGGAAACTAAATTGGCTTTGATTCACCAGTTCCACCAAAAAAAAGGTCTGACTCCGTTTTACCCCCAGACAGAATCAGCTCCAATCTAAATCCTAAATTCACAACAGCACAAAGATCAAGAATAAACGAAAGAGGAAACACAGAATCAACAGAGGTGATTCACGACTCACTGTGTAAACTGAGAGTTGAAAATGTGTTAGCGGACGCAGCACAATTAATCTAAATCGAAGCAACATTATGAAGTTGCTTCAGAGTGTCCTGTCAAATCGGACAATAACCCCAGAAGACATAGAGATTGTTGAATATGCGACTGAAGCGTGCACTGATATCGTATTGCTCCATATCAAGTCACATGTGGTGTGAAGGGCAATACTAGCGGCCAGCGAGGAGCTGTTGTTTTTTGGCTTTGAAGTAAAAATGGAAGTGTCAGCATCTAAACCCCACTCTGAGCGAGACCACACAAAATCAGTCAAAGATAAAGCCAAAGAAACAACCAGATCAAATTTAAGGAAAATGATGCAACTCCCACCTAAATCCTCTAACAACACTGGCAAAGATGATGCAATAAAAGAGGTGGGAACATTCGATCGCAGATTTGGGAGACAATCAAACTAGCAATGCATTAAGGAACAGGAGGATCGGCTGACTGTCATATCTTGGAACACAAGGGGATTTCAACATCTTTTCAATTAATTTTCCATCAACCTCGAGTCCAAATTGCTAATATGCCTGCAAGAGACCTGGCTACGTGAAACACCTACAAGAGATGGATATCTCACCTTGTTAAACCAGGCCGCTAAAAACACCCTATGAAGACAATACTCTGGGCTAATTACGATGATCAAACAAGGAAAAGGCTGGGACATGATTGAAACATCTAATCTGAACCCCTTTGTCCAATGCACAATGCTACAGTTTAAGCCACACAGAGCTGTAAAAACAAAACACATGCTTGTGATCAATATGTATTGGAACCCGGCCAAGATATCGACCAATCACTTCATCAAGTCAATAACAACTATAATAGATCAATGACATTTGCAACACATGGACCTAAAGATCATACTATGTGGTGACTTAAATCTTGCAGATTTATTTGTCACAATGCAGCAAATTAATGCCTCTACTGGCATAAGTTCAAATTAATCGTCTAGATGTAAGCGCTGGATCCTAGCGATGGAAATGCTTAACTGTTGCCGGCGACTTACCACCCCAACCAACATGGCACAGTGAAGGCAGCCATAAAATATTAGACTACATCTGGGTTTCCTCAAACTTATGGGGCTAAACCGTGAATTTAACTGTAAATGCTATGCCAAGAAGTGACCACAATGCCTTGGTGCTACTCTGGTCAACTGAACAAAAAAATTCAGATAGAATGTTTGGAGGATGATTGGAGATTAATCAGGCAGGAAATCGGCTAGGATTAAACAGGATACAGATCGCAAAAATGACTAACACATTGCGTTCTAAAGAAGATTCCCTAGAGGCCCAGATAAATTACACCCCGCTGTTGCTCCAATTTCGTACCTGACAGGGTGGGTCAACAAGAAATAACCACCAAAATAAATATATCTGGAGTCAAACGCTAAACAATGAAAAAAAGAAGTTACGCAAAGACATAAGAAAAATGAAGAAAAATCCTCGAGCCCTGACATCTACTATGATCAAAAAAAGGAAAAAAACATATTGTAATTGGCTCAAAACCTTTGATACGACGAGAGACCAAGAACGTGGAGAACAGATGTTAAAATTAATTGTGTGCCATAACTCGAAGGAAATCTGGTCTATTCTGAATAACGAGGTGGTCTCTCTCAAAGCGCAAAGCTAACAAACGACGTTTCGGAGGTCACCTGGATAAAACACTTTGCCAAGGTGTTTTTTTACTGTTGACGCGTGTGAAAGAAATCCAGACAAAGTCACCCAAAAGGAGTGGGACATGACTGAATCGTTCGATGACATAAGCACCAAAATCTCCAAACTAAAAAATTCCCGAGCAGCAGGCCCGGATGGCATTAGCAATATCATGCTAAAAAGCAACAGAATGGATTGGTCAATGTTCATTGAAATCCTGTTTAGGCACATTGAAAAGGCAAAAATATTGCCTCAATCATGGACAACAGCAATAATAGTGCCAATCCACAAAAAGGGCAACCGTGAAGATCCCAAGAACTACCGGCCAATCGCGCTGTTAGACACGATTGGCAAAATGATGGCATACTTCCTGCAGCATAAATTGGCAAACTGGGCCACAAAGACAAATCGACTGGATCTCAGACAGACTGGGTTCACCAAAGGAGTGGGGACTGAAGTGAATCTAGTGGCCTTTAATTTACTAAAGCTTGAAGCCATGAGACAAAAAAGAAATCTATATTTAGCTTTTGTGGACATTCGCCAAGCATTTGACTCAATTAATCGTGAGCTCCTATGGCAAATACTAAGAGGCTGGGCATGTTCCAAAGAAATTCTAAAGCCAAAAATGGCACTCCATGCAAATACATTGATTCAAGTTTTGCTTAAATAAGAAGGGCGACCTATCAAAGCCAATCGATACAAACACAGGTGTCAAACAAAGCTGTCATGTAGGCTGACGACATAGTGCTCATTGACTCAACGCAGATAGGTTTTCAAAGGCTGTTATCTGCTCTAGACAATTATATGCTGGCAAACAAGCTACTTCTCAACGTGGCAAAGATGAAAGTAATGGTAATTGGGGCTTCCAAAGGAAAAAGGAATAAAACTTTCAGTGGTCAATCAATTCTGAAACGATTGCGAAAACAACGAAATACGATACCTAGCTATCCTATTCAACACCTCTATAAGAGAATGGGGGTGGTCACAGGACCTAAAACATCGAACTACCACTTTTGTGCTTCAAGCTGCAAAACTACATAGACTCTATGGCAAGTTTTCGCTACTCCCTGTTCGCGAGTTCTTTCAACTGAAAGTCGCACCAGCCTTAACTTATGGTGCGGAAGCAGCCTGGAACTTAAACCACAAAATCTGGCATTACTTAGAAGGTCTTTTTTGGAGAAAAGTGTTAAGGCTCCCCTATTACATTTCCAGCATCAAGATCTGAAACAAACTTGCGCTAGACTCACTGCAAGGAACAGTGCTATGGATGTCAATGTCACTGTTCAGGAAGATGAGTCTAAGTTCTCCAGAGCCGGCGTATGACATTTTTAGTAATTTCGGAACAGAGCATCAGAGTGTCATGGTCAAAGCCTGGGCAGCAAAACTTAAAGCCACATTAGTATGTGCAGACATCGAAATGGATACGCTGCTAAAACACCCCCAAATTGCAAAGAAAAAAATAAAACAATGGCAATGGATTTTGAATCAAGAACGCTATAACAACCTAGCTTCAGCGGTCTACCTGGGTCGGGTAGCAAATTGTCTAGACTCGCCCCCTACCAATCTAAAACAATTTCCCTCGAGATACCACCGAGACAGGTTTCTGAAATTGCGGCTGAATGTCTTGAGGAATAAGGAGTTATCCACACGATTCATGCTAAAGACACGGACGACGACCAAAGCAGATTCTGCAACGCTAAATTAGAGTCAAGCAAACATCTGATAATTGAATGTGTGGAACTGACCACGCAAAGAACATTCTACTTAGGAAAATATGCCCCAGCAAACCTGAACATGGAAGACTGCTGGTTTACAACCCTCGGAGGATAAAATGTGATGTTGACTTGTGCAATAGTTAACAATTTGGACATGCTTTTGATTAACCAATTCTACATGTAACTAGGCGGAATCTGCGAGAAAGTTTCCTCTTCACTCTTATCTTATCACTTTCTTATTTTTCCTTGCAATTTGTAATATGAAAGAGAAAGAGAGGTTTTCGATGGAAACAAGATTGGTAAACATTGTAACTAAACTTTGTATGTTCAAACTATTAAATTTACAATAAAAAAAAATAGTGATTGGTTGTTTGTTATGACTGTGCATAATCTCCCAGATGGCAGTATGTGAAAATGCTTCTAAGCCATAGAAACGCTAAGCTCTATTTTGCTTGTTGGAAATATGCTTGCTCGAATACAGATAGGTGGACATTTGTAGACCTGCAATATTGTGCAGCAACTGCTGGTCGCCCACTGAGATTTCATCCACCGCTTTCGTGTCTTTCTTTCTTTACTTATCCCAGTAGGTGATTGTGATCACGCTTGCAGTTCGTCATTGACTCAAGGTAGCAGGGTATAGTATTATTGTAGCAAAATGAGAATACAGGGTGAAGTAGAGTGATAGCAAAACATAACATTGGCTTTCCCAGAAACGTCATGTGACCTAATTTCCTGGTTAACTTCCCGGTTACAAATGTTTGTTTATAGCAACAAATCCAGTGCAACTGGTATTAGGATGGACTGATTTGACTCCAGATAGGCTGGGTGGGCAACATTTGGTGCATCAGCATTGCTTGTAGTGAATGCCTTCTCACAGACAGAAAGCCATTTGAGGTCTTGCTCTTGTTTTTGTAGTCAGGTAATGCAATCATAAAGTTTAGAATGTGCTTTTTGAAGTAGTTTGCTATGAACCGTGTCACAGATGGCTAAAAAAATACTCCACTTCACAGGGATGGTTCACAAGTTTCTATAGAACCTTTTATCAAGGTAGTAGGACAGTCCCTCTCTCATCTAAAAGCACCAACTCCTCCCCAAGACAAACGTTCCTATGCCCCAGGTTAGTATAATATGCAAGTATCTCCCTGATGTGTAGGATCTGATTTTGCTTGGAGGGAAAAGCTAATGGCCAGAGCCCTGTCTGTCTAAACTCCCTCAGGGATTTCCCAAAACAGGCCCTACACTATCAATGTTGTTAGTTGACTAAATGTGATTATATAGTGTGACTTTCAGACACACTGCCTGACTCAGACTTCTTAATATCACACCCACATACTCCTCTCCATCACTCTCTAAAAACGTTCTTCCTTCACTACTCACCTGCTCCCAAGTCCACCCACCTTTGTTCTCCCATTCCCTGAATCTTCCACCCCTATCCGTCTAATTTCTCTCACTCTTCCTACCACTTGCCTCCACCGTTCAATGTTACTTCTTGAATCGTCATACTAATACTCTCTCTTCCACACTACTACACCTTTGTCCACACTACTCTGTCATCCTCTACACTACAACTACCTACTCCACACTACTAACCCGCCCTCCACACTATTACTTCCTCCTCCACAATACACCCTTCTCCATATTACTACCTCAACACTATTTTTTCCTCCTGCAAACTACTACCTTCTCCACACATTTACTACCTCCACACTACTACAACCTCCTCCACACTACTACTACCTCATCCACACTACTACCCCTTCAACACTACTACTACCACTCCAGCCCACCTTCACCCAACTCACACTCCTTCCACAAACACTTCCCACTCACTCCCTGCATGACCTATGCCAATTCTCACATGTTGGTTATGCATGCAGACTCACCATAACATACCAATTGCTTTCAACTACTAGTTCCTCACCTCTTAATTCATCACCACACCCTAATCCACTGTTCTTCCGTTTCATGGTCTCTTGGTCTTCCACCTCCTCCTCCTCTGACCTCACTGAACAACCTTCCTACTTCCTGCTGCCTCTCTCATCATTCTCTCCCTCTTCTGATTGGTTTGCTGGTGCTGGGCAATTCGACCTTGCCATCCCCCCTAGGAGGGATTACAATGGGAAATGTTACAAAGAACAGAGTATGCCCCCCCCCCTTTTTCCTGCATGGGCATGACATTCTACAAAGATTCTGCACTGCAAAGTGTCCAAGTTGATCATAATGGAACAAGACACAGCTCCCCTCAAAGTAAATGTTGCCATGTTGTACAGCTGTCAATCCACATTAGCTCCCTTGTTGTCTAGGGTGGGCTCAGGTGTTTTCCTCACATGCCTATCAAGGCTGGGGAGAAGTGCCTGGTGTCAGGAAATACCTCTTAGGTGATGTGGCTCCTCTTTCATTGGTTTGCTCCTCCAGGTTGCATTGGTAAGTGGATCAAGTAGGGTCTGAGTTCCAGAAAAGAAAGCGAGAACTTGGACAGCTTTTTTGCCACAGGGTATGGGGTGATGCAATTTGGTACTGCGCATGTAAAGACAGTCACTTGAGGAGGTATAGGATGTGGGGCCCTCCCAGCTGCCACCACCCGCCTCTTGAGTAGGACTGGCCCTGACTTCCACCCTGAGAGGCCTCCCACCCATGGCAGAGAGGGGCTCATAAATCCCTGTGACAGGGACATGTTACTGACCTTGCCTCATTAGCAACAAAAGAAGTGAGCTGACACTGAGTATGCAAGTGTGTTGTCTAGCATTGCCACCTTTGCCAGATTAGGTTTTGGGTAAGTTTGCATGAATCTAAGCCCATGTGACTTCAACAATGTCAGTTGTATTTCATTCATGACATGTAAGGTGTGGCTGCATTCAATGAGTCGAGTGCATGCGTAATGGAGTGTAGCCAGGGGCAGCAGGTGTTTTTCTAATGGGAAGATGTAAACATTTCCCATTAATTAGAGCAATTGACCAAACATAGTGAGAGACTCTCAAGCAACCAAGAGTGGTTTGGGGGGGGGGGGTTCTGTTAAAAATGTGGTATAAGAAAACTACACATTTTACTATCAGGTTTGTTGGATAAAACATGATCACACCATGAAACACCACAATAACATTGAGTTCTCTGAGCTTTGCAAGGAATTTAAAGCTGTCACCAGTCAGAACTCTGATTGCTCCATCCACTGTCTCTAGTAGTAAAAGAAATAGTAAACACTGCCACGACCATTATGACAAACATGCAAGAGTACTTCTGCAACAAGCTGTTGCTTTAACTGAACCAGAACCATTGGACTTGCTGTTGCTACAGCTCTCAACATATGAGAAGTATTCTGACGAAAGTTCAACAGGCAAAGGTCCCAATGAAACAGCGCTCTGTGAGTGTTAATGAAATGTCCATCATATCCTCTCCTTATCTTACTCTAGAAGAGAGACGAGTGAAGGCATCTGCATCAGCGACTGATTCCTTGCAGCCAGCAACTCTGCTGGCGCGCATGCTCATCCACTCAAGACATGAGCTTCAAACAATCGTCTCAATTAAGAAAGGCAACCACAGGAGTATTGGCAGCCAGAATTCCAGACAGTCACACAATCTCCCACAATCTATTTGTGATTCACAAACAAGGAAATCTGGAGAGAGTTTTGAGAGCTAATGACGGCTCGATTTTAAATAGCTCCAACATTATGTGCCTCCTCCATCATGCATCAAATTTAAGAGTGATTCACTCCAATGACATTAAAATTGTAGACTTCTTAAATGATTATGTCCTTGGCTGCCTTGTCTGCTTTGCCTATAGACACATGGAATGAACTGTGACCTCTAGGCTTCGACATAAACGATTCAGAATTCAGAAACTCTGCAATGTCCACTCTCTACTAGACCATCATCAACTGCCAGACATTCTGGCATTAGACGAGCTACAACTATACGTGAGAGTTCTGTCGAACATCCACCGGCTTCAGACGTACCCAGCCGTTGTAGTAGAGAGAAGAAGCTTCAGTCTATAGACTTATAATCTTTCAAGATCACTATCAAATGATGTAATTCTTTGCCAGAAATGGAGAACGTAGCACATAAATATTCCACGGAACTTGTTGCAATGGGCAATGGACAATCATGGGACTGGCTCGCAAGAGTCTTGATTTACAGCAAACAGGATTAAAGCCAGATGAAGGATGATCAGTGGAAGTTGGAGATTGGATCATGGAATACCAGGGACTTCGCCCATCTTTTCAAGGGCTTAGATCCCCTGATGTCCAAACTCTGGATCATATTCCTAAAGGAAACTTGACTTCTCAAAGCACTCTGCCTTGTCGGCTTTGTCACGCATCACAACAAAGCCATAAAAGGCTGAGCTGGTGGACCCTTGTCTAGCTTGTTAATTCTCATAAAAACCAGTCTACAATTGGAAGATATCCCTGAAATCCAGCAAAATCCATTCATTCAGATCCTGATCATCGATCATCACGAGAAGCCATAAAACAACTCACAGCATCTGGTACATTTTAACCTATACTGGAATCCTGTTTGCGCAGAATCATCTTGCTTTGTCGATAACGTGATGGTCTGAATTGATGAAATCTATACAATCCTACACAAGCCAATTCTGATAATCTGCAGTGACTTGAATATAGACTGCTTGAAACTTGACATAGGAACGCTAAGTCTGATTAATCCGGGAGAAAAACTAAAAGTCTTCGATATCAGCGACGGTCCAATGAGACAAATATTCAACAATACCATATACTGAACGTGAATTTGCGGGGTGATGTTTAAGGTGCAAAGACTTGGCACAATGGAGACCTAAGTGCCACTCTTGATTATTTCTTTGTATCTAGTAACATGATGTCAATAGTTGTGGCACTAAGATTTCTCCAAACTTTAGCAGGTGACAACGGCCTAGTCATACTATCATGCTCCCTGAAAGGGAAAGCAAATCCCGATTCATGGACACATAAGGTCGAACTAGAACCCAGAAAGAAATTGGCTTCGTATTAAACCGCATGATGTGCCAAGGCTAATGGAAGAGTTGTTATTCTAGCAAGTGCTTGATGAATCTGAGGTGGCGTATGAGCGTGTGTTGATTGTATTTAGAGAACAACTGCATAGGAACAGCAGCCGAAACTTTAAACCAAAACAGTTTTTTGTTTATATGAGCTGTACTCAAAAACATTTCTTCAGTAAAAACCGTAGAGAGCTTTGAAACACTCCCTTGATTGTGAGGGGCCATCTGATCAAAAGGTGGAAACAGAAATATAGAAACTAGATTGCTGCACATGGATCAATGATGTACGAAAAGGATGCATAAGTGAATCTACAAGCTGTGGGCTCACAAAACACAAGGGACCTGTGGAAACTTCTGAATGGAGGGAACCGACCAGCTGTCCCTTCCAACTAAACCTAATACCTCAAAAATTGTGTGAGAAATATTTTGTGAATGTATTCAGTAATAGAGAGATGATCCTTTAATTGCTGAAGGCGTATCATGGAACAGCAGTTTTAATAAAGAGGAAATTGTATCCATAAGTGTGAAAGCTACCAGGTCATGAGCTCCAGGACCAGATGGACTAACCAAATAAATCCTAAAGTCTGCTCCAGAAGCACGGGCCTTATTCTGTCAGATCTTATTCAAAAATATTGTGCTGAGGGGTCAGGTCCAAGCCTCCTGGAAACAGTGTGTGGTGGTCCTATTTTTCTAGAAAGGAGACCGGTCAAACCCCAAAAAATACTGTCCAATTGCCCTTTTTGATGTTCTAGGCATGATCTTTGCTACAGTTCCACTAAGATGGCTGAATGAGTGGGTCAGGGATTTGGGTGCCTCTGATATCTGCCGAACAGGCTTCGTCAAAGGCATTGGATGCAACTTGAACATACTCTTAATGAGACTTTTGAAAACAAAGACACTCAGATGTGATTGTAAGAGCTACCTAGAATGAATGGACATGGAACACGCCTTCAATAGCATTGTTATAGAGCTTCTGTGGGAGAAATTGTCAAACTTGGAGTGCCCAAGCAGATTTACTACCAGGCATTAAAACCTGTACACAGGGACGTCTCTGCAGATCAGACTTGACCAAGAAGGGCATATGACTATATACATCCCTACAATTAAGGGATTAAAGCAGGGATGTCCTTTAGCCACCCCTTTATTCAATGTTTTCCTTGCTGATCTGCGTGAAATCATGGACTCTCCACCTTCTTGCTCTCCAACAATCAATGGTCACATCAAGGGTGGCTCCTGTATGCCGATGACTTGGTAATATCAGATACAACCCTGCAAGGCCTGCAGAAGAAACTGGATTCTCTTCAACTATAAGTGGAACAAAATTGCTTACAAATCAACACCAGTATGTCTGAAATACTAGTCTTGGAGAACAGAAGTAGCCCAAAAATCAAAGACCATGAGCTGGACCCTAAACAATATTCGAATCAGGCCAGTACCATCTAAAAAATACCTAAGTGCTATGATAAGTGAAAAGCTCATGCGAAACCCCTTGGAGAGATCAGTTAGTGAGCACAATTAAACAACTAACTGCTGAGGGTATTCTAATTGGATGCAAATAGGGAACATTTTCACTTCTACAGTTTGCACACTTATATAAGCAGAAGGTCATCCCAGCTATCACTTATGCTGCTGAAGCCTGTCTTGGATTGTCATGGGAAATATGGGATCTCCTTGAAGGAATGTTTTGGAGACAGATTATGCACCTACCAAGTGCTGTCCCTATGACAGTGATCAGGCACGAGATAGGCCTGTTATCATTACAAGTAAGAGGGGCATGGAAATCTTTACTCCTCTTTAACAAATAACAAACAGATGACTGTCTGCCCCACTTCAGTATTCTGTTGTCAAACCAAACTCTAGTCCCAGACTGGTCATTGAATATATGGCTAGGAAGATGTAGTGCAATTCTGTCAAGCTTGGGCTTATCGGTTGACATGCTATGCCAAAATCAAACGAACGTAAAAAGAATACTATGGGCTGATAATTGGAGATATACTGAAATAAAAAGAAACAACTCAAAGGTACACCCACTCTCAGAAAATCTTTTAGCATCTCCTAATTTGACACCATTATACCATAAAAGGCCCCAAGTTCAAGACACAGAGAAGTGTTCCTCAGATTCCATCTCAACATACTAAATACAAAGACCACCTTATGTAGATTCGGACTGGGAGCAGAAAACACCAAATGCAGAATGTGTAATGCTCAAGTGGAATCATTGCAAAATTTAACCCTGTTTTGCTCAGAGTTGAGATCGCACAGGACTTTGTATTTTTAGAACCGTTAGTTTGTTCAAGAATCTCGGAGTTGATGCTGAAGCATGTTAGGAGGCCTTGTATTGTGGGGAAAATGCCGAACTCACTTGTGCTTTAGTAAACATTCTGAACATAATCTTTTTTTTAATTTAAGGAATTGTAATTTATCGCACAATCGGAAGACTTGAAATATCTGGGATGATTGTGATCTTGATTGGCAAAAGTTTGTAATTTACTAAAGGCCAAACAAATAATTTAAAAAACAAAAGGAAAAAAAAAATACATTCTCATTTTTGTTTCCTCCATAATGGGTGTTTTATACAAGTGTGTTTGTTTTTCCACCACACATGTTTATGCTAAATATTGGGGGATCCTTAATACTTGTAGCCCCCCCACCCCAGATCCCATTCAGCTGGGAGTCAGTACTTGCAGCCCTAAAAAGGGCAGGAACTATATGGTTTGAAACCAATTAAACTGAAATGTGTCTGCTTGAGAAGCAGAACAAGAAACGGGCAAAGAAAGCATTCTAATAATGAAAGAGGAGCCCAGGAGATGCACATCATAATGCAAGACAGAATTCCAAATTAACCTTATCAAAAAGGTAT
Organism: Ambystoma mexicanum; assembly: GCF_040938575.1. Taxonomy (NCBI): domain Eukaryota; kingdom Metazoa; phylum Chordata; class Amphibia; order Caudata; family Ambystomatidae; genus Ambystoma; species Ambystoma mexicanum. The sequence continues at coordinate 759,136,871 of NC_090936.1, forward strand.
TCCCTTCAAAGCAATTACATTGCATGTGATCATGAGAAAACAAACACATGCTACATATTCTAATCACCCATTATGGACGAGCATCCACTCAGTGAAACATAATGCTCTTTTTGAAATATGCCACACACAGTTATGCAATCTGTGTTGATGAAAATGTTAATCACATTTTATATTTTCCATCAAATTGCTTTATAAAATATTTTAGCTACTTGAGGTTGGAAAATCTGTTTCACGTTAGTGAGGTGTATACATGTTCATAAACAGGAAATTATCTTCAATTGCAAACTTGTGGTGTCCCATGTTAAAGTATAGTTTCGAGATTCCGCCTGCATTTAGATGTGTGGTCTAGTTACTGGTGATTATTCCAGTGACACTTTACATTTTGATTGCTAAATTACATGGCATATGTATTTTTCCTCTTAGGAACCACCTCTGTCAATGATAATCGGTGTTCACTTGATTCTTCGATGATGTTGAGAGCAAATACACATTGTCATTCTTACCCTATGTCCTTTTGAAGATGAAAGATGATTTACATCAACCAACTTTTTTCCCCGCAAATCCTCATCTTGACTAATCAAGAACTGATTTTCAGAATTAGGGCAAATTCATGAAATGGGCTCAATCTGCAATGTTTTGTAAGTTTTTTGAAGCAGCTAATAAACTCATCCATTGTTTCACACTGTTTCGAAAGGCCTTATTAATGATATACCCTTCATGGTCAACGTTTATTTTGGGGTAAAATATTAATTAGACATGCATGTACGGTGCTGTTAGGAAAGGTTTAGCTTTTAGCAGCTTTCCTTACATATTATCTGGATCCCCAAACATTTTGCCATTGTTTTTTATCCTGTTCTGACTTTTTAAAGTGAAGTGAAGCCTTCAGCTTCACTTCAATGGGCTTTTGCTCACATGTTATGAGGACACTGACTAGTTCTTCAGGCTATCAGTACTGAGCAAGGCCTGTTGGTGACTGATCCCAGAAGACCCTTGTTGGTGTTTCAACCCTGTGGAGTGGTGGGACTAACCATTCCAGATATCTGTTGGGAGCCTAGCAAGTGAGCCTCCTCAGAAGTGTCCCTCGGCCACCCAGTGGACTGACCACCTTGCGTGGGGCTACCGTGCTTTGGGTGTTGCCATCCTTTTATTAATGGTTTGGACTCTGGGGATCAACAGCGAGTCCAACAAGAGGCCCCCCTGCCGAATTTCATCTTCTCAGCATCTATGGTTGCGTGATAGGAGGCGGCTTCTGACTGCAAATGTCATGTCCCTTTGTTTTGCCATGCAGCAGTAGCAATCACTGAAATCTGTTTTCCCATATTGGCCGTCATTATGACTTTGGCAGTAGCCATGCCGCTATTGGCGGCATGGCTGCCGCCAAAATCAGGTCCGGGTTCCCCGAATGGGGAATTACCGGGCCATTCTGAGTTCGGAGGGCCTGGTAATTCCTCCCTTCAGGAACCCGGGCCCGGACCTTCCCCATTCCCATTTCAGCCCCCACAGGACTGAATAGGAATGGGAGAGGGAGCAAACAACGGGCCGATTACAAGCGGCCCGTTGTTTGCTCCCTCTTCCCCTCGTGGGACCCGCTCTGCACGTCTCGTAAAACCAGACGTGCAGAGCGGGTCCCGCGAGGGGACCTCGTAATCAGGTGGTACGGGGTTGACGGCGCCGGCACCTTTACCGGCACCGTTAACACCTTACCGCCTGACTTATAATGAGGCCCATTGTGTCCATTGCCTGGAAGGAGGCTGCAGTGGTGTTCTTGCATTGTTCCTCCAGAATCGATTGCACCAGCTCCTGTGACAAACTGGCCCTGTCTCTGCACCTGCGGTTCTAGGGCATTGGTGACCCACAGAAATGGTGGGAAAATGTGCCTTTAGTAATCCTTTCTAGACTTGCCAAGTCTGGACCAAAACAGTAGTAAGGGTGGTTGGTACTGAAGATACTTACCAGTACTTCCTTCTCTGCTAACCTTTTGATACGTTTTGTAATTGTTTTGTTTTTGTAGCCATTGCTGCCTAAAGTCTCCCAAAAGTTGAGGACAGTTGTGTTGACTAACTTTTCGACCCATCTTCACATCCTCAGAACCTTCCTCCTAACCTTTTTCTGTTTCTTAAAACTGCTGGAAACTTGTGAACTTTGTGAACATTGGGCACATTGGGCACAAGGCCCCATTCATGTTAGGGTTGGACTTACCAAGTTAGGCTTGTAATTACTGAGGTTTTTTAGTGCTACCCATCTTTACTTATCTTTTCTCCTACAGATATTAGGAAAGTCATGTATTCATGTGCACTAAGAGACTGCATATATATTTTATTATGTTATGTCTTGTGATAAAATTACCTGCCAGTAGTCATTTTCCCTAGTGTGTTGTTTTGGGACTATAATTAATTAGTATTATTTTTTATATATTTACTGTCTTAGTTTAATCCTTGGTGTTTCACTCCAAGCTACCTTGAATTGGTCTGGCTGTACTCCCAGAAGTTGTTCCCTGTACATCCAACAAGAGTAACATCTGTCCACCAGGGTAGAGTTTACTAAACCATTCTAACAGGTGCCTATCTGTTTGGAAGTCTCACAGAGATTGTTTAGATTTATTTTTTTACCACATGACCTATTAAATTATATCATGTTTGACATTATATATTTGTATTATGTTTCTTCTAGTATATATATAACAAATTATACAAGAAATCTTAGTTGGCCATATCGGACTACTATTCTGCTGCATGCTAATGTCAGCAATTTGCAGAGGTGTTTCAAGGTTTCTGAACTATTTAAAATATATTTTACCAATGTATGACTGATGTGTATGTGTGTTTGTTTATGTGTGTGTGTGTGTGGTGTGTGTGTGTGTGTAATGAGTGCCTTGAGTGTGTTTATAAAGAAGGACCAGCACATACAAATAATTGCCCTTGAGAATGCAATTTCTCCTCTGTTACTGGTGAGCTTTTGTGGTGTGTAACTGCAGGTACCTCAACAACTACAAGGTGGTCATGCTAAAGTGCCTTATCCCACGGGCATCTCTCAGGTCTGTATAGTTGAGTTGCATGTGCATGCTGATGTGAGTAATGTCTTCTTTGCCAATTACAACATCATCTCATTTAAGAAGGCTGACGCAGAGATAATCCCTTGTCTGCATTTATTTGAAATAATAAAACCTTTTTTTCACTGTGATTCTTCCACTTCAGGCCAATCTGGTCACCAAATATCAGTCTCTATTCTTTCCTCTCTGGGAATGCATCTGTGATGAAATGACCAATCAATTGCAGTAGTACAGAGATAAGTAAGGCAGAAAACACCTACGGGTTGATTCATGGAATTAATGTGCGCCGAAAATTCCCGCGCAGAGGTGCCAAAACGTGCGAATCGCAGTGCAAGTGCGAAAATCGCAGTGCAAGTGCAAAAATCGTAGGAAAACCAGCGCACAGCGATTCATGGAAGTCCGTGCGCGAGAAAAACAATGGATGTGCACTAACAATGTGCGCCGCGCACGCCGGCGCACAGGTCAACCAACAGCGTGCGCCACGGCCACTGCGAAATCGCACATAGCGCGGCGCACATCATAAAAGTAGGCGGAACATGGGGCGTAACACTCGGAATGGGGAACAACGTGTGAAAATATGGGCGTCACGGGCGAAGTACAGGAGGCAAGTGCGCGGAACGCCCACACGCTCGCCTATAACCCGTATTCATGGAATCGAATAGGGCAAACCAGTGCACGGTCAAAGACACGCACAGGGCCAAACAAGTACGCCACAAGAAAGCAGGCGGTAGCGCCCCTGCGACTGAAAAAAATGTGCGCCAAAATGTGCGCTAACAAAAAGCACCCATATACAGCCTTGATGAATGGCCCATACAGTGGCCCTCTAGGACAAATGAGGTGCAAAGGGGCACCGACAAACACGGACACCCGCTGTGTGAAAAATAGCTTGTGCGCGTGTTCCTGGGTGCGCGGGAAGATCCACACGCGATTATCCTGGGTACGTGTACTTCGGTGTGCGCGGGAAGTTCCACACCCGGTTAGCCTGGGTACGTGTACTACGGGGTGCGCGGGAAGTTCCACACTCGATTGGCCTGGGTAGGTGGGGGTGCGTGGGAAGTTCCACACGCGATTGGCCTGGGTACGTGTACTACAGGGTGCGCGGGAAGTTCCACACGCGATTGGCCTGGGTACGTGTATTCCGAGGTGCGCTGAAAGATTCACACGCGATTTCTGCAGGGTACGTGTATTTTGGTGTTGCCGGGGAATGCTACACGTGATTTGGCCATGTGGGTCCCCCCAGGTGTTCCCTCTACACCCTCCACGGCCCCTGCAGGCAGCCCACACCACAGGGTACTACCCTGCACCCCTGCTCATGTCCCACAGGCAACCCATCCACCATGGCCATGCCCACCAGCCAACCCACATGTCACCTTGCACTACTGATCACCAACACATGTTTCCCACCACCCCCACCCCCCAGCAGTGCAGGGGCAGCCTCCACCAGGCCCCCACTCATGTCTACCACCACCCCCAACCCCCAGCAGTGCAGGGGCAGCCTCCACCAGGCCCCCACTCATGCCCCCTATTACCCCACCCCCCAGCAGTGCAGGGGCAGCCTCCACCAGGCCCCCACTCATGTCTCCCACCACCCCCACCCCCACCCCCAGCCACCAGGGGCAGCCTCCACCAGGCCCCCACTCATGTCTGCCACCACCCCCACCCCCCAGCAGTGCAGGGGCAGCCTCCACCAGGCCCCCACTCATGTCTCCCACCACCCCCACCCCCCAGCAGTGCAGGGGCAGCCTCCACCAGGCCCCCACTCATGTCCCCTATTACCCCCACCCCCAAGGAAGTACAGGGGCAGCCTCCACCAGGCCCCCACTCATGTCCAACTCATGTCTCCCACCACCCCCACCCCCCAGCCACCAGGGGCAGCCTCCACCAGGCCCCCACTCATGTCTCCCACCACCCCAACCCCCCAGCAGTGCAGGGGCAGACTCCACCAGGCCCCCACTCATGTCTTCCAACACCCCAACCCCCCAGCAGTGCAGGGGCAGCCTCCACCAGGCCCCCGCTCATGTCCCCTATTACCCCCACCCCCCAGCAGTGCAGGGGCAGCCTCCACCAGGCCCCCACTCATGTCTCCCACCACCCCCACCCCCCAGCCACCAGGGGCAGCCTCCACCAGGCCCCCACTCATGTCTCCCACCACCCCACCCCCCAGCCACCATGGGCAGTCTCCACCAGGCCCCCACTCATGTCCCCTATTACCCCCACCCCCCAGCAGTGCAGGGGCAGCCTCCACCATGCCCCCACTCATGTCTCCCACCACCCCCACCCCCCAGCAGTGCAGGGGCAGCCTCCACCAGGCCCCCACTCATGTGTACCACCACCCCCACCCCCCATCAGTGCAGGGGCAGCCTCCACCAGGCCCCCACCCATGTCCCCTATTACCCCCACCCCCCAGCAGTGCAGGGGCAGCCTCCACCAGGCCCCCACTCATGTCCCCATGCACCCCCACCCCCCAGCAGTGCAGGGGCAGCCTTCACCAGGCCCCCACTCATGTCCCCCTGCACCCCCACCCCCCAGCCGTGCTATTTGCCTGGGTACGTGTACTTCGGGGTGCGCGTGAACTTCCACACGTGATTGGGCCTGTGAGAGTGGGGTACATGTATTCCAGGGGTGGGAGGGAATATTCACACGTTTGCCTACGACGTGCCGAAAAATAAATGGTCCAATCCTGAGACACGTACGCCAGCATGAAGCAGGGATACGTCGACCCACGCAGCATAAAAGTGTGCGCAAACAACTAACAAGCTCATACGCCAGGATGAATATACCATTCCTAGCAGCAGTGGCCGTGGGTTACCAAAGGAGGAGGAGGAGGATAGTTAAGGCCCGAAATTTCACTCCCAGAACCAGCCTTTTTGGGATGCCTGATGACCAGGTGTATGGGAGGTACAGGTTTCCCCCACACATAATACTGGACCTGGTCAGTGAGTGGGAGGATGACCTCACATCACCCACCCTGTGCTTCCAAGCACTCAGCCCCCTGGAGAAGGTCCTCAATGTACTGCACTTCTTGGCCACAGGATCATTTCAGCGGACAATTGCCATAGTGGGTGGGGTGTCACAGGCCACGCAGTCACGCTGCCTACACCAGGTCTTGAACATCATCACTGCACGCCCATCAGTCCGTAGGCACATATACCTGCCCAGGACACCTGCAGAAAGGCAGGCTGCCACCCTCGATTTCTACGGTGTGGCACAATTACCAAAAGTGCTAGGTGCCATTGACTGCAACCATGTAGCACTACGTCCCCCCAGGCATCTGAGCACATCTATAGGAACCGCAAGCACTGGCATTCCATCAACGTGCAGGTAGTATGTAATGCTAAGGGAATCATCACCTCAGTATATGCCAACTATCCAGGGTCCACCCACGACAGATTCATTTACTGAATGTCTACCCTAAGCCGGGACCTAGAAGCTGGGCGGCATGGCGATACATGGCTGCTTGGTGAGTATGAATGCCACTGCACATGCATGCATGTCAGATGCAGAGTTATGTCACTACCCCACTAATGATACCCATCACCTCCTCACCAGGGGACAGTGCCTACCCTCTGAGCACCCACATGATGACGCCAATTCGGATCCCCATCACGCCTCCAGAGGTAAGATACAACACAGCCCATATTGCAACCCGGGGCATAGTGGAGCGCACATTCGGAGTGCTCAAGTCACGCTTTCGCTCCCTTGACCGTTCCGGCGGGCAACTGTTATATGCGCCCCCAGTAGTGTGCAAGATCATAGTGGCAGCATGTGTCCTGCACAATGTTGCAACACGCCAGGGCCTGGCTGTGGACATGGTGGTTCCCCCACATCCCCAACCACATGCACGGCCGCTGCGCATGGGAGGGGAGAGGGCACGGGGTGAGGCAGCCCGTACGCAGCTGGTGGCTAATTACTTCACATAGAAATCACACCCCAGTGGAGTGCACACAGGCCTGGCACATACCATCTGATAAGCAATGATGACTCGACCTGACAATTAAGACGAACAAATGGACTGTCAACTGTCAGAACCATAGCAGCCTGAGATTGTTCATGTGGAAGTGTCAAATGTGTGCATCCCTACCTACACAAACACCACCAATGCAGTGTCATGAAAAGACACTTCCATGCTGCAGAAATGAATACCCACTTGCAAAATACTACATGAAAACAGTGCCATGTCACCCACCCCCTCCCCGGCACGGCCACACAACACACCATGGCATGTCATGCAATGTGAGAGGAAAGAAATGAATCCCCACAACATGCCCAAGTGTCAGCAGCTACAGTGTCCCTAATGGAAACATGTCCACACATGAAATGCTCACAGTAATGCAGGACCTACAACCCACATTACCAAATACTTACCAAGAATAAAAATCACCTACACAGCCTCCAACCTACCTTAAACATGACATTACAGACTTAAAAATTAGCTAGCCTCACCACCTGATGATGACAGCCCTCCGAACACTCCCAAGTTTACAGTGTTAGTGCCACGCAAGAGTGTAGGTGCATTGCTTACAACATGGACTCCAGTTCCAAGGTGGACCGCATTGTGAAGACATGAGGAATGGACCTGCAAATATGGTGGATGAGATGTATGCAGAGGCACATATCAATACACCACGCAGTGTACAATACAACAACAATGTGCACTATGAATGTATACACAGTATTGACTACAGACTGCCCACACAGCTCATGGGAGTCCAATGTCACCATGTACGTCAATGTCACTTGGGCACACCCTTTGCAAGCCCATGGAAACGGGAAGCAGGAGGGGTGTGTGTGACAAAAACCCAAGCATCTGAACCAATCCATGACAAGCCTACATGTGCCCAGCCACAATGCAGCGTATGCCCATGGGAGCCACACAAGGCAACACACTGTCCAAAATAAATAAATAAATAAATAAAATTAAAAAAAAAATTAAAAAAAAAATTAAAAAAAAAACAAAAATGGCCATTAATGGGCCCAGGGGGGTGGGGGAGGCCACCCAGGAGGTCCGAAGACAGGGTGCACACCAAAACCCACCTGTGTGGATCTTGCAAAAAAAAAAAACACCTCCATGGGCTCATGGCCTACACGGCTACCCTATTGTGGGAGTATCACTGCTGTCGCTATCCTCACCCTCTGCATCAGGAGGTGGTGGCACTATGAGAGGCAGCCCATGCAAAGCCCTAGTCTGTTCCTCCATGGCTGCAAGCCTGCGGGTGTGGTAGGTCTCGTTCTGGAGGATAAGTGTGCGGAGGTCCCCATGCAACAACTCACGGGATTCCCGGACCTCCGCCCTAGTTGCCTGCATCTCAGCTGAGAGCGTACGGGTGAGACGCTCCAGCTGCTGTTCTGTCCTTCGGTTTATTGAAGCCTCAAGCTCAACAAGAGTCGTCCTGAGGTGAAGGAGTTCCAGCCTCAGGGCTTCCCTTTGGCCCTGTGACTCTATGGAGATGGCTTCCTGCAGAGTCGCCAGTGCCGCCCGCCTGTCCCTGTTGGACGCCAATATGTCCTCCCTGTGTGACTGGCAGATGGAGTCGGTTGCATGCTGTAGTCGCTCCATCAGCCTTTCGGGGGGGACAATGGAAGTGGCCACCCTATCCATGGCCTGAGCCATCATCTCTGATGATGCTGCCTGTTGAGTTACCATACCGTAAATGGATTGCTCCCATGCGGTATTGCCAGGTGGCGTACGGCCACCACGTCGGCGGGCACCACACCTGTCTGGGGCAAGGCAAACTGCGCCTTGCTGTGCCGGCACTGCCTGAGGCTGCAGGACTGCATTCCCCCTCTGATCCGCTGGCCCAGGAACAGGATCAGATGTCGCGGAGTGTGACCCTGTATCCGTAACCACCAAAGACGTACCTGCCAACACTGACATCCCCATTGAGGGTTCTAACCCTGGTGCAGGTGGGTCGGACAGAACAGAATCCCTCCCAGGAACACTCACCTGCGACGGCACGTAGGTCTCATCATCCGAATCGACACCTGAGTACAGCTCGGGGGAGGTGCAGCCAGAGACACCCCTTGAGAGCACGACCTGCAGCAGTTGTGGGTTCTCACCCACCACCACACCACGTCCCTCACTGGTGGTCGGTCGGCCCTCAGACCCCTCCGGGGTCTGCACCATCTCCACAACCCCAGCAGTATCAAGTGCCTCTTACCCTGCAAAGACATAAAAGAAAACAAATGGAAACAGGCATTAGCACTATGGCACACAATTAGGGCTGAGAGGCTACGGAAACAGTACTTGATTGACACATGTCCCACATGACTAAAACACTCCCATGCATGCACCATCACTGCGTGTAATGGGGAGGCAGATGGCACACATTGATGACACCAAGATGGAAGATGATCACATTTGCTGCATGCTGCCTAGCAGTGGCATCACACATTGGCCAGTGATTGGCAGGTTAAATACACATGCCATCCCACAGATGGCATGTACCCTAGCCATGAAGTGAAGAGGGAGAGGAGGTCACCAATTGTTCATTCAGTCCAGTTTGTTCATATAATTGATTATTTTCATTGTAATGGTTCAAATGTTTAACCTGCAGCTGCCAGTCAAAAATGGTCCTATAGCACAGGGACATGTCCAAACTAATCATGTCCACGAAACTGAGCCAGTCCACTGTACCATAGCCATGTCAGACATGTGACAATAGGACTGAGAAATCCCAAGTAAAAGTGGTGGTATGCAAACAATCTGCCTGAATAAACAGAGGTAAATAAGCAACAGTGTTGTGGCAAGATGACACTCCAAGGGCAACTGGTGTGGTGTTGGGCTGGATGTCTAATGTTGGCCGAAGGGATGCTGCTATACCCAAATGCTGTTGCCAAGAATGTATATGAAGAGGCACATGGGTGAGTCGAACCACTCAGGCACACACACCTTCCCCTGGCACCTAAACAGAAGCCCTCCCACACACACCATGCACATGGATGACACACACATGCATGTGCACTCACCAGACAATGCCTCGTAATCTGCCAATTCTCCCACGCCTTGGATCTGTTCCTCCGTGACGTAGGTCCCAGCAACCTGCTCATGTGGAGTGAGTTCTATGTCGTCTGCTGGAGACCCACCTCCAGTGACTAGAGTTGCGGCATGACTTGAGGCCAGCTTATTCTTTGCCCTGCGCTTCAGGTCATTCCAGCGCTTGTAGCATTCATTAGCTGTGCGCCTCACGATTCCAAGGGCACTTATGATGTCCGCAATGGTCTGCCAGTGTGCCTGACGTTGTGCAGGTGTGGTCTTGGATCTTGCAACAATAACCATTCGCGGTCATGTGCGGACACATACTCTACAAGTGCATTCAGTTCGGCCTCATTGAAGCTGGGCTTCTTTGACGGGCCAGACTGTGTAGCCGTGTCTGGGGCATCAGCCTCTACTGGACGAGCACTCTTCCTCTTCCGCTTGGAAGGTGGTGGGGATCCTGAGTGTCATACACCGCTCTGGACACTAGGGGCAGGAGCGTGGGATTGCACACTCAGCATGGGAGTTGGTGCAGGCATTATCTCAAGTGTGATGGTGTCAGGGGAAATTTCAGCATGATGGACTTGGACCAACACTGTCCTGGATGGGTGTGTGAGAGGTGGGGTGGATGGAGCCGCAGCTGCCCCTGCAGCCTCCCCACCCTGCCTACGCGGGGCAGCAGATGACCTAGCTGCCCCTGATCCACGTGGCCTGATGATACCAACGTTCACCGGCGCACGTGGCCTAGACCTGCTGACCTGGAAGTCAGCCATGGAGTCACCCTGTGCCAGGTCTGGTTCCACAGTGGGCTGGTCCAACAAGGGCTGAGCATGGATGGTGTCAGCCACGGTAACCTCAACCAGGGGGGGGCATGGGTGTCCCTGACTGCTCCTCCACACATGGGGGGCTAGGGGCACCCTGCAAGTCACGGCCACGTCCCCTACTGGATCCACCACGGCCACCACTTGGGGCTCAGCCACCTTTGCCACCCTTACGGCTTGGTCGCCTCCCAGCCATGGCACTGATGTTATTGTGCATATGGGAGTCGATGTGAACTATTGTCCTGGGCAATTGGGGGTCAAAGGGGTTGGGTACCAGATGGTAATCGTACCCTAGTGCTGTAGCAAGGCTGTATGTCACCCCTGGGGAAAGATGACGGGTCACGCAACGCACAGGCACCCCGAAGTAAGGTGCACGCAACCACTCCTAGACCACGTGCGTGGAAAAATAAACCTGCACTACGCTGTGGCACCCAGGAACACAAGAATGAACGTGTGCGTGTCACACGCAGCCTAGAATGACCTCTGAAGGGGTATGCGACACACGGGGCAAGCACAGATGTTAAATACGTGCGCGACTCACCGTCTGCCAGGAACAAAAGCGTGAAAAATATGCGTGTGTGCGCATTGGCAACACCCCCGCCAAAAGAAGAATTGTACGCTGTCTGAGGAGACAGGACAACAGTAGTAGGGAACGCTGTTTGAGGAAACAGGCCCAGGAAAAAGAGGAAAAGAGAAAAAGCTGGCAGAGGTAACAGGGAGTACGAACTGGAAACGCTGTGAAGTAAATCGTGCGTGAACCGACAAGAAGTACAGATTTCACCCACTCGCTCTCCACGAAAAGCACGTACAAGGAAATGGCGTTCTACACGTACCTTTTATACACACGTCACAGACGCGCATACGCGATGAGGCCATTTCCACCAATTACGCGCTTTGACACTCGGACATGTATCTCTTCATTTTTACACGCGCCATTCTCTACGGCCATGCGCGTGACGTCACAGCTGCGCATGGTGGCCTTTGGGCCAATGAAATCGCATATGCGAGCACACGTGGTAAAACTGCACGTCCGAGTGTCATCGCGTGTAATCGGATGGAAGTGATCGTACACGCGATTGGCCTGGGTACGTGTATTTCTGGGGTGCGCAGGAAGTTCCACACGCGATTGGTGGAAATCCATGTGTGCTCTGTCATCACGTGTAATGAGGGAAACACCCGTGCGCCTCACGTCACAGACGCGCTCACGCGCTAAGGGCCTTTGGTCCAATGAAATCGCATATGCGTGCTGACGTGCATACGCGCTAAGGGCCTTTCCTCAATTTACACGCAGACGTGCAGGATTTTCACGTGCCAAATCACTCCGTATCAAGCTGGCCACGCGTAAGCACACGGAAGACCACACTCCTGCCCAAAAGGCCGAATTACTGCCCCCCAGAGCCCCGAGCAGCCTCCCACGAGCCATCTTCTGCTGCCTGCCTACCTGCCTGCCTGCTGCCACCGTGCCCTGCCATTTGGTGCCTGCACATCAGCCATCTGCAGGGGTCCATTTGCTGTGTCCACCCCTGCTGGAACAGAAGACTCCCGACTGGGATACCATTGCTCCACAGCCAAGCCCCAGGACCCAGTTGCCCACCCACTCCTGCCTCTGGGGTTGCCATGTCGGGCATTGCAACATCTGGCACCACTGGCAACCCCCGGCCAGAGAGGCAGAGGGGCACCAGCTTCAATGCCACCGAAGTTGGTGTCCTGGTGGAGCAAGTCCTGGGGCAGTATGATGCCCTCTTCGGAAGTAAGCGCGCCAACAAGGAAGGACGGACTCAGATCTGGACGGACATCGTGACTGCCATCAACACGGAGGGGGTGGCAGTCCGCGACTACCAAAATGTCAAGAAGCACTGGGATAACTGCAGGTCCAGGACCCTCTTGAAGGCCCGGCGCCTCGTGGAGGGTGGGCGGGGCTGCATGAGTACCATCCAGATGAGGGTCCTGGAACGCGTAGGCCCAGCGCTCCACGCCCAGATCCTTGAGAGGCAGACCCGTCTGGAGTTGAGCCTTAAGTGGCCAAGCATTGCTGTGTGAGACAGGGCATGTCGCAGTGTGCTGGTTGTCTAATACTAGCCTGTATGTGTGACATAGGCCATGTATGCATGTGTGTGTGCAGGGACGTCATGCATGTGAAACCAGTAATGTGTGAACCACACGGTTGGTGCATGTGTTTAAATGCAACATGGGTTGCCCTATGCGGAATGGCAACATGAAAGCATGCCAGTCTCTGTTCCTGGACATGGGTGAGGGATGGGTGCCGATGCCATGTACATGTATGCTGTCCATGTCTGTGTGTCTGACCTGCGTGTCTGTGACTTTTGAATGCCAGGGATGCATGACACATGTCTGTCGCAATGTTCAGGTTCACTGATGTAGCCTAGTCATCCTTGTATCCACTGTGTCTGTGGTGTACGAGGCCAGATGGATGAAACTAGGGTGAAGTGTGTGCATGTGATAGGCATGGCCCATGATGCATGTGAGTTCCAAAATAACAGGGTATGTTTCAAGAATCACTTGGACATGTATGCTAATGGCCATAGCATGCGCCATGCCTGTTACCGCATGTGTTTTACCTGTACTGAGCCATGTGTTGTGGAGGGACATGATGGAAGTGATCTTTGACAGTGCCACTCATCTGCTATTGCTTCCTGTCTAGGGGACCATTGTACAGTACCCTGATGCTTGTGTTCTATGTCTCCCTCTACACAGCGCCAAGTGAAGAAGAGGGCGGAGACGGCTCTGTGGAGCAAAGCGGCGGGGATGCCCCCACGGCTGCAGCGGAAGGGGTGGGTGAGCCCCCACAGGGGCTTGCAACGGCTGAAGACGGGTGGAGCCATCCAGGTTGGTGGTTTCCACAGAGGAGGAGGAGGCCGCTACTGAGGCGCACATGGGGCCTGGTGGGGGCATCCCTGCTGGTGCAAGTGTTGCAGTCCAGGGGCAGGGGCAGGAGGCAGCACAGGTCGCCGTGGAGGGGCATGTGCATGTCACTGTCCCTGACACTGTGACTGCACCACCATGCACCAGCAGGGATGCCCCATCCCATGCCCGTCCGCAGGTAGGGGGGATGTTCATGTCATCTGACTCCCCTCCACCTGCGGACGAGGGGACCCCTGGCCGTGTGGAGAAGGCCCTGATTGGTGTTGCGTTGCGCACAGGTGCAATTCGTGATGAGGTGCGCGCTTCCCGGGAGGACCGTGCCAACGTGGTCCAGTTGGGAACGGCCATGGTCGGGGGTTTCCTACATGTGTCGGCCAATGTGGTGACCCTCTCCTCCTCTGTGGAGACTATGCACCAGTCGTTCTCCATGCCGTCTTCCAGCCCAGATGCCAACAGGGCCCCCTGTGGACCTGCCCCGACCAATGCAGCCGGCTCGGTGGGGATCCCATCCCTGCCACAGTCGGGAGTCGGAGATCCAGCAGGGGTGGACACACCAGCAACTGGACCCCAGCAGATGGAGGATATGACGGCATCATCGGGCAGGGCACGTGCACGACGGCGTCGGTGGATTCCATCAGCCTAGATGCTGTCATGATGGCACAGGCAGTTACGTCGGAGGCAGCGGCAGGCTCGACGTGGGAGGCATCATGGCTCGGGGCCATCAACATTAGGGGTGCAGGCATCGGCCGGAGGGCAGGAGAACCCTGGAATGGGAGTGGCTTCCGTGTGGGAGCGGTTGGGCCAACAGATAGGTGTCGAGCGGCAGCGGGCAGAGGAGGAACGGCTCACAATGGTCAGGGCGGAGAACTCCATGCGGAGGGCGCTGAGGCGGGCTGAGTGCCTCGAGGGTCTTCGCAGGGAGTTGGAGCTGGACACTGCTTTATCCCTGCGAGACCTCGGGGCCAGGGAACATGCCGCCTCCAAGCCATTGAACAGGAGTTCGATGATGCCCTGGCCCATGACAACATCCAGTGAGCCGTTGGACTAGCCCGCTGCCCATGTAAATAGTTATGTAATTAGTGTTAGGTTTCCTTTGTTTTTGCATTTTCTTTGGACCTTTTGGACAATGGGCCACATTTTTGTATATCGTTATTTTTTATTAGGTAGTGTTGTTAGATAGGTTTCATTTCTTTTGTTGGGATCATGGACCCTGGCTTGTTCACCTGTACATAGTTCACTGTTGGATTTTCTTTTCTTTTTACAATTTATCTATGGAGCAATGGCTTTCAATTATAATTTCCCATTGGATTTTCTTTTGTGGACTGTGACTTTGGACACCATTCCTTTGGATTCTGATTTTTGGTTTTGCATTTTTTCACGGACATGCTTCTTTTTACTTTTTTTACATTCCCATTTCTGTTAGTTTATTTTTGATTCAATTCATGTTTCCTTTAATACAAATTTTTTGATCAAACTTCAATGTGTAGTATCATCTCATTGCTTTCATGCATATCATGATATGGGTTTTGAGATTCACTGACACCCATTGGGTGTATGTGAGGGACATGTGTTCGTTTCCAAACTTGCAATTGCTGTTCTATCATGTTATTGCCATTTCTGAGTGGGTGGATGCAATACTCGGGTGGGTGTTTTGCATTTGGAGGCTGACCATAGGGACCAGGGATCTAGATTGTGATGATATGTTGGCTGGGGAACATGAGTTGGACATGAGTGGGGTCTGCTGGCAGGTGCCCCACAGTGCTGGGGGGTGGGGGTGCAGGGGAACATGAGTTGGACATGAGTGGGGGCCTGCTGGCAGGTGCCCCACAGTGCTGGGGGGTGGGGGTGCAGGGGAACATGAGTTGGACATGAGTGGGGGCCTGCTGGCAGGTGCCCCACAGTGCTGGGGGGTGGGGGTCCAGGGGAACATGAGTTGGACATGAGTGGGGGCCTGCTGCCAGGTGCGCCACAGTGCTGGGGGGTGGGGGTGCAGGGGAACATGAGTTGGACATGGGTGGGGGCCTGGTGGAGGGTGCCCCTGACTGCTGGGGGGTAGGGGTGCAGGGAGACAGGAGTGGGGGCCTGGTGGAGGCTGCCCCTGGTGGCTGGGGGGTGGGGGTGGTGGGAGACATGGGTGGGGGCCTGGTGGAGGGTGCCCCTGACTGCTGGGGGGTAGGGGTGCAGGGAGACAGGAGTGGGGGCCTGGTGGAGGCTGCCCCTGCGCTGCTGGGGGGTGGGGGTGATGGGAGACATGAGTGGGGGCCTGGTGGAGGCTGCCCCTGCCCTGCTGAGGGGTGGGGTGATGGGAGACATGAGTGGGGGCCTGGTGGAGGCTGCCCCTGCACTACTGGGGGGTGGGGGTAATAGGGGACATGAGTGGGGGCCTGGTGGAGGCTGCCCCTGGTTGCTGGGCGGTGGGGGTGGTGGTAGACATGAGTGGGGGCCTGGTGGAGGCTGCCCCTGCACTGCTGGGGGGTGGGGGTGGTGGTAGACATGAGAGGGGGTCTGGTGTAGGCTGCCCCTGCACTGCTGGGGGGTGGGGGTGATGGGAGACATGAGTGGGGCCCTGGTGGAGGCTGCCCCTGCACTGCTGGGGGGTGGGGGTAATAGGGGACTTGAGTGGGGGCCTGATGGAGGCTGCCCCTGGTGGCTGGGGGGTGGGGGTGGTGATAGACATGAGTGGGGGCCTGGTGGATGCTGCCCCTGGTGGCTGGGGGGTGGGGGTGGGGGTAGACATGAGTGGGGGCCTGGTGGAGGCTGCCCCTGGTGGCTGGGGGGTGGGGGTGGTGGTAGACATGAGTGGGGGCCAGGTGGAGGCTGCCCCTTCACTGCTGGAGGGTGGGGGTGGTGGGAGACATGAGTGGGGGGCTGGTGGAGGCTGCCCCTGGTGGCTGGGGGGTGGGGGTGGTGGGAGACATGGGTGGGGGCCTGGTGGAGGCTGCCCCTGCACTGCTGGGGGGTGGGGGGTGGGGGTAATAGGGGACATGAGTGGGGGTCTGGTGGAGGCTGCCCCTGGTGGCTGGGGGGTGGTGGTAGACATGAGTGGGGGCCTGGTGGAGGCTGCCCCTGCACTGCTGGGGGGTGGGGGTGGTGGTAGACATGGATGGGGCCCTGGTGGAGGCTGCCCCTGCACTGCTGGGGGGTGGGGGTGGTGGTAGACATGAGTGGGGGCCTGGTGGAGGCTGCCCCTGGTGGCTGGGGGGTGGGGGTGGTGGTAGACATGGGTGGGGCCCTGGTGGAGGCTGCCCCTGCACTGCTGGGGGGTGGGGGTGGTGGGAGACATGAGTGGGGGCCTGGTGGAGGCTGCCCTGGTGGCTGGGCGGTGGGGGTGGTGGGAAACATGGGTGGGGGCCTGGTGGAGGCTGCCCCTGCACTGCTGGGGGGTGGGGGGTAATAGGGGACATGAGTGGGGGCCTGGTGGAGGCTGCCCCTGGTGGCTGGGGGGTGGGGGTGGTGGTAGACATGAGTGGGGGCCTGGTGGAGGCTGCCCCTGGTGGCTGCGGGGTGGGGGTGGTGGGAGACATGGGTGGGGGCCTGGTGGAGGCTGCCCCTGGTGGCTGGGGGATGGGGGTGGTGGTAGACATGAGTGGGGGCCTGGTGGAGGCTGCCCCTGCACTGCTGGGGGGTGGGGGTAATAGGGGACATGAGTGGGGGCCTGGTGGAGGCTGCCCCTGGTGGCTGGGGGGTGGGGGTGCTGGGAGACAGGAGTGGGAGCCTGGTGGAGGGTGCCCCTGACTGCTGGGGGATAGGGGGTGCAGGGAGACAGGAGTGGGGGCCTGGTGGAGGGTGCCCCTGACTGCTGGGGGGTGGGGGTGCAGGGAGACAGGAGTGGGGGCCTGGTGGAGGGTGCCCCTGACTGCTGGGGGGTGGGGGTGCTGGGAGACATGCATTGTTGATCAGTAGTGCAAGGTGACATGTGGGTTGGCTGGGGGGCATGCCCATGGTGGATGGGCTGCCTGCGGGAAATGAGAAGGGTGCAGGGTAGTCCCCCGTGGTGTGGGCTACCTGCAGGGGCTGTGGAGGTTGTAGAGCGAACACCTGGGAGGACCCACACGGCCAATTCAGGTGTAGTACTCCCCAGAACCCCTGAAATACACGTACCCTGCTGAAATCGCGTGTGGAACTTCCCGCGCACCCCTGAAATACACGTGCCCTGCTGAAATCGCGTGTGGAACTTCCCGCGCACCCCTGGAATACACATACCCTGCTCGCACGGGGCCAATCGCGTGTGGAACTTCCCGCGCACCCCTGAAATACACGTACCCTGCTCGCAAGGGGCCAATCGTGTGTGGAACTTCCCGCGCACCCCTGAAATACACGTACCCTGCTGAAATTGCGTGTGGAACTTCCCGCGCACCCCTGAAATACACGTACCCTGCTGAAATTGCGTGTGGAACTTCCCGCGCACCCCTGGAATACACGTACCTTGCTCGCACGGGGCCAATCGCGTGTGGAACTTCCCGCGCACCCCTGAAATGCACGTACCCTGATGGAATCGCGTGTGGAACTTCCCGCGCACCCCTGAAATACACGTACCCTGTTGAAATCGCGTGTGGAACTTCCCGCGCACCCCTGAAATACACGTACCCTGCTGAAATCGCGTGTGGAACTTCCCGCGCACCCCTGAAATACACGTACCCTGTTGAAATCGCGTGTGGAACTTCCCGCGCACCCCTGAAATACACGTACCCTGCTGAAATCGCATGTGGAACTTCCCACGCACCCCTGAAATACACGTACCCTGCTGAAATCGTTTGTGGAACTTCCAGCGCACCCCTGGAATACACGTTCCCTGCTCGCACGGGGCCAATCACGTGTGGAACTTCCTGCGCACCCCTGAAATACACGTACCCTGCTCGCACAGGGCAAATCGCGTGTGGAACTTCCCGCGCACCCCTGAAATACACGTACCCTGCTGAAATCGCGTGTGGAACTTCACGCGCACCCCTGTAATACACGTACCCTGCTGGAATCGCATGTGATACTTCCCGCGCACCCCTGAAATACACGTACCCTGCTGGAATCGCATGTGATACTTCCCGCACACCCCTGAAATACACGTACCCTGCTGATTTTGCGTGTGATACTTCCTGCACACCCCTAATGCACACGTACACAGGACAATCGCGTGTGGAACTTCCCGCGCACCCCTGAAATACACGTGCCCTGCTGAAATCGCGTGTGGAACTTCCCGCGCACCCCTGGAATACACATACCCTGCTCGCACGGGGCCAATCGCGTGTGGAACTTCCCGCGCACCCCTGAAATACACGTACCCTGCTCGCAAGGGGCCAATCGTGTGTGGAACTTCCCGCGCACCCCTGAAATACACGTACCCTGCTGAAATTGCGTGTGGAACTTCCCGCGCACCCCTGAAATACACGTACCCTGCTGAAATTGCGTGTGGAACTTCCTGCGCACCCCTGGAATACACGTACCTTGCTCGCACGGGGCCAATCGCGTGTGGAACTTCCCGCGCACCCCTGAAATGCACGTACCCTGATGGAATCGCGTGTGGAACTTCCCGCGCACCCCTGAAATACACGTACCCTGTTGAAATCGCGTGTGGAACTTCCCGCGCACCCCTGAAATACACGTACCCTGCTGAAATCGCGTGTGGAACTTCCCGCGCACCCCTGAAATACACGTACCCTGTTGAAATCGCGTGTGGAACTTCCCGCGCACCCCTGAAATACACGTACCCTGCTGAAATCGCATGTGGAACTTCCCACGCACCCCTGAAATACACGTACCCTGCTGAAATCGTTTGTGGAACTTCCAGCGCACCCCTGGAATACACGTTCCCTGCTCGCACGGGGCCAATCACGTGTGGAACTTCCTGCGCACCCCTGAAATACACGTACCCTGCTCGCACAGGGCAAATCGCGTGTGGAACTTCCCGCGCACCCCTGAAATACACGTACCCTGCTGAAATCGCGTGTGGAACTTCACGCGCACCCCTGTAATACACGTACCCTGCTGGAATCGCATGTGATACTTCCCGCGCACCCCTGAAATACACGTACCCTGCTGGAATCGCATGTGATACTTCCCGCACACCCCTGAAATACACGTACCCTGCTGATTTTGCGTGTGATACTTCCTGCACACCCCTAATGCACACGTACACAGGACAATCGCGTGTGGAACTTCCCGCGCACCCCTGAAATACACGTGCCCTGCTGAAATCGCGTGTGGAACTTCCCGCGCACCCCTGGAATACACATACCCTGCTCGCATGGGGCCAATCGCGTGTGGAACTTCCCGCGCACCCCTGAAATACACGTACCCTGCTCGCAAGGGGCCAATCGTGTGTGGAACTTCCCGCGCACCCCTGAAATACACGTACCCTGCTGAAATTGCGTGTGGAACTTCCCGCGCACCCCTGAAATACACGTACCCTGCTGAAATTGCGTGTGGAACTTCCCGCGCACCCCTGGAATACACGTACCTTGCTCGCACGGGGCCAATCGCGTGTGGAACTTCCCGCGCACCCCTGAAATGCACGTACCCTGATGGAATCGCGTGTGGAACTTCCCGCGCACCCCTGAAATACACGTACCCTGTTGAAATCGCGTGTGGAACTTCCCGCGCACCCCTGAAATACACGTACCCTGCTGAAATCGCGTGTGGAACTTCCCGCGCACCCCTGAAATACACGTACCCTGTTGAAATCGCGTGTGGAACTTCCCGCGCACCCCTGAAATACACGTACCCTGCTGAAATCGCGTGTGGAACTTCCCACGCACCCCTGAAATACACGTACCCTGCTGAAATCGTTTGTGGAACTTCCAGCGCACCCCTGGAATACACGTTCCCTGCTCGCACGGGGCCAATCACGTGTGGAACTTCCTGCGCACCCCTGAAATACACGTACCCTGCTCGCACAGGGCAAATCGCGTGTGGAACTTCCCGCGCACCCCTGAAATACACGTACCCTGCTGAAATCGCGTGTGGAACTTCACGCGCACCCCTGTAATACACGTACCCTGCTGGAATCGCATGTGATACTTCCCGCGCACCCCTGAAATACACGTACCCTGCTGGAATCGCATGTGATACTTCCCGCACACCCCTGAAATACACGTACCCTGCTGATTTTGCGTGTGATACTTCCTGCACACCCCTAATGCACACGTACACAGGACAATCGCGTGTGGAACTTCCCGCGAACCACTGAAATACACGTTCCCCATTTGGCGTTTGCTGTTTCCCAGCCCTGTGAACTGGTCCAGGGTTAGCGCAGCCCTTTGCGATTATTTGGGGATTTTGAAGGCTTTTCCTTGCGCGAGGGCGTTCTTGGGGGCGTAACTGGCGCTGCTGCAGGGTCGCTGCGCCACGGCTGGTTTTGGATGCGAAAATCCATGAATACGCTGTGCGTGGAAATCGATTTTAGCGCACACGGCTGGCGCAGACATTCGCACGGGCACGCTGTGCGCCAGTCGTGTGCGCCACTTTTGTGCGAATTTCTATGAATTACCCTGCTAATTGGCCCCACACTTGTCACAAACTCGATGTGGTCCCAATCATAAAGGTGAAAGAGGCACAACCAAAAAAGTATACCTCCTTTATCTTTTGTGGAAACATGAGCTGTCTTCAGGATATACACTTCAGTCTGTTTTGATTTAGCAGAGAATAATTCAAACAACAATAGTACGGGGTTACCAAAATATGAAAACACGTCCAAGAAAGGTTCTCTAACAAATAGGATACTTAAAACTTAAATTAACTAAAAATACAAGCACACACTTCAAAAACAATACAGTTCCCCACTGTAAGAAGAGACACAGAAAATTCAGACTTTAATTTAAAATAGGCACTCTGGGTCTGAAAACAAGGTGGGACAGGGAATGCTATCAACATAAATATGCAAGTTGAATGAAGATGTCTTTATGAAGGTAATGAGTGGGGCTTAAATGTTACTAGGGCCCTTTACGTTAGGCCTGGTAGGCAAACCACTAGAAATACATTTTAGGCTTCTTTTTGGACCTCAACAGCATGGAGATGGGATTCTATGTGCCTTTCTGCAGCTTGAGACAGTGTCACGGTGGGTTGAGTCAGGCTGCCAAATGGATTGCATCAGCGTCCTAGAAGGGCGAGATTATTGCTTCCACCTGGTGGATTCTGCATCCAGACAGGTCAAGATGATTGCTTTCAGTGGATTTAATCACCTATCCGAATGGGGATAGTTGTTGGATTCTACTGGGTAGAGTCAGCAATCGAAAAGTGTGAGACTATGATAATGAATGACAAAGGCAGCACTGGCGGCCCTTTGGCTAATGTAAACATCATCATGGTGCCTCAAACTGTGGATCACGGTGGAAAACAGAGCCAAAGGATGTTTATTTGCTGCTTGGTAGCAGGTGGACTTAATCCAGGGTACCCAAGGATAAGTGAGGTCCTTGTTTTGCCATCCCCATCCAGGGAGGTCGATTCAGAGAACCTGTACGAGCTGTGCCCTACAGGGAGCAGGATCCTAGCTTCAGTGTCCATAGAACAATTCACCCCAGGCGTTCGTCTGGGCTGTGACAGGGATGGGTACTTTTCCTTTCTTAGAGATCTCTAGCTACACTTCTACAGCATAGGAGTTTGGGCAGACTGCACCCTGCTCGAGTTCCAGTAAATCCACCATCTTCTTATATTCAAAATGATTCAATTAAAGTGGTGGTCTCGTCCCCATTTATGTGTTCAATCTGTCATTATAGAGTGGTCAATTCTAAGCATTCTTTGAGAGTGCCATCCTGGCTGTGGTGGTGAGTGATGTCCTGGTGATGTCAGTCTCAGTGTGCCTTGACTACAGGAAGTGGGGATGGGGCAGATGAAGTGTGAGTAACCTAAGAGATTCCATGATGCTGGGACCCTTGTATGTACAATAACTCATTTTACAGACCATTACTAATGTTCAGGAAACAATAAAGAGGCACATGAATTGCAAGAAAACACAGTTTTAATGCAAATGCAAAGCAATAGCCGGGAGGACATCCAGTCTTGTAAGACTGGAAAACTGAAAATTCGACCCTCCCACATCGGGCTGAAATATTTAAAAGCAAAGACCACAGCATTAGAATACATTTGTATCCAATGTAGACATTAGGGGCCTGATTCACAGAGGGTTTTTCTATGGGATTGCAACATAATAAACTGATTCTGCGAATCAGGGGTTGGTGTCAGCACATTCTAGCCATCCTATTGGCTACTGGCTATACAGACTAATTACAACAGAAATTGGCCAACTCTAATTGGCTGCTGCTGAAACATGTAACATTTTATGTGCATCCCATTGCAGATGGCCTAACATGCAGTGAGTGAGGAGAGCGAGACCTGCCGCCGCTAGCAACAACCAGATGCCATGATATTCCCTCATGTGTGAACAGAAATCTTGGCATCCCAAACACCCCCTGCACTCCCACATTAAAACATGTCCTTGTTACTATTGTGTACCCGTTTGCACATGGCAAGGACACACACCATTCTTTCATAGTATGCTCAACTCTTTGGGGAAGGTTTCATGGGAAAATATGATCGAGGCCTGATTCTTTAGAAACTAACTCATACATATTTGTGCTGCCTGGCTACCTGGCCACGTACTTAGCAGTCCAAAGACTCTCTAGGATGCAACAGAAATTAAAATCAGTTCAATAAAATGACAGAAATACACCTCCCAGTAATGTTCTGTAAGCCTATATTTTCTCTTATGTTTAGGACGTTGGACATGCATATTTACACTCTCCTGGCTACTCCTTCCCTTCACCCCCTGTCTGCCTATTCTTAAGAGTTTCTACCCTTTTTAACGCCCTGTGGGGACTTTCATCTTGCTGGCAGATCCGGTCATTTGCAGAGGTCTAGACAGGGCAGGGCCTGAGTGCGCAAGGCCCAGCAAAAATCTGTAAATGCCCATTCAGCAGCGCTGTGTTCGCATTTACAGATGTTAGTGTGACAGCGGTGGGTCCAACTACATTAGCTTCGTGGGCCCACTAGTTAGACAGTCCAGTCTCTGGTTTTTGAAGCATGGTTCTCCTCCCTGCCCGCTATGGGCAGAAAATGTTCTTCTGGATGGTGAAATATCTTCCCAGAGAAACAGAGGCTCTGCTGGGAATGAACCCAAAATATCTCTTTTAGGAGAAATTAAATTCCTGACAGCCGAATATTCAAGCTCTAACAGGGGAGAATGAGTCACCTAAGACAATAAAATGACATCAATTGGTTTTGACAAGTATAATTGTAGCTTTTCAGATGCCACTATTTCAAACCTGGACGTGGCTTATGTTTAGTTATTAGTCTGCCACCAGGCCCTGGGAACACACCATTATATCATTTTGTTTCAGGGCTGCCCACTGTTAAAGTCAGTGCCTATGTGTTGGAACGTTGGTTCCAATCAGACTGCTTGCATGCTACTCTGTAACTCCCACGTTCACCAACCACAGGGCATCTTCTGTGGGTGTCAGGAGACAGTCTTGGCAGAATTATAGGGTTGCACTGCACTTTTCAGCATGGAACATCGTCCATGTCAGGTCTGATTATCAGATCTCACTTACTGAAACATAATTAGCAGCATTATTTTGGTACAAAGTGCTGGGTATCATGCCCTTACAGATAGCTCTCCAACACAGACCTTGTTTCATGCTCCAAGACCCATTGCACTGGCTGAAGGTAGTGACTAGTGTATTGGTTCTGCTTCAGACTCCTAAGCTCCGATTATGTTACAGCGTAGCACACCATTTCTGAATGACTTGCTCTCCAAATTCCCTCAACTAGTGAGCTAGAAATAGAGATCTTGAGCCTGATTTACAAAACCGTTTTTCAATAGTAAAACCCCATTGAAAAAAAGAGTTCTAAATCTGGCCTCTTCTCTCTTATTTTAAAGTGCTCTGGGACACCTAGAATGAGGACACAGTATACCCAAATCAACGAACTATTCACACAGGAAAAGGCAGAATACAGGAACTAATATGATGCAATACTTACATAAAAGCAGTGCGCCAAACAGCTATAAATGGCTGTCTTTCATATAACAAACCAAGTATAGCCACACTGATGAAAGAAAGATACAATTGTCTGGGCTTAACTTCACGCCTGTTCCTCGCTAGCTCTAGTCTGGCACCAGCAAATCTATCCAAGAATATTTGTTCAATGACTTGATGCTACGAAAATCACAATGGCACACACGTCGTGCCTGGCAAAATCACAAATGTGCCTAAACACCAGCTTTCCTAATTGTGCTTGTTTGCACCATGCCTTACTTTCATTGTACTTCTATATGAACCAATGTGTGTCCATGTCAACCTATTTGCCATGCGAAAACCAGGATGCTGTATTTTTCTTTTGGATAAACTAGCAGTTAATCCATCTGGAACGGGAGCGCTGTGTTAACACGCCAGGGGGCAGATGCGTAGCCAGGATTGTCTAGCAAATGGAGCCTGATGCTAATGTATTTGGGCCCACTGCACTGACAAAAATATCTGCAAATGCCCACACAGCGCTGCTGAGTGGGAATTTACAGATTATGGGTGGGCCTTGCCCCTCACTTCCTACACTGCCTACGCCTCTGCTAGGGGCCTGAGTGAAAAATACAGCCGCCATTCAGAAACATCTTGCATTCCATTAATTTCCTCTTGTAATCAAACACTGAAGTTCCGAATATTGGAAACCGTGCTCATCTCTGCACAAGCAAGTCACAAAGAGGGAATCCATAATTACATTTAATCAGAGATGTGCTCTCTGACTCAGATGGCATTTTGTGACTCATGTTTCATTAAGACACGAGCGAAACCATGCCTTCATGAGAGATTCGAAGCCGTGGTTGTATTATATCTTCCCACAACCCGTCTGCTATTAGGGTTAGTCACAAAATTAAGTGATCATGTTAAATAATGGAGCAATGATCCCTTCTTGAAATATGCGCATCTCCACATCACTTTGTGAGTGATTTAAAATGAGAACTTATGCGCCATTTTTTGTTTAAGCAAGCACAACTATTGAATGGTTTAATGGGGTGGAAACGTGTTATTTACACTAGCAAAACTGTTCAATGATGAAAGACGCTCCTTTGCATTGCCTCTAAAACATGTGTTATTGTGCTCGCTGACAAATTAAAGTAATGTATCCTCCCTCACACAAAGTTGTTACAAGCTCTATATTGCATTATAGAGACACTTGTGTATAGGCGCGTTACAAATGCCATATCATATCATATCATATCATTATTTATGAATTGAACTATATATTTGATTGGCTTCACATTGTGCCAATGAGTCTGTTTACTACAATTTCCAAATACTGGCAGAACTAACCATTGTGGCAAAGGAGTATGTGCTATTCCCATTACCTCGGCTACCATACCTCATCACCTTATTCACCCATGTGGCTTTGCCTCCTCGACAGGACACTCACTCCTCAACATTTTTCTCCTCTTTCTCCTACCTGGATGAATGCCGAAACCCGGAGAGCCCCCCCCATCACTTCCTGTACTATCCCAAATTCGGGCACTGCCTAATTTCTGGGTGGGAGATGTGGGGCACAGGGGGTTTAGTAAGGTGATGATGTATGGTGGGTGACGTAATGAAATTTACCTTACGTAATTATGACATTACCGCCAGCTCCACTTTCTCATCACACTCATCATCCATTGGGATGTACCAAAACCCTGAATTTTGTCAGGCCAACCACAACCTAGAACCTCAGTATACTGCAAAGAAACACTTTATTAAGTGTGGCCTGGTAACTTAAACAATCAACACGTCTAGAATGAATGCCCCCACCACACCTTTCCCAGTCCTTGGAAGAAGTACTTTGGTACTTTGTAGGAGAAACCAAAGTATCTGCCCTCTAAATGGCTGCCATTGACACCCCATTTATTCCACCCATGTGGCTACCTCTGCTCTTGTGGGCCTGTTGTATTCAACAGGTGTCAACAGGCCCACACTGTCTTAAACTTTAACAATGGCCATCCAAATTCATCCACTCAATATAGAAACTGCTGGATTACAAACCCTTCTTCACTGCCCCAAAGGTTATAAACAGATTATCACACTGAAGAAACTCTGCGGTTTGCCTAAAATCATTTGATACCTAACATAGCCCCTTGTCTGTCATGGTCTGACCCAACAAAGCACCTAAAAACTGGAAGGACCACTTCCTGGTCCAAAGGACATGAGAAACATTTTTTGGTGAAAGCCTTTGAACCGGGTAATTAGTGTGAAGATCAGTAGAGCTCTATCAAGCCATGAACGATTTCCAGTTGAATATAATATATACGCTTTTGACATCGTCCAGATAGCGACGAAAGCCCAAGACCCTGTGTCACGTTCACCCATTGCCAGTGAAAGAAGGGAAATATTTGGCAATTATAAAAATCAATAACAGGGGCCATTTATTACAACAGTAAGGAATTCACCAGATGATGGTGTGGCTGAAAGTCCAAACATCCTTCTGGCCACTCTTAACAAATCAGAAATGCTTCGGGACTTAGATTGAACAGTATTACTTTGGGGCTTAGATGAGCACCACCATCTTAGTGTCCTTTCGCTTTTACTAGATTCACATATATGGCCGTAGGCCTAGGGATGAAACTAGTCTACAACTTCGGGGAGCAGGGGGTGGGACATGAGGTACTTTTACATACTTTTTGTGTGTGGGGCAAATTTACTTGGCACTCCATGTCAAGAACTGGAGATTGTGGAAGCGCTGGAGGCTATGATCAGCGCGCGCTCCAGTCCTCACCCAAGATGGCCGCCGTACCTTTAAGAGGCTGGCTCCTCCCACAAATCGATGCGTTGTATCTGTTAGTCAACACTCGGTTCGAGTGGTGGAGTTTCTTCCGTGGAGCCCTCCGTGCCTACTGTGAACTTGCTAACCGCCTTGTATCCTACCTTTGATCTCTCCCTCCTTCCCCCCCGTTGCCTCGTTTGTCTGTTTTTTCCATCTTACTCTCTGCCTGATCTGTTCTTTTCCCTCTACTCACGGTGCTCGGCGCCGCCTGGTTCCGTGCCATAGCCTCTTGTTAGACTTTCCTAGCTCCCGTTCCTCTCGCTAACTTGAGCCCTTCCGTTTTTGCACTTGTGTCACTCTGGTGTAGCATCTTTCTCTGCTCAGCCTTTCCTTTCGTATTTCTTTTTATTTGTTGGCGCCTGTATTCCATTACTTCAACCGGCGCTGCCTTGCCTTTCGCTTGCAGAGTCCTTGTTACTCTGACAACACCCTTGGAGCCTTTTTCTCTTGCATTATTGGACTATATCTGTATTCCTTTCCATTCCCTTTCAGTCCGCCTTTCACAGTCAGCTCAGGATTATTCTTTTCATCCTAACCCATTTCTTTCCGTTCTTCTGTTTTTTTTCACGTGGTGGTGCATTTTCTTCTTATTATCTTTTGCTCTTTTCCAGCATTCTATTTGGAGAACTTCTAGTGTTCTCTCCTATTTTATACTCCATAAAGTTTGGACAGCTCATTGATCCACTGAGCTGTACTGGACAGTTGTGGAATCAGACATCTATACAACAGACTTTCCTTTTTGTTGTGGAGCAAACATCGCCTTCATTGACTATTGAGAGGAACTGACTGTCCCCCTTCTGAACCCATTTGGAAACAGGGTTTTTTTGCATTCATGCTTTTTCCCTGGAATTAGGACTGGCCCCCTGGGGATCCCCGAGGTGAGGGTTACATCTCTGCCAAGGTGGCCTCCGGAGGGGCCAGACCCTACCTACACGATAAGAAGGTCCGAACTCCAAAGGACAGGACTCCCTCAAGGAGAAGGTATCAGAAGAAGACGGAGGCCAATCCTAAAGAATCCTTCCCTGAAGAATCAGGTGAGGAGTTGGGGGAGGAAGCCTCGGTTCTTGACACTCCATCCCTTTTGCCCAAACGGAATGTTTTTAGTAACTAATGAGAAATTAGCAACCAATGGTGCCATTGAACGCACAGTGGGCCAGTGACATTGCCCAAAAACATGAATGTTTGGAAATTCTAAATGAACATTTTAATGGGAATTGCCTGCATGGTATTCCTGCATTCACGGCATAGTGTCAGCTGACATTCATATTGTAGCCTAAGTCATATATGCAAATGAAAAGGATGCAAAGTAAAACTGGACATTATAAAATGAATATGTGAGCTGCAGCATGCACGCATCATCTGAAAAAGACATGTGCATGGAAATGTGGGATAATAGCAGCCCATCTACAACCAGAATATTTACTCAAAGTAAATGACAAGGCATGATAATTAATCTTTCCAGTTAACAGAAAGTACCCAGCAACCTTTTATTAAAAAGAGAACAGCCCAATTTGGTATGAAGAACACAGCATTTCATAAGAGAGTAAATCTGAGCCTTCATGCTTCTGTTTATTTCCGTTCAGGATTACACATCTGCAATATAAAACCTACAGAAACTCAGAAATGTAAAATGTTGATGGAATTTGAGAGCAAAGACATGTTACAATATTTCCCTGTTTTGTGGAAATGTAAAAGCAATGGAGAATAGAAAATGACGGTAAATGTACATTTGTGAATGAAACCAGCTTTGTGCCTGGAAAGCAAGTGACATTTTCCTGACCTCCTCCAATGGATTCTCTGGTAGATGTTTTCTGCAAGGACATGCTGCCAGGCTTTGAAGCTGACCATACAACTTTGACACACTCTAGAATGCAGAAACGGACCTTACGTTTCACTTTGGTTCACTAAGCTAGGCCTTGCTGAGGAAGACAAATGTCTTATAAAACACAGAATTCAGTCAGAGCAGTGGTCTGCTCTCCAAAGAATGTGTAACCAGCCAGGCCTTTCCAGAAGGAAACACTTCACACCTTTGAAGAATTGGAGTCTGGCTAGAAAGACAGAAAGTGGGTGTAAGGAGTCAGAGCTGTATAAAACAGAAGGCTATGAGAAACTAATTCTCAAAGAACTTGAATTCTCAGCACTCATAAATGTCCTAGCTATGTGCTAAATGGAACTGAGACCAGATGTTTTGTCACCAAGCAGAGGAACTGGAGATGAAATTTAACATTTTGTTAAAGTAATTTAAAACTTCCTTTTAAATTGTGTATATGGAATCACATTTTTCTTTTAAAGTATGGAAGGAAATTTCATCAGGGTACTTTTAAAAAAAAATGTTCAGGATGAAAATCTACATCAGCTAAATCAAAAATGGCATATATCCTAGCATATGTGCCGGTGAGGCTGCTATTCTGAGATAGAACTTATGTTTTGTGTAAAAGCATCAGTGTGTAAAATGTAAACATCTGTAATTCACACATCACATGTCGGGCTGATTTGAAAATTGCATTATTTGATTTGCCAGAGTGAAAGAAATCTGATGAACTCATTAGTAACATGATCACATGTGAGAAATATGATGTTTCACAAAATTGCAATTGTTTAATGTAGAAATCCCCAAGATGACATCACATCAAATGGGAGGGAATCAGGGTTTAGGTGCCACTTACATTAGACTGGCCTCATCATTAATATGCCACTGAGTACAAAGGGGATGGTTAAGTGTGATATCACTTTTGCTACATTGTCCAATCACATAAACTGACCAATTAGATTAGGGAAATGAGAGCACACCACTAAAGGGAGTGGTTGCTGATCTGTAAAAGTCCAAACCCACAGACTCTGGGGAGTCACTTGCTCACTCTTTACTGAGATGAGATGAAATGTCTGACAAAATGAAAGAAGGACAAACGGGAGAATTGGGAACAACAGAAAGGAGAATAGAATATATTGTTTTCCTTTTGGACCCATTTTTTTTAATTTCCAGCAATACACTGCAAGGGAGGCAAAGCTGGAGTTAGAGTTCCAGGCTTTCTGGTGTAAAAGACAGTGGGCCTCCTTTTTGGTTTTGGAGCTTTTTGGTGGCACAACCCACAAAGAATATCACCAAATCAATTTCTACTATAAGAAAGGGTTTCCAAGAAAGCAGTCTTTGATATTTTCTTGACAACTGGAAATGCTCTGCCATACAATTCCCAATGCACAAAGTGTACATTCTTGTAGTACTACATGGATGTAATCCAAATGTGGTTTGTTTGACTTATTTTAGAGCAATCAGGTGTACTGTCACATGTCACGTTCCTGTGTGACTTTCTATGCAGAGTGATATCCAATCCAGATGCAGGCCTCCCTTCTTTTGACTGGGCGAGGAAAGCCATCTTGTTTGTCTGTTTTAAGAACTTTTACCAGCTGCTACTGTTGCAGCTAGAGCGACTTTGGCGCAGCATCTGGGCACAAGGCAAACTGGTCATTTTCAATGAGAAGGTGTGAACAAAGCATTTGCCTTACTATAGGGGAAATGTGTGCGGCTGAAGCGGGAGCAAATCCACGCAGCAGTGATTACAGCAGCAGCATGGGGAAATGCAGGGCCGGGAGGATTGCTAACTACAAACAGGGCAGATGTGGCACAGTGGAAACAGCGTAGTGGGTTCAAGGCACCTTTGTCTGCATGTGCATGCTGGTCTAAAATACTTTTCAAACCAGAAACCATGTGCAGAGAACAGGCACAGCAGAACAGCATGGAGAGGAAGGCACCATTGTCGGATTGTATTTACAAGACGTGACGACCCGAGTGATGAGCTCCGGAGTGCTGTGCGACCTGCAATCCCAGGTGAAGCTTCTGGCAGTTCAGTGAGTGGTGAGTGACTTTTTATATGGTAGGCACTGATGTATTTCCTCCACTTTAATATGCAACTAACACATGTACTTCATTTCAACTCACTACTACTCACGTGCTGTGTCTCAGTGTGAATGTTTTCCCTTTTAACCCACTTGCACAGGATTCACTGCATTAAGGGCCACATGCTGTATTGATATTGTGCATTGAGCGAGCCTATGAGAATCTGTGCATTGAGAAGCTAACATATGGGAACTCAATTATTTGTGGCAACCCAAACCACGTTTTTGACTCAAACCTTTATTTTATTTGATGTGCCACCAGTTCATTGGACACCAACACTGTTTTGTTCCATTTACGTAGATCTTGGTGTCTTTCGTTCAAAGTAACATAATGAAGTCTTTTGAAATGAGATGGCCATATTGTCTCATTTGTGCTCCATGCTTAAAGTTTAATCCTAACACGTGTTTGTTTTCTTGATTGCCATTCCCTTTGTCACATGTTAAACCAGATGCTGGTGGTCAAGGAGCTGGAAATTAATTGGACCACTTGGGTGGGATGACGTTAGCATCTGCCTCCAACCACTTCCTTAATTGCTAGGGGGTTTTGGGTGCCAGGTGGACAGATCAAAAGAAGGAGGAAGTAAAAAGTGGAGCAGGATGATTCGGTTGAAGAGTTTATGCATAGCCACCCCATTTGATGGACCATAAATTGGTACTGCAGCAGGAATGTTCTTAATTTCTAGAGTTTTAGGGTGCCAGGAAAATATATAGTCACAGTGGGAGGTCGTGGACAATAATAGTTCTGTTGAGGAACGCTTCTATGTAGATGGAACCTCCAGAATATTGAAGCATAAAATTGAACAATTTTGGGCCCAAACTTGTATTTTTCTTTGCATGTTTTATTTGTATTGATTTATTTGCTTTTTTGACCGGACGGGGTCAGAGGACCAGGGTGTACAATGCTGCAAAAGAACCAGATTGTCATTTTTTGTTTGGGGCACAATGAATTTAGTAGCCCCGGCCTTGACAGAACATGATTTGATTTGCTGTACTTATTTTGCTTTAACTGCATGCTAGTTTTATATGTGTTTTATTCCTATCACTTTAATGGTGCACACATTCCCCTTCTACTTTATCTAATCCCCCAGTCACCCACACCTTGCTCGCCAATTTCCTATCAAAACACACCCAAGCATCCAATGTGCACTCATTCCCTAGCACTATTACTGTTGAAGTCGTAGCTCCCATGCCTTGGTCCCTACAACATTCCAACTCGCACCTTGTGCTCTCCTGTCCACCATTCTTCTGCAGTATCTCTTTGCCACAGTCTTTCCCCCTCCAAGATCTTGCTCCTTGTGCATTGTGGGTCCTCTCTTTATGTCATGCTCTTTCCAGAAGTGTAGACCAAACCTGCATGTGTGGGGCAGTTTTAGTTCTTCAAATTGGCCAGAGTGGACCAGTTTGATGAGTTGCTTCACTTTGAAGCTAATAGATTGACCATTGTTACTGAACAAATAGTCTTTAAAAAGCCTAATTTGCAACATATTCTGCCAAAAAAACAAATTCTTCGGTACTACTTAAGTGGTCTGTTGGAAAAAGAATGAATTGCCATTTCAACTATCAATAGCTTCCTCCCTTTCTCTATTAACCATCTCATTCTATTGCACACTGGCACACCTTATCACTAACTTTGCACTCTCCTCTTTGCACCTTGGAGCCTATAAATGCATAATGCAAAGAACAACAGTAAACACCAAAGCTATTGGCATTGTCAATGCTTGTGTTAATGAAGATAATGAGGGAGGGATATATAAATAGACTGCGCATGCTTGAAAATGAGAAATAAGAGCAGTGGTGTGAGTGCCTGTTTTATAGGAAAGGTACAATTTTGTATATGCTGGGAGATCCCCTGCCTTCCTCTTGGTATAATTATCAAGCACAAAAGAAGTATTCTGGGAGCCAAAAGGATATCTCACTGTGTACATGCCTAGAAAAATAAGGTAACTGAATTAATTTCCTTGTTACAGAATTCTGTTACTAGCACTGAACCATTAAAGAACCCATATCTTGCCTTTAAAATGTTCATAAAAATATGCATCTGTAACTACCTTGGTGTCTTCGAAAGTGATTTACATGCAGGTATGTCAAGTAGCCAGTATATAAATTAAGTTTCTGGAATGCTGTTTGAGATGCTCATATGTCCCTCGGGTGCAGGGTGGGGAGGTTTATATTTATTCCAAAGAAGAAGAGAAGCTTAGATAGGCAGGGATGTTCGATGTTCTGATTTAATCTGGTTTTGATAAAATGACAACTTTATCTCAAGACCTCATAAACTTTTCAACGCATGGTGGATGTGTGCTAAGGCTTAATCGTATAGAGATGTGTGTGTTACAGAAGTCTCCATTCCTGTAAATGTAGCATTAAAAATTGAGGTGACTAGTGTATTCATCATTCTTTATTGGAGTCAGCATTGACATTGGCATATTTCATTGACGTATGATTTGTCAATAATTAAATTGATTTTAAGTATGTCTATTGTATTAATAAATAGACCTTCTGTTCAACCCTGTGTGTCGTTCCCACCCGGAAAAGGGAGGAAAGATTTCGGGAATCAATATTGTTAAATTGTAGGGGGTCTCAGGTAAATAAAAAGAACTTTACTCAATAAATACACATTGTGCTTGTCTGATTTGGGGTGGGTAGAACATTCTCCTGAACAAGTTGTCACCCGACTAAAACATGGTACACAACTAAACAAATCTGGCAGCAAAACAACATAGGGTACACAATGGAACATACACACAAAGCAAAGACAAATATCTCCACTAAATGTCCTAAAATACCACAACATTCCTCAATTCCACTGTACACTAACACAACTCTAGACCCTCCTTAAATACCACTGTGACAGACACCATGATGTAAGTGATTTCAATCTGGCACACACTGAAGTCAAGTCCAGCATGTAGTGCGCAATCAAAACCCTTATTTATTTTTATCTATAAGTTCAATAGTTGTACCGATATACCACTCGTATCACACCCTTCTCCTGGAACCCCCCCCCTGCTCACATTGAACCACAAATCAGGCTAGTTTGCAAAGGTAAATATTTATTTATGTATTTAAAATGTAATCACAATATATTTTAATAGGTAACAACAATCACCGGGGTGACAACACACTGAATGATATCTTTAACACACTATGAATCAAGTATTGAGCACAAAAACAAATGCAACACAGAAAATAATACTTTTGAATTGGTATAGAACAGATGGCACTATGGTTAGGAGTTCCCCCTGCAACACCCCTCAAACCCCCAATAGGCAATGTAAAGAGATTGGAGGAGAGAGTGTGAAAACAGAAAAATAATATGAGGCCGGGAAGCCCAAAAAGAAACACACCAACACAGGTTACAAAGAAACATACAAGTGCTTTATTTCAAGCTACAACAGTTACCAAGTCAATTGACAAATGTATAGCTATTCGGCTCTCAGTATAACATAACGAACTTCAACGAGGGTTCGATGTGTTAGTGAGAGACCGCATATTGGAATACCCGGGCCTTTTATAGAATTTGTCCAGCCCTTGGCCAACCCTCTTGCTGGTTAACCATTCTGCGAAATATTTAGTTCTGGTCTTAGGGTTCCTTGCCAGGTCAATCCTTTAATATATGCATTTCGATTAGTTTCGCTGATATAAGTAGTACATTTACATATAGGTCAACGGTAGGACAAGGTCTCTGTTCGCGACCCTGACAAGTGGCCTGCAGGCATATTAATTATTCAGTTGTACGGAGGTCACAACGGCCAGAATCTTATTCAGAATGTCATTTGGCCTCCAATTTGATGTTCTGGGTGACTTCTACATAACAAGAGAACCTAAAATGGCGGCTCAATCCAAGATGACGGCTTACATTGGTTTCTCTAAGGTCAAGACCTTGCCGTGGAGTTTGTTCGCACATGATGTTTAGACATGTTTAGACAACTTGGCGTAGGCCAATACACATACAATTGTTACAATAGGAGGCATAATATTGTTTCTATTCCGACAAGAGCAGGTCTTCAGGAATAGCACAAATCAAACAGAATATCAGTCCCACCGTCCCCCTTCAAACACAAGAGAAAAACGGAATTGACTTTGCAGCTGTCAGCATGGCTTTGAAATTGTCTTCGGAATTTACTGAGCCTAAACACCAAATGTGGTCAAAAATACTTATATTGTTATAAATTCCTATGGGAGCCATTTTGAATAGTTGCACACAATCACAAGCAATGGTTTAGTCAAAAGAAAACAATGGAAATCTCAAAGTCCAAGTTGGAAACAATTTAAAGATATTTCACACATATAAAATTTCTCAGAATGTAAAACCACGGCAAACTTGTCCTTAAGTGATATTCGCTATAACGGGAGAATTGGTTTCTATCATAAAAACTGAGGGAGTTATAGAGATTTTAGTAAAGGTCATTTTTGTAAAATAGGCGCGAGACTGGAAAACAGAAATGCACTTTAAAAATTACAGATGGGTTGATTACAATAGATTATGACAATGAACAAGTGAATGCCACAGATGGATCTTACAGTCACGTGATCAGCGTAACCCACCTGTTGTGGATACACTACTTCTTCAGATGAGAAAAGAGTCATCGTAAAGATAGTTCTAGCAACACTATGGTTCTGAATGAAAGACAGGATGGGTTTGAGATTGGGATAAGACAATGCAAATATACTATGGGTCACAGTTTCCATTAATACTCACAGGTCATGGATTGGATCTGGTCTAGGAAGAACAGCACATCAGACACGGGATCGGATCAGCTAGGCCGGTCACCAGATTTGTACCGAATCTGCCCTCCTTGTTTGTGGATATTTGTGGATATTTCAATCAGCTGGATAGTGAGTTCCTCAGGCAAGCCTAGTGGTATCAAGCCAGAGAATTTCAGGATACTAGTTCAAAAGACCTTCTCACACCACAGCGCTTCACTGGGTTGCAAGAATAAGTTTGAAGATTTAGGCCTTGCAGAAAGTCAATAGTTCTCTACTGCTTGCAAGAGTCTTGGTATCTGGTTCTGGAAGGATCTTGAAGCTGGATGTAGAATGCTGGATCAGAGTGCTTCGCCAGAATCAGGAAATTGAGTGGATCTGTGAGTCTCTATGTGTTGTCAGCTGTCTCTGTTTATCCTTTAAAATGACATCACAAAATGGGTGTATGGGCCGGCTTAGCTAAGCTTGCCCCTGTGAGCTGGTATTGGGTCAAAACTTCATCTCCGCCTTGCATTTGAGTGATTCGATCGAGACCGGATGATGTCACATTTTTTTATGGTTTGCTTTACAGTTCTTAGAAACCTCCCTTTAACTACTGGTCTCAAAATAGGATTTTATACTAAATATACATTTCTACATTGGTCACTTTATACAAATCACACACAAAGATGCCATATTTTATGTAGCATCTGTTCATCAAAATCTTGCAGCTGTGGGGTTTTGTTTCAGCTTCCTACAGAATTTTGTCCTTTTTGCTATGAACACAATTTCCAAACTTTATGCAAATTTCCACAAATATATGTGTTTAACATAGGGATGTGTGTGTACATTTTCACAATTCTAGGATTCATACATTTCACATAAAACCACATATATTGCCATTCCTGTCCTGAACATGTTACACGGTTCTGCCGCCTCTTAAAGCAAGCAGCCAAAAATTAGACTAACAGATATGTCTTGGTATATTTTTCACCATGTTGAATCACAAGTTATGAGTCTTTAAAAATGGTTCTTTGTTCATGCTTAACAGCAAATGGTACGCCCCTTTTACTCTCCCGGGAGTCTAGGAACATCCCCTTCCATGTTTGTTCTTTCCAGGAGACATTTACAACCCTCTCACACCTCTGTTTCCTGGGCTGAAGGGCCTGCAATTGTTCATTCTCTTTCTGTAGACGCCAGTCTGGGCTAACCCTCAATTAGAACCTCCAAGTGAGTTTCTGCTGAGAGGAAATCCCTCCACCTTGGGAGAAACCTGTTTGTCCACTTTCAAAGGGTTGCATCTCAGCCAAGCTAATGTATTCTTAATTAAAAATCCAGGAAAAAACAAACGTGTTGCATCAAACATAAATACATTACTTTTTAAGCTTTAACTCTGTGGGATAAAAGCAGCTGAGATCTTTATT
Organism: Ambystoma mexicanum; assembly: GCF_040938575.1. NCBI lineage: Eukaryota > Metazoa > Chordata > Amphibia > Caudata > Ambystomatidae > Ambystoma > Ambystoma mexicanum. The sequence continues at coordinate 759,174,365 of NC_090936.1, forward strand.
CTGTTTAGCCACAATCCCTTTTATGTTTGCTGATCCAGCAGACTTTTTAGTTTAGATCACTTTCAAGTTTCATCAGTAACTCATCTGCCAGCTGTCATTCAGGTAGCCCAGGGTACTGCACCCATATTCTGAGAGGGGCTCTCAGTTTACATACAATCCAGTTTTTCAGAAGAACGTTTTGCTCTTCACATTAGGACTTTGTATGTTTGCAATGTTTCATTAGATTACATGAACTTTAGCGCCAGGCAAGATTTTGGATGTTAAGAAGTGTTGTATTATAGGCATTTTGGAGTTTTTAGCACCAAAGCAAATGTCAATTGTAGGCACATTTTGGAGTTTTATTTACAAAGCGCGGTTTCTCTCTATGCACTCTGTTTGCTGGTCATGGAGCCCACTAGCACATATTCTACAGTGTGTGCTCTATTCCACCAAACATGCACCATAGGTGGCAGGTTGTGCATCCCTCTTTTTGTGTGCTGAAGCACATGTTATTTATAGGGTTTTGTACGTTTATGGTACGCACCAACGTTTTGCCACCATTGTTGCAGTTCCTTGCACCATGCTATCAGAGTGAGGCTGCATAGCATAGCGGAGTGAGTCAATAGATCCCACAATGATCAACCCACACAAATAATGTATGTCAAGAACTTGAATCGGAAATTAAACACTTAGCTTGCACACTACAGAAAATCTAATATTTACAGATCTGCACACATGGCATTACAGCAACGAATATCGGCTTCATTTATTTCCCCTAGCCTGTCTTTTACAGATTCTGACCTCCAAGAAACTGTGAAAAGGGGAGGTGTGTTATGCAAGACTGAATAAAATAGAACAACTGGGAACAGAAAAAGGTTTGAATTTTCGGTTGGGGTAGTACTCTACAAGTCCAAGGCAACTTCTGTAGCTGGCAGCATAGGTCAAGAAATGAATGTCAGTCTGCTTGCTATGCTATAATCTCTGGTGTAGTGACTGGCAGATGAGGCTATGAACCTGTGAATCAAATTAAGTGGGAGGGGAACTGAGGGTGGTTTAATGCAACCATAACACAATTTGAGATTGCATCACCTGGGGCCACTAATGGAGGAGCATAAACAGACAACATTTTGTCCCTAAATTCATGAATCTGCTCGGTTGTTGGGCATCTTTTTTTTTAAGAAAAGTCTCACATTAATCACTTCTAAGGACTCCGCTTTTGGCAGTTAATTCACGATGAGATTACACACTTTGGTTAATCAGTGAACCTGGAATTGTAATCCTCTGTTCCTGTAAATTAAGCACTTGGCCTTCTGAGGTTTAGCTGGTACAAATGTTTAGGTCTTGGCTTTCAAGAGCTAAAATAATAATTTGTATAGTATGTATATGAATAATAGACAAGTCCCCTAGCAAAGCAAAATAATAATATGAAAATACTTATATAGAAATGTGGTAATCCAAAGGAATATCATTATATCTTTATTTTCCATATCCTGAATGGAAAACTAGTGTAAAATAATGATATCCCAGGTAATAGTCTACCATACAACAAAGTGCTTTCAGCTCTTTAATAAAAACAGGGGTCCTTTTATTTAAAATGTAAATTTTATGGAGATGACCTGTTATGTTTGCCCTTATGTGTAAACAAGTCCCCTTCATACAATTTTAGTAGTTTGCGCTTTGAAGTGCAAAGCAATGGTGTAAAGTAGGCAGGGACGTCATTTCACCAAAATGCAGGGGTAGCAGAAGTGGCATCACATGACCCTTGACCCCCTGGTGACATCACAGGAAGTGAGGTCATTTGACCCCACCCCAAAGTGATATCATGGGATGCGATTGAACATGATCTTTGACCCATTGACAAAACAGGAAGTGCTATCACATAGCATTGTACACTTACGGCGTACTAGTGCTTTTAGACCTAAGTGCCGTGTTCGACCTGTTAGACCACCAGCTATTACAACAAGCAATAGCCAAAACTGCAAATTGCTCCAATCAAGCAATAAGCTGGCTCAACTCCTTCCTTGAGAATAGAATATCACGTGTCCATTAGGGAGACAAATTTTCAATCGAACATAACATCTCGTGTAGAGTTCCTCAAGGAGCTAGCCTCTCACCATTGCTTTTTAATATCTACATACGCCTCCTGTTTGAATTACTAGAACAACTCCAAGTGTTTTTCACAAACTATGCTGACGACACTAAGCTAGTGATGGAATTGAGCAGTGATTATGTTGAGGACAGTATTACACTGAACACCCTCTATAAGAATATTGAAGAGTGGATGAACAACAACTGGATGTGCCTTAACAGCAATAAGACCGAGTTAATGGTATTTGGATCCACCCAGGCGCGTGCCAAATTGACATCTGACTACAAAGCATTTAAAATCAAGAAATCTTGCATTGAAGTAGTGGGTAAGGTTAAAACACTTGGCATGACTCTGGAAACTTCACTCAACGCAGATGCTCAAGCCATGTATGTCAGCAAAAATTGCAACTACTACATTAGACTCCTTAAAGCAATTAGACCCCTTCTCAATGAAAAGAATTGCACCACTATTGCCAGAGCCACCATTCTATCGCGTTTGGACTATGGTAACGCACTACTTGCAGGTGCCAGCAAGCAAAGCCTACACAAGTACCAACTGATACAAAATCAGGCGATAAGAGTTATCAAACAAAAATCAAGGAGAGATCACATTAGCGAAGCCAGACACGACCTACATTGGTTGAAAATGGAAGACCGCTTACAATTCAAGTCCCTGTGCCTAACCCATAAACATCTTTATGGAAAAGCACCCGCCTACCTAAAGACCAAACTTACACCTTACAACCTGACTAGAACTTTAAGATCTGAAGCCAAGGGCTTGATAACAACCTTAAAATTTGAAAAAGAACTAGGCCTAGGAAGAGCCTTGCCCACCCGTGCAGCAAACTTTTGGAACAAACTACCAACATGTCTCAGACTGGAAACAAACCTCTACTCTTTCCACAAAAAACTTAAAACCATTCTCTATAAATAATCCCAGATAAGATTCCTCGTCCACTGCTGGCTTAATCCCGCTATGTGCTTACTTGTCCCGTTCTACTGTCTTGTCTTTCTTACTATGTGTCCTTGTCTTCATATATGTGCCCCAACGCTTGCGAGCAGCCGGCGCAATACAAATAAACAAATAAACAAATAAAATGAATACAAAAAATATGGTTATGATATCACTATAATGTGATGTACATTTCATACAAGAATGGATGGATCGCCATATGTGTCGTTAAGATCAGTGTGTATAGGTCCATATTACCAAATTACTGTGAATGCAAGCAGACGTCCATAACCAAATGATAATGATGTGTTAGTATATAGCACTTGTGCTTAAGCGCTTTATATATAGAAAATGTACACCCAATATCACCCAACCTGTGTTGATACTCTTTAATTGACCACAGAAGGATGAAAGGCTGAGTTGAGGTGTTTAAGAAGAAACTAAATCAGTGACTCACCACCTGAAGTGTGCCTGAAATAAACATTTAATGAGTCTAGCAATTATTGCATAGAATTCCAGAAAGACACATTATTTGGTATTCTTAACCTTTCTTATTTAGGGTCAGTGCTGAAAGTGTTAGACTTGTGGCACTCCTTTTCTTATTTTCCTTCTTTTTTTAAGGGGCTTTAACAAGAAAGCCAGCCACTACAGAAGTAAAGAGCCACATGATGCTGGCCACAGCCCATGTGCTTGCATTACAAAAAAAGAAAAGAAAAACAAACGGTTTTTTCTTTTTTTTTCTAGTGGTCGCAAGAGTGACCACAGAGGTGGCAAGGGAAACCACAGTTGTGACCTCTGGTGACCCCTAAATGACGTCTCTGCATAATCGCCTGCATGCTTTTGTTTTTTCACGTTGTGGGGCAAATTGGCTAAATGGCAGGCATTGTTTTGAAAGCATTCCTTTGGAATACCCCAGCTTTTAGCTGGTGAATTCAGTCAGATTCCAAGAGAACGCAAAGCATTTCTGCTAGAAAGAAAAGGTTATGCTGGCGTGTACCTTTTTAGGACGGAGATGAAGTGGCAGAACAGGCAATTTTGCTCCCCACCCCTCCCCCCCCTCCTCTGCCATACACATGATTGAATTTATGGCACAGTGTAAGAAGCATCTGTAAACATTTTAGGCACACATTTTACGCATGCTTTTCATGCTACATCAAAATAAACATCCTCCCCCCTCTAAAGAAATTGGTTAAACATGCTACCTGACATATAGATTGTTTGCCACAAACTTCCAGTGAGAACGATTCATAGGCATATAAAAACAAACCATGTTTTTGAATGTCAAGGTAGTGTACATCAAAGGAATAAACTAATCTATAAAAGGGAGCTTTATTGTTTAACAGTCTTTAATTGCCCTGGAAGCAGACACAGATTTGCTAGTTAATTGGGGAAGTTAAGCGGTACCCCACTGCAGTGTCAATTGTCTCAACATTCACTACTGATAACAAAAGGAAAGTAATACACAGACCAACACCCCGTTCATCTTCTGCATGTTGTCCTGCTCACAAAGTCTCTGACGGTCAGAAGGCCCCTTCAGGAATGTCCCTGAATGTTTGCGGCGCAGAGGGCGGGCGCTGGAGTTCAATTAGCACAATAGTGTTGCGCCCAAGCACGGTGTGTTAGTAGGCAGTTGCACGCTCGGACTGGCCTACTAGAACCAAAAACACAAAATGCAGGTGTGAGCCAGTTTTTTAGGTCAAAGTGGGAAACTTTTTGGGTCAATGTGGGCCCGTTTGATGAGTTACTTAGCTCTGCGGCTGACCAGTTTTGCTGAATAAATATTGTTTAAAATGCACAATCTATATCCCAATTCATCAAACAACTCCCCCTTGGGTACTATTCAAACGCTGTCACAATAAGAATGAATAGCTATTTACAATTGTGGGCCACATTTTCATTGGTGCACGTGACACATGTATGGCCCAGTCTGATTCTGAGCAGTTGTTCTGAACCTGAACTAATACCAGTGGCGCACAATTGTAGATCCTGCCAGTAGGGTGTTTAATGCATTCTGAAAAAAATCCATGGGAGTGTTTCCCACTGCAGGATCTGCTCTCAGGTTTCGAAAGGCGATATCTGCATTATGACTGTTGTCAAATAATTTGGACACACTTATAATTTAAATATTGACCTAAAAGCACCCAATGATAATGGGGGAGATCTTCAAGACGGAAGTAATGTCAGAATTAATCTACATTTTCCACATCTGTAGGAGGTGCTCATCTTTAAAAGTGGTGCTAAAAAACCTCAAATGGAAGAAATGTCAAAATATTCCAGAAACCATCTGAAGCGAAAAACCCATGTCAAAACAACATATCCAAGTAAACTGTGAGCTTGTAGGGGGACAATTGTTGCAATTTGATTGCAATTAGCAAGGTAAAACGGGGGCCACATTACAAAAGATCTGGTACACAGTAAGAAGCTTGGTGCAGAACCCATGTTCTACTCAGCAATGTACTGTGCACCATATCCCCCAAAAAACCTTTGTTTCCTGCGCACAGTTACTGCACAGCAGAACGTGGAGCACACAGCAACAAAACAATAGATGAACGTGCTACACTGTCACTGGGTACAAATGCACTCCCAAACCTTCAGTGTGCCCATAATGCCTGCAAAGATCATGATGTTCATTTGCCAATACTCGCAGCACTCTGCTTTGACCTTGTTTTCATCCAATTGGCACTTGCCTGCTTTTGAGAATGGCCATGGCTCAACCACAGAGTGGTTGAAGGAGTTCAGGCCACACCACATCTATGTGGATGAAGGGGCTCAAAGAGGCCCTGGGGCTCCAACTTGACTAGAGGGAGTGGCCCAAGGAGGCCATGGACCCCGCCTTGACTTTCCTCAGGGAAACATAGGGGATGATCACTGATTATCCACCAACTACCAATTGGCAGTCGTTCCATAAACGCACCTTGGCGTCTTCAATAATATGTTTAGGTCATCAACAGCACAACGCACACTACCAAATATTCCCGACTTTGTAGTAGTGTGTCCCCGTTAAATCGTATGAGGCACCCTACATAAAGGTGCACTCACAATATCAGAAGGCCCACAGTTGGATGTACAGGAGAGACCTCATGGCCCCTTAGGATATACTAAACTTTGCGCCCCACCCCAAAGGGTAAACAGCAGGATGTGTCAATTACTCAATGGACACATTTACTAGAACCCGGCCCAGTTACCTCTCAGGCTGAAACAGAAAATGCGCTACAAAAGACACAATCTGCCATAAAAAAAATATTGAAAATGTGACACAATTAGAAAAAATAGTTCTGTATACAGCAAAAGCAATTTGAAGACGGTAACAGATACACCTAACGTTACTATTGCAGAGCATGAAGATCAACTACTTTAATTCCTGGAGGAGATGGAAGGGGCTCATGAACTGTTGCAGCCCCTTACACATCCGATTCGTTTAACACTATTGCAGGTAATTTGCATTCGGGTCAACAATTCTGTAATCTTAGGAATTTCTCTGAATACATTTGCTTTCCTGCATCATTGCAAAATGAGCTGCTTGCGTGCTCTTAAGAGGCTTTTCTCTACCAGTAGTATATTTCTGACAGAACCTGCTCATTTCCACCATATAACATGTTTGCAATGTTGATCCCATGCTGTGACGCTTCCAAATTCCTAAATATTTGGCAGCGAGGCAAACATGAGTAAGCTGTCTTTCCACTACGTTTGTTGCCTATTTCAGGCAAAATATGTTTGCTCTGTCCTTTAGAAGGCCAGCAGCTTAAATAGTTCAAACCGCTACGAATTGTATTTACCCTGGTATCATTTATTGTGAGGCATGTTAGTTTATTGTTCCATAACCAGGACGTGAAACATTACACAGCTAACACCATTGCCATTGCTTCTGATGCACATAGAAATATACAAATATACAAATTTAAATGACATTAAGTCAGTCAACACACTTGTATTCGGTATAGACCTTCAAGTTACAGTTACAAAACATGCACATTTCTCCAGAATTGAAATACAATATGAAACGGTAACAAACACAACATTACAAACACTCCATAATAAAAACTGTACATACAAAGGAGAAACAAGGAGAGCAAAGCTTGCAAACTTGAAAACATTAGATTCGTGGATCATATTAATAAAATGACTGCATCAAGGACTTTTTTTCTTAACAGTCGTGCCCTATGGGTATACCAAGCAATGTCAAATGTCACATTGTCATAGCAATGTATTAAAAAAGTCAAAGCAGTGTCTGAAGTACGGATCCCAGCATCTCTTAAAATCGATTTGAAAATGCATGCCTCAGCCCCAAAGTCTTTTGACAGATCAATAAAAAAAGTGCAGCACTGTTTCTCTGGCTGTCCCATACAATGGGCAGATATCAGACACAGCATCAGTCCAGGGATGAATAAAAACAGCCACTGGAATAATCGGAAGCCGCAGGCGCATATATAAAGATCTGTCAAACCGAGGTGAGATTACATGCCAGTATTGCTTAAAACCAGGTACACTATTAAAACATGGATAATCGTGACTCAGTCAGTGCTTGGTGGCATCTATCCATAATTGTTCACCAGCTCTCGGTGTTGCTGTTAAGTTCTCTTTGCTCAAGACTGAGAGGCTACTGTCTCTAGTGTTATCCCACAACTCGGCGATACCCAAGACATGCAGTATTTTCTTCATGTGGGCAAACCATTTGGGACTTTTCCCTCCATTTAGGGACATTATATATGCCAACGCATCTCTACACCTTTCCAGGCCTGGTTGGTACCAGACTCCCATCCAAAGGAAAACAGAACTGAACGCAGCCTGTGTCACCACAGGAATACTATCAAACTACAAATGAGTGGGGGCTGACTGGGCGTTCCTTGGAAGTAACACCAATTGCTTCAAATATTTATTTTCTTAAATATTCAATTGTCCAATGTCGGCATGGCCCCAAAACTCTGACCCATACAGGACAGCTGGCAAAACGTGCTTGGTATACAGGTTTAGACCATGGGTAATACAATATCACTTAATAACTACACTCTGATACCCATCCTGAATACTCCTGAAACCTCACTCCAAGATCATCAACATAATCCACCTGCTTGATTAAAACGTCAACATTCAACTTCAGTCAAAGATCACTACATTTAGTCAAAAAGGTAGACAGGGATTTATCCAGTCCCTGCGGGCTAGTTAGTTTCAGGCAGTCTTGGATCCAATTACTAATTACTACAATTACTAAAGAGCTTTACTCTCAAACGAGTGTGTGGGTCTGTTATGGGCTAGGTGGTGAGTTAGGTGGTGAGTTGCCTGATCAGTTTGAAGTTTCCATTGGAATTAGACAGGACTGTGTTTTGGCTCCAAATTAGACAGGACTGTGTTTTGGCTCCACATATTATATATATATATATATGTATATATATATATTCAGTGAAAAAACTTTGTTAAAGGGACGTTATGGTTAAGTTGCGCTACTAAAAACCTATGAAATTCAGTAAAAAAAACTTTGTTAAAGGGACGTTATGGTTAAGTTGCGCTACTAAAAACCTATGAAATTCAGTGAAAAAACTTTGTTAAAGGGACGTTATGGTTCAAAGTAAAACCGAAAAACCCCTGAAATTCGGCAGTTATGGTAAGATAAGCAACCATAACTCGCGCCGCCACCGTGCATTGCTAACACTAACACCCAGGATATCAAAGATGACATCACAAATGTCATTGATGACATCACTGATGACATCATGTGGCTGGCTCTCCTTTTTTTTCCTTTCCTGACATATCTAGGCCACATGATTTTCTTCAGTAACAGTCAGGAATTAAAAATTGTAAATTACTATATTCGTAGACTTATCTTTCAAGTATGTTCTTAGAATAATTCCCTTATGGTCCAGTCATATCATATGAAACATATACATAGGAGAAGTCACAACCTTGAAAGACAGCAATCCTTTTTGTGCATTAAAATTATCAGTAGATTTATCAGCACTTTCTGATACTTTTGATGTTTTTTTATTACTGTACTTTCCCTGTATATGCTCATATTTGTATATGTTGTACTCACACTATTTTCCTTAGGGTCCAGACACATCATGGGATATATATAGATAGGGTAAGTAACAGCTTTAAAACAGAGCCATTATTTCTCTCCATAAAGGTAATCAGTTAGGTTATGAACACTTTCTGCTACTATTGCTGTTTCTTTTTCGTACTTCAATTCCTTTTTATATATTCATATTTGTATGTGGTGTTGTCTCTTTGTGATTTGTGTATAATAATGCAATTATGTAGTAAGTGGGTTTATTACCTACTTATCACAAGTTTCACTGTACGCAAAACTCTAATATGAAAACAGTTATCATTTCAATATTGAACATGGCAAGCTTATGAATATTGCACCTCCATCATGTATGCTGCACACAATGCCTATGTTTCTACATGAGTGCCTTAGTATACTGGATTGAAGTTAATAATAGAATGCTATTTATATCAATGCATAGCTTAATGCACTGATTAGCACTTGATATTTATTCCAATAATCTTTCACACTTTTTTTATTAACATTACACTAAGAATCCCTTGTACAGACTTTTCATGAAAGGTAAATGCACATGTGATGTCATCAGTGATGTCATCAATGACATTTGTGATGTCATCTTCGATTTCCTGGGTGTTAGTGTTAGCAGTGCACGGTGGCGGCGCGAGTTATGGTTGCTTATCTTACCGTAACTGCTGAATTTCAGGTTTTTTTTGGTTTTACTTTGAACCATAACGTCCCTTTAAGAAAGTTTTTTCACTGAATTTCATAGGTTTTTAGTAGCGCAACGTAACCATAACGTCCCTTTAACAAAGTTTTTTTTACTGAATTTCATAGGTTTTTAGTAGCGCAACTTAACCATAACGTCCCTTTAACAAAGTTTTTTCACTGAATTTCATAGGTTTTTAGTAGCACAACTTAACCATAATATCCCTGACTTCATACACATGTAACATAGAACATACTAACCCCCGCGTAGTGATTTTCATGTCCGCGGACTACACCATGTCCACGGACATATCAAAAATCTGAGCGTGGTGAATGTTAATTTAAATAGTGTGCCCCATTTCCCCTTTGAAGTTGGCTCTGCAACCCTTACATTCCAAAATAGAAAGGCATTTCCCGTAAAAGATAAAGAAATATCATCTTCTTTAAAATTAACAGCATTACTGGCATCAATATTCTCATTGTTACAGAAGAACATACCACCTCTAAGCATGAAGGCACACATGCCTTGGTTGATGACACACCTAGCAATGTTTTGCTGAGGACAAAAAACTGAACTATTGTCCCATATTGCCCTAGGTAGTAATCCAGAAAAAATTACTTTCGCATTTGGAAGGATCTTCATTACGGCTTGAACCAAGCGTTCCAAATCAGCCAACAAAGTAGGGGCACTGACGTTGCCCAAATTGAAAGCACCATAGTGCAAAACTACCACATGCGGACTGTTCATCGTGGCCATATCCTCACAAACTTGTACAATTCCCTGTACATTGCAATCAGGCACAGTGCTCCACACCACCTCCACTCCTTTCACATCAAAGTTCTTTGCAACGTGCCTGCATTCAGCGTACTGCTGTAAACCATGCACAAACATATCTCAGAGCACCAACACCCTGACTTTCTCCACTTCTGTCATCTTCACCACACGCAGTCTCTTTCAACACAAATCCACAACCTCGACATCTGATTGGCTGATCCGTACAGTCTTCTTTCCATGTTGTATTTCCTGGAAAAACCCGGATGTCGCACGCCCTGTCCACGAACAGCCGCGGTTTCCGCGGACGGCGTCCACTTTACTCTCTGTGCCATTCCCTCATTGCATACAGCTAAGCAATCACACAGTACGAATAACGTCCTCAGAACAGCCCCATTTTGTGAATTTTCGAACATTTCAGGACAATTATCATTTCATTATTCAACATATTAACATTACAAATATTATACTTTCATCTTGTACTCTGCACACAATGCTATCTTTCTCCATTAGTAGCTCAGTATACTAGATAGAATCCCATAATACAATTCTATTTATATCAATGCATCGTTCAAAGCACTAATAACGGTATGATATTTATTGCAATATCCTTGACACTTTTTTCTGAACATTATAATAAAAATCCCTAGTACACAAATTCCATGAAAAGTACATACACACGTGATGTCATCAGTGATTTCATCAATACCATTTGCAATGTCATCTTTGATGTCCTGGGTGTTAGTCTTAGCAGTGCACGGTGGTGGCGCGAGTTATTTTTCATAGCTTACCATAACCTGCTATTTTCAGGGGTCTTTCGGCTGTACTTAGAATCATAGCGTCCTTTAAACAAACTTTTTTTAATATCACGCAAACAATATACAAACATGGCATGCAAAAACCAACTTCTACAGATGGCTTGACACAGAATGTTGCAAAGTAAGAATGTATGCTCATTCACAGTGAAGGTCAGCTGCTACCATTTTTTTCTCGGGCCCCGGAGAGGCTCACAAAGTGGACTATAAGGTTGTATTGTGTTTTGACCTTGAAAGACAAAGATTGTGATGAAAGACTTCTCTTGAAGTAGTGTTGCTAAAACGTAAGAGAAGATAAGTATGAAATTTCTGAAACGAAACCACTTTTATATATTATATCACTATGCGAAGGATCGTTGGCACACGCGGAGTCGTACTTTGGGACTGCACCACTCGTAGACAATGGAAATTTAATTGTACTGTAAGTAACCCTTTAGATTATTTTATACCAAATATATTTACAATAGCGTAGCATTAAAACCGCTCAAGTTGAACTTGTTCGTTAAAAGTGGCATAATGTTTCTACCACGCACTATCACCGCTGAATTGATCCCCTGTCATTTAGAGGGCTCTGAAAAAGGCAGATGACACAGGATGGGTTAATATAAATAATGTAACCGGTCTATAGCCGGTCAAGCGCTCTACTCGCAGTGCCACTTCACTGTAGCCTGTCAAGTGGCACAGCGAGTACAACACTCGCTTTGACATCCGTGCACAGCTTGCTAACGCAAGTTCAAATCCCTGCAAGGCCAAACTCAGCCTTTCATCCTTCCGTGGTCGATAAATGAGCACCACACACCGTGGTTAATAATAAGCACCGCTTAGATACCTCACGGTTCTTAGCACTATATGAATGGGAAAATATTATTATTTTATTACTGACATACTCCATTGCACTATCTTCGATAGCAAATAGTTTCACGCCCTAATAAATAAAATGATGATTTCTAATGAAGATCGGCTGGTGAGACTAATTTATGTTTTTTAAAACAGGTATGTGTCTCATTTTGCCTATGTCACGATTTACAGACTCCAGCGGATGGGGTCTTCAACTGCCAGGTGCAGGTCCAAATATGCAACTTCATGACCCTCACCATTTTATGGGACAATCGCCAAGGACCAATATGCCCTTACGCAGTACTAGCGGCTACAAACAACATACCAACCAATAGGGTGGTCTAATGGCTCGTTGTTGGAGCAACCTTCCGATTATCAGAGCGACCATTTACTGCTTTTATCATAAACCAACAGCCTATCTACCGCAAAGGAACAACGCGTGGCTCCAAATAAACTTTTGCTGATCGACAGCAGAGACAATAGAAAATCACTAAATATTCACTAAACATTTCATGTGAAATAAATGTACAGTTTCATATTCCGAATTGTGGCGCACTGAGTTGTAAGCTGATCTAACACCCTCTGTACCGCAAAGGAACATCGCGTGCCTCAACATGAACTTTTGCGGATCGACAACAAAGACAAATGCAAATTGCTGAATATTCTCTAAACATTTGATGTCAAATGAATGTACTTTACAAAATTTACAATCTTGCTGTTTGCTTTTAAATCACTGTTTCATATTCCGAATTGTGGCGCGCTGTGTTGTCACATAATATGTGTTGTCTTCCGGGTTCTGTGTAAAGTCACTTAGGACTGGAGAGGACTGGGCGCGTTTGATGACGCACCCTGTAACGTCACGGAGAGAGGTGGGGAATATGAATGCTTTGATAATATCAGGCTTAGGGGCGGGAGATATGATCTAGTGTCGCAAAAGCAAGTCAGCCAGGTCAATAGCGCCAGTCAGAGGATTATCACATAATGTCGGCGCACACCAGCCGGATTTATCCTTTCTTTAGTGGACAAAAAGTCAGTTGACGCCCATAGGAAATTGTACTATTAGCAGACAAAAGGAGTAGTCTTAAAACACTTTCACCCTGACAACGTTCTCAGAACACCCCCATTTTGTGTAATTGCAACCATTTCGGGACACCGCAAGTGTTCTTAGAACACATTCAACTAGACAGATTACAATACGGACAGCGTCCTGAGGACACCCCCAGTTTGTGTATTTACGAACAATTAAGTACAACGCGAGTGTTCATAGCTCATTTTTACCTTCCTTGTGAACAAAAATGACACATACTCCATCCTCTAAACACCCCACCATTTAGTTTATTTACAAAATGTCAGAACAGCCGTGTTCTCCGCGGACAAATCGAACGCAACAAAAACGTCTAGCACATAAAAAAAAAACATTGAACCTATCTCATACTCCCCCACCCTCCCCAAACACTCTTACACACCAACACAGGGCACTAAATACAATTTTTTATCCACGTTTCACCGCGCTGTACGTGGTCGATGGTGAATACAAGATGGCGGGCGCCACAGAAAATCTGACGCGCTCCACGCCCCTCGCCGTCCAATCAGCGAACACGTCACATGTCCGCGGACATGACGCAAGGCCATGGGCCAATCGGGGTGCTGTCCGCGGAGCGAACAGGGAAGGCCGTCCACGAAGCGAACACAGATATCACTAATTTTTTGCCTTACATTTTGGTCATTTTTAAAAAAACTACTGGACGGATTTACACCAAATTTACAAAATCACGCCTTCGGGACCAGGCCGCCGCTACTGCCGCAAATTTGGTGTAAATCCGTCCAGCGGTTCGGGTTATAGCCGTGCGCAACGTTTTTTCCCATTCAGTCTATGGGAAAAAAAAAAGTTTGGGACCGCCCCCTATAACTTTTCCCCCCATGGACGAATCCTCACCAAACTTTGCAAAATAATTCAGAGTGGGCCATATACTTTTTTTGCAAAGTTTGGTGATGATTCGTTCAGGGGGAGTGAAGTTATAAGCCGCCCAAAAAGTGCTCTTCCTATGGAAACACCAACTTAACCATAACTACATGGCCGCTACTGCGGCCATGTAATAATATGTGGAGCCAAAACACAGTCCTGTCTAATTCCCATGGAAACTTCAAACTGATCATGCAACTCACCACCTAGCCCATAACAGATCCACACACTCGTTTGAGAGTAAAGCTGAACTAATATAGAAATCAAATTAATTGGTGCTCCACGAGCTAATAATATCTGCCAGAGTGTTGCTATAGATACAGAGTCAAAAGCGTTTCTTAGGTCAAAGACCACCACATGCAGGTGTTAATTTTCCATAATACTGAGTACTTTTGGATTAACAGGAAGAGTGTTAAGCACTGATCCAATGTGCCTCTATTTTCCTAAACCCGGCCGGGTGGTCAATGATTATATTATTTTTATCCACCCAATCTTGCAGCTGATTCAGCACAAATTTACCAAATAACTTGCATTTACCATCCAGCAAGGAAATGGGTCGATAATTTGCAGGATTGTCCCGACCAGCTTTTTATATATTGGGACAGTCACTGCTTTGTGTCAATATGCAGGGGTTATTCCAAGGGCAAAAATAGAATTGACCAACTCGGACCCAAAACATGACCTAATTGTTTAACAGATCTATTAGTATTAGATCAAGGCCAGCGGCCTTGCCATTTTTCAAGGAGTTCAGAGCCACTAACCTCTTTGACAGTGGCATACAGACACTCATAACCAGATACATTTGGTAAAACACCTAAGGATAAGGGAGGGGAGGGGAGGTATTGCTACATAGGACAGCAAAGTGTTGCCTCCAAGATTTACCACTAATGGAACACAGGGGGAAGTGATACCTAATGTTATCCCTACCAGAAACCATCTTCCAAAAAAGAGTGTTAACCCCTAATTTAAGAGCATTATACAGTGACCCCCATCTCCCTTGAATATACTCTTTCTTTTTGGAGTGTAACAGACTCTTAGAGTTGGCTCCAAGGATACGAAGCCTGGTCCTATCCACCCCTACACTCAAGGTAACACATTTTTCTATGTCTTTTTTCACTAAACAGCACACATCATCATACCAATTGTCCTGAGATATTCTTGCTTTTTTTTATTTTAGACGTAACATATACAAAGGAACACTTTTTCTGTTTTCAGAAAAAGAACTGATGCACACCTGGAATGTTGAAAAGCCAGGCTAAACAGTTTATGCTGTGCAATATCTGTTGATTGAACAGATTCAGTCTTTCAGATTGAAGAAATTGGTCCTGAAGAAGATGACGCATGAGAGGAAATGTCATTGAACCCATACTGCAGTCATATATATATATATATATATATATATATATATATATATATATATATATATATATATATATATATATATATATATATATATATATATATATATATATGTTTTCAGAAAAAGAACTGATGCACACCTGGAATGTTGAAAAGCCAGGCTAAACAGTTTATGCTGTGCAATATCTGTTGATTGAACAGATTCAGTCTTTCAGATTGAAGAAATTGGTCCTGAAGAAGATGACGCATGAGAGGAAATGTCATTGAACCCATACTGCAGTCATATATATATATATATATATATATATATATATATATATATATATATATATATATATATATAATTATTCTTTTTTACAAAATCTATCTTGTAAAAACTCACGAAAAAAATGGTTCGAGGTTGTATAACAGTAGAAAGAGGATTGTTTTATTGAATATACATTTGATCTAATCAGACACACTTCAGGGAGGGCAAATAAATTGTCACTATGACACACTTACCCACGTGAACTGCCTGACTAACCAAAGACTGTAGCCTGGGAATAACCAACCCAAACAGCAATTTTAGTTGTCTTTTTTAACTATATAGCCAGATTATAAGCAACCGCTGTAATCAGTAAATTCATAGTAGGAATAGGGTGAGTTCTTTCTTACCTAGTTCATCATGCATACATCAGTGCAGTGACCACATTGACTACAAATTCTATAATGTATTGATACTCTCGGAGGAGAGAATACCAATATTACCTTTCCCAGAATGCATTGTGCTGAAAAAAGTGTGGGAGTCCCAACAGGACTACTAAAACTAGAATGTGTGTACAGTTCTTGTCATCAACATTTGTTACACCAAAGGGCATGCATCTGCCACTTGCTAAAATCAGAGATCCTTTGTCCCAATGAGCATTCAGCAGCACGTGTATTTAATATTTCCCCATCATTGCTAGACCTAAAGGTTAATTGCCCCTGTTTCCACTCTCCATGGTATGGCACTAGATGCAAACCTTGCTACACATGTGCAGTACCTTAGCCATGCCAAACATGTTGCATGATATATTGCCTTGTATAGTAAACATTCAATGCCACCCCTGAGATGAGTCAGAGCACACAGTGACTAGTCATGTTGAGATGTAAGCTCATATAATGGTTTTTGCTTCATAAACATGGAATTGGTAGTGTACAGGTTTGAACATTTCACATGAAAAGGGCAGCAGCACTGTGAGCTGAGATTGAACCCGTCATGCAATGTTCTTCTATTTAATATGATATTTTATGGGCTCGATGGCCTAAGGTTAAATCAAAATGATAATGGTATGATCAGGAGTACAATGTGAAATGTTACATCATGAAAAATTGAAAACTTGACTTATTACTTTTTATTTAACGTACTGTTGTTCTACAATGCCCTATAAGTAAATCATGTTCATTAACTGAAATGTATGCTTCTTTGTTGGGGTGAAAACCTCATCACTTTGCCCAATGGAAGGTTGATCTCTAGCTAACATTTTCACAAACACATTTTATTGAGTACATAATAAAAGAAGAACGTAAATGTGTTGGGGAGCATTTGAAATACAAAGAGTATATGTGCTTTACCGAACTGGCGATTTTATTGTTTTTTTTTTTCTTTATTGTTTTTGGTTTATGTAAACCTTTACAAAGAATAAAATACATAAAACAGACAGGTTATAAAATAAAGAGGAAATTAACAATTAAAATGACTCATTACTAAGAACTTAATACATTTAAAGCTTAACTGTTTGATCAATCTTCTTCAAAAACAAAGCCCCACTTCATCTACAAACAATATTACAAATATTTTTTAAAGCATTCACTCTCATTTTCAATGCTAAAGAGTCATCATGTAACGTTTTATACCAAGCTTTTTCTCTATCTACATAATGAATGCTATTAACAAACTGAGAAATGCATAGGATTATTTGCAAACACAGTTTAGGATATACTAACAGTAAATATATCAAGGACTCTTTCTCATCATTCATTTGACAATATCTCCAGTATTTACAGTCTCCTGACCTGGTATAGCGAATATTCAGTATCTCCTGCGTGTTTAAGACATTGAAACAATATTGGATAGTGCTGTTCCCGAAAGATCTACTAAAATTTGTTATAATATAAGATTCAGTATTCGGGTATCATTTTCAAAAATGGTAACAAACACAACATTACAAACAATCCATAATAAAAAAACTGTACATACAAAGGAGAAACAAGGAGAGCAAAGCTTGCAAACTTGAAAACATTAGATTCGTGGATCATATTAATAAAATGACTGCATCAAGGACTTTTTTTCTTAACAGTCGTGCCCTATGGGTATACCAAGCAATGTCAAATGTCACATTGTCATAGACAATGTATTAAACAAGTCAAAGCAGTGTCTGAAGTACGGATCCCAGCATCTCTTAAAATCGATTTGAAAATGCATGCCTCAGCCCCAAAGTCTTTTGACAGATCAATAAAAAAAGTGCAGCATACAGTATTTTCTTCATGTGGGCAAACCATTTGGGACTTTTCCCTCCATTTAGGGACATTATATATGCCAACGCATCTCTACACCTTTCCAGGCCTGGTTGGTACCAGACTCCCATCCAAAGGAAAACAGAACTGAACGCAGCCTGTGTCACCACAGGAATACTATCAAACTACAAATGAGTGGGGGCTGACTGGGCGTTCCTTGGAAGTAACACCAATTGCTTCAAATATTTATTTTCTTAAATAAATTAAATATTCAATTGTTCAATGTCGGCATGGCCCCAAAACTCTGACCCATACAGGGATATTATGGTTAAGTTGTGCTACTAAAAACCTATGAAATTCAGTGAAAAAACTTTGTTAAAGGGATGTTATGGTTCAAAGTAAAACCGAAAAAACCCTGAAATTCGGCAGTTATGGTAAGATAAGCAACCATAACTCGCGCCGTCACCGTGCACTGCTAACACTAACACCCAGGACATCAAAGATGACATCACAAATGTCATTGATGACATCACTGATGACATCATGTGGCTGTCTCTCCCTTTTTTTCCTTTCCTGACATATCTAGGCCACATGATTTTCTTCAGTAACAGTCAGGAATTAAAAATTGTAAATTACTATATTCGTAGACTTATCTTTCAAGTATGTTCTTAGAATAATTCCCTTATGGTCCAGTCATATCATATGAAACATATACATAGGAGAAGTTACAACCTTGAAAGACAGCAATCCTTTTTGTGCATTAAAATTATCAGTAGATTTATCAGCACTTTCTGATACTTGATGTTTTTTTATTACTGTACTTTCCCTGTATATGCTCATATTTGTAGATGTTGTACTCACACTATTTTCCTTAGGGTCCAGACACATCATGGGATATATATATAGATAGGGTAAGTAACAGCTTTGAAACAGAGCAATCATTTCTCTCCATAAAGGTAATCAGTTAGGTTATGAACACTTTCTGCTATTGCTGTTTCTTTTTCCTACTTCAATTCCTTTTTATATATTCATATTTGTATGTGGTGTTGTCTCTTTGTGATTTGTGTATAATAATGCAATTATGTAGTAAGTGGGTTTATTACCTACTTATCACAAGTTTCACTGTACGCATAACTCTAATATGAAAACAGTTATCATTTCAATATTGAACATGGCAAGCTTATGAATATTGCACCTCCATCATGTATGCTGCACACAATGCCTATGTTTCTACATGAGTAACTTAGTATACTGGATTGAAGTTAATAATAGAATGCTATTTATATCAATGCATAGCTTAATGCACTGATTAGCACTTGATATTTATTCCAATAATCTTTGACACTTTTTTTATTAACATTACACTAAGAATCCCTTGTACAGACTTTTCATGAAAGGTAAATTCACATGTGATGTCATCAATGACATTTGTGATGTCATCTTTGATGTCCTGGGTGTTAGTGTTAGCAGTGCATGGTGGCGGCGCTAGTTATGGTTGCTTATCTTACCATAACTGCTGAATTTCAGGGTTTTTTTGGTTTTACTTTGAACCATAACGTCCCTTTAAGAAAGTTTTTTCACTGAATTTCATAGGTTTTTAGTAGCGCAACTTAACCATAACGTCCCTTTAACAAAGTTTTTTACTGAATTTCATAGGTTTTTAGTAGCGCAACTTAACCATAACGTCCCTTTAACAAAGTTTTTTCACTGAATTTCATAGGTTTTTAGTAGCACAACTTAACCATAATATCCCTGACTTCATATACATGTAACATAGAACATACTAACCCCCGCGTAGTGATTTTTATGTCCGCGGACTACACCATGTCCACGGACATATCAAAAATCTGAGCGTGGTGAATGTTAATTTAAATAGTGTGCCCCATTTCCCCTTTGAAGTTGGCTCTGAAAAGAGACATTTTTTTTTTCCAGATGCTTGACAGACACCTGTTATTTTGTATTATTTTTCTTGTTTTTTTTCTTACTTTACTCCTAAAATCTTCACATAACCTTCTCCAAAGCAACCCTTACATTCCAAAATAGAAAGGCATTTCCCGTAAAAGATAAAGAAATATCATCTTCTTTAAAATTAACAGCATTACTGGCATCAATATTCTCATTGTTACAGAAGAACATACCAGCTCTAAGCATGAAGGCAAACATGCCTTGGTTGATGACACACCTAGCAATGGTTTGCTGAGGACAAAAAACTGAACTATTGTCCCATATTGCCCTAGGTAGTAATCCAGAAAAAATTACTTTCGCATTTGGAAGGATATTCATTACGGCTTGAACCAAGCGTTCCAAATCAGCCAACAAAGTAGGGGCACTGACGTTGCCCAAATGGAAAGCACCATAGTGCAAAACTACCACATGCGGACTGTTCATCGTGGCCATATCCTCACAAACTTGTACAATTTCCTGTACATTGCAATCAGGCACAGTGCTCCACACCACCTCCACTCCTTTGACATCAAAGTTCTTTGCAACGTGCCTGCATTCAGCGTACTGCTGTAAACCATGCACAAACATATCTCCGAGCACCAACACCCTGACTTTCTCCACTTCTGCCATCTTCACCACACACAGTCTCTTTCAACACAAATCCACAACCTCGACATCTGATTGGCTGATCCGTACGGTCTTCTTTCCATGTTGGATTTCCTGGAAAAACCTGGATGTAGCACGCCCTGTCCACGAACAGCCGCAGTGTCCGCGGACGGCGTCCACTTTACTCTCTGTGCCATTCCCTCATTGCATACAGCTAAGCAATCACACAATACGAATAACGTCCTCAGAACAGCCCCATTTTGTGAATTTTCGAACATTTCAGGACAATTATCATTTCATTATTCAACATATTAACATTACAAACATTATACTTTCATCTTGTACTCTGCACACAATGCTATCTTTCTCCATTAGTAGCTCAGTATACTAGATAGAATCCCATAATACAATGCCATTTATATCAATGCATCGTTCAAAGCACTAATAACGGTATGATATTTATTGCAATATCCTTGACACTTTTTTCTGAACATTATAATAAAAATCCCTAGTACACAAATTCCATGAAAAGTACATACACATGTGATGTCATTAGTGATTTCATCAATACCATTTGCGATGTCATCTTTGATGTCCTGGGTGTTAGTCTTAGCAGTGCACGGTGGTGGCGCGAGTTATTTTTCACAGCTTACCATAACTTGCTATTTTCAGGGGTCTTTCGGCTGTACTTAGAATCATAGCGTCCTTTAAACAAACTTTTTTTAATATCACCCAAACAATATACAAACATGGCGTGCAAAAACCAACTTCTACAGATGGCTTTACACAGAATGTTGCAAAGTAAGAATGTATGCTCATTCACAGTGAAGGTCAGCTGCTACCATTTTTTTCTCTGGCCCCATTAGAGGCTCACGAAGTGGACTATAAGGTTGTATTGTGTTTTGACCTTGACAGACAAAGATTGTGATGAAAGACTTCTCTTGAAATAGTGTTGCTAAAACGTAAGAGAAGATAAGTATGACATTTCTGAAACAAAACCACTTTTATATATTATATCACTATGCGAAAGATCGTTGGCACACGCAGAGTCGTACTTTGGGACTGCACCACTCGTAGACAATGGAAATTGCAATTGTACTGTAAGTAACCCTTTAGATTATTTTATACCAAATATAATTACAATAGCGTAGCATTAAAGACCGCTCAAGTTGAACTTGTTCGTTGAAAGTGGCATAATGTTTTCTACCGCGCACTATCACCGCCAAATTGATCCCCTGTCGTTTAGAGCGCTCTGAAAAAGGCAGACGACACACGGTGGGTTAATATAAATAATGTAACCGGTCTATAGGCGGTCAAGTGCTCTACTCACAGTGCCACTTCCCTGTAGCCTGTCAAGTGGCACAGCGAGTACAACACTCGCTTTGACATCCATGCACAGCTTGCTAACGCAAGTTCAAATCCCTGCAAGGCCAAACTCAGCCTTTCATTCTTCCGTGGTCGATAAATGAGCACCACACACCGTGGTTAATAATAAGCACCGCTTAGATACCTCACGGTTCTTAGCACTATATGAATGGGAAAATATTATTATTTTATTACTGACATACTCTGTTGCACTATCTACGATAGCAAATAGTTTCACGCCCTAATAAATAAAATGA
This sequence comes from Ambystoma mexicanum, assembly GCF_040938575.1. Classification (NCBI taxonomy): domain Eukaryota; kingdom Metazoa; phylum Chordata; class Amphibia; order Caudata; family Ambystomatidae; genus Ambystoma; species Ambystoma mexicanum. The sequence continues at coordinate 759,196,486 of NC_090936.1, forward strand.
TGATTTCTAATGAAGATCGGCTGGTGAGACTAATTTATGTTTTTTAAAACAGGTATGTGGCCCCATTTTGCCTATGTCACGATTTACAGACTCCAGCGGATGGGGTCTTCAACTGCCAGGTACAGGTCCAAATATGCAACTTCATGACCCTCACCATTTTATGGGACAATCGCCAAGGACCAATATGCCCTTACGCAGTACTAGCGGCTACAAACAACATACACACCAATAGGGTGGTCTAATGGCTCGTTGTTGGAGCAACCTTCCGATTATCAGAGCGACCATTTACTGCTTTTATCATAAACCAACAGCCTATCTACCGCAAAGGAACAACGCGTGGCTCCAAATAAACTTTTGCTGATCGACAGCAGAGACAATAGCAAATCGCTAAATATTCACTAAACATTTCATGTGAAATAAATGTACAGTTTCATATTCCGAATTGTGGCGCACTGAGTTGTAAGCTGATCTAACACCCTCTGTACCTTAAAGGAACATCCCGTACCACAACATGAACTTTTGCGGATCGACAACAAAGACAAATGCAAATTGCTGAATATTCTCTAAACATTTGATGTCAAATAAATGTACTTTACAAAATTTACAATCTTGCTGTTTGCTTTTAAATCACTGTTTCATATTCCGAATTGAGGCGCGCTGTGTTGTGACATAATATGTGTTGTCTTCCGGGTTCTGTGTAAAGTCACTTAGGACTGGAGAGGACTGGGCGCGTTTGATGACGCACCCTGTAACGTCACGGAGAGAGGTGGGGAATATGAATGCTTTGATAATATTAGGCTTAGGGGCGGGAGATATGATTTAGGGGCCGATTCATGGAACAAACGTGCGCCGAAAATCTTCGCGCAAGCAGGCGCAAGCAGGCGCAAGCGGAAAAAAACAGGCGCACGCGCACCCGTGCGATTCATGGAAGTCCCTGCGCCTGTACACCCCGGGATGTGCGCCAAACCCGTGCATGGCGCACAAGTCACTGCAACATCCCGAAAGGCATGCGCGACGCGCACAGTGAAAGCGCACGACCTCGGTGCATGCACCAGAAAGTGGGCGGGACACGGGGCGTAACGCGCGGAATGGGGAACAACGTGCGAAAATAAGGGCGTAACTGGGGATGTACTGCAGGGAAGCAGACGGAACGCCCACACGCACTCAAACCACACGTATTCATGGAATCGAATAGGGCAAAGCCACGCACAGCCAAAGACACGCACAAGCCGAAACAGGTCCGCCACACGAAGGCAGGCGGTAGCGTCCCTGCGCATTACAAAAGTGACAACATACAGCAATTGGGCCTGTGCGAGTGGGCTACGTGTATCTCAGGGGTTCGCGTGAACTTTTTCATGCTATCGGGCCTGGGGGAGCGGGCTACGTGTATCTCAGGGGTTCGCGAGAACTTTTTCACGCGATCGGGCCTGGGGAAGCGGGCTACGTGTATTTCAGGGGTTCGCGTGAAGTTTCTCACGCGATCGGGCCCGGGGGAGCGGGCTACGTGTATTTCAGGGGTTCGCGTGAAGTTTCTCAAGCGATCGGGCCCGGGGGAGCGGGCTACGTGTATTTCAGGGGTTCGCGTGAAGTTTTTCACGCGATCGGGCCTGGGGGAGCGGGCTACGTGTATTTCAGGGCTTCGCGTGAAGTTTTCCACGCGATCGGGCCTGGGGGAGTGGGCTACGTGTATTTCAGGGCTTTCACGCGATCGGACCTGGGGGAGCGGGCTAAGTGTATATCAGGGGTTCGCGTGAAGTTTCTCACGCGATCGGGCCTGGGGGAGCGGGCTACGTGTATTTCAGGGGTTCGCGTGAAGTTTCTCACGCAATCGGGCCTGGGGGAGCAGGCTACGTGTATTTCAGGGGTTCGCTTCACGCGATCGGACCTGGGGGGAGCGGGGTACCACTCACCGTCTGCCTTGCGTGTAGAAGAACGCGTAGCCAACACCCGCTGTGAAGTAATAGCGTGTGAACCCCAACGGATGGAAAACACATGCACCGCATGAAAAGCACTTACAGAGCAGTTCAAAGGCACGCAGGATCTCCAAGCCCTGCCAGGGCAACGCCCATGCGCGAAACGTCACAGATGCGCTTACGCTGTAAGGGCCTTTTGTCCAATGAAATCGCGTATGCGTGCTGACGCGCTTACGCGCTAAGGGCCTTTCCTCGAATATCACGCTAACGTGCAGGATTTTCACGTGCCAAATCACTCCGTATCAAGCTGGCCACGCGAAAACACACGGAAGAACACGCTCCTGCCCAGAAGGCCGAATTAGTGCCCCCCCAGTGCCCCGAGCAGCCTCCCACGTGCCATCTGCTGCTGCCTGCCTGCCTGCCTGCTGCCACCGTGCCCTGCCATTTGGTGCCTGCACATCAGCCATCTGCAGGGGTCCAGTTGCTGTGTCCACCCCTGCTGGAACAGAAGACTCCCGACTCGGATAACATCGCTCCACAGCCCAGCCCCAGGACCCAGTTGCCCACCCACTCCTGCCCCTGGGGTTGCCATGTCGGGCACATCAACATCTGGCACCAGTGGCAACCCCCGGCCAGAGGGGCAGAGGGGCACCAGCTTCACTGCCACCGAAGTTGGTGTCCTGGTGGAGCAAGTCCTGGGGCAGTATGATGCCCTCTTCGGATCGTCCCGCGCCAACAAGGAAGGACGGGAGAGGATCTGGGCCGACTGTGTGGTTGCCATCAACGCGGAGGGGGTGGCAACCCGCACCATCCAGAAGGTCAAGAAGCGCTGGGAGGACTTGAGGTCCAGGACCCTCACAAAGGCCCGGCGCCTCGTGGAGGGGGGCCGGGGCTGCATGAGTTCCATCCAGATGAGGGTCCTGGAACATGTACACCAAGCGCTCTACGCCCAGGTCCTTGAGAGGGAGACCCGTCTGGAGTTGAGCGGTAAGTGGCCAAGCATTGCTGTGTGAGACAGGGCATGTTGCAGTGTGCTGGTTGTCTGATACTTGCCTGTATGTGTGACATAGCCATGTACGCATGTATGTGTGCAGGGACATCATGGTAATGCATGTGCGACCAGTAATGTGTGAACCGCACGGTTGTTGCATGTGTTTAAATGCGACATGGGGAGCCCTATGCAGATTGTACACATGAGAGCATGGCAGTCTCTGTTCCTGGACATGGGTGTGGGTGAGGGATGGGTGCTGATGCCAGGTACATATATGGTATGCATGTCTGTGTGCCTGACCTGCGTGTCTGTGACTTGTGAATGCCATGGATGCATGACACATGTCTGTGACAATGTACAGATTCACTGATGCAGCCTAGTCATCCTTGTATTCACTGTGATTGGGGTGTACGGGGCCAGATGGATGTGACTGAGGTGAAGTGTGTGCATGTGATAGGCATGACCCATGATGCATGTGAGTTCCATTACATTGTATGTTTCGAGAGTCCATTGGACATGTATAGAAATGTCCATGGCATGCACCATGACTGTCACTGTGTGTGTTTTGCCTGGACTGACACATGTGTTGTGGAGGGACATGATGGAAGTGTACTTTGACAGTGGCACTCATCTGCTTTTGCTTCCTGTCTAGGGGACCATTGTACAGTACCCTGATGCTTGTGTTCTATGTCTCCCTCTACGCAGCGGGTAGTGAAGAAGAGGGCGGAGACGGCGCTGTGGAGCAAGGCGGCGGGGATGCCCCCACGGCTGCAGCGGAAGGGGTGGGTGAGCCCGCACAGGGGCCTAATACGGCAGAAGACGGTGAGGAGCCATCCAGGTTGGTGGTTTCCACAGAGGAGGAGTAGGCCGCCACTGAGGCGCACATGGGGCCTGGTGGGGGCATCCCTGCTGGTGCAAGTGGTGCAGTCCAGGGGCAGGAGGCAGCACATGTCACCGTGGAGGGGCCTGTGCATGTCGCTGTCCCTGACCCTGTGGGTGCACTACCATGCACCAGCAGGGATGCCCCGTCCCAGGCCCGTCCGCAGGTAGAGGGGATGTCCATGTCATCTGACTCCCCTCCACCTGCGGACGAGGGGACCCCTGGCCGTATGGAAAAGGTCCTGATTGGGGTCGCGATGCGCACGGCTGTGATTCGTGATGCCGTGCGTGCTTCCCAGGAGGAGCACGCACATCATCATGAAGAGCACCGTGCCGATGTGGCCCAATTGGGATCGTCCATGTTCGGGGGTTTCCTGCATGTGTCGGCCAATCTGGCGCCCCTCTCCTCCTCTGTGGAGACTATACGCCAGTCGTTCTCCTTGCCGTCTTCCGGCCCAGATGCCACCAGGGCCCCCTGTGGACCTGCCCTGACCAATGCAGCCAGCTCGGTGGGGATCCCATCCCTGCCACAGTCAGGAGTCAGAGGTCCAGCAGGGGTGGACACCACAGCAACTGTACCCCAGCAGATGGAGGATGTGCCGGCATCATCAGGCAGGGCACGTGCACAACGGCGTCGGTGGATTCCATCAGCATGGATGCTGTCGTGCTGGCAGAGGCAGTTGCGTTGGAGGCAGCAGCAGAGTCAACGTGGGAGACATCATGGCTCGGGGCCATCAACATCGGAGGGGCAGGCATCGGCCGGAGGGCAGGAGGACCCAGGACAGGAAGTGTCTTCCGTGTGGCTGCAGTTGGGTCAGCAGATAGGTGCGGAGCGGCGGCGGGCGGAAGAGGCGCGGCTCACGATGGTCAGGGCAGAGAACTCCATGCGGAGGGCCCTGAGGCGGGCCGAGTGCCTCGAGGCAATCCGCAGGGGGTTGGAGGAGCAGATGGCGACATCCCTGCGGACCCTCGGGGCCATGGAACAGGACCGCCTCCGGGACATAGATGAGGAGTTTGATGATGCCCTGTTCCGGAACACCACGGAGTGAGCCGCTGGACTTGCCCGCCGCCTTTGTATATAGTTCTTTAGTTTTAGGTTTCATTTGTTTCTTCTTATGATTTGGAGTCGACGGACAAAGCTCCACTTTTTGTATATAGTTGCATTTTAGTTTTTAGGTTTTTTGTAGGTTTCCTTTGTTCAGTTGGGCTCATGGACCCTTGGATGTTTTGTACATAGTTCTTCATTGGATTGTTTTATTTTTTTATTTTTGATTTATTCTCCATGGAGCAATGGTCTTTGCATTTATTTTTGCATTTATTTTTGTCTCTCGGATTGATTTTATTTTTAATGTGACTTTGAACAACATTTTTTTTTGGATTTGGATTTGTAGTTTTGATTTTTTTGGACGGACATGCAGCTTATCTTTTTTTCATTGCCATTGTAGTTTGTTTAATTTCATTTGCATTCAATTTTTTTTAATACAATTTTGTTTTCATACTTCACTGTGTGGTATCATCTCATTGGTTTCATGCATGTCATGTTGGGTGTTTTCCCATTCATTTGCAACCATTGTGTGTGACGGACATGGGTTCATTTGCTTTATGAACATTGGGGGTGTAACATGTAATTTCCATTTCCATGTGGGTGAATGGGTTACTTTGTAGGGCCTTTTGGCTGTGGAGGCTGACCATAACGCACATGATTGGGGATTGTGAGGACCTGGGTGCAGGGGAACATGAGTGGGGGCCTGGTGGAGGCTGCCCCTGGTGGCTGGGGGTGGGGGTGGCGGGAGACATGAGTGTGGGCCTGGTGGAGGCTGCCCCTGGTGGCTGGGGGGTGGGGGTGATGGGAGACATGAGTGGGGGCCTGGTGGAGGCTGCCCCTGCACTGCTGGGGGGTGGGGCTGGTGGGAGACATGAGTTGGACATGTGTGGGGGCCTGGTGGGGGCTGCCCCTGGATGCTGGGGGGTGGGGGTGGTGGGAGACATGAGTGGGGACCTGGTGGAGGCTGCCCCTGGTGGCTAGGGGGTGGGGGTGATGGGAGACATGAGTGGGGGCCTGGTGGAGGCTGCCCCTGGTGGCTGGGGGTGGGGGTGGTGGGAGACATGAGTGGGGGCCTGGTGGAGGCTGCCCCTGCACTGCTGGGGGGTGGGGGTGGTGGGAGACATGGGTGGGGGCCTGGTGGAGGGTGCCCCACAGTGCTGGGAGGTCGGGGGGTGGGAGACATGAGTGGGGGCCTGGTGGAGGCTGCCCCTGCACTGCTGGGGGGTGGGGGTGGTGGGAGACATGGGTGGGGGCCTGGTGGAGGGTGCCCCACAGTGCTGGGGGGTCGGGGGGTGGGAGACATGAGTGGGGGCCTGGTGGAGGGTGCCCCTGCACTGCTGGGGGGTGGGGGTGGTGGGAGACATGAGTTGGACATGTGTGGGGGGCTGGTGGGGGCTGCCCCTGGTTGCTGGGGGGTGGGGGTGGTGGGAGACATGAGTGGGGGCCTGGTGGGGGCTGCCCATGGTGGCTGGGGGGTGGGGGTGCTGGGTGCCATGAGCAGGTGTGCAGGGTAGTCCCCTGTGGTGTCGGCTGACTGCAGGGGCCATTGAGGGTGTACAGGGAATACCTTTGAGCACACAGCCAAATCGCGTGTAGAATTTCCCGCGTACCCCTGTCATACACGTACCCAGCCAAATCGCGTGTGGAAATTCCCGCGCACGTACCCGGCCAAATCGCGTGTGGAACTTCCCGCGCACCCCTGAAATACACGTACCCTGATGGAATTGCGTGTGGAACTTCCCGCGCACCCCTGGAATACACGTACCCTGCTGAAATCGTGTGTTTAACTTGCCCCGCACTCTGAAATACACGTACCCTGCTGAAATTGCGTGTGGCACTTCCCGCGCACCCCTGAGATACGCGTACCCTGCTCACACGGGCCCAATCGCGTGTGGAAATTCCCACGCACCCCTGAAATGCATGTACCATGCTGAAATCGCGTGTGGAACGTCCCCCGCACCCAGAAATACACGTACCCTGCTGAAATCGCGTGTGGAACTTCCTGCGCACCCCTGAAATGCACATACCATGCTGAAATCACGTGTGGAACGTCCCCCGCACCCGGAAATACACGTACCCTGCTGAAATCGCGTGTGAGACTTCCCGCGCACCCCTGAGATCCACGTACCCAGACAAATCGCATGTGGAAATTCCCGCGCAGGTACCCGGCCAAATTGCGTGTGGAACTTCCCGCACACCCCTGAAATCCACGTACCCTGCCAAATCGCGTGTGAAACTTCCCGCGCACCCCTGAGATCCACGTACCCAGACAAATCGCGTGTGGAAATTCCTGCGCACCCCTGAGATACGCGTACCCTGCTCGCACGGGCCCAATCGCATGTGGAAATTCCCGCGCACCCCTGAAATGCACGTACCATGCTGAAATCGCGTGTGGAACGTCCCCCGCACCCAGAAATACACGTACCCTGCTGAAATCACGTGTGGAACTTCTCGCGCACCCCTGAAATACACGTACCCTGCGGAAATCGCGTGTGGAACTTCCCGCGCACCCCTGAAATACGTGTACCCTGCTCGCACAGGGCCAATCGCGTGAGGTACTTCCCGCGCACCCCAGTGATACACGTAGCCCGCTTGCCGTGCTGGTACAGGGTTAGCGCAGCCCTTTGCGCTGGATTGGGTATATTGATGGCTTTTCCCTGCGCGAGAGGCGTTCTTGGGGGCGTAACTGGCGCTGCTGCAGGGTCGCTGCGCCACTGTGCGCCACGGCTGGTTTTGGTGGCTGGAATCCATGAATACGCTGTGCGTGGAAATGGATTTTGGCGCACGCGGCTGGCGCAGGGATTCGCACCCGCACACTGTGCGTCTGCCGCGTGCGCCACTTGTGCGCTGAATTCTATGAATTACCCCCTTAGTGTCGCAAAAGCAAGTCAGCCAGGTCAATAGCGCCAGTCATAGGATTATCACATAATGTCGGCGCACACCAGCCGGATTTATCGTTTCTTTAGTGGACAAAAATCAGTTGACGCCCATAGGAAATTGTACTATTAGCAGACAAAAGGAGTGGTTTTAAAACACTTTCACCCTGACAACGAACAATACAAACAACGTTCTCAGAACACCCCCATTTTGTGTAATTGCAACCATTTCGGGACACTGCGAGTGTTCTTAGAACACATTCAACTAGACAGATTACAATACGGACAGCGTCCTGAGGACAGCCCCAGTTTGTGTATTTACGAACAATTAAGTACACCGCGAGTGTTCATAGCTCATTTTTACCTTCCTTGCGAACAGAAATGACACATACTCCGTCCTCTAAACACCCCACCATTTAGTTTATTTACAAAATGTTAGAACAGCCGTGTTCTCCGCGGACAAATCGAACGCAACAAAAACGTCTAGCACATAAAAAAAAACATTGAACCGATCTCATACTCCCCCACCCTCCCCAAACACTCTTATACACCAACATAGGGCACTAAATACAATTTTTTATCCACGTTTCACTGCGCTGTACGTGGTCGATGGCGAATACAAGATGGCGGGCGCCACAGAAAATCTGACGCGCTCCACGCCCCTCGCCGTCCAATCAGCGAACACGTCGCATGTCCGCGGACATGACGCAAGGCCATGGGCCAATCGGGATGCTGTCCGCGGAGCGAACAGGGAAGGCCGTCCGCGAAGCGAACACAGATATCACTAATTTTTTTGCCTTACATTTTGGTCATTTTTTAAAAAACTACTGGACGGATTTACACCAAATTTGCAAAAGCACGCTTTCGGGACCAGGCCGCCGCTACTGCCGCAAATTTGGTGTAAATCCGTCCAGCGGTTCGGGTTGTAGCCGTGCGCAACGTTTTTTCCCATTCAGTCTATGGGGAAAAAAAAGTTTTGGGACCCCCCCTATAACTTTTCCCCCCATGGACGAATCCTCATCAAACTTTGCAAAATAATTCAGAGTGGGCCATATACTTTATTTGCAAAGTTTGGTGAGGATTCGTCCAGGGGGAGTGAAGTTATAAGCCGCCCAAAAAGTGCTCTTCCTATGGAAACACCAACTTAACCATAACTACATGGCCGCTACTGCGGCCATGTAATAATATGTGGAGCCAAAACACAGTCCTGTCTAATTCCCATGGAAACTTCAAACTGATCATGCAACTCACCACCTAGCCCATAACAGATCCACACACTCGTTTGAGAGTAAAGCTGAACTAATATAGAAATCAAATTAATTGGTGCTCCACGAGCTAATAATATCTGCCAGAGTGTTGCTATAGATACAGCATTTTTTAGGTCAAAGACCACCACATGCAGGTGTTAATTTTCCATAATACTGAGTACTTTTGGATTAACAGGAAGAGTGTTAAGCACTGATCCAATGTGCCTCTATTTTCCTAAACCCGGCCGGGTGGTCAATGATTATATTATTTACATCCACCCAATCTTGCAGCTGATTCAGCACAAATTTACCAAATAACTTGCATTTACCATCCAGCAAGGAAATGGGTCGATAATTTGCAGGATTGTCCCGACCAGCTTTTTATATATTGGGACAGTCACTGCTTTGTGTCAATATGCAGGGGTTATTCCAAGGGCAAAAATAGAATTGACCAACTCTGACCCAAAACGTGACCTAATTGTTTAACAGATCTACTAGTATTAGATCAAGGCCAGCGGCCTTGCCATTTTTCAAGGAGTTCAGAGCCACTAACCTCTTTGACAGTGGCATACAGACACTCATAACCAGATACATTTGGTAAAACACCTAAGGATAAGGGAGGGGAGGGGAGGTATTGCTACATAGGACAGCAAAGTGTTGCCTCCAAGATTTACCACTAATGGAACACAGGGGGAAGTGATACCTAATGTGATCCCTACCAGAAACCATCTTCCAAAAAAGAGTGTTAACCCCTAATTTAAGAGCATTATACAGTGACCCCCATCTCCCTTGAATATACTCTTTCTTTTTGGAGTGTAACAGACTCTTAGAGTTGTCTCCAAGGATATGAAGCCTGGTCCTATCCACCCCTACACTCAAGCTAACACATTTTTCTATGTCTTTTTTCACTAAACAGCACACATCATCATACCAATTGTCCTGGGATATTCTTGTTTTTTTTTTATTTTAGACATAAAATATACAAAAGGAACACTTTTTCTGTTTTCAGAAAAATAACTGATGCACACCTGGAATGTTGAAAAGCCAGGCTAAACAGTGTATGCTGTGCAATATCTGTTGATTGAACAGATTCAGTCTTTCAGATTGAAGAAATTGGTCCTGAAGAAGATGACGCATGAGAGGAAATGTCATTGAAACCATACTGCAGTTATATATATATATATATATATATATATATATATATATATATATATATATATATATATATATATATATATATATATATATATATAATTATTCTTTTTTTCAAAATCTATCTTGTAAAAACTCACGAAAAAAATGGTTCGAGGTTGTATAACAGAAGAAAGAGAATTGTTTTATTGAATATACATTTCATCTAATCAGACACACTTCACGAAGGGCAAATAAATTGTCACTATGACACACTTACCCACCTGAACTGCCTGACTAACCAAAGACTGTAGCCTGGGAATAACCAACCCAAACAGCAATTTTAGTTGTCTTTTTTAACTATATAGCCAGATTCTAACCAACCGCTGTAATCAGTAAATTCATAGTAGGAATAGGGTGAGTTCTTTCTTACCTAGTTCATCATGCATACATCAGTGCAGTGACCACATTGACTACAAATTCTATAATGTATAGATACTCTTGGAGGAGTGAATACCAATATTACCTTTCCCAGAATGCATTGTGCTGAAAAAAGTGTGGGAGTCCCAACAGGACTACTAAAACTAGAATGTGTGTACAGTTCTTGTCATCAACATTTGTTACACCAAAGGGCATGCATCTGCCACTTGCTAAAATCAGAGATCCTTTGTCCCAATGAGCATTCAGCAGCACGCGTATTTAATATTTCCCCATCATTGCTAGACCTAAAGGCTAATTGCCCCTGTTTCCACTCTCCATGGTATGGCACTAGATGCAAACCTTGCTACACATGTGCAGTACCTTAGCCATGCCAAACATGTTGCATGATATATTGCCTTGTATAGTAAACATTCAATGCCACCCCTGAGATGAGTCAGAGCACTCAGTGACTAGTCATGTTGAGATGTAAGCTCATATAATGGTTTTTGCTTCATAAACATGGAATTGGTAGTGTACAGGTTTGAATATTTCACATGAAAAGGGGAGCAGCACTGTGAGCTGAGATTGAACCCTTCATGCAATGTTCTTCTATTTAATATGATATGTTATGGCCTCGATGGCCTAAGGTTAAATCAAAATGATAATGGTATGATCATGAGTACAATGTGAAATGTTACATCATGAAAAATTGAAAACTTGACTAATTACTTTTTATTTAACGTACTGTTGTTCTACAATGCCCTATAAGTAAATCATGTTCATTAACTGAAATGTATGCTTCTTTGTTGGGGTGCAAACCTCATCACTTTGCCCAATGGAAGGTTGATCTCTAGCTAACATTTTCACAAACACATTTATTGAGTACATAATAAAAGAAGAACATAAATGTGTTGGGGAGCATTTGAAATACAAAGAGTATATGTGCTTTACCACACTGGCGATTTTATTGTTATTTTTTTTCTTTATTGTTTTTGGTTTATGTAAACCTTTACAAAGAATAAAATACATAAAACAGACAGGTTATAAAATAAAGAGGAAATTAACAATTAAAATTACTCATTACTAAGAACTTAATACATTTAAAGCTTAACTTTTTGATCAATCTTCTTCTTCAAAAAAAGCCCCACTTCATCTACAAACAATATTACAAATATTTTTTAAAGCATTCACTCTCATTTTCAATGCTAAAGAGTCATCATGTAACGTTTTATACCAAGCTTTTTCTCTATCTACATAATGAATGCTATTAACAAACTGAGAAATGCATAGGATTATTTGCAAACACAGTTTAGGATATACTAACAGTAAATGTATCAAGGACTCTTTCTCATCATTCATTTGACAAAATCTCCAGTATTTACAGTCTCCTGACCTGGAATAGCGAATATTCAGTATCTCCTGCATGTTTAAGACATTGAAACAATATTGGATAGTGCTGTTCCCGAAAGTTCGACTAAAATTTGTTATAATATAAGATTCAGTATTCAGGTATCATTTTCAAAAGACACTGATTGGGAGTACAATTTTGAATTCAAAATCACAGCATTAATCTCCAGCCAATCATTTGCTCTAATTAGTTTTTTTTTAAAACTTATTTGGATTGTCTATCAAAATTTGAAGTGAAGAACCCAAATTTGATAGCATAGATTCCGCTTCCTTTTTAAGATTTATCATAAATTGCCCCGTGATTTCATCTCCAAATTTAAAATACATCTAATATTTTTTGCATGAAATACATGTTCTCAAAAGAAACAATATTTTCCAATACCTACAGCACTTCAAAGATTGCAAACCAAATTCGTCCCGGATAAGCTCAAGAGGAACACACTTTGGCAGATAGAATAGAACATTTGGCCATACAAGTGCCTCAACAATTTTCAGATATCGTGATATCTCTAGGGTGAGAGATTCCAGGCCATATATTAGCCATGGCATCAATTTTAAACAATACAACTTTCTACAGGGCATCATAGAGTATTTTCCATATTTACATTCTACTACGCTAAGCTGCCTTGAGGCAGCCACTGCCTTCAAATTTAAACCATTTTTGAAGACATTTCTTGAATACATACTGGAAAAAGAATACCCAAGATAGCGAAGTACTTACTGTGATTTTATCCCTATATCTTCACGTTTTCAGGTGAACTTGGAAAAGTTTTTGTCTCCCTTACCAAGGTGAAGGATAACCGTTTTTGATGGATTAATTTTAAGTTTAAGTGCAATAATAATAATAGACTCAAAAGCCTTGATTAATCGCTTAAGGCCAATTCTTATACAATCCAATAGTAAGAAGTCGTCGGCATACGCGCCCCATTGTAGTCTAATTGAACCTAGTTTTGGTGCTATTAATCTGCAATTTTCAAGTGCTTTACCGGCACTCAAGACATACAAATTAAAAAGTGTTGCCACCAGTATGTGCCCTTGCTTTAAGCCATTATGGCGATTTACAAACAAAAAATAACATGTTGATACAATAATAGGGCTGGACCCTGTACATGTGATTATTTATCAGTATGCTTAAACAATTCCATAGCTGGTGACCAATTCACAATTAGGTTCAAAATACCTTTAGTTGGCCATAATATGAAGAAGTGAGTGTGGGGATGGGGATAGCAACAGGAAGGCAGAAGGTGAGTTTGAGGGGGACATCAATAATAAATAAGCTATGTTTAGAAGCAATAATCAGTACAAGTGATAGTCATCAATTGTCAGTTGGTGGAGCACACGGAATAGTCACAGTCATGTATTATTAAAGCAGCAGGTGACAGATTACAGGAACTTTGCACCAATGCAATTGAAAAATTGTGCAGTATTAGCACTTGGGTAAAGTTTGCCCTAGTGAGAAAAACATTGGGGCCATGTTAGAAAACCTCTGTACCATGAGAAGTACAATTGTACATGGTATTAGCAGGCGGCCAAATATTAGCATAGTGCAAAAAAATATAATTTCAATGCATTTGGCACCAGGGCAATGTTTACCCTAATGTTGATGGCATTCAGTATTAGCACTAGGGACAATGTTTCCCTGGTGCAAACATATATATGTATACCCAAGCCATTCAACATACTAAAAGTGTACATTATTATCAGGTTCTTACTTATCAAAGGCAACAATTTGGCAAGATATGTTGTATCCAAGGCCAACGGATACATCTTGGATCTTTTGACAGCCCTCCATGCAGGGAGCTAGCAATCGAGCAGACTGGCACAAAACAAAGGTTAAATGGTATTATTTAAGATTGGGAAATCCAATCGCACCATTAAGTTATGTGTTTTTCCCTGCCCATAATAATGTATGTATCATTTTCTCTATTTTAGAAAAAGGGAATTTGGGAAGTCTATTAGCAGATTGCCTAATATATATATAAAATGTTTGGGGTTATGAGCAACTTAATAGTTTCTAGCCGTTCCGAACAGAATGGACGTGGTGGGTTCTGGTTATAAAGTGCGACTGAACTGTACTAGATATATTGTTGATATTAAGTTTTTAGTGTGCTTTCAAGTCTAAAAGCAAAGTTATTATACATATATTTAATGTTTTCCAATTTTTCCAATTTCCAATTGTAGCTTTATTGAGAAGTGTCCCAGGGTTACAAGAGAACATGACCTATTTAAGTGAAGAGCCTCTCCTTTGTGCCAATTCGCTCTGTATTGCAAAATATAATCATAGTCCCGCAGCAAAGCTATGATACCTTTTAGTGCTTCAAGGGGATTGGTCACATATATGAGAATGTCATCTGCATAGGCTAATGCTTTAACTGTACATTTATTGCTGTCTGTTCCTTTGATTTGGGACTCTCTTTTGAATTCCATCAAAATTGGGTTCAAGAACTAGGATATAAAGAACTAGGGATAAGAAACACCCATGTTGGTTTCCTTGGGATAGCTAAAACTAGATGATTGGATGCTGTTAATATTAACCCTAGAAGAGAGGCCTTTGTGTCTGGTGCATTGATCATGTATATCATATTAGAACCTATGCCCATCTATTATAATACTTCAAAAGAATAGAACCATTCAATATGAATAAAGGATTTTTGAGAGCCATTGGCGGTACCCTCTTAGCAAAGTGGCCATCATATGCCCAGCACTCAAACAATTTGCCAGATGGTGCCATTTTATTACCAGTTAGTAACATTATGGCAGAGCGTGGGAAATTACTGTACCATGGCTACACTAAAGCCAAAACTGTTGGCTTTTTCATAATCTGTTTAATGGGTGCTACAGAGGAATATCATATGACTGCTACGGTCAACATTTTACTATGGTGACAACATTAAGCCATGGGAGCTGTTCTGTGCCAAATCCACTGTATTAGCTTCATGTCACAAATAGTGATCCGGTGTCTGTGCTGTCCCATGGCTAGTTGTACTTTTTGTGATGTCTTTCTTGCTGTCTCAGTACCTACGGGATTTCGCACTGAAGAGGCACCATTATTTACCCTCCTGCAAAGCTCCCGTACTCTCCTTGTCCTGCATTGAGGTTTAGTCCCCACTGGCTTCTTACACGTGGGTACTTTATTTCTACCCATGATGCAAAATCTAATTACCTCTTTTTATTGAGGTACACAGCCTTAATTGCAGTACTCATCCTGTTACTCTATGTATTAATTAAACTCCAGACACCGGAGCATCGCTTATCTCCCTCCTACTTAATCAGGCCTTCAAATCACCCTTTGTGAAGTCCATATGTATTTCTTGTGCATTTCAGCTTATCAGTTGCTTCTCTTGTATCGTACTGTCCTCTTTTGTGTTACTGTACAGTTACTCAAATTGTCATCCTTGAGAGGAGTGAAAAACTGAAGGAGATTTTTTGGTACTTGGGCAGTTATTAAAGTATTTCATTACTAGCTAGCAATTCACTAATTGTCTCATTTGTTCTGCTATTTACTTCCACATCATAGTGAGCACACCAACAGACAATGACAAATATGCAAAGGGGTAGTTGAATGATGCTTGGCTTTGGACAGCATGCTACAGTATAAATAAGTTGTAGAATATGTACTGTACATGTGTATGTGGATAAATGTGTACAGTACATGCATGTGGCCATTCCAATGACTTGCATGGGTTTTGAAAGATCCTGAAGATTCAAAATGATGCTCTTTTACTTTAAATGCAGTTTCCTGTGTGAGATCATTGACTCGCAGCATCAAGGGGATTGCAAAACTGTGACTCCGATCACATGTCTGTCCTCAAACCATGGGGGTAAGGTTAAAAACAGACCGAAAAACATTGCAATGAGCTCTGGGTTAGAAATGGCAGAATGCAATATAAGTCAGAATTTGCAGCTGACCATTGGGACTGACAGGAGTCCGGTTTTCAGTTGATCCATGCTGTGTCTATGTGAAGCGTGTAGGTTTATATACAGTAAACTAATGGTGTGTATACATTATGGGTAGTCTTTTGGTCGTTTTGCACCGTATGGGAGGAGTTATAGCCTCCCTTGTAGAGGATGAAGTGGAAAAGATAAGTACTGTGTAAAAGGGATCAAATGAGTGGAGGGGAGACTTGAGAGAAATAATATATTTTGCTGAGGGACAATGTGGACATAAGAAGTTTCACAGAACAACACCTGTCTATTATTCAATGTGAGCTTCCTTCATGGGCTGGTCCACCTAATGCTTAGAGATCACTGTTATTTACATATTAACTCATTGCAAATAATGTGCACAGATTGAATCTATAAGAGACTATTGATATCTTCCTTACAAGGACCATTGTAACATAAGCAAATGTTCGATCTTGTAAATTCCATTTTCTGTTTGAAATGCTAATATGATACAGGAACGGTTCAACGATAGCTTGTTAATTTACACTCTGCAGTAAAGTTACTACACTCTACCTGTAAGGCCCAAAATACAGTGGATTACCTGCATAATGCACATCTGGGCATTCCCTCTGTATTGAATCAGTGGGGCTTAAATTCAGCAGCAATATTAGAAAAGTGTCTGCCTTTACATGTCCAATCTTTTGAAAGTGACCCCTGCCTGATCCTTGTGTTGTGTGGTATTCTTACCATGTGGGCCTCTTACTCTCACCCCTATGAAATGCGAGGCCCTAGGGTATCAACTCCAAAAGACCAAGGTCACGAGGCTGGGAATCATCACATTGCTAACATGGTGACCTTTGGTGCCAGGCGAGCCTCGAAAGAGTCGTCGGTTGCAGGAGTACTGGTGGCCAGGGTGGTGGCTGGAAGGGTGGTGGCTGGCAGGGTGGTGGCTGGCACCTGTGTGGGGCCCACGTCCAGGGCACTGTCCTCCTCAACCATGGCAATGTCAGAGTCTCCTAGGTCCGAGTCATGGAGGCACGGATCATCCATGCTCTCAGAGTCTATAGGGGGGGGCTGGTAATGTGGCTTGGGGTGGGTGTTGCTGACATGATGTCAGCCTCATTATCCACCTCTGTAGACACAACGTCCGTGGTGGCTGGCGGGGCATCAATAGAAACGCCTCCCACTGTTGTGGGTGGCTGCTGCTTTTCTGTAGCTGCAGGTGTCCCCTGCAGGGTTACTGCCTTGCGTGGTAAAATGGCTGTTGCTGTGGGCAGTTACTTGGGCTGGGGGGTGGCGGTGGCCCTGGTCCCTTGGCGTGCAGTGGATGAACTTGCACCCCTGTCCTACATTCCTTCTTCCTCATCGGTGCCTGGGGGATAGAGGAGATGCATATCATCAGTGATGTTGTCAAATGGCAGCTATGATGTATTGCGGTGCGATGTGTTCATACATTCAGGCATCATTTCATTTCTGGGCTGTGGCATTTGGTGTTCTGAGGGGGCATGTGGGAAATCAATGCATGGCTGGTGGCATGGCATTGGTTTGGTGTCTGTGTGGTGAGTTCCATGGGCATGGTTGGGTCATGTAGCACCTCTGTTGGGATTGGGATTGGCACTCAGCATGCGTGTGGTGCAGAGTGTGGCACACATTCTTGAATGGATATGTTGATGTAGCCTTGGGACATGCATTACCTTGCCTAGTCTCACTTCCACATCACTTGTGCCACATCATGGTTTAGTCTACATGGATGTGATGGTTCACTCACCTTCCTCTGTGGATGATGCGGCGCCAACCTCCTGGTCTCCAATTCCCTTGATTGATACAGGGTCGATGAAGGAACTTGCGGTCTCCTCCCATGCTGTCAACTTCACAGGGGAGTGTGGGCCCCCGCCTGTCGCCATTGTGGCCCTCCTCTTCTCCGCCAGGATCTTACTCACCCGGAGGCGGAGGTCGTCCCACCGCTTCCGGCAGTCACGCACACTCCTTGGGGTGCTCCCCATGGCCGACACCCTCTGTGCGACCTCCTGCCAGACCTCTTTTATTCTTGTTTGGGCCGCATGCTTCAGGTCAGTGCTCCTGATTGTATCTGCATGCTGTGCAAGGGTGTTGGCAAGCATGGTGAGTACTGCATCTGAAAAAAGCTGCTTTCTCTTCCTTTGGGTCGACTTCTTGGTAGCCTTAGACATCCTGCTTCTGTTGTGGCACACAACAACACGAAAGAAGTGGTGGTTATGGAGGATGGCAATGGATTGTGTTTTTAAAGATGGCCGCCGGCCCATTTCCTGTTCCTGCGCGTTGAAGTAATTTCCGGGTCCTGATTTTGCGAACACGGTAATACCGTGCTGGTATTACCGTGCCGATATTTAGGGATTGTTATGAGGTGGTTACGCAATGGGTGGCACCCGCAATGCCGGTACAGGGGGGTTGGTGGCCGTCTACCGGCATGGCGGTTTTGCCACTACCGGCATGGGGGAACGCGCCTGCTCGCGCACTCGTAATCACCTGCTGTTAGTGGATTCATGCGGCACAGACTCACACGTTCCGGCATGCCGGTAATGAACACGCTGTTACCGGCCTACTCATAATGAGGGCCAATGTCTCCTTCTGCCAATGCCTTTTCTTTCACTCTGGGAATCTCATCATAGAATTCTTCATAGTCCAAGCAGTCATGGATTGGCTCTCCGTCAGTGACTGGCTCTGCTATAAACATAGCTGGGTTCACTATCTTACATTGAATTATCTTAAACGATGGATTAGATATGATCACTTCATAAGCAGAAGCTCTCTGAGATGTCAATGTGCCTATCGGTTTTACTAGAATGGCAAATTATGCGTTCTCGAAGAACAATGTCATTGAGCATCCCACCACAATGGTTGTAGCCTTCTCTATGGCGAATGCTGTGGCAGCTAAACTTTGCTCGCAAGGGAAGTGACCTCTCATCACTGGGACCAAATTCCCACGGTAGCATGCCAGGGGCTTGTACCTCAATGTGGTTGTCTATGTGAGGGCTGCCGTCATAACCCTGCCATTTGTGTGTAAAAACAGGTAGAATTCCTCTGCATACTTGGGAATCCCTAAAACTGGTGCCATGCAAATGGCCTTCTTGAGTTCAATAAACCCTTCTTCCATGGTCTCAGACCATTCAATTTTTTCTTTTGGCACATTTGCCTTCTTTAGGACCTGTAACACGGGCTTGGTATATGAGCTGTAGTCAAAGACCCATGCCTTGACCTAATTGAAAAGATCTAGAAAACTCTTCATCTGTTTGATCGTGTGTGGCTTGGCTGTGTTCAATATGGCCTCAGCTATTTCAGGGGTAACCCTTTTCCCCTCATGCGAGATCAGCTGGCCTATGTACAACACTTCCTGCTTACAATATTGTAATTTAACTTTGTCAACATTATATCCTTTCTCAGCCAATGTAGTGAATAGCTGAATAGAATCATGTCTGCACCTTTCCTCTGTATTGTATTGTATTGTATTGTAATTTGTAAAACGCACGGTCGCTCAGAGGCATCATGGTGCTAAAGAAAGGGGCTACTCAGCCGAGGAAAAAACCAATGGAAAACCAGGGATTAAAACAGGTAGGTTTTCAGAGCTCTTCTAAAACCACGATCGTCAGCGGTGGCTTTCAGTGGCACGGGGAGGCTGTTCCACACTTTAGGAGCGGCAATAGAGAATGCTCTGCCGCCGAGCCTTTCGCGATTAGCTCTGGGAACGGTCAGTCTTGCTGCAAATTAAGATGTCAACCACATATTGCAAGACAACACTTTCTAATGCAACATTGCTTAAGTCCTTGTACAGGACTGTGCAGGACTCTGTTGAAAATCGAAGGAGACTCACAGTACCCCTGGGATAACCTGTGCTTTTCAGACGCATCTGTCTGAATGTAAATGACGTCAAATCTTATGAGTCTTTGTGCAATGGGATTGAGAAAAATGCATGTTTCAAGTCAATCACTGTGAAATATTTTGCCTCAATGGGTATATTACATAGGATTGTGGACGGGTTAGGGACTAGAGGGAACTCGGCCTCTATAAAATCATTTATCGGGCCTAAATTTTGAGTCATCGGATAAACCATGGTGTTGCATGACGACTCTGATGTCACTAAAATGGCCTGCTCCATCATAGCAGAAATTGTCTTGAAAATCCCTTCATCTGCTTCCCTAGACATGGGATATTGTCATGCTCTTGGCAAAATTGCTCCTGGTTTCAATTTAATCCTCACTTCTCCGACTCCTTTCATGAAGCCTGAGTCATAAGGGCCTGTGGTCCACACTGAGACAAGCACCTGGGCCATGTCATCATCAAAATATTCAGCACGGTTTTGTGCCAGCATCATTCTCTGGGGCACCTCTCTTTTGATCATTCTTATCCAAAAAATGTGATTTACCTCAACTGTTGTTTCCTCGACATCTGTTTGTTCGTAGAACAGATCATCTTCAGTGACGTCTATCAATCTATATCCTTCCTCAATGGCGATTACTGTGCACCATTGTCTGCCTTCATCATCACAACCATTGATCAAAGCCATTTTCCCAAGCACTATGGCTGTGTGTATCATCAAGGGAAATACCTGTCCCTTTTCTTCATGCATAGGTATTCTTGGCCTGAATAGAAACTCATCTGGGGTTCTCATGGTTTTGTCTGCAAGGCCTGGTAGCCCTGCCATTAACACATGCTCTCCATACGCGAATATTTCTGGTTCCAAAGGGACAGCCTCAGAGCTGTTTATCCCGCGTATGCTCTAATCATTTCGCATATGTTCAAATAATGCATTCCTGAAGTTGAACATACTATGCCTTTCTCCATGAACGAGATTGTCATGTTTAACTTTGTCATTAGGTCTCATCTCAATATATTTACTAGGGTTTGCCTTGAATATAGCAGTGGCACATTCATGTCACATTCTCCTATAGAGACTGGAAGTTCATTTTTAAAAGGAACACAACATGTTGCTCCTGTGAAGCCCTGAGTATTTTTGGCATCGCCGGACAAGGACAACTTGCCTCCATGTATACACGAGTGTGTTGCACCTGTGTCAACTAAGAAGGAATATTCTTTATCCCCTACAATGACATCTACCCTTGGTTCCTCGTGAGGGTTAGGTGTCACTGATATGATAGAACACATCAGGTTTCCCAGTGAGCGGCCCTAATCCATATATAACTTTGACCCATGCTGAGTGAATGACTTCCTCCATCACCAGTGTTGTCTTTCATTCCATAATTCAGCACCTGTCCTGCACTTGTTGTCTGTGACAGTTGCATAGGCGAAAATTTGTGAAAAAAATTTAGCATATTCTGAGGTTGCAAGCTTTGTTGTTCTCCCGGCACTTGCTGCTGCACCATGTGGTTTTGTGCACCTCCATTTGCACCCTGCTGTACAAACACAGGTGGGTTCACCATTCCTACTCTTGTTCCTTGGTCATTTTGAATCATGCCTTGACCTGTGCATGTGCGTGCTAGATGCTCTGTCATCCCACACGTCGAACATATTGGCAGTGGTCTGATTATTTGCCCATTGGACATATCCTGGTTGCCATTTTGCATGTTTTGAAAAACTCCTTGATTACCTTAAAAACCTCCCTGATTACTCTCAGGGATGTCATTTGGGGGTGGCCAGGGGTCGCAACTGCAACCTCTGAGGTCTCCCTTGCGACCTCTGTGGACTGCCTTGCGACCTCTAAAAAAAAGTAGAAAAAAAACTTTCATTTTTATTTTTTTTTTTTTAATGCAAGCTCCTGGGCGGTGTCCAGCACCATGTGGCTCTTTACTTCTGGAGTGGCTGACCTTCTTGTTCAGGCCCCTTAAAAAAAAGAAGAAACGTGGCACAAGTCTAACACTCTCAGCACTGACCCTAAATAGGAATACCAAATAATGTGCCTTTCTGGAATTCTATGCAATAATTGTTAGAGTTTTTAAAGGTTTATTTCAGGCACTCTTCAGGGAGAGAGTCACTGATTTAGTCTGTTCTTAAACACCTCAACTCAGCCTTTCATCCTTCTGCGGTCGATAAAAGAGTACCAACACAGGTTGGGTGATATTGGGTGTATATTTTTCTATATAAAGCGCTTAAGCACAAGTGCTATATAATAACTAATGGTTATCATTTGGTCATGGATGTCTGCTTGTATTCACAGTAATTTGGTAATATGGGCCTATACACACTGATCTTAATGATACATATGGCGATCCATTCTTGTATGAAATGTACATCACATTATAGTGATATCGTAACCATATTTTTCGTAGTGTACAATGCTATTTGATGCCACTTTCTGTTTTGTCAACAAGTAAAAGGTCTTGTTCCATCTCTTCACGCGACATCACTTTGGGGTGGGGTCAAATGACATCAAGGGTCAAGGGTCACGTGATGTCACTTCCACTACCCCAGGCATTTTGGTGAAATGACGTCCCTGATTACTCTGCCATCCTCTTCCTTGAAAGCCTTTCCCTCTTGGGTAGAACCCATTACTACCCTGATTAACCTGCTGTTGATTATTGACCTGCTGTATGTTCGATCCATCTGTGCTTGTTATCATTGCCCCTTCAATGGCATATTTTGACATTTTTTTCTGCACTCATTTTGCCTCTTCAGCTTTTCGCGCATCCTCTTTTTTGTGATTCTTCTCTTGCAACAATCTGCAATAGTGCCATGGCCACAGGCCCCAGAACACAAAAAACACACCATCTAGTGATGGGGGCAATAGGTCACTTGACTCACTTATGTCCCTTTGGGACCCATAAACACAGGGGCCCTGGCTGGACTCAGTCCTGGTGCCTTTGGCACCAGGCTCATATAGAGATGTGAGCAGGAACACTTTATTTCAGTGCAGGAGTGCTTTTACTTCATTTCAGTGCAGGAGTGCTTTTATTTTACAAGAACTTTCCAGGAGCTGAAACATCCCCATGTGCTTACTCATCGGGTGTGGCTCCCTTGGCCTGGTCCTCGTTTGCTGAGCCATCGGGTGTGGCAGGGTGCTGCAGGCAGGCTGAACCTGGTGGGTGTGGCTTTAGAAGCTCATCTATATAAGCTGCTCCATCCTTAAGGCTGATGCTTCACATTACTGTGCACTCACGTGCAACGTGATGCTCACTGCCGCTTGGACCAGTTTACTTACCCTTGAAACCAGGCGTTCTCCTGCATGCTCACCTCCAGGACACTGGTGCTTCCTCGCTTCATCTGCAGGCTCATCTTCCGACATCCAGTGATCTTGATCCCGACGCTCTAGCACCACGCTCCGCATCCAAGAACTCGGACCCTGTGAAGAAGAAGAAAGACACAGTTAGAACATCCATCCTAGGGTCATGTCGCATTTGAACCTTGCGCGCCCCCTAGTTAACAACTTCCTAGCTACTGTACCGTTGCAGTTTTGTTCCTCGTTGCCTCCGGCTGCCTCCTCGAGCTCCACAGCTTCTGCCGAGCCGGCAACATCACCTGCAAGGGAAGAAAGCAAAAGAGCAAACATCAAAAGTGGAAAGGACAGCAATACAAGACAACAAAATGTACAATACAACAAAAACAGACGAGGAAAGACAAAGGCAAACAGGAACACTCACTTGAAGTATAGTGGCTTAGTCTCAGCAGGACTGGACTACCACATGCAAGGGACCAGTGAAGGAACTCAGTCCAGACCATACCAGTGCCCCTGCCAGAAGCAGCAGGATGGACTGCTCGCCAAAACTAATCAACAGGCGAGCTTTCCAGGGACAGCGCATCCCACAGGTACCACGGTTTGGGAGAAGGGGTGTAGACGGGGATCAGGCGCACAAGCTGTCATAGTCACGCCCCCTATTCTCCACGCAGGAACAGTCCCGAGCAGCATCACCTATTACCACCAGTCACCACATAAGCGCAGAGGGCGAAGTCGGACCCGAGCGACCTTACCCCGGGAGGGCTGCAACCGTGCCCCAATGCCTCCTTAGACACCAGGTAATTATAGCAAATAGTGAGCAATGGTCAACTGTATTTCAGACCACAGTTTGGCCTTAATTCCTACCAATTTCTTGAGCTGCTTCTGCACCTGATCTGGCAGCCCTTGGCATAATATATGGTAAAACAAGGGTATAGATTACCCCCAAGATTCACAAGTCTCTAGCACCCATGTGTCTTGGAAATTCTGAATGGAAACAAAGGATCCTCTGACTCTTTCATTTTCTGTGCCATTATAGCTCCCATTTCAGTTGTATCCTGGTATAGCAGACATAATGCTTTTCATACTGTGGCTCTGCAATTGTTAAATGAAGCTCCATTGTGTGCAGTGTTAACTGTAGTCACGCCAGGATAACCTGCACGTGTCCACACATCGTCAGCTCTATCACCAAGTATTGTGATTAAAAGATCTTTGATATCTCCTATAGCTAACATGTTCCCTCCCGTCACTTTTTCCAACTCATGTATCCATTTTCCGGCTCCCGATGTTAACATTGGAAGCTTATCTTTCATATTTTCTCGATCTATGTGTGGCCATGGAATATACTGTGGCCTCGTTCCTCCTTTTTCGAGCAACAGGAATTGTAATACATGGCACTCCTTTTCCTCTCTCATCATTGTTCCATCCACTGCAGGGGTGATAGTTCTGCTTTGCCGTCTTCCTGGCAATGTCCTTAGTCGGCTCACATAGGGTGGTGACCGTAAGATACTCCTTCATGTCGGTCTGACTGTGTGGCTGACTCTGATGCCTTAGGTGCAGATTCACTAGAATCTGACCATCGTATTGCTTTTCCTCAGATAAGCGTGTTTTGCGTCTTCTCTCTTCTTCCTTTTCCTCATATTCATCTCTTTCTGAGTCTGATATTGTCTGCGTCCAACTCGAGCAACTGCTCTCATCCTCCTCATTCCTGTCTAGCGTCAGCCTTTCTAGGGACAGCTCTCTGTTTCTGTTACTTTGAGAGGCGTCCTCAGTATCGTACAGCTGAGTGCTCTCAAGCCTCTCATCTTCTCCTCTCCCTTGGGGTACTTGTTCTAGCCCCATTTCATTTTGTATTCTATTGATCATTTCTCCGATGTTTCTGTTGTCGAAGTCATCTTCGATATTTGCCCTGGACATGCCTGGTACTGAAACGTACTCAGGAAATAATTCTTCTACGTCTTCCCAGTCTACTACTGGATCGGGTTTCTTAACCTCTCTCTCCAGATATTCAAGATTGCATGCTCTCTGTCTTCGCTTACATTATATGTCATCATCAAACTCTCTGTGCTTCCTTGCTTACTCTCTGACCCTATCTTCTTCCTGTTTCTGTGCATCTCTATGTTCATTTGCCCTTCGTATTTCCTCATCCCTTCATCTTTTTATTCTCTTCTCCCTTATCCTTTGTTCTTCTTCTTCTATGCTCTGTTGTTCCTGCCTGCTCTGATCGGTAGCTGTTCTCTGCTTATGATCGCATTTGCTTTCTTGCTCCTCACGATACAACTGCTCTCGTCTCTGTCTATCTTTTTTCCTGATTCTTTCATATCTCAATCCTTTTTCCTTTTAGTTCTCTTTACTTTATAAATTGTCTGGTTCTCCCTTTTGTCTCACGTCCTCAATGCCTTTACCACTGAGTTTCAATAGAATCTGGCCTCCCATCCATTTGTTCTGTGTGAATGCTATCTCATCAGTTCTATCCTCATCTCCTTTCCATCTCTTGCCCTCCCTCTTTGTATCTAGAGATGTTCTTGCTTGTGCCTGGTCTCTGTTCTCTTTAACGTGCCTCTGCCTCTCACTTGGGACTTTTGAGGTGATATCTCTGTCTCTATCTTTGTCTGGGTTTTCGTCACTACTTTGTGTAGGTGACTCATATGCCGGGTTGCTATATCCTGTGGCTGCTTTAAGTTTCCTCAGCGGGAATAATCTTTCCTCTTTACTGGCTTCGAATTTTGTTTCAGACGGGGTGGGTGGCACAGAAGGCATCTCACCCCCCTCTGTGCATACGTTAAGTATACAATCTAAAGGCGGCTCCTCCTCCTTATCCTCTTGGTACATCTTCCAAAGCTCTAAGCTCACTAGGCGTTTGTCCAATTCTTTGCCCGTGTATGTGGTGTACAAATATGTTGTCATTTGTTGCAGGACCATTTTAGATAGCGATCCGCCCTGGGGCCATGGCATAAACATTTTGTGGGTGGTTCCTTTAACCCATTGTGCACTGTAATTTTTCAGCTTAGGTGCATGTTTTAGGAACTGTTTGCACAAGTGTATTAATGGTGTAACGTCTTCCATGCTTAAATCTGTTCACCTACTCTTCATATAACACTTTGTTATGGTTTTACGTTTCTTAAAAATACCCAACGATATGAGCAAGCACCAATCGTTGCAAGCTCCAATCCCGTTTTTTCACCCAAAAATATTTTAACTTTTCCAAACAACAACCACCAATTCATATTATACAATATCTTAGCTAAACAATCGTGCAATTTTCGTGCTAATTCCTCCCACAAAATGTCCTCATTCTATGATATCAGAAAAAGAAAAAATACAGGACAGACGTGACAGACTAGACAGATCCAGCCAGCTACAGAAATCTCCTGCCCCTATTATTATTCCGACATGGAATGTAAGCCCATCCCTTTCAGATCGCCTCTTTCATCGATTCTGGTTTTCCTACTGCGTCCTATTTTTCCAGGACTTTGAATGCAGGCTTCTTCTAGCGCTATATTAAAGTGCAGGTATATGGGCATATCCTCTCTCTGCTCAGGTATCCTCCTGGTATACTGTCTATAGTCGGGTAACCTCCTGGTATCCTCTATGCTTGGGCATCCTCCCGGTACCTTTACCTATTGCTCTGTCACCCTTGGGTCACTATTTCCTTCCCCTTATATATATATATACATTCTACTCTACCTCTGACTTTATTGTCCCGCCTCCCTCCGTTACCTTCCCTTACTTGTCTAAGGCATGCAGCTTTTTGCCAAAGCATTTAGTCTTCTTCACTCATTGCTCGCATGTTTTCCCCTCTGGATCCTCTGGATCACCGCCTTCATTACTGCCTCTCCTGCTTTTTGCTTGTTCAGCTGCTCGTAGAGGTGGGAAGGGGTTTGTGGGAGAAAACACAGGTTCCTTCAGACCTCAACCTGCAGGTTTTACACTTTAGTCTAACCACTATCTATGAGGAGCTTCTCAGTCTACTTAGCCGGATGGCAAAGGACTTGTGATATTGCTGAGGACCTAGAGTTACTTTATGTCGATGACCAATGGGTTCTTATCTAATCGTAGTCGATAAACCACCCTATCTCTTCTACCAAGTATGCACTAGGACCCCAACCGGCCCATAAAGCTGGGGGTTGCCCAATAGCACTTTAAAATGAGTAGCAGCACCCGTGAGATGGATGGGGATGCTGATTAATACTTTAGCATCAAATCAATAATGACAACTCAACGGTTTGGCAAAGGAAGGCTGTATAATGACAAGTACAAAAAACAGGGAGTTCATGAATATCAGCAATCGTTCGATCTTCCTTCTCACTTCAACAACTCCAACGAACTTCATAAAAACCACATCATGTATACTAAAAACTCATCATCACTGATGTGTAATGCTTAAAATGTTGCACGCAATTCTACTGGTTCTAGGAAGGTAACTTTAATATAGGTATTATATCTGTATATGGTAACAGAGTGAGGCGATTGGACAAACACTGTCAGGTGGGGCATCTAAGCCCTACCTTCAAAATGGCTACTGTAAACGTCACTAAAAGTACAACGTCTCATTGGTTCTACTCACTATAGTACCCTAGATTACTTGGTCTCCTATGGTTGGGTTGGTAACAACTCCACTCATACTTTTCCACTAGCTTTTCAGTGTGCAGAATAGGCGCCTAAGTGCAGGGAGTTTGTCTGCACCCCCAGCTTTCCTCCAATTATTGCTACAATCAATCGTCACCTCAGTGGTCATGTGTCAATTATTTCTTTGTGGTTGCCCTCCAGACTGCTTCTCGGTCTGGAAAAGTTAAGATATTTGTGCATGGCACAAGGCCATGCGTAGGTGTGAAAGTTTGATCCCTTCTCGCTTGGCTGGTCACGTGATTCAGACACCGTAACATTGTCTTATTCTTCATGCAATTTGTGTATTTGATTTAATTATGCCAGCCATCTGCCTTCTGTGGCTTATCTTGACCTTTCTGAACAGATACCCTGTTCTTCTTTCATAATTTGTATCCACTGGTGGTCTATTTCAGCCATACTACCTTGGTTTCTTGGCTTGATTTGCATACGTCAGAGTTTCTTTCTGTCTTTAGTTTTCGATTTTCTTGCTGCAGGGATCTTCTCCTAAGATCTTTAGTAAAATTTGGTTGATTTTGCTTGTGTGCATAGTGGAAGTATACTTATATAAAGCACTCCTTTTGAGGTAGATATGTATAGGAGGCACTTGACACAATCTATTTTACTACTAAGCATAAGCAAGCCTCACAATTCTTTAGTTCTTGCAGTTCCATGCATATGTACACGTGTAAACCAACTCAATATCTTCAGTGTGCTCATGGCATAAGATTCTGATATTTTGACATCATTATTTTACTTTAGGTTCATGATGTCCCTTATCCATGATGTTTCGTCTCTTTTCATCATTTGCAGGGCATCGTATCTTCTACATGTGAGTCAGTCTGTGTTCTTGTGATGTCACCATTTGTCTTCCTTCAGTATCTTTTTAGCTTCTTCATGGACTGCGTTCTGACAATCTTCATTCTGTTTCATTTGTCGATATGGCTTTCTCAATGGTACCTTACTGTCCAGGTTTTCTTAGGTGTTGGTACTTCAACAGGTGCTGTACTTTTGATAAGTTCTGGACAGAGCCTCTCTGCGGCTCTCTGCTGGTTTATTTGCTCATCATACGTCCCATATTTCGGTGTGAACTTTCCTGGTACTTCAAAATAGAGAGCTGGAGTGCGGGTCGTGCTTGGCACCTCCTCGACATCTCCATTATGCCCAGGCAGAGATTCGTAGAGGCTTTGCATTCTATTACGCCCACCTGGTCTCTGCTGAGGCGTTAGGGCACGGTTGCAGCCCTCCCATGGATTAGTTTTCCCTTGTCCGGCTTCTACATCTGCACTTGAACTGTCACTGCAGCAATATGTTCAGTACTGCTTCTGTGAGAACATAAGGGGATGTAAGTATGCCAACCTGTGATCCAGATCCCCTTCCAGACCCTTCCACCCGGGACGTGATTCTCATAGATTTTGCTGCCCCTAGGAGGCTCACCTGATTATCTCGATTGATGAGCTCTCCATCCTGCTACTTCTGGCAGGGGAGCTTGTCTTCCTGCGACCGAGTTCCTTCACTGGTCCCTGTGCGTGGTAGTCCAGTCCAGCTGCGACTAGTCCACTTCTCTCCAGGCGAGTGTTCCTGTTTGTCTTTGTCTTTTCTCAGCTGGTGGCTTTCATAATGTTTGTATAGTTCTTTTTCTTTCAGTCTGCTTTTGCTGTGGTTTTATAGTTTGTTCCTGTATTGTTGTCCGCTCTTTCTTTAATGCTGCTCTTTTGCTCTTTCCTCTGTAGGTGGTGATGCAGGCCCTGCAGCAGTTGCAGAGCTGATGATGACAGTCGGAGGGAACAAGGCATGAACCCGCGATGGTCCGGTAACAGGTGAGTCATCCCTAGAGATGTGTGCGTGGTTCGAATGCAGTGCGACCCTATATTGGTGGATGATAGCCGTCTAACTTTGTCTTTCATCTTTTTCACAGGACTCGACTTCGTAGATGAGGAGCGCAGCATCGGGATCAAGATCGCTGGGTTCCAGAAGGTGAGTATGCTGATGAGACGATGAATGCCGGATTCCAGGAGGTGAGTATGCAGGGTAAACACTGGGTTCAAAAAGGGTAAGTAAGCTGGTCCAAGCGGTGGTGAGCGTCACGTTGCATGAGAATGCAAAGAAACGTGAAGCGATGGCATTGGGGACGGAATCAGCTTATATAGCTGTGCTCCTGGGTCCAAGCCCACTAGTTCTGTCTTGCTTTCCACACCCTGCCACTCCTACAGTCTGCACGTGTGGCCTGGGCCTGGGGAGCCACACCCCAACAGTATGCTCATGGAAATGTTCCTGAATAAAAGCACGTGGAAAGTTTCTTGAGAATGAAGCACTCCTGCACAAAAATAAAGTGTTCCTACTTACATCCTGATTTTGGCGCCCAGACTGAGTTCAGCCGGGCCCCTTTAGTATGTGTGCCCTGAGACCCATTTGCCCCATCACTTGATGATGTGGTGTCTGTGTTCTTGGGCCCGTGGGCCAGTGCTCATGACAGCAACACACGAGCGACAATGATATGCAGGGACAGGTGTTTCTGGTTTGTCATTGCTGTAGCGAGCAAGAAGCAACCAGTCAAGTGGGGGCAGGATGTGGGAAGGTTCTGGAGACAGGGACTATTGGCTGAACAAGGAAGCCGGTGGGGAGGGTTGGGTTAAACGCTTGGAGTGCTAGATCTCAGAGAGTCACTACAAAAAGTTAAAAGAGCCTCAAAAAAGGGGTTGGGGCAGCACAAAAGGGCTTGTGTAAATGCTTACCTGCAACACACAAGCAAAAAAGGTGTGCAGGAGCAGGTGCCGGAGTGCTGGATTTCAGAGAGGCACAACAAAGAGTTTAAAGGGCCTGAACAAATGGATCAGGGCTGCACACAATGGCTTAGAAAATGCACACTTGCAACACACGAGAGAAAAAAGTTTGCAGGGGCTGGTGTTCCTGGTTTTCCCTCGCTGTAGCGAGTTAGAAGAAGCCAATCAGGTCGAGGATGGGGCATGGGAGGAGGCTCGGTGACTGGGTCAAGTGGCTGTAGAAGGAAGCAGGCGGGTATTGTCGGGTTAAACACTTGGAACACTGGATTTCACAGAGGCACTACAAAAAGTTAAAAGGGCCTCAAAAAAGGGGTTGGGGCAGCACAAAAGGAATTAAATAAATGCTCTCCTGCAATACACGTGAAAAATGGCATGCAGGGGCAGGGGTTACTGTTTTCTCCTCGCTGTAGCGAGTTAGGAGCAGCCAATGATATGATAGGTTATTTATAACGCACTTAATACCCAGAGGTTTCTAAGCGAGGACCCGGGGTTAGAACATGTGCGTCTTCGTGTCATCTTGCTTCTAATGCGAGCATGTTGCAGCTGAGCTATCCTCCCAAAACTATGAGGTGGTGGGTGGGGTGGAGGAGGGTGCCGGCACAGGGTCAAACGGCTGGACAAGGAAGAAGGAGGGAAGGTCGGATTAAGCACTTGGAGCACTGGATTTCAGAGAAGCACCTCAAAAAGTTAAAAGGGAGTCAAAAAAGCGGTTGGGCAGCACAAAAGGGATTCAAAAATGCTCACCTTTAGTACACGAGTGGAAATGGTGTGCAGGGGGCGTTACCTAGTTTTTCCGCGCTGTAGCAAGGTAGGAGAAGCCCATCAGATGGGGCTGGGGACGGTGACAAGCGGCTGAGCAAGGAAGAAGGCAGGGAGGGTCAGGTTAAGTACTTGGAGCACTGAATTTCAGCGAGGCGCTCCAAAAAGTTAAAAGGGTGCCAGAAAATGGGTCACGCATCAAAAAAGGGCTTACAAAAATACTCACATGCACCACACAAGCGGAAATGGTGTGCAGGGGCAGGTGCTACTGGTTTGTCCTTGCTGTGGTGAGTTAGGAGAAGCCAATCTGGTGGGTGGTGGGTTGGGGCAGGGGGCTGGTGATGGAGACAAGCGGGTGAACAAGGAAGCAGGAGGAGAGGGACAGGTTACACACTTGAAGTGTTGGATTTCAGAGATTCAGAGAAGCACTGCAAAAAGTTAAAAGTGCCTCAAAAATGGGATCGAGGCTGCACAAAAGGAGTTAACAAATGATCACCTGCAACACACAAGCGGAAATGGTGTGCAGGGGCCGGTGTTCCTGGTTCTACCTCGCTGTAGCGAGTTAGGAGCAGCAAAACGTTAAAAGGGCAACAAAAAGGGGTTGGTGCAGCACAAAAGGGCTTATAATAATGCTCACCTTCAACCCTAATACATACAGCTTTTTAACTACGCCTTGATCTGCCAAGTGTTAGTTCTGCCTTTAATTTGTAATATTTAATAGCCGGCAACAATTACATTTTTCATTATCTAATGCTATTTTTTTTAAATTGCTGCAAGCATATTGGAGCTCATGTTTCTGGATACAGTAATTTGGCGGTAGAAAGCTGTTAGGTTTTACATAATTGTAATTGCAAATGCTGCCTGCCATGGCAGTATTTACAATGGATCCAAATGGAGTTTGTGCGCTTTAGCAGGCACATAACGCCGACGGGCTCCAAAGGGATCCCCAGCATTTGCACTGGCATGAAAATGCAAGCTGGTGCAAAGGGCGGGCATTTCAATGGAGGATAGGAAGGGAAGCGGAGGCAATGCAAGTTGTCTTCCACCCCTCCTCTTCACCATACAAATAATTGAAAATGTGGTGTGACATTAATGGAAGGTATAAAAGCCGTACGCAAGGCTTGCATGTCTTCCTAATCTTGCCAGCTCAGCCTTGACTGACTAATGGTTTTAAAGATAAAACCCAAAGTGTATCAAGTTTTTAACTTGCTCCATTTTCCCATCTTTGATGTACCTGGAATATTTATCAATTTTCTTGCAAATGTATCAAATATTACCTTCGATTTCATAGTACTAATAACCAAATCGTTAAGATCTGAATATTCCTGGACATATTTTAACGTTCTTTGGTGTCCAACAGTAACATTAAATTGTCAGCATACTCTAATCATGGTATTTTGAGTAGGCCGATATGTAGGCGATTAGAATTGTTTTACGTAGATGCTGATCTAAATCAGAAAGAAATAGATTTAATAGGCATGGTGCCAATACACAGCCCTGCCTCAATGCTCTCTCTATCTCAATGAGAGATGAAAGAGACCTTGGTTTTGAAGATTAAACAGAATGTTTGTATAGGCATGTAAGCTACCACTGGCCCTCATTACGAGCATGGTGGTCTGGGAAGTATGGTACCGGTAAGCATCCTGGTACCATACTTCAGGGACCACCATACCACGGGCTCTGCTCGTGGTAACCGTTTCACCTGCAAGGTTTTCCTGGCGGGTGTATCGGCTCCCACAAGCAGAGCACGTCCGATGCACCGGCACAACTCTGAATGTGCTGGTGCATCTGATGTCCCCATCCCCATTCAGCCCTATGGGGCAGAATGGGGATGGGGAAGTCCTTCATTTCGGCACCCGAAGGGCAATTACTGGGTCTGCCTAACTCGGCATGACCCGGTTCTTGCCCATTCACGGGTGCCATAAAAAATTGCAACTCTGGCGGCAGCTGTGGCGTTTTTAACGGCACGGCTACTGCCAGAGTTGTAATGAGGGCCATTGTGTTTAATAAACTCAGTGACATTTCCCACTGTGCTAGTTTGGACCATAATAGAGAGCGATTGATAGTATCAAATGCAGCAATGAGGTCAATGCAAGCTGCATAAATAGAATATTTCTGAAAATGGCTTCATTTTTTTAAAAGGTGTAGCAGTAGGCCATTTAACATTGTCCCTATTTGCCCATGGAACCCTGTCTGATATATTCTAAGGGGCTTATTCATGGAATTATCTGCGCGGAAAGTAGGGTACTTGGGTGCGCAACTGCGCGCAAATCAGTCTTTGTCGATTCATGGAACTGAATGTGCAGTACATTCCCTGAATTTGCGTGGATTTCGCGCTGGCTCGGCACGTCTGTGTGAGCCGTCGAGAGCTTTGTGCGAGACTCCGAGCAGAGCGTGGGCACGGCCTGCACAGATGGCTGGGAAGGGGGCCGAACACCAAAAATGGGGAATAACTAGCGAAAAAGTGGGCTTTTTGAGTGACAGCCTACAGGTAGTCCCTCGCACGTCCCCGAGACGTATTCATGGATTCGATCACACACATGTCTTGGTTTGGGAATGGCCACGCAAGTCCTTCATACGATCTGCCACCCGAAGGCAGGCGTAAATCCACTTGCACGTTGGATTTTCAGTGCCAGGTTGGATTGCATGTCAGATTTCGGGGTGCGTGTATTCAATCATAACATTAAATTGTCAGCATAGTCAAACCAGGGTATTTTGAGTATGCTGATATAAACGGGATTAGAATTGTTTTTACCTAAATTTTCAGCATGCAGGTGGGATTGCATGTCAGATTTCAGGGTGTGTGTACTCAATCGTAACATTGAATACTAACATTAAATTGTCAGCATAGTCTAACGAGGGTATTTTGAGTAGGCCGAAATGTAGGTGGTTATAATTGTTTTTACCTAGATGCTGATCTAAGTCAGAAAGAAATAGATTTAATAGGCATGGTGCCAATACACAGCCCTGCCTCAATGCTCTCTTTATCTAAATGAGCGATGAAAGAGACCTTGGTTTCAAGACTAAACAGAATGTTTGTATCGGCATGTAAGCTGCCACTGTGTTTAATAAACTCAGTGACATTTCCCACTGTGCTAGTTTGGAACATAATAGAGATCGATTGATAGTATCAAATGCAGAAATTAGGTCAATGGAAGCTGCATGAATAGAACATTTCTGAAAATGGCTTCATGTTTTAAAAGGTAAAGCAGTACGCCATTTAACTTTGTCCCTATTTGCCCGTGGAACCCTGTCTGATATATTCTATGGGGCTGATTCATGGAATTATCTCTGCAGAAAATAGGCTACTTCTGTGCACAACTGTGTGCAAATCTGACTTCATCAATTCATGGAACTGAATGCACAGTACTTTCCCTGGACTTGTGTCAGCCGTCGAGAGCCTTGCGCGAGACTCCGAGCAGAACGTGGGCACAGCCTGCGCAGAGGGCTGGGAAGAGGGCGGAACACCAAAAATGGGGAATAACTTGTGAAAAAGTGGGCATTTTGAGGGATGGCCTATGGGCAGTCCCTCGCACTCCCACTATTGCATGGCACAAGACGCATTCATGGATTCGATCATGGAAATGTCTTTGCTTGGGAATGGCCACACAAGTCCTCCATATGATCTGCCACCCGAAGGCAGGCGTAAGTATACTTGTGGGTAGGATTTTGAGCACGCAGGTGGGATTGCTTGTCAGATTTTGTGGTGTGTGTACTCAATCAGGGCTTGGATATAATTTAGGAGTGTGCATAAGCAGTGTTGTGGGGTGCAGGAACATTTTATGTGGAATTTCCTGAGGTATTGCTGAGTTATGATTTTTTATACGCATGTTGTCGGGGTGCCGAATACAGTTACAGTGGACCACACAGGGTCCCCGAGTCGCAGGCCTGCTTACAGGTGACCCCATGCACTGTTTGAAGGATGCTTGTATTTGCGCCCAGGGGAGCACGCAAAGGTAGATGATCTGGCAGATTATTCTGTGCTTTTGGGCATGTCAGGGGCATTCCAGCCATGACTTGTGGATACAGTTACTTTGCGTGAACAATTCTATGAGTAAGTGGGGCGTGCATTTCTTCTTCTGCAGGCAGGCTCGTGCAGTGTCCTTCTCGGCGCATGGCTGTTGTGCAATTTCTGTGTGAAATTCTATGAATCGGCCCCTAAGTCATAGCTTGCCCAATCCTCTACCTCCTTCAAAAACACTTTAGCAAAAACCTTACTGACTACATCAAGAAGGGTGATGGGCCAATAATTCTTTGGATGGGTCCTATCTCACTTCTTGATAACTGCTGGACCAATATGCACGCAATTTACCTTAGTGGTTTTCGTAATGGTGGTTGTAGGCTACCGGGACCCTTTCCCTCCCCAGAGAAAGGTTAGACCACATGTTTGTCAAGTCTTGGTAATAAAAAGGCTGCAGGATTTTATTGTTAGAGATATGGTTATGGAAACAATAACAATAATCGCATATCCTAATAATATCATACTTTTGGGCACCGGTCCTGAGGTTACCCCCTCTGGCCCGTGCTGCCTTCTTGTCCCTCAACTTGTGTGGTCACCATCCAGTGTCCTGTATTTCCCTTCCTTGTTCTTCTCCCTTCTTTTCTAGGGTGGGAGGGATTTGTGGAAAAGAAGAAAGAGTGGAGGACGCTGAGTGAACAGCGAACCTCCTGACTGTTTGGGTCCCCGTTCAGGGTTCACAAACAGTTTGTATTTTTCTATGAGCTGTGCAGCTCTTCTATAAGACCCAGGGATGGCCCTGGGTCTTTGGTGAGTAGCTGTGGGGACTGGCACAGCCGCCAGCCTGGCTGTAGCTGACCGTCTTGCCCCCCGAGGGGAGGGGCAGGCCTTTGTACTCCTTCCTGCCTCCTGTTGGTTTCCTCTGGGTGATTGGCACCCTGTTGCTTGTGGAAGGGTGAGGTGTTCTTCACACCTCACCCTTCTTGCGCTTTGTAGTGCAGAGAGACTGCGTGTCTCTGTGTTGTGGGGAGAGGGGAGCAGACTTGGGGGGAAGGCAGCTGCCCCTCTCCCATGCTTGCCGGATGGAGCCAGCAGTTACCCTTCCTCGCTTTGGGTGGCCCTGCAGCATTGCCCATAACTGCTGGACCCATATGCACGCAACTTATCTTAGTGCTTTTCGTAATGGCGTAGGTTGGAGTTTGGGTGTCGGGACTCCCACTCACCTGCGTACCTGTTATTTCCTTGTTACTACTTCTGCCTGCAGCCTAAATCCTGGTTTGTCTAGGGACCAGCTCCAAGGTTCCTGTATAGTTTAAAGCTTTGTGGGGATGACAAAACCCTGGATTGATTTGGCGCTGGTTGGATATGTTATTCCATATTGTCACAGTTAGTGCGAGTTGGTTATATTAATGATCAGGTCAGGTGTCATAACCAGCGTTGTTTATTTCTTAGTTGGTTTACACCAACAAGAACAGTATTGTATTGAAACATGACAATTTTTTGACATGGTGAATAGCAACACAGCCGACGCGCGTTTTAACCTTAGTCTTTTTCAAGGCCTATAGAGTTGCAGGGTGAGTTCCGATGAGTTGTGGACTGAACCTCCCAGTTGAGGGCATCAGGTGGAGGTAAGCTCATGCGCTCTTGAGAACCCCGTCTCAGAAGCAACGGCCAATCCCGGCACCGTCTGGCTATTCAGCCCACCTGACGCCCTCAACTGGGACCTTTATTGAGTTTTGGAAAGTTTTTAGAAGCATGGTCCCGGCCCTGTGTGGGGTTGGCCTGTTTCTCTATTCAAACTTTTTTGGTTTTGGGCTTCTAGAAGCGTGGCCCCAGCCCTTGTGGTGTTGGCCTGATTATTTATCTTAGAAACATTATTGAGTTTTTTATGCTTTTTAGAAGCGCAGGCCACGGCCCTTTGCGGCGTTGGCCTGTTTGTCTGTGCTGTGTTGTGTCTGTCCACCCAGGTCTTTTTCCCCACTGCTTATTAATTTTGTTGAACCTGTTTTCCAGTTCTGTGCTATTTCTAGCACACTGGCCATCTGCCCCAGGCGTTGGCCTGTTGTGCTATGAGGTGTTTGTGCCCCACTGCATCCTAATTTTGTTGAACTAGTTTTCATGTTCTGTGCTACTTGCATCACTCTGGCCTTGGCCCTCTGGCATCAGCCTGCTGTGTAGTGCGGCGTTTATTCTTCACTGCTTATTATTTTTGTA
Organism: Ambystoma mexicanum; assembly: GCF_040938575.1. Classification (NCBI taxonomy): domain Eukaryota; kingdom Metazoa; phylum Chordata; class Amphibia; order Caudata; family Ambystomatidae; genus Ambystoma; species Ambystoma mexicanum. Next base: position 759,233,740 of record NC_090936.1, read on the forward strand.
GAACCCCTTTTTGGGTTCAGTGCTACTTGCAGTTTTCAGGCCCCAGCCTTCGGTTGTTGGCTTTTTGTCTTCTATTTCTCGCTTGTATTTTCCTCTGCGTATTTTTGCTGCCTGGTAGGCAGTGACCCTATTCTCAAACATCTTGGTGTACTGTCAACCTGACTTGTGATGCTACCCATGTGTTAATGGTCTTTCTTTTACCAAATACACCTTTTTCTCTTGTATGTCCCGCTACCTCTTTTGATTTCCTTCTCTGTTCTGTTCTGGACACATATGCATCACATGTTTTGTTTTTGTTTCTTATATGGCCCTACAGTCCGTCAGGCATCTGAGTGCTGCTAATTTTCCATGGTGTGTGGTGCTCATTTGTCGACCTTTGAGAAAAATGAAAGGCTGAGTTCGGCCATGCTGTGGTTCGACCCAGCGTCAGCAGGCCCTGCTCTGATGTCAGGGTGCACGCTCTACTTGCTGTGCTGTCTGACTCGCTGTACCGTTTTGGAGGGTGTGACTATGTTTTGGGAATATATCTTCTATCAGTTGCCTTGGCTGCCTTTAGCGGCAAGCCTCGGTTTTTATTCTGGCCCCTGGTTTTTGCTTGTTTGTCCTGTCACCTTGTTGATGTTGTTCTGTTCCAATCTCGGCCACCTCAAACCGCTGAGGAAACTTGTCATCCGCTTGAGTACAACCTGCATGTTGCGGGGGGTCCTGATGGTCTGGAACACTTCTCGCTTGTTGTTGCCTTAGTTTCTGGGTTTTGTTATAATCGTTCGGCTCTCACTTTGGTTCTGCATATTTATTATTGCCCCTGGGTTGTGGCGATGGTTGTGCTAAATGACCCGGCTCTGTTTTTCTGTGCGGGTTTTCCATATTAGACCATACATCATCTGATGTTTGGGGGCTGTTGGGCTGTGTTTGGTAAGAGCTGGACTGGGCTCTGGGACCACCCTCTAGTGCGAGCTGTGATTGCAAGACGCTCTGCTTGCTGTGTTACCTGACTGTTGGGATGTCTGTCCTGTCCTAGCTGTTTGTTTCAGCTCCTTGAACTGTTTGTGGGGCTGGCTCGCTGTTCGTCTGCCTGCATGTGTGTGTCTTTTGGGACCCTGGCTGGTTGTGCCACTGGAGGTGTGCAGGATCTGTGTCTTCTCGTGCCCTGTGTGGGTGCTATCTTACTTACCTTGCCGTGTGGGTTTGGTGTCATCGCCCTTCTTCACCTGGCATCTTGCCGCTAGCCCCCGATGTCCTGGATGCTTCTGTGTTCTTTTGTCATATTGTCGTTGCCCCCTTCCATGTCTGTGGTCTGGATCTGTTGCACTACTTCAGTAGTGTTGTTGCAACTCGGTCCACTGAATACAGGTTTTCCTTAGTTGTGTGTTGTTTTGGACCCCGTTTTAGGGTTCTGTGTTTATTCTGCCTATACAGAAATAGTTGGCCAGCTCCATTTTTTGGATAGCTGTATTTAGTTGGAGATATCTTTCAATGGGTTCTCTTTCTTGTGGCCTTTGTTTCAGGCTGACAGTGTTTCAGGGTTCTGTGCTTATTCTGCATATACAGAATTCTTTGGCCAGCTCCATTTTTTCGATAGCTATATTTAGTTGGAGAACCCTTTCAATGGGTTGTCTTTTTTGTGGCCTTTGTTTCAGGCTGATGCTGATACGCATTGGCTTGTGTTTTGTAACTGCCAGGCTTCAAAAACTGTGCCAGTATGATCTGTCCAGGCGTATAACATTTTTAGTGCTAATGTTGGCTTTTGTACAGGTAGTTTCACAATTCTTTTCTGAGGTCCAAGGTATCATCTTGTCCCTTGCTCCACTCTCAAACTTCCTGTGTTATGTGGGAGGCTTGTGTCTTGGCATTGCCTGTGTTGCAACATTTTGGCAATTCGAGAAACTGTTGTTTTTGTTGGTTATTTGGCTTGTTGCGTGCTGTCCCTGGCATGCCCCTGTTGTTGGGTGGCATGCTCCACGCCTTGTTGTGCCCCGTGTCAGGGTACTGTGTTGGCGCTATAACCTGTCCCCTGGCTGTTTACCTTGATTTGTAGTGCTTGTGCAAGTTTTGGTGGTAATTTGACTTGTTGCGTGTTGTCCTTGGCTTACCCCTTTTTTGGGTGGCATGTTCCACGCCTTGTTGTACTGCGTATCCGGGTACTGAGTTCTTGATATAAACTTGTCTCATGACCGGTTACACTGATTTGTATTGCTTGTACCAGAAAATATGTTCCATGTGTGATTATTCTTGGTTTGATTATCGGATTAGTACTTCCTCTGATATGGTTGCCCCTCACCAGCCTGTTCAGGGGAGGTGGGGACCACAGCAAATACTAGTCAATGTATGTATTTTTGTAACGTGCCAGAATTTGAAAACTGTAACCAAGGGTTTTGTACTGCTGACCATGAGTTTTCGTTTGGGAGCCATTATTCTTTGCCTGTTTGAGTGCGAGCAATTTACTTCGTGTAATAATAATGTGCCTTTAAATAGCGCTACGAAGCCTCTGGCAACTGGGCACTGCTTATTATTACTCATGGTGTGTGGTGTTCAGCTATTAACCTCGGAAGGATGAAAGGCTGAGTTTGGATCTGCCAGGATTCGAAACTGCATCAGCAGGCTCTGCACGGATGTCAAAGTAAGTGCTCTATTCACTGTGTCGTCTGGCCGGCTATAACTAAACAGCTTTTTATGCCAGAAAACTGAACGTCCATGTACGGTTTGCTTGTTGCCCCATAAGATTGAACTAAATGACAATAATAATTTAGCATTTATATCACACTGTGAAAACTCAGGTTTCCAAGTGCTGCTTATTATTACCCATGGTGTGTGGTGCTCATTGCCCTTGGAAGGAAGAAAGGCTGGATTTGGCCCTGCCGGGATTCGAACCTGCGTCAGCAGGCTCTGCACAGCTGCCGAAAATGAGCACTCTACTTGCTGCGCTAATTGGACGACCAAGGCAGAATTTGGTATGTTATTGCCCATTTTGGGCAACTGGTTGATGTTGTGCCTGGGGAGCTTCCGGGTCTCTGTTCTTTGTGCAGAGTGTTAAAAATTGTATTTACGTGAGCTTCATGAATCTCCTTCGGTGGTTGTCCGCTTTGGACCCCTGTTGCCCCTGAGCTTGGTTTGTTTCCTCACCTCTTTGTCGCTGATTGGGGAGCTATTTTAGGCTTAACTGCTATGCTGGACTAAAATTATTGGGTGTCTGAGTGTTGTTTATCAATGGCCAAGATCATTCCCTGAGTTACAAACAGTGTATTAGCTCGCGGGGGCGAAGGCGGTGTGGCTTTACGAATTGCTATCTGCATATTAACATTATTTTGCATTTATATAGTGCTACGACCTTCAGGTATCTGGGCGCTGCTTATTATTACCCGCTGTCTATGGTGATCATTTATCGACCTCTGAAGGGCGAAAGGTTGGGTTTTGGCCTGCCGGGATTCAAACCAGTTTTAGCAATCTCTGCACGTATGTCAACGCGAGTGCTCTAGTTGCTGTGCCACTTGATTGGCTAATCTTGCCCAAGGCCTTTTAAATGTATCGTTATGGTTTCCTGCAAGGGGTTTGCACCGCTAAATCTTAGACGGCATGGCCCAGGACATGCTACTTTCCTTCGCTAATTGAAAAACAGAAAGCGGTTTGTGTTTGCAGCTGCCGGGGCCTGAGCGACATGCTACCTTTCACTGTAATTGACAACGAGTGAAACACGGGCGTTCTGTAGCGTGGCGGATCTTCCTTCCGCCTGTTGTTCGTGCAGAATGTTTATACTAGCATCCGTAAAAAATTATAACTTCCCCCTGCAATCCGGTGTGACGGCTCAACTTAAACACTGCTGAAATTGACACAGTTGTCTACACCGCATGTTTTGTTGGTTTATTCTTTCACTCGCTCTGGCTGCATGCGGGTCCTGTTTCTGCTCGTAAATCTGCAGCTCACTTCCTCTTTCATCCAAGAATGTTACCGCTCGCTCTGCTAGCATACAAGTTCTGAACAGTGACAATGTTCTGATTGCAGGAAAAAAGACGGTGCAGATGCAGAGAACTTTTTAAGATTGCTAAAGAAGCAAATGTTGAAGGACACTGAGTGAACTGTGAACCTCCTGTTTAAAAGAAGAAAGAGTGGAGGACGCTGAGTGAACAGCAAACCTCCTGACTGTTTGGGTCCCCGTTCAGGGTCCACAAACAGTTTGTATTTTTCTGTGAGCTGTGCAGCTCCTATATAAGACCCAGGGATGGCCTGACATGCCTTTGTACACCTTCCTGCTTCCTGTTGGTTTCCTCTGGGTGATTGGCACCCTGTCGCTTGTGGAAGGGTGAGGTGTTGTTCACACCTCACCTTTCCTGCGCTTTGTAGTGCAGAGACTGCGTGTCTCTGTGTTGTGGGGGAGAGGGGAGCAGGCTTGGGGGGAAGGCAGCTGCCCCTCTCCCATGCCTGCCGGATGGTACCAGCAGTTACCCTTCCTCGCTTTGGGCGGCCCTGCAGCATTGCCTAAAATTGGCACTATATATGAGAAATTCCAGGATTCAGGAAGAATGTGTTTACAGAGGCCATACAGTATATCTGCCCAATGGGTGTGTGTGTGTTAGCATTACATCTGTCAATTGATATGGATAGAGGCTTTTCAGGATGTTAAGAACGTAATATCTAATGGTATGTCTTTGATGATAACAAAAATAGCCAGGTAGTAGCAATTTATGCTTTGTATATTTCTACTTATCCGCCTGCCATATTTCTCTAACCTTTACTCTGTAGGTTGTGCGGGTCAGTCACACACTAAAGCTCCATTTTGAAGCCAACAAGGAAACAACCAGCTTCAACTTGTATAACTTGGAGGGTGTATATCCTTCTCATAGAGGCCAGGCACTTTTGTCCAAATCTTTACAGGCACAATTTCCAATAGGGATGCATGGCAAAATAGCTTCCAAATATGGCTTAGCAGTTAAATAAGGGCTGGATACAGGAGTTGGATTCATAGAGACCAATAAACAGGGGCTCGTTAAAGTCTTATTTTCAGCCATGCTACTAAGCTGTGTGTGGCCTGGGAAGTGGACTCTGGAATTCAGATTATATGTGAAAAAGATCTTCTTTGCCGACCAAAATAAATGACAATTTGATTGCATTTTGGAAGGCGAAGAAAACGTTTGACACTACACACCTGCCTCACTGAATGTTCCCTTTCCCCACTTCACACAGGCAAGACAGTCCATAAATTGTAACAAAAGGGTCTCTACTGGAAAAACATCTATTTCTTCACATGCAATGTGACATGTGAATGTTTAAGTGTGAGTTGTAAGCTCAAAAGAATTTAATTGCTCAATGAACAAATGGCCCCAATGCATAGCCGAGCCAATACTTCTAACGAACGTTTTTTTCTTTAATTCCATTTACATTTTCATGATGAGTTCTTTCTAATGCAAATAGGGATACTTGTTTTTCGGTAGTTATTAATTAAATGGCAGTGATTCTTGCTCACTTGCATCATTGTATCCAATCTGGGTGTTACTGATGGGTGTTGCTCTATCTGTATAACAAAATAGTTTATGAGCTGAATTGATAACTTTCTCCGGGCATTCCCTTAGATTCAATTTAGATGCACCCGGCTCATAATCTTCTATTTTTTAACAATCCCTCATTATTCATAAAAAATGACTGCATGGTAAACCTGCCCTGCAACTCGCCGGGAATTTCATTTCAAAGTATAACTTAGTGTTATGCCTGCATTTTTTGTAAATATGATATAATATGCAGGTGTCTCTTTAAGATGTATTGACAGATTTTGGAGTGCATCATATTCCTATCACAATGCATGGTAAAGTAGTCGGTAGGTTGTCCTTACTTTGATGATCTAACCAAGTTTTGAATTTCAATAATTGTTATACTGGACTTCTCCATATGAGGAATAGATCATCAATAAACATGTTCTATAGACAACAAGGCGGAGTTAATGGACAATCAACATTATGTCACTGGTATATATGTCCAATGCTTGGGGCAACGTTAGAACCCAAACGTGTACCTCTAACTTGTGCAAGCGATTTTTTTTTCAAAATAAAATAATTCTTAAGGAAATGTCTGTAAAATCTGTGATAACTTCATTTAGGGCATTAGTGTTTCCCCAAGCTCCCACTGTTTATCAAACAATCTGAGTGCTTCCAGCTGCAGAATAGTATTATTGAGAATGCTAAGATCTACAATCACCACCATGTGTGACCCTAATACATATTTTCTGTTCTCCATAAAATAAATGACATATATTGACACTTTCTCAACAAAGGGTTGAAGGAATGTGTACATCTTTTTCATAAATGATCCAGTTCTGATCCAATGCCTGGATCTATTGGGTGTGCAGGTAGGTATTCACTGCACATACAGTGTTTGTACAGCAGGAATCACTGGAACTTTGTGTACAAGAAATGATCTCCCTTTCATGCTGAGCTCACCCTGCCCTAATGTGCCTTTAACTTTTGTCTAAATAAACACGTCCATTTCTTGTGTTGGATCTCTGTTCTAACGTCGATACCATAATTCCTTTTCATCGTTATTTTACCGAAATCAATGGACAGTAAGTTCTTATTTGCATGATATAACTGGTTCACTGGTGGCACTTGAATTTCCTTTGCATTCAAAATAGATCCCCACTATATTCATGCCAGGCAAAGTTACTCCATCCTGTCTTGTTTTTTTTTTGTTCACTTTCTGGGGGGACTTCTAGTTCTGCATTGATGATGGAAAAGATGGGAAAAAAACAAAACTACAAACACCAGAGTTGAATAGTTAGTAGCAGGACTAGATGATCTACACTCACCTGGCATGGGTCTAGGTGATACTTGTTAGTTCTAGTACTAATTCACTATGTCATTATAAATAAAAGACCACAATTACAACAATTGGAGCCACACAACTGGCATCGGGATCTCTGTACCAGCATTCTTAAATTGTCTGTGTTGAGTTTGATGCATTCAGATATGTGTTGCTTTTTATCTCACATTGCAATGCATCCTGGAACATGGACCCTGCAGTGATTATTGGAAAGGGTACAACGCTGTTTCATAGCCTGCTGTTTCATCGCCTGCTGTTTCATCGCCAGGCTTTTAAACGTGCACATTACATCGTATGTGCTCATCAAATTTTTTAGGGGGGCTGGGAAAGGGCAAATAAGGGTTTGGGTGGGCGGGCAATAGTAAAAAAATAGTGTGGGTGGAGGGCCAGGGGGACCCCCATCCCCAAAAAAGAAACGATGAGCACATTCAACATGTGCACGTTTAAAAGCCTGGCGATGTAAAAGCAGGCGATGAAATCACATGGAACCATTGGAAAAGAACAGTTAATATTAATAGATTTCAAAAGTATGAAATCTGTAGGGTATTTTGTGGAGATTTGGGGCTTGACGGTATTTTATTACCGCCGAAAAATAACTTAGCAACAATCACTCCTTGTATTCAGATTGGGCCATGTACAACAATAATACAGTGGACATGCATTATTTCAGCACCCAGACATGCATATTTGGTATGCGTGGCTGGTATGCGTGGTTGGTGGTATTTTGGTGAGCATAATTCCCTTGTTTTATTTGTGGCCCCAATGTCCAGAATCCCTTATCTTTGCTTAGATTTTTCGTGTAATCACTAGAGAGACCTCAGACCTACATTTCAGGAATACCACATTTTCAGTGTTAGTGTTAGTGTGCCACCATGGGCGATCTCACTGACTTATTTACGACAGAGAGCTATATGTGGTAATTTTGTGGTAATTTCCACTACCTTATATACGGTAGGGAACTATGTCCAGAGAGTCCCTCGTCCCGTTGGCTCATGTACCTCCAACGAGCTATGCTACAAACAATCACTCTCAACTGTCCATACTGAATATGATCATGCACACATCTGTCTTAAAATGACAATTGCACTGTTTAAAAATCTCCCCACATCATCAGCACTGTATTGGTAAATATAAAACACACCACCCGTCTGCTTTCAAATATTTTTCTGTATTATAAAAGTTGCATTTAAACACGACCTCACTCTTTACAGAAATAAATAAAATAGCACAGTAACAGCATTGTCTGTGATACACTGAAAAGAGAGTGGCGGAGAAAAGAACTCGATTTGCAACATTAACATGTGATTAAGGCACAGGAATCTCCTTTCCTACACTGACTGAATATTCTCGTACACACCCAGCTCCCACACTTATGTAATTACCTTATCTGTTCAGCCCGAGTTTTCTTCAGCTGTTCTCTTTCTGAATGTGGCTCCCTTGAAGATTAACCCCAGTGAAAACGAGCGCCTTTCGTTCTCAAACCGGGGTCATTGCCTGGAACTCTCAGCTTTTTCAGCAGAAATGCTCCAACCAGGAAAAAACAGGTCCTTCTCCCAGCTCTCCAAATCTCCACTGTCCTTCCTCTCTCTTCCAACTTCCCCCCAGCAAAACCCTAATCACTGCCTCTAGCATGATACTTGCTATGACGCTGCTCCAATCAGAATCAATCATGCCATCTCCTCCCTCTCTACACAATGGCTCATTTTTATAGTAATACTTTGTAACCAACTGATTTCCTGTTCTTTCGAGCCCTTTTGCTTCCTGTAGTTATGTGGACAGAGCAGCAGAGAAAACGAAAAAAAATATGAATGTGCGTTTAAAAGTTCACTTTCAGAGTAGGCCTAGTTCTGCAGGGGAGACACATTTTTATTAGTGGGTTATGTTAAATTCAGTTTTTATTAGTCAGGTTATTTATGAGTAATGTTAGTTATTAATTTTCAAATGTGTCTCTTGCACCATAGGCATTTCAGGTGAAAAATAGTGTGCATTTTTGAATGTGCACGTGTGCTTTTAACTGTAAAAATAGATTTGCATCTTATATGTTAAAATCGTTTTTTTTGACTGAATAGCCTGACTTTACTTATATGTCCATGTTATCCTGGCAACACATATAGCAATGCACCATAGGCATTTGGTGCTGCATCAAAAAAAAATTGCTACCTGTGCAGTAGTGCTGTACTCTGTGCTGTAACACGCCAAATATCCTTACATACCCTCCTTTTGTTTTTAGAATTTGGCTACGATCCAAGCCAATTCCTAAAAACAATTTGTTCTTTTTCTTCTTTTCACAATATAGCAATCCAACAAAATGAATATTCATGTGCATCAATGAAAAAGTTGCAATCAACACAGTATTCATCTGAGTTCATTAGTTTACAAAATGTTCTACATTTGCCTTCTCAGTGGAAGTGGCCTTACTCTAAGTTTAGATTTTACAAGTCAATTAAAAACAATGAAATAAAACAACTAACCAAAACAAATAATTAATATAACAAATTAAAATAAATAATTAAAATAATAAATACGTGGAACTCCATATGTCAGGACTCTTGTCTGCCTCTGATATGTCCCGACCAGCGATGTTATTTGGTTCATTCGAGTACACTTTCATCTTGGCAATCTTAGATCCATAGGAGTCATCTTTTTTAGCATTCTGGTTATCTTGTCTTCACCTCCACCTGGAGGCAGACATCTTTTGGTCTTCATCCAGGGGACTCCAGGACTCCATCGTCTCCCGTAGCCTCGGATCCCGGAACCTCCGACCAAATAATGTTAATTTTCTAAATCAAATAGAAAATAAACAAATTAAGTACATAGCACAATACTAACTTCACCCTTTTGCCAAAAATAAAACATGCTTGGTAAAAATATTTCGTTTTTATTTTTCTGAAATTAAACACAAGTTAAAAGAAAACAAGCACATATAAAACAGCATTCAATATTTAATACATTTTCTCTCTGCACACCAACCATGAGCTTCCATTATATATTTTTATTTATTTATTTATTTATTTTATATTATATATTTTTACATATATTACAGTGTTTATGTGCCATTATAACAATCAATTTTTTAACTTCTTTGTCACTGCCTCCTGATTGTACCTATTTATTTTCTCTTTTTGTGTTCAAGGGACTTTATCTGTTTCTACATGCTCAAGCTGCCTGATCTCATGTCTGGGATGGCATGGTTTGATTTGATTTACATGGACAAACTGCTCTATTGCTGTTTCACCTTCATTTTTCAAAATTTTATAAACTACAGGAGAGACCTTATCTATAATTCGAAATGGCCCCTGCCAGGCTGCTAGAAATTTAGAATTTTTCTGTTTACTTTTTCCAAAATGAAACTTGTACACCTGATCCCCTACACTGTATTCCTTTACTGATGTCTTTTTGTCATAATAAGATTTTTCACTGTCAGCAGCTCTTTCCAGATTTCTCTGCACAAAAGCAAATGCATGTTGCAAATGCCTCCTCAGTTCATCAATATATTCATGAACTGTGGATGCACTCACAAGTGTCTGCTCCTGTGTTCTGTATAGTAGGTGTTGTGGTAACACCATTTTCCTACCTGTCAAGACCTCATGGGGGCTAACACCTGTTGCTTTGGCAGGAGTTGACCTGATTGCCATCAAAACCAACGGTAAACGTAAATCCCAGCTGGAACCGCCGCCCGATATGCGATAGGTAGTTTCCTTTTCACACCTAGTATTTGCCATACCTTACTCATTAGAGTACTTGTGAAATGACTTCCTCTGTCTGACTCAATTCTTTGTGGCAACCCAAACCTTGAGAACACATGGTTCACCAGCAATGTGGCTGCTGTTTGCGCACTACAATCTGGTGCAGGAATGCATTCAATCCACTTCGACATCAAACATACCACACATTTAAAATATAACGGTGTCCCCTGCTCGACCTTTTTAAAGGACCTACATAGTCTATTTGCAAATCTGACCATGGGAGAGTTAGGCCTCTTTTCATCAATGGTGCTCTATGCATTGGTGAAGCAGGTTTAAATTGGGCGCATACTATACATCCTCTAGTATATAATTCCACATCTTGGGACATATGTGGCCAGTAAGCATAATATTTTAGTATTTCTAATGTTTTTTGTGAACCTCTATGGCCTGCAGTTATGGCATCATGTGCATGGTGTAGCATTAGTCCTCTGAATGAAAGGGGTACTACCCACTGTATTTGTCCTGTTATGGACTCTCTAATCATGAGTCCATCCTGTAATCTAATCCGTGTTTTGTTCTTTAATAGCACCCTCAACTCTTCTTTTCCCATACAATCATTTTCTGTTAAAGGATTTTGTTCGGGATCTATCAAATGATTATAATAGATTCCCAAAATTTGATCATTCTTTTGTGCCTCAATCAAATCTTGTTCTGGTGTGTCATGACTCCACTGCACCACCGGTTGATCTACCTCCTTTGGTGCTTTAGAACGTGTGACTGCATCAATTTGTATTTTACCCATTAAATAATCAATAGGTAGCAATTCTCCCATCACAGCCCCAATCTTAGCTAGGTGGTCTGCCTTATCATTTCCCTCCTTATCCTCTCCTGGTGTTTTTAAATGCCCACAAATTTTTCTCCAGTATATTGTTAACTTATTCTCTGACACCAATTTGTCTATGGCTTGTATCATTTTTCCATGCTTAAGTGGCTTTTTGTTGTATGTAACCATGCCTCTTGCTTTCCAACCAGGCAAATACTCCACAAAGCTATTCCGTGCATAGTCAGAATCAGTCACCAGGACAATTTCACTGAACTTTTTATCAACTGCAGTAGCAATTGCTTTATAAATGGCTGCCAATTCCGCGACCTGACTGCTCCTATCTCCAATCCTCATCCCTATACTGGGGACACCTTCACATTTCAACCAGACATTTCCTATTCCTGCCACTAACTGTTTATTACTGTCATTTTCAATGTGAAAAGCACAACCATCCACATACACAGTTGGCAAATCCTTGCATGTTTTTTCATCAAAAGCTTTGTGTGGTGATTGTTCAAATTCCTGCAAACTAGTTTCTACTTCCATTTCATTTGGTATTTGTTCAGCTGCACAGTCATGTAAGTCAGCTAACCCTTGAGCAATTGGGTTCTTTTTATTTTGTCCATATCTCACTTCTACGGGAAAACCTTGTAATGCCAGTGTCCATGAAGTGATTCTGGATTGCGCTAGATTACCTGATCTAATTATTTTACTCTCTAAAAATTGCAAAGGTTGATGATTTGTTTCAATAATTACCTTTTCTCCCTGAACAATGGGGCGGAAATGTTGTAGCGCCCACACAGTGGTTAATAGGGCCTTTTCACATTCATTAAATTTCATTTCAACTTGGGAAAATGCCTTACTTGCATATGCAATGGTTTTGTGATTCAAATCGTGTTTTTGTGATAACACTGCTGACATACAATGTTCAGAAAAACCTATTTCTATAAAGAAATCTCTGTCCTTTATGGGGTATGCTAAACATGGTGCCTTTACAAGACATTCCTTTAATCTAGCCACTGCATCAGACTGCTCTTTTTCCCATTTCCAGGGAGTATTCAGTTTAAGCAGTTTAGTCAATGGTTGAGTGATTTCTGCATAATTTTCAATGAACTTTCTGTTATAGCCTGTCATCCCTAATAAACTTTTTACTCCTTTCACATTTTTAGGATCTTTTAATCTTTGTATGGCCTCTATTTTCTTCTTTTGTGGATTTAGCCCATGTTCAGTCACTTCATGCCCTAGAAAGTTCACTTTTTTCTTGCACCATTGTGCTTTTTGCAAAGATACTTTGGCGCCTTCTTTCTGCAATTGGCCAAGTACATGTCTTATTTCATCAAAATGGCTTTTCAGGCTTTCATTTTTTATCAGGACATCGTCCACATAAACTATTGTTCCTCTTTCCGCTGCATCCGGCATGGCCTTTCTCAAAAATATGCCAAATTCACTCCCACTATTGATGTACCCGAACGGAGCTCTAAGCCAGGCATATTGAGTCCTGTCAAATGTAAAGGAAAATAAATGTTGTATCTCCTCTGCCAATGGCACGCACCAATATCCAGAGGTGAGATCTAATGTGGTAAATACATTTGAACCATGTACCTGAGCTAGGCCCTGATCAATGAATGGCAGTGGCCATCTAGATACTGATACTCTTTTATTTAACTCTCTCAAGTCTGCACACAGCCGCCATTGACCATTTGGCTTTAACACACCTAAAATAGGTGTATTGGATGTGCTATGAATGGGCCTGATGATTCCCCGCGATTCCAAATTTTTAATAATCTCTGCCAATGATTCTAAACATGCCAGCGGTAGTCTATACTGGCGCACAAACACTGGATTTCTGCTACACCCTTCTGGTAGTGTGGCCACATGTAAATCAGTTAAACCACAATCATAAGCATCTTTTGCAAATACATCCTTAAACTCCATAATAATCTCCCTCAGATTGTCCATCTCTTCATTGCTTTCACATGCATCCGCTAAGGAGATCTGCTCTTCTACCATTTTGGAAAATTCTGGAAAATGTTCTGGTAAGGGAATCTCTGCGCTTTCCTCTAACTGTGTGGCTGTGTCTTTTTGTAAAGCTGCCACTTTTAAATATTTTGGCATATCAGCTTCCACTTCAATGGGCTGATTTTCTGTTTCATTTTCATTTAAATTAAATATTATGCAATCCTCTTGATGGCAGCACACTGTCTCATTTGAATCATAAGGATACACAGAATGAATTTTAAATATTCCTTTGGGCTGAGAGTCCAGGTGTTCTGGTAACTCACCCTTGGCATCTACATACTTTTCAGGAATATTTCCAATCACCATGTTATTTAAATCTGCCGTATAATGTGATTTTTGTATGGCCATTCCTAATGGGGAGTTTTCCTCTAAATGAATATCCTGACAACCTTTATTATTTACCATAATTTTTACAGATCCTTCACCAATATCTACCAATGGAATGTATTCATAATCCAGGCCTTGCTGTTTTATGGATTCATTCAGGCATACAAATGCATCAGAGCCTTTCATCTGCTGTCCATTTTTGCATTTCAGTGTTATTGCAAACTGTTTTGTAAATGCAGGAATAATAGTATCTTTCCTCATTTGTAATTCGATTGCATAAGGAACCAGTTGTGCACAATGATAAGCCCTTCTTTTGTCTTCAAATTCAGGTGCCGGACCACCTAGGCGTGACCATATTTTTTGATTAAGGAAATCTAACACCATACACATTCTGTGCATGATGTCATTTCCCATGTAAAATTCATTTTGTGCTCCACTCACTATCCATACATTATGGTAAATTGTTTTCTGCCCAATGCTAATTTTAAGCATGCATCTGCCTGTGATTCGGTTTTCAAAGTCTGGACTGTCCAACCCAGAAACATATTGGTTTTTAATCCTAAATCTCTGGATTTCTTCCCTCTCCATTATTTTTTGCAACGATTTCTCATTAATGAAACTCCTTTCATGTTCAAGCGCTAAAGTGGCTTTTATTGTTTTAAAATAGTCATTTATACCAACATGAACCCATGGTTGCTCATCTCCCATGTGTATTTCTGCCAGAGTGGTAATGTGTTTTTCTGAATCTGTTTTAGGGGCAATATTCTGTTTGTATGTTTTCTCTTTTAAATAAAAACGTAATGTGTGCTCATCTATGGCAGTCTGCCAATTTTTCCTTGGGTCCAAGTATATTTGTACAGGTAGTTTTTCATTGTCGCTCTGCATTTTGTCTTGACACATTAATATAACAGTGACACTAGGTATGCAGCTATTCTGGAGATATACCTCCACAGCATCATTTGTTTTGGCAACGGTGTGACATTCATTTATATTGCTGTTTTGTGATTTTACTTTCTTAGGCCTCAATGGTTTTTTGGTTAAGGACCACAGCACTCCATTCACCCCATCTATTAGAGGAGACAATCTTTTCAGACAATCTGTCCCCATCAGAAATGGAATTTCACAAATAGATGTGATCAATACCTCTTGTTTCATTCTGTGCTTTCCTATTTTTATGTCAACCTCAGTTACACCTATGATGGGCACCTCCTCCCCATTAAAGTTATGCACTGGGCCTTGATTTTCCTTCACTGTGATCTGACTCTGTGGGGGTCTCCCTTCATTGATACTCTTTACCAGCTCCTTGGACATAATTGTGGCCTGTGCGCCAGTGTCAAACATAGCAAAGGTGTGGCATTTTTCTTCTACAGTGATGGGTGCATAATATCTGTCCTCAACTTCCTCTAATACACATAAGAAATGCGAATTCTTACTGATTTCAGGGCTCACCTTTCTCAGTTCTTTTTCATTTTTGGCTAAACACATTGGTAAATGGAAAGACATTTTTCCCTCCTTTTTTACCTATTTCTGCGCGAGAGATTGTATTCATTTCTCCATGATCAGAGGTTTTTTGGAGTGTGGCCACTGTTCGCCCATCCATCTGGGTAACATCAGAGACCACATTACAATCCTCCAACTGAACATGTGTAACAACATCATTCAGCAATTTGTCATTTTTTAATTCTGTGCATTTGTGATCATTTAGTGTGATACCAGCCCTTTCAGCCTCTTCAAAAATATGTGGCTCAAAGAATTCTTCAGGTGATTGACTTGTACCCTCCTTGTGAGTATTTCCTTTTTCTGTCTGTGTTTGGTCATTGTTTTGCTTGCCCAAGGAAGGAGCTATAGCATTCCCACTTACTCCCTGTTCACTGGTATTCCCCATGCATGAGTCATTTTTCTTAAATCTGTCCCTTTGTTCTTTTGAAATTCCTAATGTTTCTTTTTCATTTGTGCAAATCTTTACTGTTTTATTTAGCTCCAGGTTAAACCGTACCTTTTTTTTAGAAGTATTTGCACTTTCTGTCACAAGTTCATTTACTGGCACTTTCATTTTTAATCCATTAGGCATCTCAGAGTCGTTATGCAAAATTATATCAGAGCAATCTGTCATTTTGGCACTGCAGTTATCATGAGTACTTAGTCACTTTTCGGAAGCCCCCCGGTCATTGCTATGGCCATCAGCCCCCTCTTTGGAAGGTTGTTTCTGCGCTGTACAGAACTTTCCTATTTGCTCAGCTAACATTTTCACTTGGGCCTCAAGGCACTGGAACCTTTCCATCTCTCTAGGATCCTCTTTCTGTGGCCTAGGTCGATATTGGTTGTTTTCCCCTGATTGGATCTATTCTGATACCTCTCAGGTGATTGATGTCGGTTGGGATGGTTTCTGAACTCTTGATTCATTTGTGGAGGGGAGCGGGTTGCACCCATCCTTTGATTATAGTCCCCTGGTGGGGAATCATTGTACTGGCGTGGATTGTAGTTCACGTTTTGCCTCATGTCCTGTCTCTCAGATTGTGGGTACTGGCCCCTAGGTTGATTTCCATTATCAGTAAATCGATCCACATATCGGGGCCTATCCTGATTACCATATATCATGGTGCTGGGATCAAATCTGCTCTGTGTCCCCAATGACTGGTAGGGACCATCATTTCTTTGATCTTGATTTTGTCTCTGGTTATTGTTCATACCTGCCATATCAGGCCGATATCCTACCCGGGGTCTGTCCCCTAAATACCTAGGGCTGATGTAGCTCTCTCTATATCATGTGATTGGAACATTGGTACAGGAAATGGCGATCTTTGTTGATTACCCCTTTGTTCAGGTGTCACATTATTTTTACCTTGGCTTTGAGCAGACTCAAGGGACATTTTGGCTGACCTGATTTCCATTACTGTGGCTGAGGGTTCTTTAGATTTAGGTCTAGTATCTTTCATTTTATCACTTTCTCTACCCTGACAATAGAGTACCTCATATAGTTTTGTGCTTTGATGTACAATCCATTCAAGGGACTTGTCACGGTCAAATTCACGGACCAATTGGGATATGATGTCTTTCTGTAGCCCATAGAAGTATGCAGTTTTAAACTCATTGGAATTTGAGTCAAAAGATACATCAAAGCGAGAAAATGCTCTTTTTAAGTCTTGTAAAAATTGGCAAGGGGATGTATTAGGTCCAGCAGTGATTGTGTAAGCCACTTTCTTTGCCTCCTGCAATGACTGAAAAGGAGAAAAATGACGCCTAATTTCTTTTTCAAACTCCAACCATGTCATATTCTGCTGTTCATTTAATCCCCTTATGATGCTGGCCATCGGGGCATCTAAAGTTAAATGAAAATATTGTCTGTACTGTTCCTTAGGTATCTGGAGTGCTTTAAAAATGTCATGCACCGCTTCTAAGTGATCCTCAATGCAGCATTCACCTCTCTTTTTAAATGGTTTGATCAGGGCTTTAATGGATTTCATTATTTTTATGGGGCTACTTGTTGCAATGCATGGAATTGCACTATTTTGTGATTCAATCCTGTTTTCAGGTGTATGAGATTGGTGGCTGCCCCCAATGGGAGTATCAAATCCCCCAAGGGCGCTGCAACCAAGTTCAGTCACCGGCCCAGTCACTGGAGCACTAGCTCTTTGGGCAGAGCTAGAATTCACCTCCACTCCATTGAATGTAGTACCCTGCCGCCTCTCCTGGGACCTGGGAATGCACATTTGCTGTTCTAAGTCCTTACACTTTTTAAGGAGTCTGTTGGCTTCATCTTGCAAATAGTTGTTTTCACCATTCATCTTATTAATCACCTCCTGCATGTCGCACATTTGCATTTGGCATTCATTGAACTCTTTATTTCTCTTGTCTCTTTCTTGAATCATTTTAATCATTTCTTGTTCTGCGCTCTGGAGATCACCTTCTTTTTCACAATGTTCTTTTTGTAAAATCTGCATCTCTGAAACAACCTCATCTTTATCCTGTCTAATGTGATCCACTAAGGCTTTTAAGTGTGCCAATTCTTGCTCACTATCTTCAAATTGTTTCTTGCTTTTGGATAACTGAGTATCAAAGTTTCTGCATTTTAATTGCATGTCTTTTTGGCATACATCCAATTCTGCTCTCAACATTTCCTGATTTTTACTTGCCCCATCTAATTCAGTCTTTAACCTGTTAATTAGCTGAGTATCATTCTCTTGCATTTGCAGGGACTTGTCTAAAATAAACCATATTTTGCCGCATAGCCGTATTAAACAGTCTTTCTCTGCACTTTTATCGTCTGCATTCAATAATCTTGTAAGGCAGACCTGAATTATGCTGCCTTCTGCAAAAATATTGTCTAGTTTTTCTTTCTGCACCCCACCCTGAATGCGGTTACTCCATTCTAACGTGCTATTCGACGACCAATTCCCATGTGCAAACAACTTTGCCTCTAAATATTGCACTAGATCTGAGAATGTGGTTTCCCTTTGTGACATTCTGAAATTCGTTTTTAGTGGCACACTGCTATTATAAAATGGGTTCCCTTTAATGTGCAAATGGCAGTGTGAGACACGCTTGCCACGCCCAGTAGTTACTCTATGATCACTTTCCCGGCCTGCAACGCACCATAACTATGTAGGGTATTTTGTGGAGATTTGGGGCCTGACGGTATCATTACCGCCGAAAAATAACTTAGCAACAATCACTCTTTGTATTCAGATTGGGCCATGTACAACAATAATACAGTGGACATGCATTATTTCAGCACCCAGACATGCATATTTGGTATGCGTGGTTGGTATGCGTGGTTGGTGGTATTTTGGTGAGCATAATTCCCTTGTTTTATTTGTGGCCCCAATGTCCAGAATCCCTTATCTTTGCTTAGATTTTTCGTGTAATCACTAGAGAGACCTCAGACCTACATTTCAGGAATACCACATTTTCAGTGTTAGTGTTAGTGTGCCACCATGGGCGATCTCACTGACTTATTTACGACAGAGAGCTATATGTGGTAATTTTGTGGTAATTTCCACTACCTTATAAACGGTAGGGAACTATGTCCAGAGAGTCCCTCTTCCCGTTGGCTCATGTACCTCCAACGAGCTATGCTACAAACAATCACTCTCAACTGTCCATACTGAATATGATCATGCACACATCTGTCTTAAAATGACAATTGCACTGTTTAAAAATCTCCCCACATCATCAGCACTGTATTGGTAAATATAAAACACACCACCCGTCTGCTTTCAAATATTTTTCTGTATTATAAAAGTTGCATTTAAACACGACCTCACTCTTTACAGAAATAAATAAAATAGCACAGTAACAGCAATGTCTGTGATACACTGAAAAGAGAGTGGCGGAGAAAAGAACTCGATTTGCAACATTAACATGTGATTAAGGCACAGGAATCTCCTTTCCTACACTCACTGAATATTCTCGTACACACTCAGCTCCCACACTTATGTAATTACCTTATCTGTTCAGCCCGAGTTTTCTGCAGCTGTTCTCTTTCTGAATGTGGCTCCCTTGAAGATTAACCCCAGTGAAAACGAGCGCCTTTCGTTCTCAAACCGGGGTCATTGCCTGGAACTCTCAGCTTTTTCAGCAGAAATGCTCCAACCAGGAAAAAACAGGTCCTTCTCCCAGCTCTCCAAATCTCCACTGTCCTCCCTCTCTCTTCCAACTTCCCCCCAGCAAAACCCTAATTACTGCCTCTAGCATGATACTTGCTATGACGCTGCTCCAATCAGAATCAATCATGCCATCTCCTCCCTCTCTACACAATGGCTCATTTTTATAGTAATACTTTGTAACCAACTGATTTCCTGTTCTTTCGAGCCCTTTTGCTTCCTGTAGTTATGTGGACAGAGCAGCAGAGAAAACGAAAAAAAAATGAATGTGCGTTTAAAAGTTCACTTTCAGAGTAGGCCTATTTCTGCAGGGGAGACATATTTTTATTAGTGGGTTATGTTAAATTCAGTTTTTATTAGTCAGGTTATTTATGAGTAATGTTAGTTATTAATTTTCAAATGTGTCTCTTGCACCATAGGCATTTCAGGTGAAAAATAATGTGCGTTTTTGAATGTGCACGTGTGCTTTTAACTGTAAAAATAGATTTGCATCTTATATGTTAAAATCGTTTTTTTTTTACTGAATAGCCTGACTTTACTTATATGTCCATGTTATCCTGGCAACACATATAGCAATGCACCATAGGCATTTGGTGCTGCATCAAAAAAAAGTTGCTACCTGTGCAGTAGTGCTGTACTCTGTGCTGTAACACGCCAAATATCCTTACAAATCTAAACTACTCACACCTCTGTTTGACAACTTTAGATGGTTGCTTCAATTCAGAAAGCTTTCCTTTTGAGGTGATATTGGAAGCAAATGTACAGTGATCCATCGATGGAAGGCACATTTCTTTAATTTTGCTTCTGGCCCGATTTTCTGATCTGCCACATACCAGCTTTATTACCCCCAATTCTATCACATGCCACTTTAAAAGCCTCAGGACTGGCCAACTATCTCCAGTTTTTTGAGTTGTCACTTCAGACTTTTGTATATATGTTTAGGGATTTGGGGTTTCACCCTAAATTACCCATTGTAATCCCGACATGCACCACTTTCACACTTGCAAAGGAAATTCGTCAAAACAGGTTGATCCCTGTTCCTCTAAAACCATCAATGACCACATTGATACCTTCGCTTCGGCCTTTGCTGAATTCTGCAACCACTCTTTTGCCTCAGGAGGCTTGCCTTGCCCTCTGAAGTAGTCTCTTGTGCATCCTCTTCTCAAGAAACCCACATCTGTTCCTTCTTGTCTGCCTAATTATATCGCCCAATCTCCATTACTCCTTTTCTGGGCAAACTTCTGGAAAAGCTGGCCATCTCTCAGCTGAACCTTCATTCTGATTCTGTTGGCTGTCTCCACGACCATAGGTCTGGCTTTAAAGATGCCAGAAGCATGGAAACTGCTCTCCTGAACATCCGTGAAGATATGCTCTCCAACCTTGACTTTAACATTCCATCTGTCCTCATCCTACTCGATCTCTCTTCTGCCTTCAACATGGTCAAGCACACCATACTGCTCAACCGTCTCTGTGACAACCTGCGTATCACCGATGAGGTTCTGGCCTGGATGACCTCTTTCCTCTCTGATCGATCCTCCCAGGTCCAACTTGTGTCCTTCCTCTCATCTTTCTCCCTTTCACGCTGTGGTGTTCCCCAGGGGTCCAACCTCGCGTCCTGGCTTTTCAATGAATACCTGTCAACTTACGCCCACTGAATTGCCATTTTTGGCTCCAATTTTCAGTGCTAAAATGATGACACTCAACACATCTTTAGGCTTCCCTTGGCAACCTCCTCACCTTCTCTCATCTCTGATTGCCTAACTGGCATTCAGGGTTTGTGTGCCACTGACGATCTCTGCCTGAATGCCAGCAAGACAGAGATCCTCCTCATCCACACACCTTCACCCTCTTTTCCCCTCACTCTCTGGCCGGCCTTCCTTGGCCCTCCTCATACCCTGACCTGCGAGGCTAAGAACCTGTCATGATTCCTGCCCCTCATGTCCCCAGCCCTCCAAGATGTCAGGCTGCAGCCAGGCCACGATCACCTACATGGCCCTCAAGGGCCTCTCCATCCCTCCAAAGACCCACTTGGAGTCAGACTTGGCACTTGTGTCACCAGACTCACTCACTCCCATAGGATAACATTGGGGATTGGACTTGTAGTGCATTGATGGGGACAAGATGGATGCCCCCACATATTCCGGTTCCCAGAACTGCATGTGCAGTCTAGTCTTTTGGGTGTGGTTCAGCCCAGAGACATCTGGGATACCCAGAGACTACTTAAGCCATGCCCAGGCTGAGAAACATGCTTTGTATTTTCTGCACCTGCAGCGTGACACTCACCGTGTTCGGATCGGTCTCCAGAAGGCCTGCATCTTTCTTCTGCGCTCAGCTCCTGCAAGAACAAGAACACAGTTAGGAACAACCTTACCTTGCGGAGCTTCTGCCCATCATTCATCGCTCCTTCTGTTCTCCGGGTATCTTCGGCGGTGTCATTCCCATCCCGGCACGCCACTTCCTAAGGAAAAGGGAAAGAACAGAAAAAAGGCCTTAGTAATCATTCAGCAAATCTTTGCTTATTTTTAAAGACTGTACAAGCTTCAAACACTTAGCTGAATCCCAGCCGCTCTGGGGGAACTCTGTCTCCGGAACTTCTCATCCATCTGCAAGAGGGAAAAGACACTCCAGGTTAGCGTGGAAACATCTAGAAGCGCCGCATACCACGCTTACTCACCGCATTTCTTCTTCATAACCGGCATCCATGCTGAAAACATAACGGCACCTAAAAGACACAGAAAATGAACTCAGTTCAATACAAATACGAAAGGGTCGCATCGCACATCGCGCTCTCACTCACCTTCAGCGCTACTCATCTCAGCAGCATGTCGCCATCCACGGACGCCGGCCATCATCTAAGGAAGGAAAGGAACGAAGTTAGAGAACTGTTCAAACCACTCATTATACTTGCCTGTCAGACTCTTGCCAGTGAAGTAACTAGGCAGCAACAAGCCCGCATCAATCAACATGCCCCTGCGCTGAAAGCAGGATGAAGGGCACACTTTCCAAGAAAACAAGGTGAGCTGTGGAACAAAGGGAAGGGTTGGACCCCACGGAAGAAGGGGTTCAAGCACACAGAGACAATAGGGAGTTAAACTCTACCATTCCTGTGTTTCAGGCCCAGTTTCCAGTCGAGTAGACACCAGGGAAGGGTTTGAGGTCGTAAGAGGTCAGAAAAGGCTGAGTGACTTCCCTGTGGATACCAGGTGAGCGTTACAGAGCACAAAGCCTCACCTCAAAATCCACCTAGGCGTCATGGAAATTTCAGAAACCGACTAAGTTAGCCCACATGTTGGGGCAGCTACGTTCCCAAGTACGTGCAGCCAGGCAGGAGACCAACACCCTGAGGAGAGAGCTGAGAGTAGCCAAAGAACGCACTGATGATTTAAGCCGGCAACTTCTCCAGTCACACGCAGGGCATGCACCATTGCTGGGAAGCGTGCCCTCGATGCCAGCACCATCAGCCAATCCCGTTCAGATAACCCTTCCTGGGGAAGTTCCCTTGGCCCCGCCCGAGCGATTTACGGGGGATCCTATGATGTTTGCAACGTTCATGAACCAGTGTCGCCTGCACTTCCTTTGTAGAGCAGGGGCCTTTATTAATTTATTTTATTATTTATCTGTTTTTCCTTTGCTGCGCACTTTCCCCTCCCCCCTTCCATGCACTTTTCCCCTTTCCTTCTCCCAAACACTTGCACGTTCTCAATGTCACTGGGCCTAGTAAGATCGTTGTTTGTTGTTCTCCCTTGTTCCCCTGCCTTGCTTTGTAATGCTCTTGAAACACTTGTGTATGAGTGTGATACAAATAAAATATCATATAATTGTGCTTAAAGAGGCACACCTACCCTCACTGATGAGTCCCAACAAGGCTGAAACATGTGTGTGCGGTTGCTGGTGGCATGTTTGTTCTGAAGAGAATTGAAGAGCATATTGGTGCTGGACTGGCAAAGTGTGTGGGAACAGACTGATATGCAAATTATTGTTTCTCCTCTGTGAACGGTACAGTGTGCTAAAACATAGTTGTAGACCTTCCTGGGTGGGAAACTACCTATAAAACAGGTTATTTGGCCATGTTGGTTCTCACTAGAGGGCTCACAGACCATGATGTATATGCTTAGGGATATCAGGTTTCACCCTACATTACCCAGGGTAATCCAGACATGGACCCATTGCTCACTGTGATTAGAGAGGCACAGCTTCACCTGATTCATGAGGCCCAACAAGGCTGAACCACGTGTCTGTTGAGACTTGCCTAGCGTGTCAGTGCTGGACTGCTAAGGTGGGTGAAACCAGACCAATATATAAATGGTTATATCTCCTTTGTGAAAAGTACAATGAGCTATAAAGTGGTTGTAACCATCCCATAGAGCCGGTTATATGGCCATGTTAGTTCTCAGTACAGGGGCTACCAGACCTTTATATACACAATTCCCCAAGTTACCTTTCATTTCTTACCAGCGTACCTACCTAACGCACCTACCCTAGTTAGCACACATTCTCTCACAGGCATAAACAGCTCTTTGGGAATGAGAGTGTATTGCCTGATCACTGATTGTATGGATCGAGTATGAAATATATATGGGGGTTATATTAGTTGTGCAAGTATTATTTACATTGATGTGATAATTGTACTCAGGTATTTCAGTCAATCAAAGCAAACAATGTATTTGAAAAAAATATTATATAGCAGCTTTTCCTTCTGGCACAGACGTGTGCAGGGGGTGAAAGTAACAGGGTTGTAATAACTTCGACTTCCTCCATTTTGAAATTATATGCATTGCATTGCCTAATAAAGTAACACACAGCATATTTGCCCAATCGTGCTAAAACGATTCAATAATAACGTCTAGCATCAGTAGGGCATCTGTCGAAGCCCAATAAGTTGTAGTCCGAGTTTTTCTAAAACTTTTAGAGATTGTGTGTGAGGTGAGAGACACACATTATCCTGGATACTTAAATGCATTCCATTCCAGTGAGACTTTTACATTGCATTTACTATCTTGAGATCTCGGAGGAGATACAGGGATCTCCTGTAACACCACACTTTGAATTAAATCTAAGGCAAAGCCCATAACTGGGTGTTAGGCAGAATTATATGCAGTACTCTTTGGGAACACTACACACAATTAGGACTACAAGTGGCAGCACAAAAACAACTTTGGTACGAGCCTGTACTACACAGTAAAGTGATAGCAATGGTTGAGCATCCAAACTTATCTCAAGAGCAAGAGAGCAGTATCAAATAGTTACACAAAGGACAGCAGTTACTATGATTCAAACAAACACTGACTCAAGGTTTCCAAGTAAAAGAATATACATTTATTTACTCTTCATTTGTATAACCTTTCACCAAAGTGAAGCAGTTCAAGAATCACACTCTTAATACACCACACTACTCCCAATAGTTTCCAGACAAGTTAAGCTCACAAAATGAAGTTGGAGCAAAATGGCACTCTGTTGATTTACTAGGGAGGGAAAGACAAAATTAGGCAGAAGGGGAGCAGTACCAACAGGTAAGTAAGCAGGGCAATAAAGAAAGAGGAACTATAGTGAAGGAATCAACTCAAACAGCTTTAAGGCCAAAGTCAATGGGACAAAAGTCTTTTGCTCAAGATCACACAGTTCAGGGTAGTTCGCGGTTAGTTAGTCGGCAGAAAAGTTAGCTTAAAGAGAAGAGAAGGACAAGCACTGGGAATGCCGAAAGGTTTCACACCCTACCACCCTAAATGTAGCTTGAATCTAGGCAAAACAAGGCAATTTGTTTGTGCCAATCTGAACGGTCGGTGTGAAATGTGAGGTGTGAAATGGCCAGCCAAGTAGGTCGGAGCCTGGTTGTTTAGGCATTTATGTGTGAGGGCCAGTGCTTTCAACATAATTCTTCGGCATACTGAAAGCCAGCGTAAATTGCATCTGGTGTCTGAGATGTGCTGGCCCCTGGGGAAGTTGAGAGCCGCCCTGATGGCATTATTCTGGATGAACTGGAGTTTGTTTAGATTATGTTTACTTGTCCCTAAGTAGAGTGCATTACAATAGTCGATCTTGGACATGATGAGGGTTCTCGCTAAGGATATGCAATTTGCTGTAGTGAGAAAGAGCCGGAAGGCAGTGATAATTTTACATATGTAGGCAGAAGCAGAGCTAACCACATTGGTTTGCCTTACAAGTGATAGAGTGAAGTCAAGGTAGATGCCAAGCATTTTAGTGTCATTTAAGACCTTGATGAGATTGCCGTCGATGGTGAAAGTTTTGAAAGCGTGGTCGAGTTTCTTAAATCGGTAATGGAACCTAAGATGAGGAGCTTGGTCTTATAATCATTGAGGCACAGCTCGTGTTGAGCCATCCACGCCTGAATAACCAGGTAGACGTTGTTCAGAGCATTAGTGTCAGCCTTATAGTCTCCTGTGATGGGGATGAGTATCTGGGTGTCATCCGCATAGTTGGTAAAAGTGACATCCAGATAGTCAAGAATATCAAATAATGGTTCGGTAAACACATTATATAGTGTAGGCGATACACAAGAACCTTGGGGGACGCCACATAGAACCAGTGATGGTTCAGTGGATGCTGTGGGAGAGAAGACCCTTGTGGATCTGTTGTTAAGGAAGGACTTGATCCACAGGGTGGTAGAGTCTGAGAAGTGGGCGGCTGATTTTAGATGCTGGCAGAGGATTTGGTGATTCACCAGATCGAAGGCTGTAGATAAATCTAATAGTAGTAAGAGTGCAAGTTTCCCTTGATCTTTCAAGTCTTCAATTTGTGTTTTTAAATCAATGAGAGCGGTTTCAGCACCATGTTTAGGGTGGAAGCCAGATTGCCTAAGGCCGAGGAGTTTGTTTGTTTCTAAATAGCCCTGGATTTGTAAGTAGGCGGCCCGGTCAAGTATTTTAAGCAGAAATGGCACTGTTGTGATAGGTCTGTAGTTGGTCGGTATGCTTGGGTTGAGGGTGGAGTTTTTGAGGAGGGGGATGACCCACGCACCCTTGAGATTGTCTGGTACAGTACATGTTTGGAATGACGAGTTAATGAAGGCAGTGATAAATGTGGCTAGTTGGTAAATGCAAAAGCCTCCTTGGTAATGGGGACTGGGCAGGAGTCTCCTTGGCAGTTAGAGGGTTTAAGTTTGTTAATGATATTTTCAACCTCAGTGATCGTTAAAGGGGAGAAGGCAAAATGAGTGAGTGAGTGGGGTGGGGGTGTGGTGGAGTGAGTGGGCAGTTTGGGCAGGAAGTCAGGTTGGAGGCAGCTATGTTTTTTTTCTATGATTTTAGTTTGAAGTGTGGTGATTTTACCTAAGAGCGCCTTGTGAACGTTAGAGCACCAGGTACTGTCTTTAATGCAAACATCCGGCGGAGTGATAGGGGTCTCGAGTTCCTTGAGAATCTTGAAGAGCTCTTTAGTGTTAGACTCAGCTTGTGTGATGTGTTTGTTATATGTGTCTTTTTTTGCTTGGAAGATGGCTACCTTGAAGTTGAGGGATGCTAATGCCAGACTAGCCTTATTGGAGTCAGTAGGGCGACTTTTCCAGCGAGCTTCTGTGGATCGCTTCTCTTTTTGCAGTGATCTCAGTTGTGGTGTGAACCACGAGTTGAGATGAGTACGTGGTATGGGTTTCCTTAGCTTGAGAGGAGCAATTGTGTTCAAGGCTTGGAGCATACCCCGGTGTAGGTGTCGACTAGTGTTGTAGGATCGTAACAGGCCGCAGACACATAATTCAGAATTGGGAGGATGAGAGGTAAAAGCCTGTCTAATGTAATATCCCTTTTATTTCTAGTGTGAATAGCAGGTGCAGGATCTTGTTTGGGGGGATGAGCATTGGCTTTAATGCTGAATGTGATCAAGTGGGGGTCTGATCACGTGCAGGGTGAGTTCGATTGTACGTTGATGTTGCAGTTTAAGTCGGTAACTCAGTCAATGGTTCTCCCCTTAATGTGTGTGGGCTCCTGAATGTGGTGAGAGAAGCCTAAATCTGACAGGGCTTGTCAATGTCTAAGGTTGTGGTGTCATTGGGGTCTTGGAAGCCAAGGCTGAAATCAATGAGTAAGATCATTTGGGAATTAATTTTGGTTATGTCTGCGATGATGGAGGTAATATCATCAGCAAAGGTGGTGATCAGTCCAGGAGGTCAGTAGATCAGGTGGACGGTGGCCGTTAGGTTAGGTGAGATAGGGAGTTTAACTGAGAGTAGCTCAGCTGATGGAATTTGTTGGTGAGAGAGTGTTCTAATGAGGATAGATTTTTTGTGGATAATGGCGGCGCCTCACCTTTAGATTGACTCGTGTTGCGATCACATCTAATGATTGAGCAATCTGTTAGTAGGGCGAGGGCTAGTAAAGGACCTGAGGCTGCGTGAAGCCAGGTTTCCGTTATCGCCAGAAGATCTTGCGTGGTGATAAAAACAGCGATATCCAGAGCATGTGCAGTAAGGGACCTGGAGTTAATCAGGGCACATTTGATCAGTGGGTCTTTTGATACTTCAGTGTTGTGAGTAGGTGTGGAGGGCGGTGGGGTATTGGATAAGCTGTTAGGTGGTTGTGTGGGTATAGGTAGAACAGCAGGTGCACTATGCTTTTGTGTGTGATAGGTTGGGTGATGGAGTCTGGAGCTTAATATATGATTCCAAAGATGCAGTGCACAGGGTTGGTTAGGTGTAGGTTTAATAACAAAATGTTCCAGCCATAGAGCCAGGGAGTTCAGATAAGGATTGAAAGGGGGTATTAAAGCAGTTGGTGTTGGAGCAGAGTTCTGTAGTCTGTGATGCTGATCCTGAGTGTAAGGGGAGTTGCATGCGCTCTGGCAGGGTGCCAGGGTGGCTGTTTATGATCAGGGTGGCTATGGGGTTTAGACATTGTGTCATACTCTGTTTTAAGGGGGGTAGTGTGGTAGTGGAGGCCGTACATATTGGTATGAGCTAGGGCTAGTGAGAGTAATGTGTATAATATGGTGAGGTAGCACAAGGTAGGATAATAATTGCGCATAGTAATCTTGAGATAGGATCAATAGTTATGGGAGTCTGTGCTCACCAGATGTGGGTACTCTATCAGACAGGTCGACCTTTGGTTTTTAGACTATGTGCGTTAGTGTTATTGCCTATTTTATTGCCTATTTGTTTCCGCATATGTTTGCGCAATAGCACTCAGTATGCTAAGGTGGTGGGGCGGGGTGGGAGTGGTGACCAAGGTGCTTGCCATGACAACAGTACCAGAGGTGGCATCTGATGAGATCCTCTCTGGGTCTAGCAAATAGCAATTGCAAAGCAAAATCAAATAGGGCATACATGTGCAGTGGGTGACACAGGATCAGTACAATGGCGAAGCAGATAGGGCTTACATGTACAGTAGGCAAATTTTTGTTGGTAGGGTGTTCTAGTGTGACAGATCAGCCTGAAGAGCAAGTAAAGAGCTGGGCAGGATGAATTTAACACACACGTGGAGCAAGCTAGGCCAGTAGGTCAAAGCAAACTCGTACAGCAGGAGGAACAATATAATATTCCATTAAAAAATGTAGGTTTAACTTAAAACATGAGTGAGGCAGACAGACATACAGCAAATCAATCAAGCTGGCACAGCAGGCAGTGCCCTGCAGTAAACAAGTACATTTAGCACCTGTGTGAGGTGAGCAGATATAGGCATTAATTAATAGACTACTGCAGCAGGCAGTGGTAGGCAATATAGTGCTTGAGTCAGTAAATATTGCAGGTGCACACCATGCAAGATCTAAGCAAGTGCACATGAGCATAGGCTAGGATGCATGATCCAGAGTGGCTAGAGCACTATGTGGTGCAAAACAGAGGAGTAAGATCAATGAACTACACTCATAAGACGGGCAGACTTGTGCTAAGTGATTGGGGTAGACAGATACAGGTGGCAAACGTATGGAGGGCAATGGAGTGTCTGCAGTGTGAAACAGACACAGTGATCGGGATTGGCCAAGTACACAGGTGAATAAAGGTAGGTTTGGAAAGGGTAATGTGCTCTTTTTTAAATACACGTGCATCGGGCATGCTATATAGTAAGGTGCATATTGCCACCAACATCGCGCGGAGCAAGACACATAGAATCCGGCGAGCATACAATACAAGCAGTTTATATGGAGCAAAGAAAAGTTATGCACACCAGTGTTTAAATGAGGAGATCTGCATTACATGGTGCAAACTTAGTCGGAATAAAGCAAACAGTAAACAATACTGGATGCAGGCATTACAGTTGGCACAGTGAGGACACAGTACAGGCATGTGCATGTTTTGGTACATGAATAATCTCAGATGCTGACATCAGGTTGAGGCGGGTAGGGTAGCCTGCCCAGAGTCGTTTTCATGTGAATGTAGGTAATGTTTAGGGCTGCTTACCCGGGTAGGCTGTAGTCAGCGAGTGATTGGAGGCGCACGGACAGAATTCCTGGTCCTGGCCTCTGTAGTCTCGGGACAGGACCAGTTCCTTGTTGTGTGGTCCTTAGTCGGTGGGACCGGTGTTCGCCTGCCGGTGAATGATTGCCCAGATAAATCCAGGTGGCATCCCTGAGGAATTCTCTACTGCTTGAACTTTGCGGTTTGAGCTCATTATTGTCCTTGCGAGAAAAATATGAAAGACATTGCTCTTTTAGTCTCTCTTTCTTCATTCCTCTTTCATCTGCAATCTTAGTTTGGTGCCCATCTAAGCTCTTCTAGTGCTTAGATACCTGTTGTGTGGTTACCACACATGTAAATGCATATTCAAAATATGAAATATGAATGTAGGGAGGATGAGGAGGTTGCAACCAGCAGAGAGAAGATAAAGGGAGCATGGAGAGATGAGGTAACAATGGTTTTAGTATAAGAACAGTTGCAAGAGGGAATATAATAAGGAGATGAAAAAGAAGGAAGAGACATTGGGTGTAAAAAATGTGGAGTGAAGTATTGTTATTGTTATTGTTATTTTGCATTTATATAGCGCCTTATATACCATTGGTATGGTCTGAAGGCGCTGGTAGGTTGAACGCCCATGGGAACCGAGGTTCGGGTCAGTGGAGCGATTCGAGAGAGTCAAAGGTGCGTGTGCGCACCAGGTATGTGTGCAGCTGGTGCGGAATTTCTGTGGTAGCTGCTTCCTAGCGATAGGTGTGGTGGTTGAGGAATCAGGGGTATGTGTTCGGTCTGGCAGGAGTTATCCAGTCGGGTGGGGCAGCGTTAGGCCTGACGAGAACGCCTGGCTGGGGGTGAGAAACCAGCAATGTTTACTTAGAGTGATGGGGAGTGAGCGGCGGATGTTGATATGAGAACAGTTATACCGAATGGTGTCATAGTATCTCTGTGTTCTACTTGAGTGGTGGTGTAAGGAGAGAGTAAGCGTGGGGTGTGAAGTGAAGTATGCTCTTGCCACAGTTCCTTGTGTTCCACATCAAAGTCTGCACATCACGCAATTCAGGGGGGTCCGGCCCGTGCGATGTGTTTTGTTTCTCATCTGCTCTTATGCACTTTTCATCGGCTCTGCGAATTCATCCGTATAGCATACTCTTCCATCTAGCATAGTCACGCGCTCTGGTCCGTTCATTCATTTGTTTCGTGCGTTCACCCGCTCCCCAGGCTCATCTGTTACGCCCTCATTCGTTTCAGAGGCTCATCTGCCAATCACTCGTCAGTTCTGCATTCATCAGGTCCATTCACTCTTCGTACAATGTACTTATCTGTTTTGAGTACACTCGTTCTCTCGCTCTTATTCTCGTTCGTTCGACGCATACCCGTTCTCTCGCCCTACTCAGCTGCTTACCACACTCGGTCACTTGACATACTCAGCCGCTCGCTACACACCGTCGCTCGCCAGATTCAGCTGATAGTCACACTCAGCCGTTCCCTAACCTAAGCCCTCCGCGGTCCATGTTCTTCCCGCAGTACACTCAACTGTTTTCTACATTCATGTGTTCTCCATATTCTTTCAGCCGCATTCTACATTCATGTGTTCTCCACATTCATCTGTCCACCACCTTTATTTGCTCTTCATATTCATTCGCTCTATACACTCACTGCCCTCCACAGTCATCCGCCCTCTGCAGTCATCCGCCTTCTGCAGTCATTCGCCCTCTACCGTCATCCGCCCTCCACAGTCATCCGACTTCTACAGTCATCCGCCTTCCATAGTCATACGCCTTCCACAGTCATCCGCTCTCCACAATCATCTGTCAGCAGCGTTCATCTTCTATGTGCATTCCACACGTTGGTACTCAGTCGAACTCCACTTCCGGCCTCTCACCCTCTACTTTTCTCTACTCATTACGCGCATCTGTTCTCCACTTTCTTCAGCTCTGTATGCTCTCCTCGCTCAACAAGCTCCTTCGGTCTGCATGCTCTTCCATTCTCCACCTTCCTCTACTCTCTACACACAGCCGTTCTCCATATTCGGCCCGCTTTCTACAGTCAATTGGTTTACACACTCGGACGACTTTCTACAGTCAATTGGTTTACATACTCATCCGTCATCCCCATTGGTTTTGCTTGTATTATACATCAGGTCTGTGGACTCAACCGTCTTCCAGACGCACCTGTCAACCGCTTTCATCCTCCACATTCATTAATACTTGTCTAGAATCGTCTTTATTCATTCGCCCTTCTCACTCATCCGTTTGCCACACTCATCGGCTTTTCAAGCTCGCCTATGCTCTATTTTTCTTTTATCCATTGAGTAATTCATATTATTGATTTCACTGTATAGATCTACATTAATCGTTTTAATTTATTTTGAGAATATTTGATACAGTCTTGTCTTTTTTTTTTTTTTTTTGCTTTTGCTTTTGCTTTTGCTTTAGGTGCTTCGCTGGGTCGGTGTTATTTTGATGAAGCTAGAACAGAACCGGTTGGTTTTAGGGAAAGAGCCAGGTTTTCAGTAGTTTGCGGAAAGCTGTTAGCTCCTCGGTTAGCCTGATGTGGGGTGGGAGAGAGTTCCACAGGGTTGGGGCTAGGGCTGAGAATGATGCTCCGCCCAACCTGACTGAGTTTGTCTTAGGAATTACTAGGAGGCCGGCTGTGCTTGATCTGAGGGTGCGAGTGGGGTGATAAGCTATTAGTTTTTCTTGAAGATATTGTGGTCCAGTTTTATGTACTGCTCGGTGGGTGAGGCATAAGGTTTTGAAGGCTATCCTACGGGCTACTGGGAGCCAGTGCAGTGTCTTGAGGGCTGGGGATACGTGGTCTCTTGGACCAAGCGCAAGTAGCGCTTTGGCCGCCGCGTTTTGTGCTCTTTGAAGTTTGTTCATTTGGTAGGCATGGATTCCGAGGTATAGGGGGTTGCCGTAGTCCAGCCGAGAGATGACGATTGATTGTACCGCAGAGACTCTGTTAGGAAATGATAGATATGGAAAGACGCGCCTAAGGTTTTTGAGGTGGTAGTGGCAGGACTTTGAGACGTTGTTGACTTGGCGCGAGAATGTTAGGTCGGAGTCTAGGGTGCATCCAAGATTTTTCACTGTGTTGGCGGGTGTCGGCGAGTTGCCCATGGCGGTTGGCCAGGGTAGTGGGTGCGGGAGAAGATCTGGGTTGCCGCACACCATGATTTCTGTTTTGGAGGGGTTTAACAGGAGGTGGTTTTGGGTCATCCAGCGTTCAATGTTAAGGAGGCAGGCTGCCAGGTCAGGTTGTGAGTTAGGATTCGTGTTCAAGAATTTTAGAATTAGTTGTGTGTCATCGGCGTAATTGTAACATAGGATGTTGTGTGCACGAATTATCGGTGGGAGGGTGATCAGGTAGAGATTGAAAAGGAGAGCAGATAGACACGCTCCTTGTGGGACTCCTGTGTCGACTGGTCGGGCTTGGGAGGTAAAGTTGGAGAGTGTTGTTATTTGGTGCCTGCCCTTGAGGAATGAGGCTATCCATTTGAGGGCGGTTCCACGTATTCCTAGGGAGTGGAGGCGATCAAGGAGTATTGAGTGATTGATCGTGTCAAAGGCGGCTGATAGGTCGAGAAGGATTAGTGCGGCGCATCCCGCGGAGTCAGCAGTCATTTTAAGGTCGTCCCAGATAGAGGTTAGGGTGGTTTCAGTTCCGTGACAAGTTCTGAAGCCTGATTGGGCGGGGTCTAGGAGTTTGTTGGCTTCAACAAAGGTGTTAAGTTGAGAGTAGGCGGTTCGATCAATGAGTTTGGCGAGGAACCTGGTGTTTGATATGGGACGGTAGTTTTTGGGCTCTAGCGGATCTAGCGAGGGTTTTTTAATCAGGGGTTTGATGTGCACCAATTTGAATGCGTCTGGAAAGGTACCGGAGGAGAGGGAAGCATTTATGATGGATCTTGCGTGTTCTCCTGCGCAGGTGGAGGCAAAGATTTCTTTAAGGGTAGTGGCTGGGCATGGATCTAATGGTGATCCGGATGGTTTGCGGGCAGATAGCAGTTTGAGAAACTGTTCTGTTGTTAATGGACTGAAGGAGTCGAACGTTGGTTGCGTGGAGGTTGCGGCTGATGGGTTGGGTGGTACGGGCTGAGGATTGTCTAGTGGATGTAAGAGTGCTAGTTTGGGGGTTAGAGTATTTTTCCTTTCTATAGCTATGGAGTAGAAGTGGAGTGAGAGTGAGTCACAGAGTGATTGCGATGCGGTCGGGATGGTTGTGTTACAAGCTGGATTGGTGAATTCGGAGATAATTTTGTGGAGTTCTTTACTTGGGTTTTTGCAGTTTAGGATTCGGGAGTTGTAGTGTGCCTTTTTTGTTTTCCGGATTTCGGCTTTGTATCGATACAGGTGTCGGGCCAAGGTGGTCCTGCTCTCAGGTGTTTTCTCTTTATGCCATTTGCGTTCTAGGTGTTTGTATAGTCGTTTAGTGGTCTTCAGCTCAGGAGTGAACCATCTGGGGAATGGGCCACGGCGGGTTGATGGTTTGCAGGAGGGGGTGAGGCGCATCAGAGATGCGCTAAGCCATGAATCAAGGGCCTCAGGGGTGAGATGGTTGTTGAGGGGGCAGGATGGTGGTGGAGACTGGAGGAGAACCTCGGCTAGGTCTGGGGTGATTATTAGTTTCTTCCAGCATTTGCCTATATTGGGAGGTTCGGATATGAGTGAGGGGGTGGGTTCGGGTGAGTGGATGGTGAAAGGGAGAATGAAGTGATCAGACCAGATGATAGGGGTGGGTGGCATTAGCTGAATCAGGTTGTTGGAGCTAAAGATGGCATCGAGAGTGTGTCCTTTATAGTGGGTCGGTCCGTTTATGTGGGGTTGGAGGTTAATTGCATCTAGTCCGTCAACCAGGGAGTATGTCATAGGGTTGGAGGGGGTGTCAAGCCATATGTTGAAGTCTCCAAGAAGGGTGAGGTTGGGATGGTTTAGTTGGAGGGTGGCAATAGAGTCGCAAAGGTTATTTGCGAAGTGTCTATCGTAGCCAGGGGGTCTGTAGATTATTAGGAAGGTATGTGAGAGCGATGGTGAGAGGGATAGTTTAACAAGGAGCGATTCGCAGGATGGAATGGAGGGTTGGTTATCGATGATTGAGGCGCGGAAGAGAGATTTAAAGACGAATGCTATGCCTCCTCCCCTGGACGGACGGTTCAGTGGGATGAGGGAGTAGTTGGGGGGAAAGGCTTCGTTGGCGATTGGGCCGAAATCGTCAGAGAACCAGGTTTCAGTGATGAAAACTAGGTCTGGATTGTCAGAGGTGAGGAGGTCAAAGATGGAATGTTTGTTTTTTGCTATTGATCGGGCGTTAAATAGGATGCAGTTCACATTGGCAGTTAGGGATGGTCTTGGGGGTGGAGGGGGAGGGTGCAGTGGTCGAGAGTTTGGTGGGAGGGGGGTAGGTTGGGTGATGATAGATGGGAATAGTGGGCGAGCGGAGAGATTGGCAGGCTTCGGGAGGGGTTGGGAGGCTGCGTGTGGTCGGATGGTCGGGTTTTGGAAGGGGGATATGAGAGAAGGATGTTTACGGTTAGGAGTTTCAGTTGCAGCTGCTGAGAAATCGAGGGAGAGGGGTTTCAGGCGGGGGGAAGCCGCAGGGGAGAGGGGGGATTGCAGGATAGATGTGATTGGTCGAGATAGGGGGGGCGAGGAGTGTTGAGAGATTGAGGGGGACCAAGAACGTTTCCTCTTTAGTTTCCTTGCTGCGACTGGTGTGTGGGAGAGAGTGGGGGGGTCGGAGGGTGAGTGGGAGGCAGCTTCGGTTCTTGCTAGGGCTAGCCGTGCAGTTTTTAGTGATGGGAAGGGGTGAGGTCGGTTGGGGATGGTGGTAGGGGTATAAGGGGAGGGCGGGAGTTGGGCGATTGCAGGGTGGGGTGTGTCAGGTATGATAGAGAGGGGAGCGGGTATGGGTAATGCTGGTGGTGGGTCGGGGGTGGGGTTCAGAGTATGAGTGGCCTTGGGGTGGGTGGCTCGCCATCGTGCCCCCCTTGCTTGGTGTTTGGAGAGGGGAAAAGCAGGGAGTTCAAGAGAGGGTGGCGGGGTTTGGGAGAGGCGGGAAGGGACCGAGGACAGATTGGAGAGTGGGGGTGGTCCATGGGTGGTGTTTCTGGATGATTCTGGTGGAGTGGGTGCACTCATGATTAGTGCGAGTATTGAACTTGGTTTAGGAGGGTTTCTGGTTGTAGTTCTAAGGTCGGTGATGACACGCTTTTAGGCACACTTCAGGGTTCAACTGCTCAAGAAGGTATTAGATTTATTTGATGCTTTCTAGCTAGAGTTGTAAACAGAGATTATTTTAGTTTATTGGGTACACTACTAGCTAGAGTTGTAAACAGAGATTATGTACCCTTCTAGGTTCCTCTGTCGTCAGGGAGTATATTCGGACAGCCTCAAGATTCTATTTGCTTAGGAGGGGTATTAGGTTGTTAGTCTCAGAGAGACTTCTTAGAGGGATTATTGGGCACAACTTCTACATACACAGGTAGGCTATAGGAGTGTAGTACTTAATGAATGCTATTCGGAACACTACTAATATTTATCTTTTTTCGGAGAGGTTATTGGGCGCAGCTTTTAATTGTACTTTGGGGAACAATTCTAAATGCCAGTTTCTTAGAGAGTCTATTGGGGGCAACTTCGGAAATACAATTGGGAACACTTCTAAATGCCACTTTCTTAGAGAGGCTATTTGGCACAACACCTAAATGCAGTTGGGAGGACTACTAAATGCAATTGGGGATACTTCTAAATGCAGCTTTCTTCAGAGAGGCTATTGGGCGCAACACCTAAATGCAATTGGGAGCACTGTTAAATGCAGTTGCGAACACTACTAAATGGTATTGGGAACACTTCTAAAATGCAATTTTCCTCGGGGAGGCTATTGGGCGCAACACCTAAATGCAAATTGGTAACAATACTTAGTGTAATTGGGAGCACTACTCAAGGCTATTGGGTGAAACTCTTAAATGCAATTGGGAACACTTCTAGTTGAGCTTTCTTGCTAGAGGCTATTGGGCACGACTCATGAAATGCAATTGGGTACACTTCTAAATGCAATTTTCCTCCGATAGACTATTGGGCACAACACCTAGATGCAATTGGGAACATTATTAAGTGTAATTAAGGACACTTTTAGATGCATTTTTCATTAGAGAGGCTAGTGGGCGTAACTTCAGAATGCAATTGGGATCACTTGCTAGATGCAATTGGGATTAGGTGAGAGGCTATTCAAAAGGCAATTGGGAACACTTCTAGATGTAACTTTCGTGCGAGAGGCTATTGGGCGCAGCTTCAGGATGCAGTTGGGAACACAGCTAGATTTAATTGTGAATACTTCTAATTGCAACTTTCCTCAGAGAGGCTGATGGGCACAGTACCTAAATGCAATTGGGAACACTATTAAGTACAGTTGGGAACACTACTGAATGCACTTGGGAACACTTCTAGATGCGACTTTCCTCAGAGAGGTTAATGGGTGCAATACATAAATGCAATTGGGAACACTTCTAGATGCAACTTTCCTCAGAGAGGCTATTGAGCGCAGTACATAAATGAAATTGGGATCACTTCTTGATGCAACTTTCCTCACATAGGCAGTACCTATTGGGAACACTATTAAATACGGTTGGGAACACAACTGAATGCACTTGAGAACACTTCTGGATGCAACTTTCCTCAGAGAGGCTAATGGGCGCAATACATAAATGCAATTGGGAACACTTCTAGATGCAACTTTCCTCAGAGAGGCTATTGGGCACCTATTGGGAACACTATTAAATACGGTTGGGAACACAACTGAATGCACTTGAGAACACTTCTAGATGCGACTTTCCTCAGAGAGGTTAATGGGCGCAATACATAAATGCAATTGGTAACACTTCTAAATGCAACTTTCGTCAGAGAGGCTATTGAGCACAATACCTATTGGGAACACTATTAAATACGGTTGGGAACACAACTGAATGCACTTGAGAACACTTCTAGATGCAACTTTCCTCAGAGAGGCTAATGGGCACCTATTGGGAAACACTATTAAATACGGTTGGGAACACAACTGAATGCACTTGAGAACACTTCTAGATGCAACTTTCCTCAGAGAGGCTAATGGGCGCAGTACATAAATGCAATTGGGAACACTTCTAGATGCGACTTTCCTCAGAGAGGCTAATGGGCGCAGTACATAAATGCAATTGGGAACACTTCTAGATGCGACTTTCCTCAGAGAGGCTAATGGGCGCAACTTCAGAGTACAATTGGGAGCAATGCAATGCCGGGTTTCTGAGTGTAACTTATAATGGGATTGATGCTGTTTTAGAGGAGTGGTAGGGTAGTATGGCCTGAAGTAGTTGCTTCTGGTCCTGCCCTTGCCACACTTACTTGTTGTTGGCTTCTTGCTTCTCCTGCGGATACCTGCAGATACGATCTGGGTTCGTCCCTGGAGGAGTCGTCCTTTGCCTCGGGTCCTTAGCCGCAGGGGCTGCCAGGCAGAGGGCTGCCTTGGGAGGTGCAGTAATTGCCTGGGAAAGGGGGGCCGGGGGCCAATGGGAAGGACTGTGGGCGGGGCAGGAGGCGGGAGGTGAGGGACCAGGAAGCGGGGAGCGGGTACGGCGGGGAAGGAAAACAGGGAAGATTGGGGCTCAAAGGCACGAGGATGCCTCTAGAATTATATGTATCTGGGACGGGCCTGCAGACTCACCGCGACGAGGTTCCGGTGGAAATGGTCCTCCGTATGGGAGCGCGGCTCCTGGGCACAAAAACACACGGCCTGCTGGCCAATCAGAGCACGGGGGAGGCGGGGCAGGAGGCGGGAGGTGGAGGGACCAGGAAGCGGGGAGCGGGAACGGCGGGGAAGGAAAACAGGGAAGATTGGGGCTCAAAGGCACGAGGAGGCCTCTAGAATTATATGTATCTGGGACAGGCCTGCAGACTCACCGCGACGAGGTTCCGGTGGAAATGGTC
The DNA here is from genome assembly GCF_040938575.1 of Ambystoma mexicanum. Lineage (NCBI taxonomy): Eukaryota > Metazoa > Chordata > Amphibia > Caudata > Ambystomatidae > Ambystoma > Ambystoma mexicanum. The sequence goes on from NC_090936.1 coordinate 759,272,295, forward strand.
CTCCGTATGGGAGCGCGGCTCCTGGGCACAAAAACACACGGCCTGCTGGCCAATCAGAGCACGGGGGAAGCGGGGCAGGAGGCGGGAGGTGGAGGGACCAGGAAGCGGGGAGCGGGTACGGCGGGGAAGGAAAACAGGGAAGATTGGGGCTCAAAGGCACGAGGATGCCTCTAGAATTATATGTATCTGGGACGGGCCTGCAGACTCACCGCGACGAGGTTCCGGTGGAAATGGTCCTCCGTATGGGAGCGCGGCTCCTGGGCACAAAAACACACGGCCTGCTGGCCAATCAGAGCGCGGGGGAGGCGGGGCAGGAGGCGGGAGGTGGAGGGACCAGGAAGCGGGGAGCGGGTTCGGCGGGGAAGGAAAACAGGGAAGATTGGGGCTCAAAGGCACGAGGATGCCTCTAGAATTATATGTTTCTGGGACGGGCCTGCAGACTCACCGCGACGAGTCTGCAAGAGAGGAAGGAGCAGAACATGTACAGGAGTTTGAGGGGAACATCAAAGAGGAGGATGAATGGAGGCAGAGAGAAACATAGGAGAAAGTAAAACGCTGGTTTGTCACCCAGTTTCATTTTTCTGTACGAAATGTGTCTGGCACCTTAATTGTGATATTGTTTTAATTTCAATAAAACACAATAATATGATATGGTATTTATAACACGCCTATAAACAAGAGTTTCAAATTCAAAAACATTAAAGAGGAAGTGCAAAGGAAGACTGGGAGACATAAAGCTGTAACACATAATTCAAATGCTATGAATTCATTAACAAAGAGTATGTGTGTCTTTGTCCTTTTTACTTGTCTGCTTCAGTCAACTGTAAGTGATTTCAACCCAGCACTCCACCTAAGCCAATGCCTAGCATGTGATGCACAGCTGGAACCCTTAATTATATATGTGTGTCTATAAGTTCTTTTATTTCTGAATGATGTACCCTTACGCCCTTACGCCCATAACTTTGAATCCCCCCGGTCTCACCGAACTAGGAAGCAGGCTGTTTTGCAAAGTTAAAATATTTATTTTATGGATTTGAACAATATATATATATCACACTATTTAATATTTATACAATAATCACCAATGGGTGATGTGACAATTAACAATCTCTTTAATCAGAAGGAGTATGGATGAGAAAATCATGCAGCACAGAATATAACTTTGTGTGGGTTCAGTCAAATGCAATGTCACTCTTTCCCTCTGTACACTACTCAATCCCCCCCAATATGAAATATGGAGATGGAAGGAGAGAACACAGGTTTCAGGAATAAACACTCAACAAAAACAGTTTCAATCCCAATTCCCCCCAGAAAGCATAGAGAGCAATAGGAATGATTTCAAAACAGTTCAAATGCTTTTGAATGTGGCTTGTAATGAATGGGAAAAACACAGCAAATTGATTTAATTCTCTAAATTGGATTCAAAACTAGTGGGATCCACTTTGGATAGTTTCAGGTAAACACTAGCAATGATGATTGAATAACTAGCAGATTGAAAACTGAATTCTGAGGTCGGATGCAAGAAATAGCTGTTTTACACGTGATGAAATTGAACCAAATACAAATTCACGCCAAACTTTTCAGCGTGCAAAAAACGCGATTACAAAAGAACTGCAAGCAGTTGGAATGGGGTTTTAGATTTGTTTGAAAGCTGAGGATGTTAGCTTCAATTCGACACTTACATATTGATTCTAGCATGTAAGGTATGGACATTTACAGAGGTTTTAGTAGAGGTTGATTTTTCTCAGAAAGAGTCAAGATTCACAAATGAAAGATGCACTTTTGAATTACAAACAAGGATTTCCTTTACACTAGGGAGTCTATGAAGCCACAAACTACACGACAACACAGCCACTGATCCAGTGACGCCCCTGGATGGTTTCTACCTGCCGAGACGCTTGTCTTTCTTCACCAAATATATTAGCGCAAACATGATATTATAACTACAATTAACATAGGACTATATGGATGAAGGAAAGATTCAGAAAAGACAAAAAAGAGATTCTACAATGCAGTTTTAGATATGATAGAATGGTTTTGGATTGGATTACTTAAGGATAAGGGATTGGCTACGGACAATTCTATGCTAGATACTCACAACTATGGTTTGGAAAAGCCCCGTCAAAGATCTGGTCAAATGTTTTGGTCTGGAATCTGCTAGCCCACCGGACAGGATTCAGGCGCTTGGTTCTGCATGCAGAATGGCACTCTGGACATTGCACGGCCTCTGGAATGAATCTGACAGGTTGGTTCTGGGTTGCAGCTATCAGGTGACAGCTCTGCTCTACTGGTATGGATCTCTGGGTTCTCGCAAGAGTTCTTGGCAAGAAGCAGAAACAGCACAGCCCGGCTGTTCTATTGGTTTTGTTGTGTTCCCCTTGGAAGTCTGGGGTTAAAACCAGGTTTCAAGATGTTAAAGGCCAGCTGAGAAGGGTTCAGCTTTGGAATTTGGCCTCTCTGCTTTAAAAGTTCTGGAGTCATGTATCTGGGTTTCTCCTGCAGAGTGCTTTGCCAGTAAATCAGTTTATGGGTGCATCTGTGTCTTTCTAGGTCCTAAACTGTCCCTAATTATGTATTTCCCTAAGGGGTGGGTAGGCTAAATTATACCAGGCACACCCTCTAGGAATCCTATTGGTCAGAGTCTGTCCACTCTCCTGATTTGAGAAGGAACACATGGTTTCATGATAATGTGGCATTTTAAAATCCAGGGAGTACCTCCCCTTTGTTTCAGTACAGTAAATCTGTTTTTCACATAAATCATATTTACAATATCACCAACTTGCTAATAATACATATTCACATCACAGATTTAGTAGAGCACATATCCGTCACAACTCAGTGAGAGCTTTGGTTCAAAATTGACTGCTTTTTGCACTTTTGGTGGGGTACCCAGTGTCAGATATTTCCAAATTTTACTCCATAAATGTGCATGACACCTGGGCATAATCCTGTGAAGTTTCATATTTCTAGCATTATCACAATTGCTACAACATCAACATTTCGGTAGTCATGTCTCTGAACTTCTCACAGAGTTCAGAGTAGTCTCTAACTGTGAGCAGAATTTTCATATTAACAACCTATGAATTACAGATTTTTACAAGTTTTGCACAGTTCGCTACGAGTCTTTTTCCAAAAAGATATTTTCTACAGTTTCAGATACACACGTCTGTCTGGTCCCGCCTCCATGTTTTGCTGGACCCAGAACTGTCCAGGGCTCTCATCCTGCTGGCAGTTGGTTTCTGTTGACACCTAAATTTGCATTGCCTTTCAGTCCAGGAAGCCTATTGTCTCTCCCAGCGAAGCAGAGCAAAATCTCCTCCTTTTTTTAATTAGCATCCAACTGAGATTTCCTGGCCAGAGAGCAAAAGGAAGGAACCCTTTGTTGGAGCAAACTGTGGAATGTGCCTTTGAAGTCCAGTGTGGCTGGCCTCAGTTCACTGTAAAACACTTTGTTCAAAATTGTCTTTTGCTCAAATAAACCTTAAAAGTTCAACAAATATGCACAAATCTGTTAATTCCAGTCTTTTCAAAACAGAAATTGAATTGTAGCAGCCTATATTGCTTTTGATGGTAAGTCTCTTCTTTTCCACAATTTGATCTTAATGTACAAGTTTAAACTAACAGTATCAGTAAATGACAGCTTTGACACAGGCGAGCAGCGGTACTGTGCCCATATCTGACAGGTTTTTCCAGCCAAGCACCTTTTTGAATGGGGATATTTTTGTGATGAAAGGTGTCAATCCTGACATTGTGCTTATGGGGATTCCTTAAATAAGGTGATGGTGAACACTCCACCAGGATGTTGGATCTTCTCTGCTGTTTGAGAATAATTATTTTCCAAATTTAGCAGCCAAGAAAAAACAGATTTTAGAGCACTTCTGGGTTTTCCTGGCAATGAAGCAGTGCCTTTTCAGGTAATTCCATTTCACTCTATGGGCAGCCCAATGACAGGTTTTGGCAGTGTGGTCTCCTGTTTTACCACTGACATAGGCAAAATGGATTCGCAGCCTATTTTTACAGTTTCCCTGCGCACTTCTCAGATATTTTTAGTGCACATCAGGCTTTTTGGTGGCCATTCTGTTGTTTCAGATGAAAGCAGCACACAGTGATGTTGCAGGGCAAAGCCTAGTGGGTCAGAACATCCCACAAGCCCCCCCTTGTGATATGGCATTGATCGTCCTTCAGTGGGAAGTCACAAGACTGGGATGATCAGTCTCTTTTCTTTTGGTTCCAAAAATGGCAATGTTCATCATCTTTTCTTCCATCAGGAGTGGATCGACCAGTTCTCCTCGCCCAGTCCTGATGTGAGTATGGAACGATACCCTGGGCCCCTTGGATCTTTCCTTCCAGTCCCTGGGTGGTCCTACTTGGTTTCATCTCCATTGTTTCCAATTCTAGGATGACAAAGCAAAAGCATATTTGTAGACCTTTCCCCACCACTATTAATGTAGTGGGGCGGACACATACATTTTGACAAATCAGGATACATTTTTCTATTGGCAATTTATTCACTATATATGGAATATTTTATAGTTGGAATTCTAGAGAGCTGGAGTGACCCCCTCTGGGGTTCCAGAAGACTCCTCCAGTTGCTGCAGAGTGTGCCTAGGATGGCAACACTTTAGTTGGTTAATATGGACCCACTTATCTTCCCCCTCTTCCAAACTGCCTTTGGGGATGCATATTTTGTAGGCGAATGGTGAGATTTTGTCTACAATTTCAAAAGGACCCCTCCAGGCAGGCAGAGATTTGCGCTTTTTGGCCAGGTTCCCTTGTAAATTGTATAATTAGACCCGGTCTCCTCCCTGGTATTCTTTTCTAGTAGTATTTAAGTCATAGTAGTTCTTCAAGCTGTCTGCAGATCTTTCTAGATTTTGCTGAGCATAGGCAAACGCATGTTGAAGGTGTTTTCTTAGATTTTCAACATACTCATGAGTTGTGGAGGCATTGATCAATGCCTGCTCATGGGTTCTGTCGAGCAGATGCTGGGGAAGCACCATCCTCCGTCCAGTCATTAGCTCAAATGGTAACATTTTAGTTGCAGATGAAGGGGTAGATCTGATGGCTATTAGGACAAGAGGTAATCGAATATCCCAACTTGGCCCAGAATCTGCCCCAAACTTTTTTAATATGTATCTCTCTACTACACCAGTAGAGGCTAACCGGTAAGTAATGTGTAGCTTCCTTTTGACCCCAAGTATCTCCCACATCTTTGTCATTACTTAGCTAGTAAAGTGGTTACCTCGGTATGACTCGATCCTTTGGGGTAGTCCAATACGCGAGAAGATGTGGTTGTTCATCAGGTCAGCTCCTGTTTTGCCTTGCAATTTGGGGCCGGGAGACATTCCACCCACTTAGTAAACAAGCATGTCACGGTCAACATGTACTTGTTTCCCCTAGAGGAGCGAATCATGGGCCCGATAAAATCAACTTGCAAATCTGACCATGGCAGTGTCATCCCCCTCTTTTGGAGAGGCGCACGGTGTGTGAGGGATGTTGGCTGAAATTGTGCACAGACAAGACACCCCTTCAAGCGTTGGTCAAGGTCCTGTCCCATGTGTGGCCAGTATGCAACCTCTCTTAAGATTTCAAGTGTTGTATGAAACCCCCTATGACCGGCTGTGGCCGCATCATGGGCGTGACTTAACATCAGGCTTCGGAATGAGGTAGGGACTACCCACTGATCATGGCCAGCTAGGGATCTCCTTACCAACAATCCGTCTTGGATTTTGAACATTTTTGGACATTTCATCAATACTCTGAGGTCCTCTTTCCCTATGTAATCGGTATCCGTCAGGGGAAAGTTCTCAGGGTCCTCAATGTGTTGATAAAACTTACCAATTATTGGATCCCCTTTTTTAGCTGTAATCAAATCAGCATCTGGGGTGTCCTTACTCCATTGTGCAGTTGAGATTTCATTGTGAGCATTTGTCTGGGACCTAGTGATAGCAGTGACCTGGATTTCCCCCAGCAGGGACTCGATCTCAAGTAGATCCCATTGGATGGCTCTGGTTTTGGCCAGCTGATCAGCTAGGTCATTTCCAGTTTTGTCTGGTCCCTCTACTTTAGAATGACCCTTGATCTTTTTCCAGTAGATGGTCATCCCATTCGAGGTGACCAAATCATCAATATTTTGGATTAATTTCCCATGCTTCAAGGGTTTATTATTAGCACATAGCATGCCTCTGTTTTTGCAGTTAACCAGGTGCTCCACAAACCCGTTCTGTACATAATCGGAATCTTTGATTATGACCAGTTTGTGGAATTGATGTTGGACAGCAGTGAGGTTGGCTTAATGCACAGCCATCATTTCTGCCACTTGACTACTTCGGGGACCATCTTGTACCCAGCGGAGGTTTCTGGAGTCTCATTCACCCATGCATTCCCTACGCCGGCCACAAGTTCTTTTTCCCTGTTGTTGTCAACATGGTAAGAGCATCCATCCACATAGACAGTGAGCATTCCCTCACACTTGTCTTCTTCAAAGACTTTGTGTGGGAAATAGAGGTATGCCTCCATGTTGTCCTTGATTTTTAGACTTTCGTCCTCGAGACAGTTTTCTCTGGCACAATCATGCAAGTCAGCCAGATCTTGCCTGAGGGAACTCTTCTTGTTTTGGCCATATCTGACCTCCACAGGAAAGCCTCGCATTGACAGAATCCAGGAAGTAATTCGGGAATTACTCACATTTCCGGCCCGGATTCTGTCACTTTGGAGATATTGCAGAGGCTGGTGTGGAGACTCCACTATGATGTGTTCCCCCTGGATAAACGGGCGGTAATTCTTCAGTGCCCACACCGTTGCCAGGAGTGCCTTTTCACAGTCGTTGAATTTTTCCTCCACAGAGGATAAAGTCTTTCTCGCATAGGAGATTACTTTATTCACCTTGTCATGCTTTTGGTATAATACCACAGTCAAGCATGTATTAGAGAACCCTGTCTCCAAGAAGAACTCCTTGTTTTTATGACAGGGTAAGCTAGGCAAGGCACCTGTGAGAGGTTTCTTTTGAGTTGTCTTACTGCCTCGGCTTGTTCTGGACTCCACTCCCACTTGACCCCCCCTTCAAGAGATGAATCAAGGGTCTTGTGATCTCTGCGTAGCCCTCAATGAACTTTCTGCTGTAATTAGTCAGTCCAAGGAGGCTTCTTAGTTCCCGCAGAGTTGTGGGGTCTCTCAATGTCTTAAGTGCTTACACTTTCTTTTCCTGGGGGCAGAGACCCTGAGGAGTAATCTCATGCCCCAAGAAATGTACATGGGTTCTACACCACTGTGCCTTTTGAAAGGAATGTTTTGCTCCGGCAGCCCTCAACTGTGGCAGAACATAACGGATCTGTGCTATGTGTTCCTCCACAGTCGAGCTTTTGATTAAAACATCATCTGCACAGGCCAGGTTACCCCTTTCAACCAGATCGGGCATGGCCTTATGTAGAAAAATGTTGAATTTGTTGCCGGAGTTGATGTATCCGAAGGGAGTCCGGGTCCATATGAACTGCTGCCCCCGAAGATAAAGGCCAGCTTGTATTGGTGCTCCCTAATGACAGGTACAGTCCAGTATCCATTGGTCAGGTCTATTGCAGTGAATACCTGGGACCCCTGTATCTGGGCCAGCTCTTGGTCAATGTAGAGAAGAGGCCATCGGGAAGTATGGACCCATTTGTTGAGCTCCCTAAAGTCGGCGCAGAGTCTCCACTGGCCATTTGGCTTCAATATCCCCAGCACCGGATTATTGAAGGTGCTGTGGACTGGACGGATTATCCCACAGCACTCAAGTTTCTTAATTATTTCAGTAAGGGACTCTATTGATGCAAGCAGCAATCGACATTGCTTCACAAACACTGGAGTCATGCCAGGGTCCATGGGAATTGTTGTAGTGTGGATGTTGGTGCGACCACCGTCATACGAGTCCACCGCAAAGAGATCTTGAAAATCCAAGAAAACTTTTTGCCCTTGCTCCAGAGTCTCACAGGCATCAGATAGGTTGACTCTCTCTTCAACCATCTGGATGAAGCCTGGAAAGACTTCCGGTTTTGCTATCTCAGCGGCCTCCTGCTGAGTGGAGAAGTACCTGGTCAAGGTGCTGATTTGGACTGGTAGCTTCAGGTGGGGAAGGCAGTCCTCGCAGACTTGTAAAATCACCTCATCCCTCCTGAAGTCACAGGTCACATCTTCCCTACCAAAAGGGCAGGAAGTGTACACCAGGAAGTTCCCCCCATGCCGGGTAGAGATCCTGTGTGGTGTTGTGTTGTCATCACTATCACTGTCAAAACAGTCCTTGGGGATTGGTCCTAACAGTTCATTACCTAAATCTATGGAAACATGTTGGTCATCAACTTCCAATCCAATAATGGTGTCTGTGGCTAGAGTGATACCCTTTAAGTCGCTGTTATCCACCTCTATTGAAATGGTGTCATGTTCTATATTGACTAGTGGTGTTGGGTTTACCCCCAGCCCTTCCTGTTGGAGAGTAGCATTTAGATGAATATAGGCATCAGGGTTTTTCAATTTCTGTCCTCTTTTAACTTTCACTTCCAGGGAGAATTGTCGGGTCCTATCTGGGATGGTGACTTTCTCTCCAATCTGAATTTCAAATGCATAAGGCAGCAGTTGAGCTGACCTAAATGCTTTCTCTGGGTCATCAAAGCTCATGGGATTGTCCGCTAATTGGGGCCAAGCTTTGAAGTTTATTAGGTCCAAAATAATGGCAAAGCAATTGAGAATGTCACTGCCTAAGTAAAAGGCGGCAGTGACGTCTCGCACGACCCAACAATTATAGACTATCCTCTTCTTGTCTATGGAGATTTTGAGCATACACCTGCTTGGCAGGAGATGTTTGGAATTGGCTGTTTCCAGATCCATTTCCCATTTGTCTATGAGTCTAAATGTGGGAATGGCTGGATCAGAGTCCTTCCCTTCATTTAACTTAACAGGGATGAACAACTGCTCTCCAATTTGCTGAATATCAGTCAGGCTCTGAGCTAATTTCTCATCTTTCTGGACTATAGGAGTGGGAATGTCTGATTGTGGATTAGTAAAGAATTTCAGAGTGTTTCCTTCCAGTGTGGAATGCCACCTTAGACTGGAAGGAAGGTTGATTTCCAGAAATACAGAGGACCCCCCTATCACTAGTTTGTTGTCCTACTGCTATTGCTGTCACGTCTGGGATTTGGTTGTTCTGGAAGTGAAATTCTACTTGATCAGATTTGTGTTCAACCATGTGGCAGGTGCCGTTTAAACTAACATGGTTGACACTTTTAATTTTATCGGTCGGCTAGTCTGGGTCCAGAGGACCTTGTTTATACAATCTATTAGGGGTGACAAACTTTGCAGGAGGTCATTTCCCAGTAAACAAGGGGTGCCCTCTGGAGTTACAACTATGACTGGGTGCTTCACCTTGTGTCGCCCAATTTTAATGTCCAAATCCGCAGTCCCCTCGATGGGAATTTCTTTCCCGTCGAAGTTCTGAAGTTGTCCAGGAGGAAGGGTGAGAGGAATTTGGTAATTCTCCCCCATTTCCAAATTCATTTGATCAAAGGCCTTTTTTGACAGAAGCGTAGCTTGGGATCCAGTGTCCACCAGCACCACAATTGTACCCTGCCTCTGTATCTGGACCGGGGCATAGAATCTTCCCTCCTCTTTCTCAAGGGGGCACAGATAATGTACATTTTTGGACAACTGATGAGTTAGTTTTCTAGTTTTGGACACTGATAGAGAAGAGATTTGGGCAGCACTCTGTTTGGAGTCTAGGGAATCTGAAAAGAAAAGGTGACAACTAGATATGGGAGAAGTTTTGGGTTCCCCTGGTTCTGGGCCACCCCCCCCCTTTTCTGGAGGCAGTCACCAGGATGGGTTTGAACCAGGGGATTTTCCTGCTGTTGATTCTGGGGTTGGATAATGGGCGGCACTAGCTCAGTCCCCACCTCTACCTAGTTGAAATTTGGATCCTTGGGGACCTATTTCTCCTTGGGAGGAGTTCCCCTATCTCTGAAGGATAATATCCTTTTCCCAGGATCCTCTGAGGATCCCTCTCCTTCAAAGTGGAAGATTTACACCTCCTCCACAAAATGGGTCTGTTTGGGTTCTTTGTTTCTCCTAACCCCCCTCTGCTCCTTGGGTGGCAGGCTTTCAGGGGCAGGAGATTTTGGTTCTGGTTCCTGGGTTTCCAGGGGCTTTCTACAAGTGGGGACGGAAGCTTCCTCCAAGGCTTCATACCCCCTCTTCCCCTTGTGCCTCCTCTCTGGGAACTGGTGGGTTGTCGGGGTTCTGTCCCCATCATTGCTCTGGAGCACCAGGTCCGGAGTTTGAGGCATTCTGGGCTGGCATGCTCATCTAAGGGTTCTGTTGAGCCCTCAGCATGCGACCCAGATCCTGTGCCATATTTTGGACCTGGCGCTTTAGTTGTGACACCCGCTCAGGCTGATACATGGTTCTGTAGTCTCCCCTGGGCTGATCCGGGGAAGGGTAGCTATCCCTTCTCTGAAAATACCCCGGGTTTGGAAAATGTGGGTACCCCTCAACCCTTGGCCTCTGCTCTCCCGGATTCGGTTGTCTGGGCTCAGGAAATTTGGGAAAGAAGGATGGATGGTTTTGGGGTTGAAAGTTTTGCGGGTACCTGGGGAAGAAGTTCTATCCCTGATTTGGGGAATTTCTGCCCTCCTGGGGGAAGTGAGGAAGGAAGGTCCCTGGGTTAGCTGCTGTTTGGTTGGACCCCCCCCCCTTGGGCTGTAGGAGTCCACACATAACCCAGGATGGGTCTGTTCCCCTTGTAGCGAGGACTTATGTAGTCAGGGGAGTGAGAGGTCCCATTTGTGGGACTATGTCCTTGGCTCCCTGTTTGTGACTGGCCCAAGGGCCTTCTGGGCTTGGGATTATTCTGATTTTGTGCAGGCGGGTTTTTAGCCCCCCCCATCTCCAAATCTAAAATGGGGGCAACCTTCATCTCTACCACCTTAGCACCCGCAGGGGTGTTGGTTGTTTTGGGGCTTTTTGTATTATTTTTGTTTTATATGGGCTTTTGCACCTCATACATTTGTGTGGCCTGTTCAATGACCCAGTCTAGTGATCTTTTCTCGTGAAAATCTCTCACTAACTGGGTCATGATGTACTTGGGGAGAGCATGGAAAAAAGTATTCACAAATTCTTTGCTGTGCGTGCGCTCCCTTCTGGTGGTCTGCGCAAAGGCACTCTTTAATTCCTGCACAAATTCTTGTGGGGCCTGATCCTCCCCACATTGCAAGTTGTAGGCTGCCTTGCGAACCTCTTGAGGATTTCGGTACACAGAAAAATGCTTCAAACTGGCCACCCTAGAGGTGGACCATCTAGAATGATTCTGGTCCTCCAGCCCCACAAAGAAGCTGGAGTATTCTGTGAGAAGGTCCATTTCACATATTGACTACAGTTTTGGCTGTCCTTCAAATGGAAAGTTTCCATCATCTGCTCAAAGAGCTCTAAGTGCTCCCAAACAGAATACTTAGCGTTCTTATAATAGGGCATGATGACGCTCCTTATCGCTTTGATTTGTTTTAAGGGGTCCTTAAGAAAGGCCCTTTTTGCCTTATTGGCCTTCTTGTTTCGGGTAACCCTGGAACACTCCTCCTCTGACTCTGAGGCACTGCTCCCAGAGGTGCCCGTCTGGTCTTCTAGGCTCTCCCGGATTCTGTGAGCCTGGGAATGGCTGGCAGAATGCAGGGGCCTAGTTTCCTGTGTCCTGGGGTGCTCAGAGGAGTCTTCTGATTCCTTCTTGGTCCCAGGATTTGATGATTACCGCCACCACTGTCCTAGCTGTGCAGAGGTTTTCAGGATGCCCTTAGTGGGCCTATTCTCATGGAGCTCCCCACTAAATTTCACAGTTCTTGGGTACCCATACCCATATGCCCGCCCATCCATTCATGGGAGGTGCTGATCTATGAGCCCCATATTTCTGATTGGATTGAAATCTGCCATCCCCTTGGCTCATGTGTGCCAGTGGACATGGGGGTGGCAGAGTCCAGGGATTGGAAGAGATGAAGCCCTCTGGTACTAGGGTTCCTGAGGTTATGCTCAGGTGTTTCCCTTTCCCAGCGAACCTCATCTCTGTCAGCCCCTGCACCCTGTTGCCATGCACAAATCTGAGCTTTCTGTTCCTCAATCAAGGCCTTGCTAGTTTCTATCAATCTCTCTTGCATGGCTACCTGCCTGTGGAGCCTGTCATTGTTCTCACAGAGAGCCTCATTTTATCTCTGTGCTTCTTGTGTTGTTTTAGAGTACTGGCCAGTCTTTGCTGCAGGAGGGTTACCTCCTGAGTCCTATCTATACTGGCCTGGTCATTCCTTGCTAGATTCTCCTCCACCCTCCTGGTGTGTTCTAACAATTTTTGATGGTCTTTTTGGAGGTCACCCAGTCCCTGACGGGCCAGGTGATTTTCTTCCAGCTTCTCTTTTAAATAGCAGACTTCCTGGACTAAGGTGTCCCTTTCCTACCTCTGTGTAGCCAGGTCTTCCCTCTGTCTTTGGAGCGCACCAGCTTTCTGGTGCTCTTCATCAAATTCTGCCTGGGTGTCCAGGTCTTTCAGGATTAATTTATTACTCTCTTCCTTCTCTATATCTAGGTGGCTTTGCAGGGTGATTAACTGCTCTGCGCATGCACTGTTGAAATGTATTTGTTGTTCCAGCTTTTTCGGGCTCTGCAGCAGAGAGTCCAAACATTCTTGGTACTCCTTCTGTAGGGCCAGCATTATGGTATCCTGTTCTGCCTTTTCCTGATGCAGGATACCCATGTCCTCTTATATTTTGGTTAGGTACTGCCTACTTTCATTTTCTGATTCCTGGCTCCTCTGTAGCCTCTGCTCAGAAGAGTCCAGATCAGTTTGGGCCTTTTCTAATGCCTGCAGTTGCCTGTTTGCCAGATCTTGTCCCTCGGCATATTTATCCTGTATTGCTTCAATATATAGGTATAGATATGCCGCTATTTTGGCAATCTTGTTTTGCTCTTCCTTTGCCTTAGGGGCCACATATAGTTTACTCAGGGCCATATGTAATGGACCCTGATCTTGCCATGTATCTTACCCTGTTGCTGTGATCTGTTCTGTGATTGCCTGCAACCACACATTCTGATCCTGCTCTGTCCATTCACCCATACAACTAATGTATGCAATAGGTGCTCTTTAGCCATATTCATCTCTACCAAAGTTGCCATTCTGGCAATATTAGTTTCCTTCCTGACTTACAGAAGTTTTCTTTTATTTTTGCAAAACAGACTGATTCTTTAGAGCATTCCTATTGAGGGGTGCTTTTCACAGAGTAACAAAGCGTGGTAGCCCAACAGGGATTTATGCACCCCACTAGTTAGCACACTGTATTAGACTGTCACAAGTGTTATATCGAATTCAGAAATCACGCTACGAGACCCCAATCTTGTAACTGATTTCAACCCGGCACTCCACCTAAGTCAATGCCTAGCTTGTGATGCACAGCTGGAACCCTTAATTATATATTTTTGTATATAAGTTATTTTATTTCTGAATGATGTACCCTTATATCACGCCCCTCTCTTTGAATCCCCCCAATCTCACCGAACCAGGAAGCAGGCTGTTTTGCAAAGTTAAAACATTTATTTTATAGATTTGAACAATATATATATATATATATATCACACTATTTAATATTTATACAATAATCACCAATGAGTGATATGATAATCAACAATCTCTTTAATCAGAAGGAGTATGGATAAGAAAATCATGAAGCACAGAATAAAACTTTGTGTGGGTTCAGTCAAATGCAATGTCTGTACTCAATCCCCCCAATATGCAATATAGAGATGGAAGGAGAGAACAAAGGTTTCAAGAATAACACTCAACAAATACAGTTTCAATCCCAATTCCCCCCAGCAAGCATAGAGAGAAACAGGAATGATTTGAAAACAGTTCAAATGCTTTTGAATGTGGCTTGTAATGAATGGGAAATACACAGAAAACTGGATTTCAATCTCTAAATTGAATTCAAAACTAGTGGGAGCCACTTTGGATAGTTTCAGGTAAACACTAGTAATGGTGATTGAATAACTAGCAGATTGGAAACTGAATTCTGAGGTCGGATGCAAGAAATAGCTCTTTTACACGTGATGAAATTGAGCCAAATGCAAATTCTTACAACGAAACAAACGAAAGATGTGCATTTGAATTACAAACAAGAATTTCCTTTACACTAGGGAGTCTATGAAGCCACAAGCTACACGACAGCACAGCCACCGATCCATTGATGCCCCGGATGGTTTCTACCTTCTGAGACGCTTGTCATTCTTCACCAAATATATTAGCGCAAAGATTATATTATAACTGCAATTGACATAGGACTATATGGATGAGGGAAAGATTCAGAAAAGACAAAAATGAGATTCTACAATGCAGTTTTGGATATGATAGAATGTTTTTGGATTGGGTTACTTAAGGATAAGAGATTGGCTACGGACAATTCTATGCTAGATACTCACAACTATGGTTTAGAATAGGCCCGTCAAAGATCTGGTCAAAGGTTTTGGACTTGAATCTGCTAGCCCACCGGACAGGATTCAGACGCTTGGCTCTACACACAGCACAGCACTCTGGATACTGCACGGCCTCTGGAATGGATCTGACGGGTTGGTTTAGGGTTGCAGCTATCAGGTGACATCTGGGTTCTAGCAAGAGTTCTTGGCAAGAAGCAGAAACAGCACAGCCCGACTGTTCTATTGATTTTGTTGTGTTCCCCTTGGAAGTCTGGAGTTAAAACCAGGTTTCAGGATTTTAAAGGCCAGTTGAGAAGGATTCAGCTTTGGAATTTGGCCTCTGCGCTTTCAAAGTTCTGGAGTCTTGGATCTGGGTTCTCCTGCAGTGTGCTTCGCCAGTAAATCAGTTGATGGGTGAATCTGTGTCTTTCTAGGTGATACACTGTCCATATTTATGTATTTCCCTAAGGGGTTGGTAGGCTAATTATGCTAGGCACACCCTCTAGGAATCCTATTGGTCAGGTTCTGTCCTCTCTCCTGATTTGAGAAGCAACACATGGTTTCATGATGATGTGGCGTTTTACAATCCAGGGAGTACCTCCCCTTTGTTTCAGTGCAGTAAATCTGTTTTTCACATAAATCATATTTACAATATCACCAACTTGCTAATAATAAATATTCACATCACAGATTTAGTAGAGCACGTATCCGGCCGAGTCCCAACTCAGTGAGAGCTTTGGTTCATAATGGACAGTTTTTCTCGCTTTTAGTGGGGTACCCAGTGTCAGATCTGTCCACATTTTTCTCGACAAATGCGCATGACATCTGGGCATAATCCTGTGAAGTTTCATATTTCTAGCATTATCACAATTGCTACAACATCAACATTTCGGTAGTCCTGTCTCTGAACTTCTCACAGAGTTCAGAGTAGTCTCAAACTGTGAGCAGCGTTTTCATATTAACAACCTATACATTGCTGATTTTTACAAGTTTTGCACAGTTCTCTATGAGTCATTTTCTAAAGTTTCAGATACACAAATCTGTCTGGTCCCGCCTCCAGGTTTGCTGGGCCCAGAACAGTCCAGGGCTCTCTTCCTGCTGGCAGTTGGTTTCTGTTGACACCTGAATTTGCATTGCCTTTCAGTCCAGGAAGCCTATTGTCTCTCCCAGAGAAGCAGACCAAAATCTCCTCCTTTTTTAATTAGCATCCAACTGAGATTTCCTGGCCAGAGAGCAAATGGAAGGCACCCTTTGTTGGAGCAAACTGTGGAATGTGCCTTTGAAGTCCAGTGTGGCTGGCCTCAGTTCACTGTAAAACACTTTGTTCAAAATTGTCTTTTGCTAAAATAAACCTTACATTTTCAACAAATATAGACAAATCTGTTAATTCCAGTCTTTTAAAAACATAGACATTGAATTGTAGTGACTTATATTGCTTTTGATGGCAAGTCTCTTCTTTTCCACAATTTGATCTTAATGTACAAGTTTAAACTAACAGTATCAGTAAATGACAGCTTTGACACAGGCGAGCGGCGGTACTGTGCCCACATCTGACATGTTTTTCCAAGCAAGCACCTTTTTGAATGGGGATATTTTTGTGATGAAAGGTGCTTCTCCTGACATTGTGCTTATGGGGATTCCTTAAATAAGGTGATGGTGAACACTCCACAAGGATGTTGGATCTTCTCTGCTGTTTGAGAATCATTATTTATGATTTTTTTTAATTCTGAAGGCCTATTAAAAGGTTACCAACTTTCTACACTGCTTCAGAGATTGATTACATTTTATATGTAACACCTTCTAGTTGAGACATTATGATATTTAATGGAAACATCTTTTCCAGGCCATTTAGTGCTATATCTGTTGAAATAAGTTTGCTTTTGCGCTGCCTTTCTACAAAAGGAGATCCACATGTATCATACAGAGATTTTAGCAAAGCTCTGTGAGTACCTGCTGTAGTTGTTTTGCTTTTTTGCCATCTGTTCTTGTTAGTTCAATGACTGTCTCATGGTCAGAAGGGAATTACCATAGAAAGGCATAATAAATATGCATCCCATCAGCACTACAACAATGGACAGTGGAGAAGAAATTTGGAAGAACAATAAAAGATCTATATCATCATTAGATTTTGGATTTATTTAAACTTTCCAGTAACACATATGTATGTTTTTACAAGCAGAATCATCATTTTGGAAAAAGAGAATGGGAGGTTGTGATTATTAATACTACTAACAACTACTAGTTTACCAAGTATTTCTGGAAAGCATTTCATTCAAGCAGATATGTTACTCAATGCAAGAGCATATTTCATTTCAGAGGTCAGACACCTTGAGACATCATCCACAAGCAGCAAACACGGATCTGCGCAATTTACAGTTACTAAAGGTCATGAGGAGCACATCAAGTTTGGGTAGGTTAGAAGTCTCAACCAGATGCAATGATAATTATTTAAACACGACAATGATCCCACAGAATTCAATGAACCATGTGCCAGAACTAAAATCACTGAGAGATAATAGTGTTTTGTGGGATGTTCTGACCCACTAGGCTCTGCCCTGCAACATCACTGCGTGCTGCTTTCATCAGAAACAACAGAATGGCCGCCAAAAAGCCTGATGTGTGCTAAAAATCTCTGAAAGGTGCGCAGGGAAACCGGAAAAATAGGCTGCCAATCCATTTTGCCTATGTCAGTGGTAAAACAGGAGACCACACTGCCAAAACCTGTCATTGGGCTGCCCATAGAGTGAAATGGAATTCCCTGAAAAGACAGTGCTTCATTGCCAGGAAAACCCAGAAGTGCTCTAAAATCCGTTTTTTCTTGGCTGTTAAATTTGCAAAATAATGATTCTCAAACAGCAGAGAAGATCCAACATCCTTGTGAAGTGTTCACCATCACCTTATTTAAGGAATCCCCATAAGCACAATGTCAGGAGAAGCACCTTTCATCACAAAAATATCCCCAAATGCATTCTAATGAAAGTGTATTCATGTTGATGGTGGTATAAAACATTTTCAAACCAACATTTAAGCAACGTTATGTGTGTTTTATGAAGAGAGAGTGAAAGACTTTGTCTTGGCATAGCATATCATAGGTACTAGCCCTCGAAAGAAGCACATTTTCACACACAGAAAACGTTCTGTTGTGCAAGTACAATAGACATAGCAGATAGCTCAATTGCAACATGGAACCAGGACAATGGTGTGCTGTGGAGTCGATGTCCCAGTTGGAGCCCACTCGGCCATTTACCGCTATACTTTAGGACAATAGATTGAGTACCATAAGTGGGTAATAATTTTGAAATCAATTTAGTACAATGCTTTATAACATACCAAATGATTATCTTTAAATAGAACTTATCATCGTGAATATCTGATGAAGTCATCGCAGCCTCAGGTGCTGATAGTGTGAGAGGAAGAAAACTGTGCATGTGGAATTAGAGTTGGCATCAGCTGTGGGTGTGTAATGTAGTGGTCCCACTGGTCAATTCTTCCATTCTGGAGTCCTCCCAAGCAGGATAAGTTTAAAGGGGCCCACTGATCTGATATACAAATGACCATATCGGCTCAACTGAAGCTCATTTTGCTTCAGGATGATGACAAAGGAAATTGAGCAACATCAGGTGCTTCCAGATTTTGAAGTAGAACACAAGGTCTTGCACTTCTCCTCCTCCCCTTCCCCTTGTACTTTTCCCCTCCTCTATGCCCCGCACTTGCACAATCTCAATGTCACTTGGCCCAGTATGATCCTTGTCTTGTCCTCCTTGTCCCCCCACCTCATCGTGCCTTGAAACACTTGTGTATAGGTGTGCTATAAATAAAATATATCATATCATATCATATCATTAAGGTCATTGCATTGATGCTGTGGTACATGTGTGTCAGACACCACAGCATCACTTGTTTGAGGTAGGCCCATGGGCATAGAACAGGGAGCGTGTTCCATTGTATAAATGTTTATTTCACCATCTTTTCTGCCTGAAAGGATTGGCACAAAACGACTTGGTATGCACACTTCTGGACTTCAAGGCTCATACGCATGACCTGCTCTAAAAAGGGAAGAACACAAATCTTCACAAAATTCCACGTTATTGAAGAGGAGTGGCCAAAAATTAACATTTAGGTCCAAATTTGAAATTAGAAAAGCCAATTGAGAAGTCCTCAATTTCAAATGCATCAATAATAAAGTGAAAAATGAATGCCTGTGAAAAGCAAGGAATTGTTTTTGAGAATATTGGAGAATTACTTGAGTGATAGGGGCTGTGAGGCAATGTGGCTGCCAGAGGCAAATTGGAGTACATTGGATCTCTATTTCCTATTGCTGAACTAACTAAACATTTTGGGGAATACATTGGCGCAAGACAAATGTTGATTTTCGGCATAGAATCACTTTAAAATGAATAGGCTCCATCAATATTATGTTTCTGTCATTTACAATGTATAATAAACACATTGCTACATTGACTTTTTTTGAAGGAAATATTACTGAATTATATGTTTTCCTCTTTGAGACAAAATTACTTCTGCCCTGAAGTAGTACAAGGATGAGAAAAGGCTAAAATGGCCAATCAGCACTTACACGTCTACAAACATAAAGATACAACAGGAACAGTTAAGAGGCATTTCAAGACTCTGATTTTTAAAAGTGAAAGTCCACAGGTAATTGGACTAAATCTAACCTTCCTCAGTGTAGAATACCTGTTCTTGAAAGAAGTGGACTTTGCCCTTCTGACATCACACCCAAAGTGCTTTTCTCTCGATGAAGTAAACAGGACAGGAAGGAGATTGAGGGGCAGATAGAAAAAAGTAATGGCAGTCTTCCTCCACTGTACAGAGCCCTCCTGTCTACTCTAACCCCGCCTCATTCCCTTTTCACTAAAATCAAGGTCCTTTAAAAATTCAGCACCCTTGTTTGAGGCTACACCCTTTGAATGAGTGTGCCTGTGCTCAGGGCTCAGGGCAGGTGCCTATTGTGTGGCTGTCTTTGGAGGAGGGTGTTACCTACCCTCGCAAAGAGATCAAAAAAGATGAATGTCCATTCACGTTCTTGTCCTGTTACGTTGGCAGGATTAGCCTGTCTGGCCAGAATACACATCAACCTACACATCTGAACTAGCTCAAAGAGCTAGCACATGTGATATAAAATTGGATGTGGCTTCAATGATCATGAGTAGTTCCATGCACCATCCTATAACCCAGACATATCTTATATTTGAAGTTTTCCATGCCATCAAAATGGGTTGTTTATGATCATCTTAGGTTTGGCACCGGGGTACATATTTTAAATGCAGCCACCTCACTGCAGAGACTCTGCTGTGACTGCAGCTGGCAAATGGGCAAATGTGCCACTTGTAGAAGAGGCACTGCAAATCTGGATACTGATGCAGCAGGCCACATATAAACACAATGCTTTTGACATGGATTTTATGAAAGGGGAATCTGATCAGCAGATTACACTTTCAGAGATGGAATTACGCGAGTCCTTCAATTATTTCATAAAAATCAAAAAGCCAGGGCTTTCACACCTCTGCAGATGGCAATTCATCACACTTTTAGATATTATGACATGGCAACCTGTCACTGTTACTCATAATGTGGCTTAAATCACTTGGCCCGGGTTTCATTGGGGCCGATTAAAGGACATTTAAACAAACTCCCATAACTTGGGCTGGTAAATATTTGCAACTTCCGAAAATCAAAGAGGGTGAGATTGAAAATATGTACCAGCCACTTCTTCATCGAATATGACAAGGACTCAAATGAATAGACTCAAATCAGGGCTTGTGTATCACTGCCAAGTAGTTCACAAACTTGGTTCTGTTTCATGATATACACCCATGCTATCCTGACATTTCCTCAGACCTTAAATGATCTATGGTAAATTATTATTGCTAATTTGTAGCAGTCAGAAAATGTACACCAAAATAATCCACACTGTGTGGTTACAATCTGGTAAAGATGAATTGAAATTGGAGCTTCTCACTCGTGAGGCTTCTTAGACATTAAAAGATCCAATCTAGATCTACCTCACATGTATTGCAAGGGGAAAATGGGTTGCTGGTCAAGTTGCTATTTTCCTGGTAGAGAAATCGGCAATGTGTGACTGCATAGTAGGAATGCTAGTTCTAGCTACCTCACATTATTTCCAGTGAGGTACTGATGTAAACACACGTTTTTTAGATTTAATACATTGTCATTACAGCCAGAAGGTCAAGTATTTTTCTCAATCAACTACATGGAATTGTTTCTCTGGCAGATTATTGACTCCTTTTTTACAGAGAAATGATTTTAAGTATGAGCAGACTTCCCAAAATGTGTCCTGTGAATATCTGCGGGACAAAAATGTCATTAGCACCCTGGTGGGGGGAGCCAGCCAATCCGATGGCTGGAAATGCTGGCTGAACCACTGGTAGAAGTCCACGTTCCATGCTACCTGGCGACCGGCTCCCCGGCCGCCATCTTGCCCCCACCCTCGTCCCTTTATTTATTTTTTCAGCCTTCCACTCCGTATTTACCTTATGCTGCCACCGCCGCCGCATCCACTCCTTCCCCTTGTTCCCGCAGTCCACAATGATAAGGGAAGAGGGGCTCCGTACGTACGTGCATCTCACTTTCAAGGATTCCCTCCCTCTACACTGATGTCACTTGCGTGGTTAACTTGTGAAAACTGGATGTGCCACCCTTCATAATCTAAGCATATTAAAATTATGCTAAAAAACATGTTTCTTATTAAATATGTCTCTCCCAAAGTCTTACTCCATCACAATCTCTCCCAATCCTTCCTCCCACTCAGTTCTCCCAGTCACCTTCCCAAATATCCAAAGACTACCTCCACACATATCTCCTGACTCTCTTAAAGCTCCTCAAGACTGCATGACGTTTGACTGCATGATGTTCAACTACATGGCTTCATATATATAAACAGTGGGTTTGAATGTTTGATTTGAGCTGTTGAACCGTGTTTTGACATTTTGAACCACCTCAAGATTTGAGGGTTGTATGTTGGAACAGATATTTTCACACATGCTTACTACTGCAATCTATAGCACCAGCTCTTCAGTTTCATAGATCAAGTTCAAATGTCAAATGTGGATCCCTGACAGCTCTTGAGACAGGTTACTGTGGGCAGAGGTGACATTATAACTGTCTGAAAATTTGATCTAAATTCTGACATGTGTATACCTCAGACATTCTGGTGGCATGTAAATCTTTAAATATAAGTCATGCCTGGTTGTGACAAGTTGACTGCTAAGGCGCTCATCACTGTAGTTCTCTTGAAGCTAGTAGCATATGAGTGGGGTGGGGTTAGAGTAGCCAGAAAGGGAAGGCAGGCATGGAGAAGGGTGCATGCATCCTGCTGTCAGTCAGGGTTCTCTTCCTCTTACTGTCCACCTCATTACCTGCAACAAAGTACTCTGGATATTATGCCAAAAGGCAAAAGGCACTTGTTATGATCCCCACACATCAGGCTTTCTTTGTATCAATTACCTGTGGCATATTAACTTTGTGAAAAGAGAGGCACCCCCTATTTAATTAATTCATCTCTAGACTTCCAGAAGGACAAGAATAATTCTTCTGGACCTCTGTTGGTGATATAGTCAATGCCAAAGTCTTCTTGATATGATAGGTTATTTATAACCTGTCAGGGAGGTAAAAACAGAAGGCATTAACGGCAGTTGAGTGATGCCCCACAATATCACCAAAACGTCACTGTGGCTGCAGTGGAACAAGGACCATCACACCAAGGTTGGGGCCTCAAAACCACTAATCAGTGCCAAAGCTGTTCTTTATTGGCTCCGGTTGAAGTAATGAAATGCACAGTGTCCTTGTTGATTTATTGCACGAAGAGCTTCTTAAAATGTTTTGTGCTGTAGACAACTTGCCACAGTATTTAAGCATAGAAAGTCTGTCTATCCTGTGCTATCTCTCAATTATGTGTAAGTTTTGTATTTGGGTTCAGACTGTAGGCGATACACCCTCAGTTTGCTTTAATGTGCATCCTGCACTGTAGTACACATGTACACTGCTGTCTTATCATTCACAGTTGTTCGCCGATAGTCTATGAGTTTGGAACAGCATGCCCATAATGGCAAGAGTTTCAGTGAATAATATGTGAAATATTACAACATTTGTTTTTGTGTGAATGTTGTAGAACACGTGTGTACTGGGCACTGCTGCAACCTTGCACCTTTCCTGAAAGCTGCAATATTTTTTGCATGCCAAAATCAATTTCTGCTGTATTCTTACGTCTATCCCTCCTAATGGGGCACACATTAGTTATCCCAAATTTCGTTGAAAGCCTGCAAAACCCAGACAGCAAACTCCCCATGAGATATACTCATTATGATAGGTGAAACCCTTAACCTGCCATTGTGAGCTGACAGTACATAGACAGTAGTTGAATAATATTTTTCATTATAGCAGTATTAGGTGGGAGGACAACAATGAGTGGGGATTTAGTGGTTGTCTTCAGCGCAGCATGAAACTGTGGGTAGAGCTCACTGTACTCATGCCGGTTTGTGCTGAGGATGAGGCAAGGTTTCAGAGTTCTGGATAGCTATGTGCCACATTACTCTATGGTTAGTTGTTTAATGATTTTGATGCTCAGATCTAATGAAATACAAATGGTCCCTTTTTGTCATCCTCCACAGGGCTCGTTAGAAACGGACACGGAACACACAGAACATCACATTTTAATGTTATTGGATCAACATGTAATTGAAAATAAAAATAACATTGCAGTGGCAATCAGTGATGTAGCAGTAACTTCATGGAGAGGTCCGGAAGATCAGTGTATTGGACAAAGTTATATGAGCCATCGCTTTACTGGACAAAGAGGTGGATGGGCGCTCAAGGTGAGGGATTGTGCAGGAGAGCAGGCATGTACTGTGATTCCCATCCATAATAAATCACTTATCTTATTCTTCACGTAATGGGTGGGATCACCTATGCACGTTGGGTGGACATCATATGGAGTTGTGGTTGTTTAGCCATTGCTGGTACTTGTCTACACTCATCAAATGCTTGAAATAATGTAGCAAATCCCACTTGCATTGTGCTTGCAGATTTAACAATGACCTTATCATCGTCTCAGTGACTAATTTCTCTAAATTAATAGTTCATCAACTGGACACCCATGCTCTTTTTCCTTGCAACCATGGGAAAGGGTGATGCTTTTTTGCTACAATGTGCACCGACGAGAGCAAGGGTGTGCAAGGATAAAATTAATACAAGTTTAAAGTGTGCACTTTTTGACTGCATAGTGTAATGTTTGCATGATTGAAGCTGTCATGGGGTATGCTGTCAAATTAGAGGTGTCAAGATGAATATTTCATTGGTACCAGATGGTCCAGTACTGGCAACCATCATGGTGGGTAGGTTTGCTCTTTAAGGCAGGAGTGAGTGCACAGGATGGAGACTGAAGGGATGATAAAGATAGTCTGGGGAAGATTACATTGATCATTGACCGCACTGTGATGTTGGAATTGAAGGCATGGCCTGCTTGGTTGTATATTTACGTATTAAAGAGCAAAATTGAGCAAGGTCATAGGATACCTGGCTGATTAACAAAGGGTGAACACACACCTATGGGGGTTACACCTTGGTAAGTGTGTACAAGTAACTGTGAATGACTTCTGACAAAAATATATCAGGACAGTTCTGAGTACTGCAGTTAGATTTTTAATATAACTGCAGTTTACGTGTTTTTAGATACTCTTGATTGAGAGTAACACAAGACACAACAGTAGTTACACATTTTGAAGGTATAGTAACCAGTTTGTGAGTGACAAATTTCAAATATTTGTAACGTCTTTTCAATGCTTACACATCCACTGAGTGGTCCTTGGGAAGGAAACCAGTGGATTTAGTGAGGTGATATCATGTGATAGTCAGCACATATACATGAAAACAATGAGGGGTTGAACAAGGACAATGCAAACAATATAACAGTCAAGACAACAGTATTTCGGCCAGAAAGTGTGCTTGGATGAGCTCTGATGGTGTGGCCTTCATCAGGACGAGATATTTCAAGGCGGGAAGTATCTTTTGAGGTCTGATGAAATAAACAGACGGGGTGTTATAGGAGTGGGCACATTCGTTGAAAACTAGCACAGGTAGAGGTATCAATACCTGAAGGACCGGTGCTTACCGGAACTTCGGAGCGCAGTGGCTCAGGGAGTGGCAGTGTCAGCAGTACACTGGAGTATTTTCGAGGTCCTAGAAGTGGCCATTCCTGTGGAAGTAGGAAGAACATGGAGGCTGTGTTAAGCCATATAGAGTGGTGGAGCAACTAAGGGTAAAAAGGGGTAAGAGCAAGCTTACCTTGATGTCCTGTTGCCACGCATAATATGGGTAGAACAGGCTGGTGTGATGAGTACGCTAGAGTCAACCGCAAGCGTGAGGGGCTGCGGAAAAAAAGGAAAGACGGGGCTAGGATTTAAAAGCCTCGGAGTATATCAGGGGTCAAGGTGCATGTGAGGGTTGGTGAAACGTGCAGGTCACAGATGGCCACGAACAAGGTGTGGCTGATGCAAGCGTGTGTGTTCCATGCGGAAGTGGGTCTGAGTATGACTTATAAATGGACAGAAACCTCCGTGATGCTAACATTACAATCTCAAGGGCAGGCGGCGGAATAGCGGGATGGCCCGTGCAGGATAGCATGCTTGGCGAGGACGGTATAAAATGGAGGCTGGGCTCCCGTTTTGAAGTAAGACATGCAGCCGAGAAATGGGTGCATGAGATCACAGAGCTGCAGTGGTTGCATGCGCGTGTGCTTACCTGCGGATGAAGGAAGGATGAGCGCTGCAGAGCAAGCTGTCTTTGGTCGCGGTCCCTGGCTGCGCACGGAGTACCACTTCCACTCTCAACAACCCAGAAGGCATACTGACCCTTGGCCTCGCCAAAGACAAATTAGAAAATATTAATCAAAAGAAGAAGAAACTAATCCGCACCGAAATGCATGGTAAATTTATGCTAGAATATCTCAAAGCAGGTATAATACCAGAGGGTTTACAAGTGAAAAATATACCACGTGTCTTTACCGACAATCCCAAATTCAACAAAAACTTCAGCAGGGTTGGTAGTAAATGCAGCCACGATTGGCTGATCCTTGTCATCAGCACAGCTGATGAGGAATGTAAAAAACAAGTCACCGAACTCCAGGAAATGGAAAAGAAATTCCAAGAGGACGCCACCATCAAAGACGCCAAACTTAAACTGGAGAAGCTAGAGACCGAAATCGACAAATTCAAAGCCATCACCGTCGGCAATCAACAGCACCCACAGCAACCTTTTGTTCCCAGAGGCATGCAACGAGGACGCCCCAAGAGGAGATTGGCACAACAGGGACCACAGATGCGCACCCGACAACAACCAAGGACAACAACAGAGAGGATTCCCATCTTCAACCTATCCAACCACACAATGACGATCGCAGAAATAAACCTCCTGGAAAAGGGCCTATCATTTGTTCCCGCAGCCAAGGCCCAAGCAATCGACAAAGAGGTCGAACTCAAACGCTTTTTTCGCAACATTCGTCTCAAATATTTCTTTGAGGTATACTTACCCGAACATTCACCATCTGGATCCAGCCCCCCCGGAAATGGATAAAGAAAACACCACAGGATTAAAAATGAAATCCACATTCATGCCGCCACCGCACACTATCCCTTGCAAATTCGACACTTATGAGAAAATGGTGACCAACGCGATCCCGAAAGGTCTCCCCAAAAGGAATTTCTATCCGGATAACCTCTCTACAGAAGAAAGAAAGGCCCTCTCCTCACTTAAAGCCAATCACGCTATTACAATCAAACCGGCCGACAAAGGCGGGGGTATTGTCATCTCCAATACCACAGACTACGACACGGAATGCTTACGTCTGTTGACCGACGTCAATTCATACTCACTTCTACACAGAGATCCGACCAAAGAACTGCAGGAAGAAATTTTGAGCCTGACAAACCACGCTCTACAAAAATCCTGGATACGCGACGAGGAACATCGATTTTTGAACAAAAACCTCTCGCGCATCCCAGCATTGTACATACTACCTAAAGTGCACAAAAACCTCACCAATCCACCCGGTAGACCCATTGTCTCTGCCTGTGATTCTATACTCGAACCCCTTTCGGTTTATACCGACTTTTTTCTCAAACCCTTCGTCAACAGAATGGACTCCTATCTAAAGGACAGCACAGATACCATCCTTATGCTGAATGAGATTGATATGAAACCTGAATACCTCCTGGCCACCCTGGATTTGGAAGCTCTATACACATCAATACCCCAGCTAGAAAGCTTGAAAGTACTGAAACTTTTTCTCAACACTAGAAGCAACATCACGGCAGTCCCCACTGAGTTCATCTTGGAGTGTGTAAGATTGGCCATGACCAAAAACTTTTTCTTGTTCCGAGACCAATTGTACATACATATCAAAGGGGTCAGCATGGGCGGTACGTTCGTTCCTGACATAGCAAACCTATACATGGCCCATTATGAAACAGAATACATCTTGTCAGCGTACAATCCCTACCAACAGAACATCATCCTATGGTAGAGATATATCGACGACGTTCTTCTCATCTGGAAAGGCAACTGGGAATATCTGATGGCTTTCCATGGATGGCTCAACCAGCGGAACCAGCACATCAGATTCACCAAACATTGGGATTTCCATCGGATCGATTTTCTAGATCTACACATCTATAGATCTGGCAACCATCTCAATACAGAACTGTTTCGCAAAGCCACCGATAGAAACACCTTGCTTCACTTCAACAGCTACCACCCGGAAAGCATGAAGTACAATTTACCGTACGGACAATTCCTCCACATCAGAAGAAACTGCACCGAACGCACCTGCCACTGACCTCCAAACTGGGCTCGCCGATAGGGGGTACCCCAGGAAAGCCATCAAGAACGCCACGAAGCGGGCCGCCAACACCGACCACACGATATGTCTCACCAAAACAACTAAAAAGGAACTTGACAGACTGGTATACGTCACTACATTCAGCCCACTCAGCGACCTCATCAAAAAGACTGTCAAACAACACTGGCCCATCATCAGAAAAGCAGGATCACTACAAAAAGTCCCACTATTTGCCTTCAAGAAAAAAACGGAACATCAGAGAATCCTTGGTACACATCTTCATCGAGCCCACCAAGTCCACCAGCACCCTATGGAATCTTCCACCCGTACAAGACCACTACCGATGTGGCAAATGTACCATCTGCCAATTTACAGAGACTACCAAAATATTCAAACACAATGACATCAATTGGACTCTGCAGGACCACACCAATTGCAACACAAAGCAGGTCATATATTCCATAACTTGCCCATGTGGACTCATATATGTGGGCAAAACCATGAGACCAGTGAAGACAAGGATATGCGAGCACTGCTCGTGCATTAAAAACAAAGTACCTGGTAAACCACTGGTAGATCATTTTGTCAAGAAAAATCACACCAATATGGACATCAAATGGGTGGTAATACAGAAAGTTTCTGCCACCATCAGAGGAGGAGATGTCGACAGAATCTTGACCCGTTTAGAACAGAAATGGGTTCACAAATTAAACTCTGTCAGGTCAGGTTTAAACATCAGTGTAGAGTGGAAACACTTCCTGTAATTGAGACAAAATTCCATTCCCAATTGACTTCATGTGACACTGCTGGACTCTGTAAATGCCACCCCACTGGGGTAATATGTGCCTTCTTCTGTGTCAATGTTAAACATAACCACCATCAATGGGGCATTTCCTGCAAATATGTATCATGATATGTATCACCCAAACATGTTGGTATGCTCACCTTACCCCTCTTTAGTAGCTCCTGACACCATCACCACCACACGCTGAACTCTGACCAATCAGCATACCAGCCCAACAGTGAGGCGTCCTCCGCCCACCTGCCTAGACATGGATCACAGACCTGAGCCACGCATCCTCGCAAGCGGTTGCGTACACACTAGTATGCCCCCCTTTGGCTGAGAGTGTTGTTTGGCCTTTTAGTCTTATTTATATTCTGATATTTGCCTTGGGTACTTAGCGCCCCTTTTTTTTGGGTCATGCACCCCCATGGGCATCCCGGCCTTGCGCACCTCATCATGGCCGCTCACCCCATTTAATCACAGTCTGCTTAACAGCTCACTCCGTGCGCAGCCAGGGACCGCGACCACTGACAGCTTGCTCTGCTCATCCTTCCTCCATCCGCAGGTAAGCACACACACATGCAACCACTGCAGCTCTGTGATCTCGTGCACCCATTTCTCGGCTGCATGTCTCACTTCAAAACGGGAGCCCAGCCTCCATTTTATACCGTCCTCCCCAAGCATGCTATCCTGCACGGGCCATCCCGCTATTCTGCCGCCTGCCCTTGAGGTTGTAATCTTAGCATCACTGATGTTTCTGTCCATTTATAAGTCATACTCAGGCCCACTTCCGCATGGAATACACACGCTTGCATCAGCCACACCTTGTTTGTGGCCATCTGTGACCTGCACGTTTCACCAACCCTCACGTGCACCTTGACCCCTGACATACTCCGAGACTTTTAAATCGTAGCCCTGTCTTTCCTTTTTTCCGCAGCCCCTCACGCTTGCGGTTGACTCTAGCATACTGATCACGCCAGCCTGTTCTACCCATATTATTCACGTCAACAGGCTTTCAAGGTAAGCTTGCTCTTACCCCTTTTTACCCTTAGTTGCTCCACCACTCTATATGGCTTAACACAGCCTCCATGTCCTTCCTACTTCCACAGGAACGGCCACTTCTAGGACCTCGGAAATACTCCAGTGTACGGCTGACACTGCCACTCCCTGAGCCACTGCGCTCCGAAGTTCCGGTAAGCACCGGTCCTTCATGTATTGATACCTCTACCTGTGCTAGTTTTCAACGAATGTGCCCACTCCTATAACACCCCGTCTGTTTATTTCAACAGACCACACAAGATACTTCCCGCCTTGGAATATCTCGTCCTGATGAAGGCCACACCATCAGAGCTCATCCAAGCTCACTTTCTGGCCGAAACACTGTCGTGTTGACTGTTATATTGTTTGCGTTGTCCTTGTTCAACCCCTCATTGTTTTGATGTATATGTGCTGACTATCACATGCTATCACCTCACTAAATCCACTGGTTTCCTTCCCAAGGACCACTGAGTGGATGTGTAAGCATTGAAAAGACGTTACAAATATTTGAAATGTGCCACTCACAAACTGGTTACTATACCTTCAAAATGTGTGAATACTGTTGTATCTTGTGTTACTCTCTAAAAACACATAAACTGCAGTTGTATTAAAAATCTAACTGCAGTACTCAGAACTGTCCTGATATATTTTTGTCAGAAGTCATTCACAGTTACTTGTACACACTTACCAAGGTGTAACCCCCATAGGTGTGTGTTCACTCTTTGTTAATCAGCCAGGTATCCTATGCCCTTGCTCAATTTTGCTCTTTAATACGTGACTACCCACCTGGGTAGAGCAAGGCATCAACCAGGTGCCCTTTTTGATAGACAATGCTTGGTTGTATGACATGAATAGTTTCTTCTCAGGTTCTTGCTTATTGAAGCAATGTATGTCAAAAGAGGTAGATGCTCCTAGTACCTCAGTGTTACACTCAGCCGTTTCATCTAGGCTTCAGGCTCTCTATTCCACCTTTTGACAGTGTGTCTTTACGAGTTTCAGGTGGTCCCTGGAAGGCACACATGCCACGTTTGGGTGCACAGTTCATTGTATGCCTTGTATGTCCTCTGCATCCAGGATTGTGCAGATGGGGGCACACCTGGAGGAGCAGAACTTGTTACGAGCATGAACATTTTCCTATTCTGCAGTAGAAGGTGAACTGTCACTATCCATGGGCTGTTCTGCCCACATTTTTTTCTCCTATTGAATTTGTCGGTAATGTTTTCTTCAATATGTGTTCCAATAAACGGTCTAACCCTTGTAAGCACAGCTGAGGTGTTGGCATTCATTTCCACTTAAATGCATGGGGTTGGCTGCAATTGAAGCTGAATGTCAAAGTATGCTATTGGTTGCTTACACTTAACTTCTGGAGTGGATGAAGCCTACAATGTATCCGTATGGGAATTTAAGACAAACATAGACGCCCTAATCACTTAAGGGGAGTAAAAAGCAAAGTGTGTCTCTTGCAATTCACATCATCATGTTTATCTCGTGCTGTATGTAACAATTTATCTGAGAAAAGAATAAACACCTACTCTAATATCAAAGTCGACCACAACTGGGAAGTTCTCAGTTGACATTACTTTCACTGAAAGCATTACCAGAGTTTTGCTCCCAGGAAACGTTCCCATTGCGGACGGCAATACATCTGTCTGTCCAGGACGACATGGCCAGGCTGGTGGATGCAGGGGGTGTTGGTGCCCTGATATTATTAGACCTATCAGCGGCTTTCGACACAGTGGCCCATCCTACCCTGCTATCCTGCCTGGCCCAAATTGGTATATATGGTCAAATATTAGACTGTTTTTTCTCCTTTCTGGCTGATAGATCTCAATCTCTTCTGCTCTCCCCTTTTCTTCTAATTTTTGTCACCTTAGCTGTGGTGTGCCTCAGGGTTCAGCTTTGTCCCCCATTCTCTTCAACATTTACATCTAGGCCTTAGTGTGCTTCATCCGCTCCTTTGGCTTCAGGTGCTATTCTTATGCTGACAACACCCAGATCCTGATCCATTTAGATCTTGCTCGGGCTGGGGTGTCATTGTGCCTTCATCAGTGCCTGACGGCCTTGGGGTAGTGGATGGGCTTAAACTGGCCGAAGTTGAATGGGGACAAAACACGGGTGTTGGTGGTGGGTTCTCCTCCTGACCCTTCACTCTGGATTGCTACCTTTGGGCCTTCTTCTTTGGGTTCTTTCCCTGTCCCTACGGCAAAGGTGAAGAAATTGGGGGTGATTTTGACAGCTACCTTGTCTATGGATGCCCAGGTATCATCTGTTTGTCACTCTGTGTTTTCTCATCTGAAAATTCTAAAAAAGGAACTTCATTTGATACCGCCATATTTGTGCCCGCCGGTTAAGGCTGAAACAGTGTCAAGTCGGTTGGAATATTGCAATTCTCTCTATCTTGCACAGCCTAAGGGCTTGATCCACTGACTACAATGCCTTCAAAATCTTGCAGCGAGGGTAGAGACAGGCTCATCTTATGGTGCCCATATTCCTCAAGTCCTACACCATTTGCAATGGCTGCCGGTTACCCAGCATATCGAATTCATGCTCTAACAGTTTTATAACACGGCACACTCCAGCCAGGGTCGCCTTCCACTGACAATGAATGTGGCACACAATAAAAACATTTTTTTTTATCTCTAATCAACAACAGGTTCTTTATTTGAGTAGACCCCGACCCTTCCTGCACCCACCTTAACCAACACCCCATTTTGCAATGGACCAGGCACCAGGCCAGTGTGTAACAATACAATATTTATTAATTTTATGGTCAATTGAAAAATCAAGCAAAATCAAACAATTGGGCAGCAGCCATGAAGGTTGTGGCAATACAAATGCAAAAATCCCTATAATACAGTTAATGCAAACTCCGAACACAATATACAGAAATCTTTAATAGCAAGCAAAAGAGAAATAGTTTTTAAAAGCAACAAATAGCACTCATGTTAAGCACTCCCAGGCAACACTCACCCCCAAACATCTGCTAACTAAATTCTTTGTGGATGGAAGGCAGTGGCAAGGAGTCAATATGAAGTGGGAAAATCAGATTTCTAATTCAGCCCACCACCCAAAGACGGGAGGCCGGAAAAGAAAATGAAAACCTCATTAATGAGCAAAACGGCATAATCGGATTTCACTTGTTACTCGCACAGCAGTTTGCAACCACAATGGCATAGCTAGGACAGAAATTGAGAGATAAGGAAGCTTACAGACTGCTAAGCAGGGCACCAAGGCAACGTGAACGCAAGGTAAGAAAATTGATTTTAGAAAAGAAAAACCAATGCAAAAGAAAACACACATACAGAATGGAGATTTGTTTCCACACGGGACTTGTGATGACAGGCAGCCACAGAAAGGGCTTGGCTGCCAAAATCGAAAATCGGTTTTCATGACAAGGAACAGATGCACATAACAGATAGAATTCTGATACAAGGGGTTACTCTTAATGGAACTACAGTTTGGGTTTTTCTACGGGACAAAGGCAAATCGGAATTTGTAGAAGGCACACAATACACGCGCACTGTTGGTTGGCACGACTTGCCCTCACTCTTTCTGGACTCCTGATTTTTGGCCTATCTCTATTGGACCTTTCCCTACTCTCTCTCCTTCGTGAGAAACCTGGGGGTGAGGTTTTCATACTCTCTTTCTATGGCGGAGCAGGTTGGTGCTGTTTGTAAATCCGGTCACTCCAAACTGCGCACTTTGCGGAAGGTTCTTCCTTTCATACCCTGTCACTTTCATGGCCCTGTGGTAGCAGCCCTTGTTCTTAGTACAGCTGCCTATTTTAACTCACTGTACTATGGCCAACTTCGCTATCTTATTAACCGCATTCAAATGCTCCAGAATGCGACGACCAGAGTGGTTCTGCGCCCTCCGGCACAAACAAACATATCACCATTCTTGAAACAGCTGCACAGGCTCCCTATTGTAAAATGGATTTGGTTTAAATCAATGTGCCATGTACATCAAGCCTTTTACAAGGGAGGAGCGGAATATCTTCAGGAAATGTTTGTTCACTATGTTCCTGCTTGCCCCCTCCTGTCCCATGCTGCCCTTCTACTTTCTG
This sequence comes from Ambystoma mexicanum, assembly GCF_040938575.1. Classification (NCBI taxonomy): domain Eukaryota; kingdom Metazoa; phylum Chordata; class Amphibia; order Caudata; family Ambystomatidae; genus Ambystoma; species Ambystoma mexicanum. The sequence goes on from NC_090936.1 coordinate 759,305,514, forward strand.
TACCCCATATCAGACGGTCACAGACTGGAGCCAGGGCTTTATCGGTGGTAGCCGCTAAGGCGTGGAATCAGCTACCTTTAGCACTTTGTGCAATCTCTAACCACTTTGCTTTCCGGCTGTCTCTGAAGACCTTCCTCTTCTGAGTGAGTGTCTGCTCTAGTATTCCTCATTCTACTGCTCAGTGCCAAGATGCCTTCGGGCGTATGTCCGCTTTTATCAATTCATGTAACATAACATACAGTGCAAACATTATGCTGCACCAATTGTAGTTTTGACTCAAATTTCACATCACAACTTGAAGACTGCAATTCCACCATCTGGAATTCTAATGTGCATTGTTTTGATTGTTTAAGAAAACATTGCAATGCCATCAATAGTTATTGCACAATCACAACAGAGCATTAGATATGACTTATTGTATGCCAAGGCAGTGGCAACTGCCATCTGATGTCTACTGTAGGTTGTGTCCTTTTGAGGATTCCAACGACCATGCTACCTGGTATTGTGCATTACTCCTTGAGGTTCTGTCACCAGTGTGCCTGCTGGAAACTTGCCAATGTGACAATAGCCGGTGATTTCGCTGCTTAGGTGGATACAGCACAGCTGATGGTGGATTTGCTCTCTACGTTGCATGTAGATCCACACATTTATTGAATGATAGCGACAAAAACATGCTGATGTCATTTTTTGATGCACTCATCAAGATCAAAGTGGATGCATTTAAGTCACATGCAGTTTCCTAGTGTCCCATAAAGTAGCAGGCACCAGCCATTGATCTAAAGCTGGGGTCCGATAGATTTGTCTGGTTGAGATTTTAGTATCTCATGTTAGTAGCCGGTGTGAAGTGATAAAATCTTTTTTTTGTTCCAAAAATAAAAAAAAACTTGATTTTGAAAGAGTGCTCTGTGACCTCCCGGCCGCACAAGGTGCATGCAGGGGCTGACATGCGTGGCCAGCCTGGAACACGGAAGCCGCGGGTAAGGAAGGTAAGTGCCTGTGTGTGTCTGTGTGTTTTTGTGTGTGTGTGATTGTGTGTGTGTGTGTGTTGAGGGGCATGTTTATAGGTGGAAGGGAGGTGATAGCACAGCAAAGGGAAGTGTGCGTGGGTTTGTGTGGGGGTTGAGGTGTGTTCATTGCATGGAAGGGAGGGGCATGCATGCGAGCAAGGGTGTTTGTGTTGTGTCTGTGTGTGTCTGTGACTGCAAGCAGAGAGTGGGGTTGGAATAGAAATGTTAATAGCAGGGAAGTGGCTGGCGTCAAAGTGGGTTGTGGGCGGCAGAAACCCTCAAGTTAAAAAGCAAGTGTGGGTGGGGGATTGGTGTTTAGAGAGGTTCAGGGGTTGAAGGCCGCACCAAATAGGCTGAAACAAATCAGTATTTGTTTGTTTGTGTGCGGCCTTCAATATTCGAAAAATCACATAGAACCTAGTAAGGTTTCATAACTAAGAGACTAAACACGTGTGTACAGGCGCGTTATAAATGGCATATCATATCCTATCGGTGAAGTATGTTCACTGCCTTGGGAGTTCTTGTTCCTGCATAGAAGCTGAGATGCGGACTGTACACAAAATATTAACCCTACCCAGAATCAAGTGTTACTGCTGTTTAACAATAATAGTATTCCTCACTTACATTTTTTCAAGTTGGATGTATTTACCCCAACTTAGTACTGCTGTGTGGAAATAACTCAAATGTGCCTTCATAAAAAATGTGCTGTGGTCAAATAAGTATGTTAATCATTTTTTTAAAAAATCAGCATTTCCTATGTCAACGAAATGTGCGTATTCTAGACACAGGCTTTCAGCTTGGAGTTTCATTCAAATAAATACATTTTCCTTTGATGTACGCTATTTACTCTTATTGATGATTCCGTTTTGTACGGTATATTTTCCTGATGCCCTAAATATTCACGAGTATGTTTCCAGACATGCTTTTCATTTTCCTGTCCATTTGCAGTCGTTCACGCTGGGCTCTGCCTTCTTTGCCCAGAGATCTCCTCGAACAATGAAATGGCCGTGAACGCCACTGCTCGTTTGCAGGCAACATTAATGAATGTAGTAACAGTCCATTAACGGAAAGGAGTGGGCTATTCTTAAGACTGCATTATATTACAGATCAGCTCACTTAGATATCTTTGCAAGCACTTGCATTCCAAGAAATAATCTTTCCGTAAATTCCTACTGCGCAACCTCCAGGATGCCAGCGAGATTCATTTTCTTAACAGGCTTTCTGTCATTAGTACAGTATGTTCTTTGGTGTTTTTCTAATCTCTCATTTTCCCTAACGATCGTTCTAATTTCATTAGTGTTGATGATGCAGACTGTTGCTCGCGCAGGTTTTCCAGGCACGGCATTATTTCCTCTAATGTCTGCCATATGCCAGTTGTTTTGCGTGGAGTTCATTTGTATTTCTCTAATTCGCTTGCCATGCTTGCTGGAGGAGAACAACAATTGGACATCTTAGTTAATGGAAGCTGTCAATCCACACGTTGATTAGGTTCTGCTGCTTCTTTAGAAGAATTATTTTCAAATAGCGAAGTGCGCCGTTTCATAACTATCCAGTTGGGCTACATGAGTCACACGCTCAAAGGGGGACAGATATCACAGTTTACATAACACGTTACGTATGACACACACGGCGTGGCAGTTTGATTAGTTGGACGTTTTAATATGAAGCATAATTAGCTTACAAAGGGAAATTGTTTCCCAAAAACGATAGTTTTGACAAAAGTGATAACTTTTTTTCTTTCCGGTTATTTGTGCATTTAATAACCTTCCAAACAATGTAAGATATGTTTAAGGTAAATAACAGTAGATTGTTATAGTAATTGACTATCTAAGCGATCTTCAAGAGTGCATTTAATTCAATAGTTATATTCATTGCTAAACTGTGGCGGATGTTGTATTGTTGCATTCAGCTTGTCAGGAAAACACACACCTAATTGCAGAAAGTAGGTTTCCGAGAGAACTCAAAACCAGGATATCCCCACAGCTTTGGTTGTCAATATAGTGTGATGAATTGGTTCCATAACAACTGTCTCCACACCCAACTCCATGCCCACTGATTTCAGATTATAGATCCATTGGCGTATGATGAATTATAAGAACCAATACTTGGTGGTCTAACATTTGTGGGTATAGTGGCGTGTGCGTGTGCGTGTGCGTGTATGTGCATGACTGCATGCATATTTGTGTGTGTGTAGCCATTCAAGAGTTTAGATCATTTGGATCTGATTTTCACCATGGTGTAAACTCTGTTGAAAAGAGCCTGACTAGCTTTGGTTCTGCTCCTCAGGCTCTTTCGTGGGGGGGGGGGGATTCCAGCTTGACCACATGATGTGTTGTTAGGCACACAGCCCATGTTTCTATCTCTCACACTGCATCTAGGGATGACTATTCAGTTTTCAAAGTCATATGTGCATGGACATATGATGGATAATGGTTATGGAGGATGCTGTGCAAAATCCGGGTTGCTGTTGTTGCTCCTGTTCTCTATAGACTCTGCCATTTGAACATGAAGAAGATCAAGCACATTCTTTTCAGAATACTACATTACCATCTACATCTCAATAGTGATGCAGGTAGAAATACAGGCTGCTATGCTGCACTGTGCGGAAAAACACAATCACATTTTCCACCGCGTGCCCTATTGCATGGGTGAAATGAGGCCAAAAAAGGGGTGAAAAATGTGACAGAGACTGGGGAGTACGATGGTGCCAAAAAGAGCCAGCCGTCAGGTGCCTTGGAATGCGGCCTTGTACCTGCAGTCCAAGCCCATGTTCCTAGCCACTTGATTGGCTGCCTCCCCCTCACCCCCAGAAAGCTTATATACAATTGTATATTAGAGAAAAATGACTGAAACAATGTTCTGTCCCAAATACTTTTTGCTAGAATACAATAAGGACCATAATCGATGGACCATTGTCCACAGTGCCCTTTCCACTCCATGGATCATTAAAAGACCCGGATGGCATGTGCACACCATCGCAAAGGGCAGGTGACCTACCCTTTTCAATTTTATATTTGAAACACTACCTCAATGCCTGCTTTCAAACAGTCACACATACATCCACCAATCACTTCCAAAAACTGATCATAGAACCCTATGACCATATAAAGCTTTCACACACCAACTGCCACTTAATCTTTTACAAATCAAATGTACTAGCGGCGTGAAGTGTTGGTTAAGTTGCTCAACCCATAGAAAGAGCACTTTTGGGCTTATAAGTTTGCCCCCACCTCCGTGGACGAATCCTCATGAATTTGCAAGAAAATAACATAGCCCCGTTAGTTTGATTCCGCAAAGTTTCTTGAGGTTTCGTGAAGGTTGGGGCAAAGTTATAGGGGCGTCTTCAAATGTGTGGCTTTTTCCCATATATGCAATGGAAAAAAAACATTTGCTCACGGCTACAGCCCAAACCGCAGGATGGATTTTCATCAAATTTATGGCAGGAGTGACGGCTTGGTCCCGAAAGTGATCTTTTGAGAATTTGGTGTAAATCAGTTCAGTATTTTTGTAAATGACCAAAAAGTAAGGTAAAAAATATGAGTGATATCTATGTTCGGTCCGCACACTCACTTCCCTGTTCGGTCTGCAGATGGGCCTCCAATTGGACCAGAGGGCATTGATGCACCCACTGACTGGATGGTGAAAAGAGTGAGGTGCATCATATTTGCTGAAGCCCCCACGCCATGTTGTATCCACGGACAGTCACGGCTGATCGCAGACATCGCAGTGGGTCTGGAAAACACATTTTGGGTTGGTGGAAAGAGGGGCTGGGAAAGGCTGGGGAATGTGGAAAAATGTTGACATGCGGCTATTTTTGTATGTGGACAAAGGCCGGGCAGGTGTCGTAGCAGCCTTTGGACACCACAGTAGTTTGCGGGCTGTGTCGTGAATAGATGGCTTGGGAAACACAAATAGAGTTATTTGGTGGGTGCAATAGGGTTTGGAAAGGGGGAGTGGAATAAAGATGATATGGAGCTGTTTCATAGGTGGAGAAATGGGTTTTCAGATGCCTCCAAGTTTGCAGTCAATTTCGAGGTCCGCAGATATCATTTCGATTGCAGGGGGTTCAGTGGGCAGATTATTGGAGGCATGGATTCAGGCCATGCCCCCAAGAATCTGACAAGTGGTAATGGCCACCTGGCCACCGCAGCAGCAATATCAGTATAGTAATCATAGGTAATGTTGTCGGAGTATGGCCAGAATCACCACAGTAGTAATATGTATATAGTAATTTTAGGTAATGTAGTCTGAGTACAAAGTGTTAGTAATAAGGAAGAATTATGTAATTGAACTGTATATGCTACTTATGATTGTAGTGCAGTTGAGGATAGTGCTCCTAGAATATGTATTTGACTATACTTGGTATGGCTAGTAGGTTTCATAGTGTTATGAAGCTGGAATCTCTGGTTTATTTTATGTGCAAAAAAAGCAATACAATTTGTTAAGCTGTATAGTTTAAAATATTTCAATATGTGAGTGTAAGTGTGATAGCATGTTTGTTTGAAGTATGTTGTGATTAAGGGAATACTTGAAATAGATAGATACCTGTTGGCATATTCTAACTACATTAGAGGTTAGACAGTGTTTTGTAGTATACAAATTGAGATGGGGTATTTAAAGTGTTTTGGAATAAAGGGTATTTTTGAAGTAGTTAGATACCTGTTAGTGTATTCTAACTAGATTGACTTTGAAAAGTACTATAGTAGTATTATGGAACTAGTTAGATGCTTGTTGGCGTATTCTAACTGTTAATGGTGCTACATTTTAGTGGATTATGGAAGTAGTTAGATGCTTGTTGGCGTATTCTCACTGTTAATGGTGGTACATTTTAGTGACTAAATTTGGGTTGAAGGAAAATTAGGCATTTGTTAAATTTCCGGTAACCTAGGTTTTGGAATAACAGAGGTATTGTTACAGTTAAACCCACCACTTCTTTGTTTAACATATGCAGTGCAGTGCCCTGAAGTGGTTGTGGCACCAGTGTAGTATACTATACCTACTGATGTGAAGGTTTTCTTTCTAAGAGATACTTGGCTGTGTGTAAAGCCTGTAAGCTTACAGTTATGTTTGGTACCATCTGCATTGTACCTTACAAGCATTAATATGATTTGTTGTCTATGTGAGTTTATTTTTACGGTGGAACGATTGAATTGAAAAAAGGGCATAATATGCCATGATTCGAATTTCTGAAGAAGCTGGTAAAATGCAATGGATTCAGAATTTGGTATGGATACATATACAAATCGCTCATTAGGGATGTAGTCTTGTGAAACCTGGTTGCAGAGAATGCATGCATATTTCCACGTGTATGAAATTTGGAAGATTTCATTCATAGGGATATTTTTGGTTTCCAGTACTTGTAATATGTAGATAAGGAATTCTTATGGATCTTCCTGTGTGTTTATGGAAAATGTTATGATTCCTGCACAGTAGTCCAATACTTGCCTTATACCCTAGACACTGTAAGTGTTGTCAGGATTATTTGTGGCATTTCAATGAAGGACAAGCATTTGCAAACCCAACTGGTCTGAGCCATTTAAGTAAACGTTGGGAACAATTGGTGGCTATTGAAAGAGAAGATTCATTGTTACCTTAGCATATCAATGTACTCCAGTTGTGTTGCTGAATTTAAATGGACTATGTTTGTTTGTGGATCTTTTGTTTGTGGATCTTTTTATGGACCTGCAGATTTCTGTGGAGAAGAGACATTTGTGGACGTGCAGTTGATTTTGTACTAGACAGTTTTGTGGTTGTATTGTTGGATGCAGAAGGAGTTGGAAGTTGCTTCTTTAGTGGTATTGCTGGGAGATCTGTTATAGATTCTTTTTGTATTGTCTTTTTAAAGGTTTCCTTTTTTGAGGTACAGTGTACATATCTAGTTAGGGGTGTGTAGTGCCCATAGCCTCTTGAATTCCAGGGTGCAAGGAATGTCACCCTTAACTTTGTTTGCATCAAAGTTAACTAGGAAGAGACCATTGTGTGTACACAGACATGAACATGCTGCTTAACACATGCCTTCTTTAAAGTCTGTGCTGCCAATGTCAATCAATGCTTGATCTAGGGTTAGACCTTGTGATTTGTAAATAGTGACACCATATGCAAGAGATACATTGGGGGTCATTCCGAGGTTGGAGATCAATGCTGGTAAAGGATTACCGGCATCGCTTACCGCTACGGGCTATTCTGACCAACCAGACCGCTATTTACGGCATCGTAAATAGCCGTCTGGGGCATGCCGAAACACACCATGCCAGCATTATCGGCATGCCGTAAACCGGAGCTTATCCCAAGTAATGCGGACATGCAAATAACAGCCTCCTGAATGCTGAAAAAGAGCTTACCGGCATGGTGTAAATAACGGCATCTCTGAGAAGGTGCAATGCACCCTGAGGTGCACACAATCAACACAGGTGGAGGCAATGGAGTGAGAGCCAGTACAAAAGGAGCACACACCACACCCCCTCCCACACCAAGATGATACCAATAGTAGTAGCATTATATGTAGCTGGAGGACCTGCTTGCAAGGCTTCAACAACAACAACAACAACAGCCCCCGCCACAGAGGAGACACAGGAGGAGAAGGGGGTGAGACAGGCCCAGCATGCCCCACCAGTGCAGCCACCGTTACCATGCCGGCAGCCCCTAATCCCTCGTATCAGAGCCACCCCCTTCAACCTAACACCTGAGCAGATCCACACCCTGTCCCGGCTTGACCGTGACACCATCACCACCATAGTGGACCTGATACACAACGACATAGTGAGCCTCATAGAAATACGCACCACCATCCCCCATCTACTGAAGGTAGTGTCTGTGCTGCACTTCCTTGCCACAGGCACCTACCAGCACACAGTGGGGCACATGCATGGCATATCACAACCCTTATTTTCCCGGATACTGAACCAAGGCTGGATGCCCTCCTCAAGCACACAAGGGACTACATATCCCTACTACGGACTCCCCAGGAGAAATCTGATACAAAAGTTGCCTTCCATGCACTGGCAGGCATGCCAAATTGTGTAGGTGCCCTTGACTGCACCCACGTGGAGTTGGTAGTCCCGCATGCCATGGAGGTGGTGTATTGCAACCACAAGCAATACCACTCCATCAATGTGCAGATGGTATGTAATGCCAGCAAAATCATCATACATTGCTGTGCCGATATCCAGGATCAACTCATGACTCTTTGGTCCTGCGGAAATCTATGCTACCACGCTTCATGGAGCGACATGCTGGATGACGTGCCTGGATGCTTGGTGAGTTGCCTGACTGGCCCACAGCAGTGCATCGGGGTTGTGAGGTGGGTGGCTGCATACTCCACCTGGGTGGGAAGGGGGGCATGCATACTCTACCTGGGTTGGAAGGTGGGGTTGCATACTCCACCTGGGAGGGAAGGGGAGAGATGCATACACCACCTGGGTGGGAAGGGGAGGGATGCATACTCCACCTGGGTGGCAATGTTGACATCAGTGCACGATGTGCACGTCACCGAACACTGTTCCCCAAAGCAACTGAAACGGCACATGACCAGCCCACATCCCACAACACATGCACCACTCATCGGCGGCCCTCACACACTGTAAGGCCATCCTGCACTATGCACTGCACATGCACTATGTTGCTGTATCCAGCATATCACCACACATGACAGTCTTCCCTGGGAGTGCATTGAATTGAGCCAGCCAGGGATACCACAGTGTGGTATGCAACCCACTCCATCAGTCCCTTGCACAGGACACATAGCGTGGCCAGAAATGGGGCAAATGCATCCAGGGACATGTGAGTGTGGGAAGAAATTACTTGCTGCCATGTGAGACTAGTACAGTTGTCCACCATGAATGTACAAATACTTACCTTCATTGCCCTCTCATGCAGTTGATGGTGGCTATCCCTTGAAGCCGTGGCTCATGACCCCTGTCCGAAACCCACAGAACAGGCACGAAGAGAACTACAATCATTCCCATACACGTACACGTGTGGTGATTGAGCAGACCTTTGGCCTGTTGAAGGCACGATTTCGCTGCCTCAGCCGGTCGTGTGGGGCACTCCTCTACAGCCATGAGAAGGTGTCCAAGATCACCATGGCATGTGTAATGCTGCACAATATGTGCATCTGTCGGAACGTGCCCATGCCCCCTGACATGGAACTGCTACCACCAGATGATGATGAAGGGGAGGAGGAAGATGTGGCAGGACATCATCAGGGTGCCGATGCACAGGAGGGACGTGCCATGCGCCAGTCATTGATTGGACAGTATTTCGGACACACAAGTCAGCAGAGGGTGTCATAATCTGAGGACATAGGGCACTGCGTGTGGGGATACATGTATACATGCACTGTTATATATTAAATGACACATGCACAATGATGAATGTCCACTCTGGTTTTTCTTTGCAGAACAACCGGTGTATTAAAAGTGAAAATGTCTAAGTGAAAAACAAACCCTCCACCACCCTCACCCCCCTCACCTCCCAACTCCCCCACACACCCTCACCCCCCCTCCAACTCCCCCCCAACTCCCCCACAGACCCTCCCTCCTACCCCCCAACTCCCCCACACAACCTCACCCCTCTCTACCCCCACAACTCCCCAACACTAGTCCCATAGGGTCCACGTAGCCCACATGTGGCTGGCAGTAAAGTCACCCTGCGCTCCCCGAGCCAGGGGGAAGCATTTCCTGGCGGCGCTGGGCATGGAGCGACCGACAGAGTGGGCTGATATGGGTGGAGTTGCTCATTAAAGGGGTGTCCTCATGCTGAGGCTGTTGGGCAGGTTGAGCAGCCTCCAGATCATTGGCTATGCGGTTGGGCACCTCACAGAGCCGGTTGGTACTGTCCGTTATTACCTGGCCCAGTGCCCTCAATTCATCACGCCACTTCTCCCTGGCCTGCCGATTGTCCTGCACAAACTCTATGATCAGGGCTGTGAGCTGCTCAGCCCACTGAGCATCTGCGGATGAGGTAGTGGCCCTGCTGGGGATCGGGCTGACATGTCCTGCCGGCACTTTGTCAAGGGAACTGGGCACAGGACTGGCATGTCCCTGTGTTGGTCCTTGGTCAGATTGCTCAAGTGTGTCGGTCTCACAGAGTCACTAAAGGAGACCTGGGGGTTAGAGTAGGCTTCAGGGGTGTGCACGACTTCAACTGTGTTGTCCTCTGTCGCTCCACAGATGAATTGGGGCTGTCCGCAACTTCGAGGGTGCCGTGGCTGCCACCTCCCCAGCCACACTTGACTCCTCAGACCGTGGCGTTGGGCATGTGTCTGCAGCCAGTGCAGGGAGGGGTGGAGGTGGGGGTGGTGCAGCTTCCACTAGCCTTGCTGGAGCTGGTGGTGTACGTCCAGGTGTTGTCTTCCTCGCTGGGAGACGGCGGCCCCTGCCTTGGCCCCTGGAAGTGCTAGGACGGTTGCTCTCCTGCTCCTCACTGTCATGCTCTCTGCCTGTGGGGCTGGAAGAGAGGGACGGCATGAGTGATGATTTGCGAGACAGCATTTATACATGGCTACAATCGCACATTCAGATATTTGTGGGTTATCGGCATTTGGGTAGGGAACGGCACATCATTCAAAATTTGGGTGGTAAATGCATGTGTATGTCGGTGTCACTCATGTTGGCTGGGTACTGTGCTGTCTAACATGCACACTGTTTACATCAACTGCCCTGTGTGCCTCATAGAATGGGCCACTTTGTGTGGTATGTGTCATATACGTTACGGCTTTGCACCTAGCATTAGCTTGGGTCTCACTTGCTTCGGCATGATTTACAGGGCGGGGGTGTGGCTGACCATGCCGTGACTCCTTGGCCAGACCTTAACAGTGACTTTTATAACATTGGCGTTGGCAGTATTGACTCTGGACACTCACCTCCATCAGTGGATGACGTTGCACCACACTCCATTTCTCCGACCCCTTTGATGGATTCGGAGCCTATCATGGCCGCACATGTCTCCTCCCACGGCATGAGTTTCATAGGCAAACCTGGGCCTCCTCCAGTCTCCAAGCCTGGTTTCTATTTGCAGAGAGGATGCTCCGCACCCTCAGCCACAGGTCGTCCCACCTTTTACGGCATTCCTTTGTGGTGCGGGGGGTGTTGCCCACAGTGCTCACCTTCTGGGCCAGATGTCTTTTTTTTAAGCACCGCCACCCTCCGCATGTCGTTGCTGAAGACAGTCTCAGCATGCTCGTGGAGGGTATCCACAAGCATTTGCAGCTCATCTGACCTGAACCGCTCCTTTCAGAGGCGGGACATTTTAACGGTGACTGTAAATAATGGTGAACGCTATTTACGGTCACCGCTAATGCCGCGTTGCTCTATGGGGGTAGTGTTCACTACGGTGCAGTTCATCCCGGTAGGGGTTTTTTCAGGCATTTTTGCAGCATGCCGCTACGTTCATTACCGGCATGGCGCAAAGTTCGTGCCCGTGAACTCGTAATTGTGCGCTTTTAGCAGTCTATTGCCAGCTTGGACGCGCTATTTGCGCCATGCCGGTAACCAACGGTACTTACCTCCAAACTCGGAATGAGGGCAATTGACATGGTCAAGAGAACAGACAGAGTTCTCTTGGTGCTTTTATATCTATTCTGTCTTTATTTTGGTTTGCATTGCGTAAGAAGTCATGCAAGTCAACCCATGAGTACTCTAGACAACTTAAAGTAACAAACCATGTGGGTGGCCCTTAGCATAAAACGTGCATCTGTATGACATTAGAACCAGTATTGTTGTGTACCACCTTTGTTTGCCAAGAGATTGATGATGCACTCATTTGTGTGGACCTTTCATCATATCTTCCTCCTTTTCCTGTAGGAAAGGGTAGAGGAAAAGGACGTGATTCACCACTTTTTTTCCATATGCTCATTGGGGATCTTTTGGCTTGATGCATTAGATATGTTTCTAATGCATCATCAATTTTGTCTTTGAGTGTAGTGGGTGAAATGTATACTGGTCTAAAATGTTGCACTAATTGGATCTGTACGTTCAAATTGGCCAATTGATGTTTAGTCTTTCATTATTTGTACGTTTCTCTTAAGTTTCCCTCTATGTTTATATCTTTGTAGTATTTATTATTTTCTTTTGGATATTGGAGGGCTTATCTAACTTTTTTACAGCCGACTAGTTGTTGCCAAATTTGTTTGTCTTTTCTTGGCACACTATTAACTAGTACAACCAAAGATTGATCCATGGATCATTGCACTCCTAGAGGTTCTACATTTTCTTTCAGTTCTAATGGAAAATATGCTACTTTGCCCTTGATATCCTTTAATAGCTCGGATGGAGGTAATTTGACAGATTTTGGTTGAAGGCGCATTATAGCTTGAAATGGGTGCAATATTTGGATAATAAGGCTCTTATAATAGTTAAGTTGTTGAAGAGCTTATTATAAGTTATTAGTGATAACACAAGATGGCATTTGGTTATTGTGAAGCTTTGTGTTACAGTACATTCAAACTGTTGAGGATCAGTTATTTTGTATTTAGTTTCTGCTGTTAGATATAAAGCTAATTGTAACCATTGGGATTTTTCATTTTATTCTTTTTATAAAATGTTCTGTGACAACAGACACACATTTAGTCTGGTATTGGAGGTATTTATTAAGATGTTAGTGTTCATGAGGTTTTCGGTAAAGTTTTCTGAAGGTACAGAATTTTCTAAGTCAACTTCAGTTCCAAAATATTTACGTTGGATGTGCTCTATTTCTTGAAGCAGTTCTTTGGCTTTTCCAAGTTGGGCAATGTTATTTAAATGTTGTAGTTCTAGAGCAACACATTTTGCATATTATAGTCGATGCCCAAGATTCTACATAGCAGAATGGTGTGTTGCTAATATTTTGATGTGGTAGAAGGTGCTTTTGCAAGCAAGAAAAAAGTGAGTAGGCAGAAGGCCCGATGCGTGCGCTTTACACGTCCCAAGACTAAAGACTAAAGATTGTGGAGTTAAGCTGAGCTGCTGTGGTCAATACTGTGTATGCCTACTCCTACACAGTAAAGGTAAGACAGTAACAATAATTCTATATTTATATTAATAATTATATATAATATTTGAATTGAATATCATTAATACATATTACAAATTAGGAGAAGCGCGATCTGCGGGTCATTGCCCTTGTTACTGCTTTTGCAAGCAGTTCCTAAAATGCAGGCTAATGAATGTCCTCACTGACCAGTGTTGCCGCATACTGGACAGGATTCCATGGTTTGTAGAGTTTTCATTCTACTTTTGTCTATTAGTTTCACATAGTGATTGAGGAATTGTTGTAAAGATGTAAAAGATTGTTGGCGTACATTACACAGTGATCTGCATGACCATTTGTACAAAGGATGGTTTGTTTGGGTGAAAGGAGCATTTGGTTTAAGGTTATTTGGGACTTTTCTTTCTATAGGGGTTTCTTTTGCCATGATGGTGTCTTCCACTAGTTCATACCATCAAACATTATTTTCTATGGCAATTGTTTTTTTGTTTTTCTTGTTTATAAGCTTCTTCATTGAAATACGGTTCTGTGTTGCTTGTGTGAAACCATTCACCATCTCAGAAGTTTGAAATGGTCTGTATATTGACACAGCACATGTTTAGAAGTACTTTTTGTAATATATTGATTAATTTAGTGTCATGATCTATGCCCTTGACCCCCTCAGGTATAACAGCCCCCTGCAACAGTGGGGCCAACGCCCTTCACACTGGCCCCAAGGGCCTTAAAACTCCATCAGAAACATACATGGAGTCAGTCCTGGCACCTTTGGCGCCAGGCTCATTATCAGGAATAAAGCAATACCAGTTTTGGACCTTAATCCATCATGGAGGCCTATTACACAGCTCAGTTCTTTAGAACCAAGCCTAGTGGTCTAGTGTTTTGGGTGTTGCTGGGCCTGGAACTACTTTGCCTGGAACTACTTTACCTGTGCTTTTTAAACCACACCCAAAATGCAGAACACGCTTCGCGTTATTCTGCACTCCTGCAGCGTAACACTCACCGTGTCCAGCTCCTGCTCATCTGCTTCTCCGGCGGCCCGAGCCTGAAGCCCTAGATGTGGATTCCATTAAAAACCTGGAAGAACAAGAACAAAATTAGCAAGCAAGAACACTTACCTGTGAAGTAACTGTCCTTGATTCCATCCTGCGCTTCGCTTACCTCACCCATCTCCGGAGTTCTACGCAACCTGCAAAGGTAAAGAAACAAGGACGGCATTAATAAAAATTCTTACCTTGGCAAGCAGTGAGTCCTGGCTCCGCGCATCAATAACTCACTGTGGTCTTCGCCATCAGATTGGCAAATCCGAAATTGTAACCATCCCTGTCAAAACAAAAAGAAACATTGGTAGGGAAAAGCGTAGTGGAGCAAGACGCCAAGAAGACAGAGAAAACAGAGGGAAGAAAGAGACAGAATAAAGACGGAAAAGACATTATAACTCAACTGGAAGACAGCAAGCAGAGTCGTAGTCACAGCCAGGACCAGGGCACACAGACCAGTGAAGCAACTAGGTCCACGGAACGCCCACAGCAACCATGCGCCCCTACACAGAGGCGCAGGACAGAGAGTTCAACGCACAAAAACCTAAGGTGAGCAATAACCCCAAGGGAGGGGATGTGGACCAGAGGGAGGTGGGAGTTGACCCATCACAGAACCAGTATCTTAACCCTCCATTCTCCTGTTATAGGTGCTACCCAACCTCTGGCACATAACCAAGTAAAGAGCAGTACAGGATAGCGCTTAGAGCTCCATCCAGTATTGTGTGGCACCCCTGTGGAAACCAGATGAGCGTAACATTTAGTTAGTGGTTTCATTTTGTTTAAAATCAATATAAACCATTTTCTCTTTAGTAGAAAGGCTCTGTCCATTAAAACTTGCAGGATTAGTTTTGTGTGGTAGTTTATAAGGGTTGATTGTGACTTTTCAGCTGTTTTCATAAGATTGTGAAGGACTCTATGATGGAACATGTTCTGTAACATACATACACCATGCAGCTATAAATGCAGATATGTATTATTTAGCTTTCTTCAAAATGCTTCCAAAAATAAATATATCTTGTGTTGTGCAGAGGAAAAGACGGTAGCAGGAGTTTTGATAGTAGGAGTTGTGAGAGGATTGAAACTGGCCATGGCAATGTCTTTCAGAAGGCAGAGTGGGTGGAGTTTGAGGGCCTCTTGGGTCCATTGGTTGAAGGTGCATGCTCAGCACAAAAAAGCGAGGCACAACGTCAATAAATCTGTGTGTGCTTTTCTGCGAGATGTTGGTATGGCATTGTTTCATAATGAGAACATTAAATTTGATATTGTCAACATTTTTCTGAGAGATGGAATCAATCTCAGGAGGATAGGTCAGGGGCAACGTGCTTACCTTGGAAGCAAGATGACGCAGAGCAACACAGGTTCGATCCCCGGGTCCACACTTAGAGGCCTGTGGGTATTAAGCACGTTATAATTATCCTCTCATATCATATCATAATCTAACTGATCTAGTGATCTGATTTTTCTGGAAAACATTCAAAATGAGCAGTTTTTTTGAAAGTGAGAAGAAATATGTAAATTCAGTGAAATGTGTCTTAGTTCTGTTTGTAAAACCAAAAAGGTAAACAAATATATAAGGCTAAAACACAAAAAAAATGATCTTTTAACCTTTTAAGTGCCATGGGTATTTCCCCCCAGTGCCAAGGGCTTTGTTGGTGATTTCGGTATGTGGCCATTTAATGCCGTGTAAGTTTTTTGTTACATGAGATATCTCGGCCAAATTTGTCCCCTTTTTTCCCTCATGTAGGCGGTCGTAACACCACCCGGGAATCCTAGGTTGCTGAAGGGGGTTGAGAGAAATTAAAGAAAAAGAACGAACATTTTTGTTTTCTTTTCAAATGATGTACAAAGAAGCCTGCAGTTTTTTCCTTGTAAGAGCTAGCAACAAATGGGTTGCTGTGCTGAATTCTCCAATAACCTGGCTTTTAGGAACAGTTTGAGTGGAAACAAAAAAACTGTTGTGTGAGAGATAGGCGATTGTGGCCATTTTTGCCAATTGGGCATGCATGGACGGAATGGAAGAAAACTGTAGGAAAGCCGAATTGGAGGACAGAAAGGCATACATTTCTGAAAAGTAGACCAAATTCCAAGTTTAGGAATGGGTGATTTGCGCAGGTTGGGCAACAACTATGTAGGGGCAAATGCCATAGATTGGTGAAAAAGAGGGAAGATGACCGGAAAAAAAAGGTATGTGGTGGACATGGTTGGCTTGGTACGGCAATGGTTCTATGAATTTTGAGAAAAACAATGCTCTGCTGCATTCCCCTGACTCTTGCAGTTATGAAAGCACACATTTTTTGTAGTGTTTCATGAAACAAGCATTACCACAAGCCAAACACTGAGCCATGCTACACAGAGTTTTATGCTTACGGTCTGAACAGACATAATTAGCATGTATAAATCAGGAAAACCAATGTGGTGAGGAATTGCAAGCATACATTTTTTGAAAGAGCAAAGGCAGACCTTTTCAAGGGTAGGTGACTTGTGCAGGTTACACAAGTGTATGGTGCCTAAAGCAGTGACTAAATGTAGGGCACATTTTTAAATTAAAGTTGTGTGACAAAGGGCACCAGCAAATGGGTTGAAACGTTATGAAAACTGGACAAACACAACAAATGTCATACCTTCCTGCTTTCCCACAGGTGTCCCGATGAAAACGGTACCTCACATGTGTGGGTGCACCTACCTGGGCGCCAAGGGGAAAGCCGAAAACACCCCCAACCTCAAGTCTTTTCAGACAGCTGAATTTCACGATTTTTCCTACCAGGCACACCAGACAGATATGGGCTTCGGGTATCCAAGCCACCAAGGAAAACAGGGAACCCCATGCATTTCCGAAAATAGGACACCCGTGGGAATCCGCAGAGGTCTGACTTGCGCAGGTCGGCCTAGAATGTATTACCCAGAAACCCCAGTAAATTCCGAAATGTGGCAAAAAACCCCACATTTTCTGCACATTTCACTCGGCTCACCCACCAAAACACGGCGCTAACAACACATGGCCTATCGTCCCGCGTTCCCACGGGTGTCCAGATGAAAATGGTATATAATATGTGTGGGTGCACCTACCTGTGCGCCAAGGGGAAAGCCTAAAAGACCCCTAACCCCAAGTCTGTTCCGACAGCTAAATTTAATGATTTTTCCAGACGGGCACACCATACAGATATGGGCCTCGGGTGTCCAAGCCACCAAGGAAAACAGGGAACCCCATGCATTTCCAAAAAGATGGACCCTCGTGGCAATCGGCAGAGGTCTGACTTGCGCAAATCGGCCCAGAATTTATTACCCAGAAAGCCCGGCAAAGTCCGAAATGTGGCGAAAAAAACACATTTTCCACACATTTCACTCGGCTCGCCCACCAAAACATGCCTCCAGCAACACATGGCCTACTGTCCCGCGTTCCCACTGGTGTCCCTATGAAAATGGTACCTAACATGTGTGGGTGCACCTACCTGAGCGCCAAGGGGAAAGCCTAAAAGACCCCTAACCCCAAGTCTGTTCTGACAGCATAATTTCACGATTTTTCCAGATGGGCACACCCTACAGGTATGGGCCTCGGGTGTCCAAGCCACCAAGAAAAACAGTGAACCCCATGCATTTCCGAAAAGAGGACACCCGTGGGAATCCGCAGAGGTGTGACCTGTACAAATCGGTCCCGAATGTATCGCCCAGAAAGCCTGGCAAAATCTGAAATGTGGCGAAAAAAAAACAATTTTCCACACATTTCACTCGGCTCACCCACTGAAACACGCTGACTACAACACATGGCCTGCTGTCCCGCATTCCCACAGGTGTCCCGATGAAAATGGTACCTCACATGTGTGGGTGCACCTACCGGGGGTGCAAAAGGAAATGGGTAACCCACTGGTAACCCAAAGCCTTTTGGCACAGCATATTTTGTTCATGTGGGCAACCTACAGATTGAGGCTTAGGGTGTCGAAGCCAGCAAAGAAAACGGGGAACCCCATGCATTTCCGAAAAGAGGACATCCGTGGGAATCCACAGAGGTCTGCCTTGCGCAAATTGCCCCAGTTTTTATTAGGCACAATCCCTGACAAAGTGTGATATTTGGTGGGGAAAAAACACAATGTTCACTTTGTCTGGGGTTCAGGGTTATAAATTCTGACCCGCTTCGCGCAAATCAGACCTCTGTGCATTCCCACCAGTGTCCTCTTTTCGGAAATGCCTGGGGTTCCCTGTTTTCCTTGCTGGCTTAGACACCCTAGGCTCAAATCTGTAGGTTGCCCACATGAACAAAATGTGCTGGTGGTTACCAGTGGGTTACCCTTTTACTTTTGCTCGCCTTAAGGTGCACCAACACATGTGAGGTACCGTTTTCGTTGGGACACCTGTGGGAACGTGGGAAGGTATGATATCTGTTGTTGGTGACGTGTTTTGGTGACTGGACAGAGGGAAATGTCTCTGAAATTGGCTGGAAATAAAGAACATTCTCAGACATTTCGCTTTGGCCACCCACCGAAACACACAGCCAACAACACATGGCCTACCTTCCCGCATCCCCACACATGTCCCGATGAAAACAGTACCTCACATGTGTGGGTGCACCTACCTGGTGCACAAAAGGAAAAGGGTAACCCACTGGTAACCCCAAGTGTTCGGCAAAGCACATTTTGTTCATGTGGGCAACCTACAGATTTGGGCCTCGGGTGTCGAAGCCAGCAAGGAAAACAGGGAACCCCATGCATTTCCCAAAAGAGGACACCCGTGGGAATCCACAAAGGTCTGATTTACATAAATCGGCCCAGAATGTATTACCCAGAACCCCGGGCAAAGACTCACATGGGAGAAGGGTGCACAAGGCCAGGGATATTACCGCCAACTTTGCTGGAGCCCTGGCTGCCCTGCGTTACAGCTTCTCCCCACTAGCGAGTGCTGGCAGTGTGCCAGTACCTCCACAAAGGGAAAAGCTGTAATGCAGCCCAGCTGCAACTCAACGACCGTTGGAGGTGATGTCCCTGGCCTTGGAGTTCATGTACCATATGGGTGTACCGTCCCCTAAGCACAGCAGCAGCTCCAGGGAGCCCCAGCAGGATTCCCATTCCTCCCCGGAGGTGACATCTGTAACATAGCAAAGCCAGAGGTGGAGCCTGGTCTTGCAGGCGGACAACCCACATGGGAGGGATCCGCTCCCAGGTAAACAGCAATGTTCTGCTGGCATGGGGGGCAATTTGTGGCCTGCCCCTGCAATTGTGTCCCAGCCCACCAACATATCTGCCCAGACGGCTCATTCCCACCCACACCACCAACAATCCAGGCCCAGTCTCACCCACCCCACTGACAGTGGGCCCTACCCATAGAATAATAAAGAAAACAGTACTCACATAACGTTGCAGCTGCTTGCGTAGAAAAAGCTGTAAAGAAAACAAAAAACATGTGTTACCTACGGTCAAACCAGCAAAAACAAATAAATACTTTTCAGGCATACCCCCCCTTGCAAGCCATCCCTGGTGGTCTACTGAACCTCCCCCCCCCCCAGTGAATACCCATTTGCCATTTCCTACGGACAGATATCTGCCCCCAGGGAGGCCTGCATGAGGTGCCCCGCCACCCATTTGGCCTGAGGGGGGAGAGGGCCACCAAAAATTGTGGGACAGGCCCCTCAGTGGGTGGGGTAGTAAGGTTTGGGCACCGCGGGGACAGATTGGCACACCAATGTGCCCCTCTGCGCCAAGGCAAGTTTGCTAAACAAAGAAAAAAATTGAAAATGGCAGGCTGCCCTTTAGGGGGGCTGAGGGGCACCCTACACCGCTGGGGAATTTTCTAATGTGAAGGGGGTGCACCTCTTCACCCCCATCCCAATTGGAGGGGTGGCACATCTTATGTAGCCCTCCAGGGGCAGATCAGGGGGGGCTGTCCTGTACTCCTCCTTGGGGTCAGGCATCCCTTCCTAGGAGCAGATATCTGGGCCCAGGGTGGGCTGCATGACATGGCACTCACTCCATTGCGGGTGGGGGGAGGGGGTCACTGCCCCATCCCGTTAGAAAATTCCACGTCCCTTTGTGGTGCACCACAGCCCCCCCTAAAATGTGTTCCACCATTTTCACTTTTTTTGCTTGGGTAACCCAACTCCCCTTGGCGCAGAGGGGCACATTGGTGTGTCAATCTGGCCCCAGGGTGTCCAAACCTTACTGCCCCACCTACTGGGGGGTCTGTTCCTCAATTTTTGGTGACCCTCTCCCCGCTCACCCCAAATGGGTGGCGGGGGCACCTCATGCAGGCCTCCCTGGACTTCCTACAAACGGCTGCGTGAGGTCCCTCTATTTGGGGTGTGGAGGGAGGGCCACTAGGGTGAAAGGTGCAAGAAGAACAGTGATCAAAATCATTACTTAGTTCATCTAATTTTTTAGGCAAGTTCATGATTTAATGATTTACAGTTGGGGATAGGGCTTCTCTTTGTGATTTTGGGTATCATGGATAATTAAACTGGGGCATGGTTTCTTCATGAAAACCATATACTATAAGAAAAACTGAAATTATTATCTTAGTAAGGTGTGTACAAAATACATTATTTGTTTACACTAAAAAATGTATTATATACAATTGGAGAGATTTTATCGTCACTCATTTCTTCTTTTGGGAAGTTCTCCTCTAACCACTCGAGTGTGCTTACCATTTCTGTTAGAGAAAAAAAATGCTTCTGCCTTATAACACATATTTATATAATTAAAGCTAATAATAGAGAAATAAATACAATGCACTTACTATTTAGTGAAAATGTGTTGTCCTATAAGCACTTAGTGTTTCTCAATTTGCATGAAGAGTTGTAGGCCGAAGGCCTGTTTCTGCGCCTGTGACCCCACTCCGACGCACACGCCAAGGGAAGAGGGCAGGAGCCCTTTCCCCCTGCCAGAAGCGGCATCCACATCTCGGATCCGTGCCGCATCACAGCCACAGCATACAGGCGCCTGCCTGACCCTGTCTCACTACCCTGCCTGACATTGGTTTGCCGGGCGCAACGCGGCATGAAAACAAGGCTGAGCCTCGATAACCTGCATTAAATCGAATTCTGCATCTTCCGGCAGGCGGACGCCGGCGGCCACACGAAGGCCATACAAAGGCCTGTTCCTGCGCCTGTTCTGAGCACTCTGGGCCTGGGCCACAGACGCTGCCCCTCTAAAGTTGTGAAATGAGAAGGCTCCAAAACTATCCTTACCCCTCTGCATAACTGTCCTGGACCTCAATTTTATCATTTATCCACTATCGAGGCGCCACTGTCGATCTAGGGCAACCACGCACCCGCATTTCCATCTGGCCATAGCCCTGGAGCACAAGTGGCAAGAATCCCATCTGAGATCACTGAAGCTGCTCCATGAACTTCAATCTGTGCTTAGAGCTAAGAACTATGGACTACAATGCGCAGAGTCCTACCACACGGAAGACAGAGCAATCGTAAGTCACCACCGCTGCTGCAAATGTTAATGCATAGAATCGCCTTAGCCAGCACCGAGATAGCCTGCCTCCACTGTGATAGCCTGCATCCACTGTGTTAGCCTGCCTCCATTGTGACTGCCTGCCTCCACTGTGTTAGCCTGCCTCCATTGTGACTGCCTGCCTCCACTGTGTTAGCCTGTCTCCATTGTGACTGCCTGCCTCCACTGTGTTAGCCTGCCTCCACTGTGTTAGCCTGCCTCCATTGTGACTGCCTGCCTCCACTGTGTTAGCCTGCCTCCATTGTGACTGCCTGCCTCCACTGTGTTAGCCTGCCTTCATTGTGACTGCCTGCCTCCACTGTGTTATCCTGCCTCCATTGTGACTGCCTGCCTCCACTGTGTTAGCCTGCCTCCATTGTGACTGCCTGCCTCCACTGTGTTAGCCTGCCTCCATTGTGACTGCCTGCCTCCACTGTGTTAGCCTGCCTCCATTGTGACTGCCTGCCTCCACTGTGTTAGCCTGCCTTCATTGTGACTGCCTGCCTCCACTGTGTTATCCTGCCTCCATTGTGACTGCCTGCCTCCACTGTGTTAGCCTGCCTCCATTGTGACTGCCTGCCTCCACTGTGTTAGCCTGCCTCCATTGTGACTGCCTGCCTCCACTGTGTTAGCCTGCTTCCATTGTGATAGCCTGTATCCACTGTGTTAGTTTGCCCCTTGTATCTAACTCACGCCCAGTATGTTCTCCTCGCACCTCCACACCTGCCTATTATGTGCGCTACTAACCCTCATGATCACACTACTCAGCCACAACAGAGACCACACTCTCGCCCAACATTCACAGAGACACCCAACTATAATGGACCGTATGCGCACGCCCACACCTCTACCACAACTCACGGCACTGACACCAGACGCGAACCTCAGATTAGGCAGACTCAGAGCCCGCACAGCTCCCTTCATACACCAGGCCAATACTGCACACATAACACTCAGAAATTACAGACTCAGCTCACGTACCACGAAAGTTAGTACACCACACCATCAAAGGAACTCTACCTCATACCATAGGAGTAAGTCCACAATCATTATACCCAGCAGTAATCCCTGCGCCCCTACTAACGATACCACCACACCAAATCCTCGTACCATGCGACCTCAGAACTCCGGCCATATTCCATACAAGTGCGCTCTCCTCAATGTTAGATCCCTCAATGCCCACGCCATAGAAGTATATGACCTACTTACCTCCAATAACTTAGACATACTGGCCATTACCGAGACATGGCTTCACCAAGCGTCCGGCCCTGCCATCGCTCTAGCCCTACCTACAGGGTATGCCATCATCAGACAAGATAGAATGACCAAAACAGGAGGGGGGGTTGCCCTTATACACAAGGAAACCCTACCCATTAGAACCATACCTCATCAAGAGGACGGAAATGTTGACATCCTTTCTATCAAACTAGCACCATCTCCTAACTATACTATTAATATCCATACTATCTACCGTCCACCTGGCCCCTCCACCAACTTCCAAGGCCAAATTAACCACCTCGTAGGAAACAACATTAAGAAATCCACGAAGTCACTCTTTTTAGTAGACTTAAACTTAGGACTCAACAACCTCAAGGACAAAGCTGCCCTAACTCTAGCCAAGGACCTCCACAACCTAGGATTCTCCCGAAAAATCGTAGCGCCCACTCACGCCAAAGGGCGCACCCTAGACTGGATCTCTGACCACAACTGCGACATAGTAATCACCGCCAACACCAGCCTCCCGTGGACAGACCACAACCTCATCCTATTCGATATCCCCTGCACTGTAAGCAGTAGAATGCCCACCAAAGCTGCGGCTACTCTAGCCAGAAGTGCCAAAAAACTCACAGCAGCTAATATCAGTGCACTACTCAACGTGCCCTGTCTAAATCCCCCTTTCTCATCAGACCCTAATACACTCGCTGAAATATTTAAAGACTCTATCACAAGGGCAGTCAACACTGCCGCCCCCTTAGAAAGCAAAAAAGAGAAAAAATCCTTCCACTCCAACTCTTGGTTCTCAGAGGATCTCCAAGCGATGCGCACAGACAAACGCCAAGCGCTCAAGAACTGGCAACGTAATCCCTGCGACAACACAAAAGATATATTCAAAACAATAGCCAAAAAATACAAAGAGGCCATCTTCCGAGCCAAATCCGAAGCCTACAACCAACGCATCATGGCGGCCAACTCTCAATCTAAAGAGCTATTCTGTATCTTTAAAGAACTAACCATACCGCCCACCTGCGCAGACGAGATCATCAAGGACGAGGCCTGGTGCACAGGCATACAAACAGCCATGCTAGGAAAAAATAAACCTCCTCCAAAAAAAGATATCACTCCATTACAACTCCTTACCTAAGCAAATTTCACACACACAAATGAAACATAGTGTCAAAGCCAACAACATACCCAAGTTCACTTTCACTGAAATCACCAAAACTGGTGTCATCAACATCCTCAAACTCTGTAAGGGTGACATATGCCCCCCAAAAATCATCAAAGAATGTGCTGAGCAGCTCGCTCCTCTCCTCACTGCGTTCATCAACGCATCATTTAGGTCAGGCATAGTCCCAGACACCCTCAAATTGGCCTGGGTGCGCCCCCTCCTAAAAAAACCCACACTTGACCCCACAAACCCTAACAACTATCGCCCCATAACCACAGTCCCATTCCTTCTAAAATTACTTGACAAAGCCGCACATATACAGATCCAACACTACCTAGAATCCAACGCAATTCTAGGCAAAAGGCAATCTGGATTCCGTAAGGGACACGGAACTGAAACCGCCCTTCTAGACCTAAAAAATGAAATTACTAACATCCTCGACAGGGGCAAGCCTGCCCTCCTCCTCCTCCTCGACCTATCAGCAGCATTTGACCTAGTAGATCATGACACTCTCACCAATCATCTAACACAAGCAGCACACTTTTCTAAGGACGCGGCCTCATGGGTAACTTCCTTCCTGCAAGGCAGAGCTATGAAAGTCTTCTCCAACACAGCTCATGCTGCGCCATCCATCATCCACTGTGGGGTTCCTCAAGGCTCCTGCACGGCCCCTACGCTATACAACCTCTTTACTAAGCCCCTATTCGACAAACTGGACGCTATGGGGATCACTTACATGAACTACGCTGACGACACGCATATACTCCTGCCCCTGACTGGTAACTATCATCAAGACTCCACCTCCCTCCAACTAATCTACTCCACCATACAAGCCTGGATGGCCACCAACGGACTCTGCTTGAATGGGGACAAAACTGAAATCCTCATTTTAGGCCAGAAGCCGACCCTTGCCAACCTTAACCCACTTTACACTAACTTTAGCATAGACAACTGCACTATCCCAGTCCTATCATCAGTTAAAACACTAGGAGTTCACATAGATGCCAAGTAAGTAATGGATAAACAAGTAAGCGCAATCGTCTCGCATCAGCATTGAGCACTAAACTCATCAATGCTATAAAACCGTTCCTAACAAAAGAAAACTGCCTGTCCATCGCAAGAGCCACAATTGGAGCCAAACTGGACTACTGCAACGCGCTCCTTGCCGGCACCTCCAAGAACAACCTAGCAAGGCTCCAAACCACCCAAAATAATGCTCTTAGAGCAGCACTCAGCATACCTAAAAGAGAGCACATCACCAAGCCAGGAAAGCCGTCCATTGGCTCCCAGTCAAGGATAGGATTGCTTTCAAAATCCTCACCACAACGCATAAATGCATCATCCTCACAGCACCATCCTACCTATCTGACACACTGGGCCTCATTAGGACCCTGGCGGTAAGGGGTTTGCGCCAGCGTTAGCTGCGCCGACCCCTTACCGCCAACTACGAGTTCCCAGAGCGCCATGGTCACTTTTCCGCCCGCTTTTTGCGGGCGTAAAAATCCATGGCGCTATGGGACCTCGGTGTTAATTACGCCACCGTAGTGTACGGTGGCGTAATTAACACCTTCCCCACTCCCATTGAGCCCTATGGGGCCGAAATGGGAATGGGGAAGGGTAAATGGGTCAATGGGGACTTACCGCCCCGCCGACCTCGGAATGGGGCGGTAAGTCCGCCATCCGCCATGGCGTAAAGGGACTTTGCGCCATGGCGGAAAAGTCCGCCGATGGCGGAAAAAATCCGCCAGGGTCGTAATGAGGCCCACTGTCTAGATCCCAATCCACAAGACCAACCAGATCCACATACACCAACCGTGTCACTATACCACGCATAAATAGATCCAAGGCAGGAGGTATAGGCTTCCCATACCTGGCACCCAAGCTTTGGAACACACTGCCCACCAACCTCAGAGCAGAATCATCCCTCCTCTCCTTTCGGAAACAACTTAAAACTGCTCTCTTCAACTAACTTGTGCACCTGACCACCTCTGTGTTCTCTATGTACATACACTTAAGCATAACCACTGTGTTCTCTATGTACATATACTTAAGCATAACCATTGCCCAATGTAACCAAGGGTACAACTGCTTGTAACTAAGTTTAAGAAACACTGTAACCAGCGCCACGATGCCTTCGGTCTGATGTGCGCTTAACAAATGTGAATAAATAAATAAAAAAATTAATAAATAAATAGTGAGGAGATTATATGAAGTGTACAGTTATGGTTTGTGATCGGTAATGTGTTTTTTAAATAAAAAATAATGAGTATTTTTAAAGTAAATGTTTGTACAAAAAGGTATATTTGTTTGTCGTAAATATTAGTTATCATTTCATGTACATCTGTTTGTTGTCTGAAGTGTACACTTTTTTTTAGTCTCCCCTATGAATCTGAGCTTTGTTAATGCTGTCTGATGTCCCGAGCTACCAAAGTGTCCATGGGCTTCATATCTGCCACGGGCCGAGGGGTATAATATAAGGAACTTGTTGCAACAAAAAAAAACATGAAATTCAGGAGTGAAAACACTTTGTTAAAGGGAACACTATGGTTACAAGTAAAACCAAAAACTCTTGAAATTCACCAGTCAGGGTACGCTAAGCAACCATAACTCATGCCACCTCCCTTCACTGCTAAGACTAACACCCAGAACATCAAGGATGACATCCCAAATGTCATTGATGACATCACCAATGAAATCACCTATGAAATTAATTTTGATTAAATGTCTGTAAAAGGGGTTGGGTTTATAATGTTATTAACACAATGTCAGGCGTGATTGTGAGACCTATCATGAACTACTGACTGTATTAAAGAATGTACACATCTGAACAAAATATGACATTGGAGTGTTGTTAATACAGGAACCTAATCATACATAGACATAGGCAATGGCTGCAGCATACACAATAGAAGTACACTATTTTTAATCTGGTAATTTTGCACAGTAAATAATGAATGGTACCTAATCAGAGTTGTGTGTAATGATAAACATGGAATAAATAGCTAATAGCAAATAATGTAAGACTTACTACATACTTGTGTTAGTACAAACAATATATATCAAGACCTACAATGCATACAAATCGAGGCACATACAGGGAAACTTCAGCAAGGAGGAAAGAAACAACACCACAAAACATGACAGTAACATTAGACTTCTTCATCAAGTACACAAGTGAATTGTGTGTTTGAAGCTTGGTTATTTGCCCATATATGTGTACCGTAAACTGAGACCAAATCCTAAGGAAAGTGCCATAACATCATACAACAAGGTTAATGTCTACATAAGTAAGACCTTTTGATTTTTCAAATTGTCTTCATCAGTGAACAAAGCCATGTGGCCTAAATATGTCAGTGAACAAAAAGAAGTGTCCCAGATATGTGATGTCTTCAGTGATGTCATCAATGACGTTTGTGATGTCATCATTGATGTTTTGGATGTTAGTCTTAGCAGTGCCCGTAGGTGGCGCGAGTTAAGTTTGCTTAGTGTACCATAATCGGTGAATTTCAAGGGTTTTCGGTTTTACTTGTAACCATAATGTCCCTTTAACATTTTTTCAGAGAATTTCATGGGTTTTGGTTAGTCCAACTTAACCATAACATCCTTTTAACAAACCTTTTTCAGTGAATATATATATAAACCCAGAAAAAAACAAACTTTAGTTGAAGTGCAGTTACGATGAGTAAACTTACAGAGGGCATGACAAATTAATATGATATAACAAAACATTAGTTGAAGTGCAGTTAAGGTATGTAAACTTAACACAACAAAACCCTTGATATCCGGAACATTGAAAAACTCAGGACCGGATTAACTTGGTGCATTCCTGTTTATCTCCATTTTGTATGGCATTGTGAATTCCTTCTCTTATAATATATGTATGTGATATTGGGCTTTGCAACAGGAAAGTGCTAAGTTAAGATGGCCCTGAGTTTCCTAGTTCATTTAATCTCAAGGATTTTGTTGCGTTAAGGTTACTCACTTTAACTGCACTTCAACTAAAGATTTTACTTGAATTTTAAGGGTTTTGTTATGCCCTTATTTTTTTTCATGCCCACTGTATATTTTTCGGCACAACCAGCCACAACTGTATATTGCTCAGCGCCACTGCCCATGGCCTTTGGGCATGGCAAGTGGCCAATGCCTTTAACAGTGCCTACTGTATATTTTTCAGTGTCATTGGCCATGGCCTTCAGCCATGCCTAATGAATATTTTTCAGTGCCACTTACTAGTCACTAGCCATGGCCATTGGCTGTGCCCACTGTATTTTTTAAATCACTCCCTGCTCACTAGCCATGGCCTTTGGCCGTACCCACTCTCTATTTAATTTAACATTACAGCCCTTGGCCGTGCCTACTCTCAATTCTTTTTTAACACTAACAAGTCACACTACCAGGACTTCAGCCATTTGAAAAACTACCAAGCCACTGGCCACCCTAAATTCAGCATAGTGAGTTCCATAGGAAATCAAAAACATAATTGCTAATAACTTTTGACTTGTGCAATGGATTTGGCTGAAAATGTGCAGAAAGTTCGGACACACGGTTGCCCTAGACTGGATAGTTCTCTTAAAAAATTAAAAAAGTTATTAAGGAAACAAAAAAGCACTTTCGGCCTACTCCCCATTCATTTTTCCATGTACAAAAAAATAGGTCAATTTTTGCTCAAAATTATAGCTACATCCCCATGATGCATTCCTGAATGAAGATTTTCAGTAAGGAAAAAGACAAAATCTTTTTTGTTTTCATTGCGAGAGATAACCGAGGTTACACCCTCGGTTATCAGAAAAATTAAAGACATACAAATGCCATTTGCAGGGCAGAAAATGATCAAATGCCATTAGTCAAGATGTGGGGGAGGCAAGATGACACTAACTGAAATTTGGAAGTTGGAGGTGGGCTAGGGGCAGAATTTGCAACACAATGCTTTGCCATACCCTCAGGTATTGAAAGCATAACTGTGGCTATCCAACTTCACAGATCAAACTGCGCAACAGAAACAACGAGTTTTGGGCGGATTGGGGGGAGCAGGCACAGATAATGGGGGCACTTGATGAGTGCCTTCGAGGGTAAAAATGCATGTTTTTGTTTGCCGTGGGTATAACTACAAATAACCAAGGGTATAGCAAAGGGTATCTGTAATTCATTACAATGTAACTACAGTTATAGAAGAAAAGTTGTAAATAAACAAAGCAATTGTATAATTTTACAGCTGCAGTGGCGTTGGCCATGGCAAGTGGCTGGTAGCCTTTTAAACAGCTGAAGGCCTGGTAGTGTTCTAAAATATGAAATGGGCATGGGCGAAGGCCATGGTTAGTGGCCAGTTTGAGTTAAAAAAGTAGAGAGTAGGCACGGGTGAAGGCTTTAGTGTTCAAGAACAATAGAGAGAGGGTTCAGCCAAAGGCCAGGGCTAGTGAGCATGGGGTGATTTAAAATATACATTGGGCACAGCCAAAGGCTGTGCCTGCTGGCCATGATTAGTGGCCAGTTTGTGTTTTAATATATACAATGGGCATGATCTTCTGCCGTGGCCACTGGCCATGGCCTTTAGACATGGCCAGTTGCTCTGAAATATATACAGTAACCACGGCCGAAGGACATGACTAGTGGCACCCAAAAAAATACAGTAGGCACGGACAGCTGAAGGCCATGGCTAATGGCATCCAAAAATATATAGTGGGCATGAAATAAATGATGGTATAACAAAAAGTTTTAAAGAAACAATATATATATTTTATTTTACAGCTACAGTGGCGTTGGGAATGATAAACCAGTGGGATGTGGCTACGTTTTAATCAGTTTTAGTGCTGGTAGTGTTTTAAAATATAAAGTGATCACGGTCAAAGACCATGACAAGTTTCCTGTCAGTGTTACAAAAAATAGAGAATAGGTACGGCAAAAGGCCACAGTGTTGAATCAAATAGATAGTGGGCACGGCCAAAGGCCATGGCTAGTGAGCAAGGAGTGATTTAAGGAATACAGTGGGCAAGGCTGAACGCAAACTTTAGTGGGCAGTTAGTGTTTTAAAATATTCAATGGGCACAGCTGAAGGCTTTGGCCATGGTCTGTGGTAGCAGAAAATATACAATGAGCACTGCCTCGGCCATGGCCTGTGGCTGCAAAACAGGTCGTACAGACTGATCGTGCCCACTAGTCATTCAGCAAAATGTGAAGTGCAGGACCAGCTTTATTTGGCTGGACTATCCAGGACTGGATGATGGCTAGGTAATCATGAAGTTGAATGATGTCCTGCATTCTATTTACTCTCATGTACAACTGAGTATCGTCCACGTATTGGTGAATGGTTATATTGAGCTCTTTGAGGAGAGAGCCCAAAGGCTCCATGTTAAGGTTAACAAGGATTGGTGAGAGAATGGAGCCTTAGGGGGCTCTGCAGGAGACCTTGAGTTGGTTAGAATTCAACAATTTCATTTGAACAGCCTGGTGCCAACCTGAGAGGTAGGAGGTCAACCAATTCAGGACAGAGCCCGAGAATCTCATCCTCTCAGCTAGGAGGGAGAAAAGGATGCAGTGGTAGACAGTGTTCAATTCAGCCGAGAGGTCAAGGAGGACAAGGAGGCATGAGTCACCCTTAGCTATGGATGGATGGTGACTGTCTTGATGCTACACTTGGGGCAGAACCCAGACTGCAAGTCATTTAGGAGGTGGAGTTGTTCGATTCTGGCAAGAAGTTGTGAAGCAACTTTTTTACACAATGTTGCCAATAAACGCGAGGTTCGTAATGGGCTAGTAGTTGGCTCGGTCGTCTGGGTCTAGGGCTGTTTTTTTCAAATAAGGTCGTATGAGACCCGTTTTAAGGGTGTCTAGGAATGATCCGTCTGTGAGGGATACATTGATGATGCTGAAGAGCACATTGAGTGCCGGGCCCGTCAATTGTTAAATGAAGGGGCCGGAATTATATCATCAAAGTAAGAAGTATGTTTGTTAGAGAGACAATCATATCTAGGATTTCCGGGGGAAGAGAGGAGAGAATTCAGTCCAGAGGGGCAGTGTACATGCTGGGGTGCAGGGAAAGCTAATGCTGTGAGAGGTGGATTTGATGGTCTCTCTGAGTTTGTATATTTTGTCAATAAGCAATGTGTTGAATCCATCACAATTTCCCTAAATTGCTGGTATCTCGAGGTGAGGGTTTTGTACAATGCTATACAACTTTATACAGTGCTTTGCTCCTGTTGGAGGCTGCCGCAATGGTGGTGGACAAGTAAGCAGCATTGGCCTCTGTAATCAGAATACTGGGGTTTGCGCTGAGAGATTTGATGTTGGTGTGGTCTCCTGAGTTATGTTTTTGTGTCACTGTTTCTCTGGGGCTCTGATTGAGCATTTGTTGGAGGCTAGCTCCGGGAGTACCATGGGGTGGATATTTTGTTCTTTGGCCAGCTAGATTTTAGAGGGGCATGAGTGTCCACCAGTTTCATAGCAGAGTTTCTGAATAATTCCAGGAGGCCTGCGGCATTTCCTCTGGTGGGGAAGTCTGCACATTTTGCTTCCATGTCATTGACAAGGAACGGTTCTAATGAGTGGCATTGAATGAGGGGGCGTAGGTGACTTATAATGAGATGATGGCATGGTCAGATGAGTCAAGTGGCATAGGGCCTGCACAGGTCTAGGGTGTTGCCTTTGTTGTGCGTGGGGCAGAGGCCAATTTCCTTAAGGTCAGTGGAAGCAGTCAGTGTGAAATGCATGCTCTGATTGTGCTTATCAGCCTGTGTCTCATGGATGTTAAAATCACCAAAAAAGACATTACTAGAATGTGCTAATTTGGCAGAGGAGAGTAAGTTGGAGATGTCTGCAATGAAATAGTCACTCTTGTGAGGTGGTTTGTAGATGAGGTGGAAGTTGATGGATTCCTTGTGTGATAGAGGGAGCCGGAAGGTGAGTGATTCAAATTAGTTTGTTGTGGGATAGGGTGTGATGGAGCATGGCCAATTGCTTCAATGGATGATTGCCACTCAGCCTTATGCCCTTACTGGCCAGTCGGCATGTTGGATGCAGTAGCCTTGGGGTAGGATGGCATCAAAAACATGTGGGGAGGATGGGGTAAACCATGATTTAGTGATGAATAGAGCATCAAGGTTGTTTTACAAGATGAGATCAGTGAACTCTGCAACATGCACGACTGATGAGCGAGCATTCATCAACATGAGAGGGCATGTGCACGTGATCTGTGTCTGTTGGATGGGGCAAGGGCAATATTGATGAGGTTTGCTAGGGTAGGTTGCTGGGGCTGCATAGGGCACTTAGCCATTCAAACCCTAATGAGTATGATGACTGGCTGTGGAGGGAGGAGACACATTGTGATGTCTTTTGGTGAGTAGCAGTGATTAGTTTGTAGGTGAAATTACGTTTAGCGGACCAGGTGCTTTGCCCTATTGGGCTTGAATAGGCAGAAACAGGTGAGTTCCTTGTCTTCGCCCATCATTTGCTGAGAACGCTGGCGATGAGGACGTCTAAGGAGGACTGATTAAATAGGTGATGGGTGGAGCAACTGAGTGGCAGGGCCTACTCAATGCTGCCTGCCTGCAGCTGGCCTAGTACCTATGAGTAGAGGGCTGGAAGGTGTGAAAACTGGAGATGAGGGCAGAGCAACTGAGTGGCAGGGCCTGGTCATGTGTCCAGCAGCCTACTTAATGCTGTCTGTATGGAGCTGGCATAGAGTCATTAAGTAGAGTCTTGGAAGGTGTGAAGACTGGAGGTGGCCAGGGCATTGAAGTGGCAGGTCCTGGCCACGTGACCAGCAGCCTACTCAATGCTGTCTGCCTGCACCTGGGCTAGAGTCCTTAAGTGGAAGCCTGAAAGGTGTGGAAACTGGAGGTGGGTGGAGCAACTGAGTGCCAGGGAAAGGTCATGTGACAAGCTGCCTACTTAGGGTTGTCTGCATAGAAGTGGCATAGAATCCTTAAGTCAATGCTTTGAACATGTGAAAAGTGGAGATGGTCGGGGCAACTGAGTGTTAGGGCCTGGTCACTTGATCAGTAGTCTACTCAATGCTGTCTCCCTGCAGCTGGCCTAGAGTCCTTAAGTAGACTTGGAAGGTGCGAAAACTGGAGATAGGTAGAGCAACTGAGTGGCAGGGTCTGAATCACATGACCAGCATACTACACAATGCTGTCGGCCTGCAGCTGGCCTAGCACCCTTGAGTAGAGGCCTGGAAGGTGTGAAAACTGGAGATGAGGGCAGAACAACTGAGTGGCAGGGGCTGGTCACGTGACCAGCAACCTACTTAATGCTTTTTGTATGGAGCTGGCATAGAGTCAATAAGTAGAGTCTTGGAAGGTGTGAAGACTGGAGGTGGGCGGGCAATGGAGTGGCAAGGCCTGGTCATGTGACCAGCAGCCTACCCTATGCTGTCTGTATGGGGATGACCTAGAGTCCTTAAGTAGAGGCTTGGAAGATGCAAGAAAACTGGAAGTGGGTGGAGCAACTGAGTGGCAGGGCCTAGTCCCGTAACCAGCAGCCTACTCAATGCTGTCTGCCTGTAGCTGGCCTAGAGTTCTTAAGTAGAATCCTGAAAGGTGTGGAAACTGGAGGTGGATGGAGCAACTGAGTGGCAGGGAAAGATCATGTGACCAGCTGCCTACTTAAGATGTCTGCATGGTGCTGGCATAGAGTCCTTAAGTAGAGGATTGGAATGTGTGAAAACTGGAGGTGTGCTGAGCAAATGAGTGGCAGGGCCTGGTCATGTGGCCTGCAGCCTACCGAATGTTGTCTGTCTGGAGCTGGCCTAGAGTCCTCCAGTAGAGGCTTGGAAGGCGTGAAAACCGGAGGTGGGTTAAGCAACTGAGTGCCAGAGCCTAATAACATGACCATCAGCTTTCTCAATGCTGTATCTATGTATCTATAAAATGTACATTTCCCAAACGTCTCCAATATGTATGAAAATTCACATTAGTAAATCTAGAAATGTGCATCTTCATGTATATATTTTATAAATCGATATATATATATATATATATATATATATATATATATATATATATACACCAGTTTTTGTACATTTCAGATATTACATGTACACTAATTGTGTATATAAATATAGCTGAGTCTTAAAACTAGTGATGTAAATATGTGGTGCACACAAATGTGTAGCATAATTGTGCATGTGGAAGAGTGTGTGGCCATGGCAAATGTATGTGGGGTGAGTGGCATAAAACTGAAAATCGTAAGAGTGCATGAACTAAGCGCACCTGGATTAAGAGTGTGTGGCATACGAGGGTTTGGCATAAGGCGTTTAAGTGTTTGGTGTGTAAATGTCTAGCATGTGATAAAATGGCATATGAGTGTATGGTTCATGAGTGTATGGAATATCATTGCTTGTTGTATGAGTAGCCTAATAAAGCTTGGTAAATCTAATATAAGAAAAATGTCCTATACACCTCTTATACAATTTGAATGTTCACAAGTCACTAATGACTGACATGATTGTGAGTTTTGTGCATTACAAGGCATATACAAGATTGCCATTTCCTACATGCATGAAATGCACATCTCCCTTAAACATACAAAAAATCACATTAATCAGTCCAGACTCATACATGTACATGTATGCTGCATACAGGCACAGCTACGCGCACATTTCATATAGAACATCCATTCTGCACATGTCTGAAATAGAGATAAATCATAAGGCTTGAATATCTGAAAATTGGCCAACTGGATTTTTTTAAATGTTCTTAGGACACCATATTGGGATGAGCTTTAGGTACATTCCAAAAGTCTTGAAAATTGAAGTGGACAATTTAGAGACATGTAGCTCGAAAACCTGTTTTTTTTGTTGAATGGCGAATCCCCACTGAAAAGTGTTGAAAACTAAAACAAAATATATGAGCCTTTTGATGAAAAATTCAGATTCTTTCCAAGTAGAGGGAATGCCTCCAAACTATATACAATTCATCTTAGCCTTAACTATGATATGCACTAGCATAATCGCATAGTATATTGATAATGAATGTGTATACAGAAATGATTTATGTTTTTGTTAGTATCTCTGCGATGCTGACTGCAATGTATTATTTAATTATCTTCATATGTAGATCAATCAATCATGTTACATGTCACTGCCTCCCTCTAATATTCGGATGCACGTTCGTTCAGAAATCTACTTTACTGATGCATATGCATTGGTCATGTTTGGCTGGTACCATTTGAAGAATGCTGATGCTGTGCTGTTTAGAGAATGCCTTGTGCTTTTCTGATAGCAATGTATTGTTTTCATGTGTGGGTTGTGCAAGTGGGTCAATAAGAAAAGTATGCTTAATTAATTTGACAAACCTACTTATCTACATACAAAGCATGTTTATGTCTTCGGGATTCTGTGTTACAGGGACGTATGTCACATGTATTTGCTGTAACAGGATACAAGCATGTATGTTCCTATACTGGGGAGATTTGTGTTTCACATTTGAGAGTTAA
The DNA here is from genome assembly GCF_040938575.1 of Ambystoma mexicanum. Taxonomy (NCBI): domain Eukaryota; kingdom Metazoa; phylum Chordata; class Amphibia; order Caudata; family Ambystomatidae; genus Ambystoma; species Ambystoma mexicanum. The sequence goes on from NC_090936.1 coordinate 759,340,768, forward strand.
ATTATAACACATTCTATGCACATGTAACCGGATTCGTGAGATGTGATGAAGGACATTGGGCACCACACTACTGTTCACTTACTTTTCCAAATAACACAAGCATAGGCCGACAATTCTTTTGTGGCTTCGTTTGGCATTATATTATACTGTGAGTGGTTTCCACCAGGATTTAGAGTACTTTAGCCAAGGTCTTCTCTTGTTGCATGTGCCCATGTGTTACACGACCTATGTGGTTTTCTGTTCCACATTCTTCTGTGCCCATAGTTCCTCCCACTTGCGCTTTGTTTTTTTTGTTTTTTTGCAGCAAAGATTTGCAGTTTTTTTTTTCATACGAATCCATGTTTAACTTTATAATATCCGTTTCTACGCACTGTAGTAATATCTATGATTTGTGTCCAATGTACTGGTCTCAAAGTTTTAATTAAAAACTTTGAAGGGGTGAGCGATCCCTTCTGACATTCAAACGTGGGCAGAGTCAGCTTGTCCCATTTCAATGGCAAGAACTTACCCCAAAGATATCCACCAATAGTTTAAAATACACATGCTAAAAGAAATAAAAATCATTGTTTTCTTACTGAAACTACCGCTATTTTTAGTTACATATTCATTGCAAAGGTCAAAGCTGTTAGCTTGCCAGTGCTTGCCTGTGCGTGTGCATTGTGCTTTTTTGCTTGTGCTTTGTCAGTGTTTGTGTGCCAGGCTTGCCAGTGCTTGTGCATGTTCAATAATGTTGAGTGAAACATACAGGAGCAGAGGGCCACTTTTAAGTGTTTTGAAATGTAAAGTGCGCAGATGGTAGCACTTTGTTTTGCACCTCCATGCAAATGGTCACCTCAGTGCAATTGTAATCCTTCCTATCACATAGTGTTATGTGTAAATCACAGGCAAAAGCATCCTTACAGCTTAGTTTTCCACCATGTCATTGAAAAGGTATAAATGCTTCCAGCAGTGTGGGAGGCATTTACAGTGGATTTCTATGCAATTCTCCTGTTTTTAATTGTGTAAAGGGCAGGCAAATTCTTTAGAAATCGGTTGTATTACGGTCATATGAAAAACAGGAACAAGGGGTGGATGTGATACATCTGCACCAGTCGCCAACTCTGCATGATAAATAAATGTAAATCCTGTGGTTCGGAAAATGTAATAAAAAATGCACACCGTCACTTTCAGTGACACTTTTTCACTCAGTGGATTTGCAAAATAATCCCTGCATTACTACGCAGAAAAATTAAAAGTTCTTTGATAATAGACTACATATTTGCATGTGCATAATAACATATGTAAATAGCCCTGAGGCAATCATTGAAGAAAAACAGGGTATTTTATTATATTGCTCTATAAGCTATCATTCACTGAACATTGTTGCTGCCACAACTTTTACTTTCATTTTACAAAAAGTTGTAGATCCATACATCACTTTATTGATTGTGCTATCCTTCAATTTAATTGCACATCAGACATAACAATCATTTAGATGTTGGCACATTAGAAAGGATTCAGAAGAATTATTCTTGTTTTTCGCATTATTTCAATACATAACATGAAGAATGGACCAGGCATATCACAATCCAAGAAAGCACATCAATTAAAATTCAAACATATTCAACGTCAGAAAGAGAGACAATTAAGAAGAGGGAAGTGCAACGTGAAACAGAAAAAACATGTGAAACAAACATCATCTAAACGCATCTTTTTTGATGCTGTACATGTGTGCAACAAATATTTCCTTTTATTCCACAGTAATTTTTCGGAAACAGTAACATTTGAACTACTGCAGTTGCCACATCCATAACACTATGGGCCTCATTACGACCCTGGCGGATGGACCATGGTGCTAATAGCACCATGGTCCATGCAGGTAACTTTCCGACTCCGCCATGGCGGAATGGGGAATTACCACCCCATTCCGAGGTTGGCGGAGTGGTAATTCCCCATGCCGCCATGGCCCTTCCCCATTCCCATTTTTGCCCCATAGGGCATAATGGGAATGGGGAAGGCGCTAAGTATGGTGCCGCAAATTGCGGCACTGTACTTAGCACCAAGGTCCCTTTGCGGCATGGTTTTTAACGCCTGCAAAGAGCAGGCGTTAAAATCACCATCCCGCAAAGGGACCTTGTAATCAGGCATTAAGGGTTGGCGCCGTTTATGGCGCCGTAAAACCCTTAACGCCTGACTCGTAATGAGGCCCAATGTGTCATAAAAGCAAGTTGTTTGTCTCTAAGAATATACATATCTTTCAAGCGTATCTGTAGTTGTGAAACAACACACTGGGCCTCATTACAAGGGTGGCGCTCCCGTAATGAAGGGTGCCGGTACGGGACTGGCACCCTTCATTACGGGAGCGCCGAATACGAGGTACCCTTTGCGGGACCCGGACCAGATGTTTGGTAATACCGGACGTCTGGTCCCAGTCCCGCGAGGGGAAGAGGGAGGTAATAACAGGCCACTTGTGATGTGCCCGTTATTACCTCCCTCCCCATTCCCATTGAGCCCTATGGGGGCTCAAATGGGAATGGGGAATGGTTCCTGCAAGGAGGAATTACCCGGACCTGCAAGGTGGAATGATCTGGTAAGTCCCCATTGCAGGAACCCGGTAATGAAGCCCGGTCTCGAGGCAGCCATGGTGCTAATAGCACCATGGCTACCTCGAAACTCGTAATGAGGCCATTGTTCACATTTGTTTGCCAGTGAGGATCCTGTGGTATTGGTGATTAATTAATGTAGAATTAGAGAGCATACTTTTATTTACATTCTTGATTTAGTATGTATGGGGTGGGGTTTGCTCTAAAAATCATTTACTATGTAATTATTGCAGTGAATTCCTAAGAAAATGCTGTAATTAGGTGTAGAGGAAATTGGTTGCACACTCAATCAAGATCATTTTGGTAAGTCAACCATGAGAGAACCAATGTGCAAAAACCTGTTGCAAAAGGTATTGTATCAGTTTTATCATTCTGGTGCATTTTAGTTTTTGGCAGGTAAATCAAGTAGCAGAAAAGAAAATGATTTTTTCAAACTGATCCAGATGTTTTGCCTTCCCTAAAAAAACTGTCGACTAACATAACATGTTCGTGCTGACGTCAATTCATAGGGTTTCTATGGAATCCCCCTTTTTTCAGTACATTCTAAAAGTAAGTATTTTCCATAGGAATTAATGGTAAATGTCAGTGACATTTAAAACTGTAGACAAATACATTCCCCTTCACAGGCTGCTGACGGTGTCCGGACATTTCATCGACAACAATTGGTCGACGGGACATTTAGTCGACGTAATTTCGTCGAAAACCAAATGGTCGATTTTTTTAAACATTTATATATTTATTTTTAAGGTTGTAGTTTAGAGAAAAAAAGGTTTTTTTTTAGAAAAAAAGGGGTTCAGGGGGGACCCCTCCCCAAAAAAAGGGTAAAAAAAAAAAAAATTCGACCATTTGGTTTTCGACGAAATTGGTTCGACCATTTGTCCAGTCGACCATTTTTTTCGATGAAATGTCTGGTAACCGCTGCTGACATTCCCCTGTTTATAGTACCTACTAAAAGTTGCTGAGATCCGTAGGTTTACATTGTAAAAGTCTCCAGCAGGCATACATACAGGAGTCCTTTAAATGTATTTGCACTATGAAGTGCACTGAACCTTCCATATGAAGCATATTATCCTGTGATTGTTCCAGTTGTTCTTGGATGATGATGCATAGTATGATGTCTGATAATGCCTGCCTCACCTAAGAACAATCTGACCTGTGGATTCCGTCAAAGCCTTTTAATATCTCTTTTGCACTACTCATTGATGTTCTCACTCTGCTTATAACTAGATGCCAAAGATACCCAATTACGCATCAAAGCATCAGAGGAAAAAATCACATTTCTACCTCTCCATTTTTCCATAAACAAGCACCTGCCTGGATGCAAGGAAGCTGAACACAGCTGAAATACAAGTGTGTCTTCTTTGAGTTGCAATGCAGAAAATCATCACACCATTCCCTCAGTCTTTGAGCAAACTATATTTATTGAGTTAAAAGTGATGCTTTTTGAAGCGACCCTACAATCTCAGTTTATGACAGTAATAAGAAAGTGTATGTATCAACTGTGTAAACTGAAACAAATGATTGCAAAGGGCCCTAATAGTGCACAACACACACAACTCTCAGTTTGACAATGTGAATGTTGTATAGTATAATCTGGTCTCCTGTGATATTTACCAAATGACATCAGCTCAAAATTATTCTTGTCATGTAGTCTATGTACTCTGGTGTCGGGAGGTAGGGCAGGGGAGGCTCATGTGAAGTTCAATTTAAAATCAACTAATATGCTCTGAAATGCCAGCTCAGTGAAGCATGGTTTCTACCTTGTTCCAAATAATATCCAATACTTCCTCAGCTGCACCCACCCCAAGGAGTGTCAACAATTTCCCCTACTGGTCTCTCCTCCTTTTTTAACTCAACTCCAAAGGGGGACGACTGATCAAATTTCAGCCCAAAAGACCTAGATTGCCTTGCCCACTGAACACCAGAGAGCCTGTTCACTAACCCGCTTTAGGACACAAACAGTATCTTAACTGTTCGTGTAGCATCGTATATGGTGGAACAGTCACAATGTCTCATAAAATAGTACATTTCATGGCAGGGCACTAACTGAATAGATCAAACAATTAATTAGATTTCATATTTAGAAATGAATGGATAAACAGACCTATGCTGAAAAAAGTAAAAACATCCAGAAAGTGATATAATCAATTATCACACATTTCCAGATAGAAGGTAGAAGATCCAACATTGAATTTAGCATTATTTAATATTACCAACATTCTGGAGTAAAAGTATTGGAAAACAACCCAAGGATTTAAGGGTCAACAAACATAACCATGTTAGATTTAGAGATGTGATGACAGATGGCCCTTTGTACCTTGACAAATTTGGGGTTATTTGTGAAAATTTAAAATTGCTCTGATAGCATCATCAATGCACTTCCATGTGAATTGTTGTCCCGTCCATGCATGTTTTCTTGTGCATTATGAAGTAAAACAAATGTGTGTTAAGACAGCCGAATTCATTATATCACACGTTAATACTTCATTTTGCAAATACATTAAGAGGCCTACCACAATGTTCAATTGTGTTAGGCATTTACAATGAATTCCTGTGTAGCATGCCTACTTTTGACATTTACTGAAAACTGGAGAGTAGGATTTATTTGTCCAGTGTTAAATTCCACTTAGTAGTCGAACATTTCCAGCAGGCAGGAATAAGGAAATTTCTGACAGCTGTCTGGGGTGCCAGTAGCAAATAGCTTCCTGCACTGGTCTTACGTGCAGGACATGGTCCCCTTCAACCACTGTTGAAAATCCTCACACCAGAAACTCAAAAGTGAGGAATCTATATCATATATGGGCAGAATCATAACCTGAGTGTGCACAGGCAGTGATTAAGGCTCACAGAAGGGAACAAGTGGCTAACCAACATTGTTTTGCCAACACTCTAGGCAGGGCTGTAATCAGCATAACATTGGGCACAATGATGGTGTAAAGCGAGGTATTTTGTAGAAGTGGCGTAACAACAACTTTCTTGGAATTGACAGTTGATCTTGAATACAAAGCAGATATGAAAAAGCAAGGTAATGTTTTGGGGAAAAAGTATGCAGGTTTGTCTTTTTGTTGTGCTTAATGGCCTTTCTGTCTGCCTCAATGTCCACCAGTTGATGTAGTATAGTTCCTTTTTGTGGCTATTACTAGTAGCCATTTGCCATGTTCTGACCATGTTCTGATTTATTAAGATCAGTATGTGTATTTAAGAAATCTGAAATAAACCAACCATCGGACGGTAATTGTGAATTAGAGCCAGTTTATTTATATATTTATAAAGGCAATCAAAGAGTCAGAATCACTCAAAGGTGGACATTTGGGAAATCATTTGTTAGGCACTGAAGTAGTTGCTGTATGGTTTAATTCCCATGTTCCTCCGATAGCTGTTGTTTCATAATATTTCAATGTTTTACGCTGCAAAAATACAAACTTCTGTACAAACATATTTTTGTGACAGTACTGCACAAAAAGGACCAAACAAAAATATGCATCTTTTATTGGAAATTGAGTTTGTTGAGAGTTTACTTGCTTTAATATCTGTAGTGTAGACACAAAAAGGAATTCTTATCGCGTATTTCTTTTGCGAGGGTGTTCCAAGTTTTTGCTGCCAGGTGGGAGAATGACGACCCTTCACATTTTTTTCTTGTGAATGGTTTCGGTTCTAGGCAATTGTCGTGGCTTGATCTGAGTGATCTTGTCAGTAGGTAAATGTTTTTTTTTTTTATTCTTTTGTAGGAATTCTGCTCCTTGAACGTGGATTGCATGGGGATAGCAAGGGGTCTCATGGTGAGTCAGAGGAGAATACTTGAGAAGTGGCAAAGGGAGAGGAACAGTCACACAGGAATTTCACTGACTGAACAGAATTTAGGGCTGCTGGTTTTGGAAGGCAGGGACTGGAGTGGGTAGAGGGCGACAGCAGACATAGGTTGCTCAAAAACAGATGTTTACCTGATGATTCAGCCCTTGCTCTGAGCAACATGATTATATTTACCCAGAGCCCCGGGTGCTAAAGGAAGAGAACCAGGAAAATGCACTGTAAATAGATTCTAGAAAGTCACGGTAATTACGGGTATTTTAACTTATTAAAGGTCGAAATTGAGACCCTACTTATTACTGATTGGTCCATGTGGTAACTGTATTGTATCTACTCTCTTCCTAACCTGTGCTTTTCTTCCTGAATGGTTGATTGATTTTGTGCCTGATATATTAATATTACCAACTGACATTTCATTGGGTTACCACTTGATTGATTTGGTAAGAGGAGAAAAATGGGGAAATATCTAATGCTATTTCCTAAACTAATCATCAGTCACGTGAGGCAAAGGCTGGTATTTACTACTCTATAACATCAATGTGGTATGCATCCCCATTACAAACAGAAAACCTAATTTGTTTTTAAGTAAACCTTGGAAGATACATGATGAAAACGTTAAAATGTCAAGATGTTATCCTGTTATGGTGTGGTGAAGATTTGTGAAAATAGCAAGTTACCTCAAGTCTTGGTTTTCAGTTTGTTTATTGCAGTAAAAACGATATTCCAAAAATCGGACACTTGTATTTAATTGCAATCTAATCCTATATGCAAATGGAATGCAGTACATACAGCCCAAAGCACAAAAATAAAACATTACATTGAGGTGTGAGATGCTGAGAACATACTCATATTTTTCAGAAGGTATTAACGGTTGAAGAAGACTGCATAATGCAATTGCTGTTGCAACAAGGTTGGGCTGGGTCAAGGACTAAGGGTTTTCATTATTTAAAAAAAAAATTAAAAAATGTTGGTATATATCCATTCTCTTTGATATGTAATTGTTTATGTTTAATGGATTCTGCTACAGACAATATATGTAATTGATTGATTGGTTGATTGACTGATAGCATGAGTAAAACCCCAAAACGTCACGCTCTTAAAACATGACAAGAGTTACAGTATAGCTGACCTATTCTCTTTGTCAATTTATTCACAGCATGGCAAAACTGGTCCTGTTTTATTCAATACATTGTAACAATGTTCTTTAAAAACAAATGATCCCCTTTGACAATCACAGGTCATCATGAAAAGATGCACAGTTTTTTTTTTTCTACGAAATTCCTACTGGTAGTCTGCAGAACATCTTGTTTCATGTTGACGCTGGGCAACTTCTCAGCTTTAATTATATTAATATCATATGATTTGTCAATGCAATTAGACACCATCCTGTACCATTTCTCTAATGCAATTCACAATGTTCAGATAGCTTATTTAGTGTTTGTTATTTAGCTTCATTCATTTGATCAACAAGCAAATTCACAGATTTTCGACCGAGCATTCAGTGGCAACTGCATAATTAATGTTATAGTTCAGTAGACTTTGGAACCCTGCTCATAAGGCTTGGCTGATGTATTAAAAATAATATGTAGAACATCAGAAACTTATTTTTGTCATGTCAAAAAGCAGTCATGTTATAGAAGAAAAAGATCCAACAATGTTCTGATTTTTCAGTTTGTGTCCCTACATCAATGAGTATCTGAGGTAAGGTGTGAAAGCAGGAGTAGGACACCAACTTTTCCACTCCTCAGTGGCTGGCAATATCCTCCTGTCTTCTCTAAATGGACTAGTTCCTACGCAACCAAAACATTTGTGTCTGTAATCCCATTCTCTTATTATCAACCAAAGGAAATGTGCATTGGCTAGGACTGAGAGAACTGAAAGTCCACTGTGTTATCGGCAGTACAAATTCCTCTACTCCGAGCAGTGTGCATTGTGAAAAATGAAGTCACATGACATACTGGGTAGATCAGTGCCATTGTCTTTTGACTAAGGAAGGGTGGGTGGCCTGGGATGCTTATGTATGTGTCTAAGGATCTTCATCTATGGTAAAGGTCAGCGGAAGGTGGAATATGTTGTCTATGGGCCTTATTACCAGAATCCCACTAAAAACGGGCCCCTTACCGGCATGGAGTAAGTAGCGGGTCTGTGCTCATTTGACGCCGCTATTAGCGGCTGATTACGAGTGTGCGAGCACGCATGAACCCCCATGCCGGTAATAGCCATACCGACATGTCGCTAAACGCCCTCCAACCCCCGATAGCGGCATTACGGAACCCGCCGATACTGCCTCCGCCTAGGAGGCACCCCTTAATATCGACCCGGTAATAACATCATGCTAATACCGGGCTCGTAATACCGGACCCGGAAGTAACGTCATAGCGTCTGAACGGGAAATGCGCCGGTGGCCATTTTTAAAAACACAATCCATTGCAATCCTCCCAAACCACCAGTGTTGCACAGGAGAGACCAGGGCCTTTGAAAACAATATGACTAAGGCAACCCGAAAATCCAACCCCTGCCTGCGCAAGAAGCGTTTATCTGATGAGGAACTTAACATGTTGGCAGATATCCTTGCTGCCCATGCTGAGGAGATCAACACACATATCCTCAAAAGGGAGGCACAGCAGAGGAAGAAGGAGATCTGGGAGGAGGTAGCCCGCAAGGTGACTGCAGTCGGCACCACCCCACGGACAGTCAAAGACTGCAAGAAAAGGTGGGATGACCTCCACCTTAAGGTCCGCAACATCCTGGCCAGCAATCGGAGGGAGGCCATGGCCACAGGCGGGGGTGCCCACTCCCTGATCAAACTAATGCACTGGGAGGAGACATGCAGTGCCACCATCCAGATGGAGTCTATCGAGGGCTTCGGGGAGATGGAGACGGGTGCCGCAACATCTGGAGATGGAGGTGAGTGACCCTGCAGACCCCAGTAGGGCAAACAATGATGTAGCACAAGTGATCTGGAATAGAGGCTAGGCAAGGCAATGCATGTCCCAACACACACACATCAACATATCGATGTCCAGATGGAGGGCCAACCCTGCCACACTGAAATGCATGCTGAGTGCCAATCCCATTACCAACAGACAGCCAACACACAGGGACCATTCCCACATCATACATCACACAAACCCCAATACAACGGCATGTCACCTGCCATGCAGCATTGCCGAATTGAGACGTCATGGCTAATGCCAAAATTCCCCCCTTCAAACTACCCTGTGCGACACAACTGTAAGATATGAATGCATGATAAATGAAAAACTCCACAGCACCATCTAATGCATCTTGCATGTAACAACATCACTGATGCCCTGCATCTCTTCTACCCCCTAGGTACCGATGGAGAAGATGGCATTGAAGACGCAGCCTCAAGGCCATCCACGTCCCGGGCCAAACCACCTGCCACTGACAAAACCACCTCTGGGGCAGCTTTGCGGCCCACTGCACAAGCCAGGGTGAGTGCCAAAACCATGCCGGCACATGAGGGCCCCATATCTACGGATGGGACTGGAAGCACAGAGCTGCCAACAACAGTGGAAGGGGAGGCCAGTGGCACCCATTCTGCTGCAACAAGTTTTGTGGGTGAGGCAGCAGCCAAAGCCCCACTGACTGACATTGACAATGGAGTGGAGGAGTACCAAGAAGGATTAATCCATGTGGCACGTCCACACACACCAAGCCCCCTATCCACCCCCCAACCCCACACTCAGGCCACACTCTCCAGCCCCATTGCGGATCCTGCACTGCACAGTTCTGACCTCAGCACCACCCCCGAGGCCAGCCCTGCAATTGCACTCCCAGCCGCATCACCCTCAACCGCTGCTGCTCCCACTGACTTTGAGGCACGGCTATCAAGGGTGGAGGCAAGGCAGGACCGGGGGCCATCACACAGGTCCTGAACGCCATATTGCAACACATGCAGCAGCACCCAACTGGCATCAGCCATGCCAATCACTACGGCATCCACCCCATCCACCACACCCACATCCTCTGCACCCTCCAGCCCTGTGCGACTGACAAGGCAGAGTGCGAGGCAGTCCGAAATGCTGCCCCTGGACACAAAGAAAGCACATAAATAGTGTGGGTCAACAATGTGAGTGAGGGAGATGGTGTTGGTGGTGTATAGGTGAATAAGGGGGAGTTCATTGGGGGGTATGGGGAGTTCATTGGGGGTATGGGGAGTTTTGGTGTGTTGGGGGGCAGCGGGGAGGGCATGTGAGTGGTGGAGGGGTGAACCACTTTTCTTTAGTTTACATTAATTCACCCGTTGTGTAAAAAATCATTCAATGCCCGGACATTGTTCATATCGTGTGTATTCATTTTATTCATGGCAGTGCACAGTGCCCAACTCCCGACATACCCTGTGTGCATGTCCACATGGACCCAGTGCTCAGTGTAGCACTGACATATATCCAGCAACGTCCCTGTGGTTCAGAAGTATTTGTCAATCAGTGATTGGCGTACAGCACTGCCATCTTGGCCATCCCGTACTGGCAGGGGTGCTGCTTCTCCTCCATCTTCTTCCTCACCATCCTCACCCGGTGAATGCATGTCAATGTCAGGTGGCAGTGGTACATTTCTACGGATGCACATGTTGTGCAGCATGACACAGGCCATGGTGATCTTTGCCACCTTCTCAGGCTTATAAAGGAGTGCTCCACCAGACCTGCTTAGGCAGCGGAACTGCGCCTTCAACAGGCCAAAGGCCTGCTCAATAACGACACGGCACGGTATGAACCCGATTGTACTCCTCTTAATGGCTGTTCCGCGGGTTCTGCACAGGAGTAAGTAGCCACGGCTTCAAGGGATATCCTCCATCACCTGCATGGGAGTACAAAGAGGTCTGTGTTAGTCATTCTGAGCTGCCACCTTCAGGATTCACAGCCATGGCCACAGCTATTTGCTGTTGACATGCACATGTCCCTGTACGTATGCACAAAGATTTTTCGGATGGATTGTGTAGTGCTATATGGTCTGCTAGTCTGGATGGCGTTGTACAGATGATGCAGGGGGTTGGCTTGCATGCTGATGCGGATGTATTGTGGATGCGAAACGATTCCTTGCCTCCCATTATTGAAGTGTATGCTACTCTGTGCCTAATCACACTATCGACATTGGAATAGTTGTAATCGCGTTTAGTCATGCATTGCTTTACATACCCATGGTGGCCTGGTTGTGCGTCTTACATGTTGTCATTGATGTATGGCAATGGTCCAATGCGTGGCAGTGATGTGTCATGTTCGGGTTGGGAGGTTCAGGTCAGAAGTGTTTGGCTCTGAGTGCATTGTCGACTCATCCCCCATTCCCACCCAGATATTATGCACCCCCACCCATTCCCACACAGGTGGAGTATGCATCCCCCCATTCCCGCCCAGGTGGAGTATGCATCCCCCCACATCGCAACCCTGATGCACTGCCATGGGCCAGTCAGGCCACTCACCAAGCAGCCAGGCACGTCTTCCAGCATGTCGCTCCATGTGACGGGGTAGCGTGGAGTTATGCAGCACCATGGCATCATGTGTTGATCCGGGATATCGGGCACAACAATGTGTGATGATCGTGCTGGAATCACATACCATCTGCACATTGAGGGAGAGGTATTGATTGCGATTGCGGTACACAGCCTTTATGGCATGAGGGACTACCAATTTGACATGGGTGCAGTCGATGGCACCGATGCAATTGGGCATGCCTGCCAGTGCATGGAAGCCTACTTTTGTGTCGGCAATCCTGGGCAGTCCGTGGTAGGGATATGTGGCTGGTAGCATGCTTCAGGAGGACATCCAGCACTTGGGTCAGCATGCGTGGTTGTGATATACCACTGCATGCTGGTAGGTGCCTGTGGGCAGGAAGTGGAGCACAGACACCACCTTTAGTAGCGGGGGGATGGCAGTGAGTATTTCAATGAGGCTGACAATGTAGTTGTGTATCATGTCCACAATGGGGGTGATGGTGTCCCGGTCCAGTCGGTACAGGGTGTGGATCTGCTCAGGGGTTAGATTGAATGGACTGGGTCTGACGAGAGGGATTGGTGGCTGCCTACGAGGTGTTACTGGCTGCACTGGTGGTAGTTTCTGGGCCTGTCTCACCCTCCTTCTCCTCCTGTGTCTCCTCTGTGCTGCCTGTTGTTGTGGCTGCGGTTGTTGCTGTAGTTGGTGTTGTTGCTGCAGTTGTAGCAGTATAGGCATGTCCTCCAGCCCCATGATTGCAACAATTAGTGGTATCATTTTGGTGTAGGAAGGGGTGCGGTGTGTGGGTGTAATCTTTTTATACATTGACTCCACCTGTGGTGATTGTGTGCACCTGTGGCAGTTGCCTTAACTGCAGGTTGCTGTTTACGGGTGGTCCGTGATGCCTGTATCGCCGCCATTGTGCAGGCCTTATTTACCGCCTTTGGGATGCCGGTAAGTGCATGCCCGTGTAACTTGTAATGTCCTCCAATTACCTGCATCCCGGTATTTCCTCCGCGAAGGGACGCGTGTACGTGCGCAAGCCTGTATCAAGAGGCACGGTACGGGTGGTGGCGGTATTAGCGGGTTGTCGGGTCGTAATGGCCCAGACCTGTTAACGATGCCGGTAATACCATTCCGCCTTCCTATTTTCATTACCTCAATTCTCGTAAGGAGGCCCTATATGTATGGACATTGAAGGTAATTCCTCCAAAATGGTTTCATTAGTTAGCTAAGTCAATTTGCATGCCCAAACTACACACAATCAAATTAAATACAATTTAAAAAACACTACGTGCCGCAGAATGTCCTATGCTGTTTTGCTACTAGACATAAAAACATAATCTGTACTTTTAAATATTGTATTTCAGTTTCACATAATCCAACGGTATGCTTTACGTTTCCCAGAGGGTAATTTGCTGGTCTGCTGGCGGGCCTGGAACCAAAATGTGACTTGTCCGCACTACATTTGTCAAAGTGCACTGTGCTCATATATTTAAATTCCTTTACCATATGCACTTTTTAGCGCCAGATATTGCATAATTGATGAAGATATTCTCCTAGAAAACCTAAAAAACATATATGAATGCTCATGATACTGCGGTGTTAGATTTCATTTAGACAGCAACTATATTATCTTTGTTGAACTGTACTGATGCTGTGTCTCTTGTAAGGTGCCGGACACGTTTTGCACGTAAACCAGCGAGATGGGCAGGTGGGCACTTGGACAGTGGGCCTCATTACGACCCGTGCGGTAACCATGGCGCTAGCAGCGCCATGGTTGCCGCCTGTATTTTACGGATTCCGCCATCGTGAATGGCGGTATTACCGCCCCATTCCAAGGTTGGCGGGGCGGTAATTCCCCATTCACCATTGGCCCTTCCCCATTCCCATTTTTGCCCCCATAGGGCTCAATGGAAATGGGGAAGGCGGTAGTTACGGTACCGCAAATTGCGGTACCGTAATTACCTCCAAGGTCCCTTTACGGATCCAATCCTTAACGGCTGGCAGAACCAGCCGTTAAGGTAGGGAGCCGCAAAGGGACCTCGTAATTAGGCGGTAAGTGGTTAACGGCGCCACCACCTTTTTACGGCGCCGTTAACCCCTTACCGCCTGGGTCGTAATGAGGCCCAGTGAGTGGAAAGGCATCTTTCTACCACGACCTGTTGTGCCTCTTTCGAATCACAAGGGGAGTTGCGAAAAAGGATGCGTTTTGCAAAAATCATATACAACCGTATGGATACACAGGTTAGCAAGGTTGTTGTAATGTGGTCTACCGACCAAAACGTAGCTCAACCTGTGCTGTGCCTTTTTGGTGGGCGTTCAACATCGCAACAAAATTCACTTTGATGCGTACCACACTCCAGTATAATTCTCTCCTGGTGGAAACAGAAATATTGGAGTGTATCATGTTTAGAATAAAAAAAGATACAATCAAGAAAGGTCTCTAAAGATGGATGTCGCCATCCGAAAAGCATTGTGCCTGCTATTAAACATGTTTTCATTCATCTGAAATGTGTGTTTTAATTACATAAAATGCATTGTTTTCTACTTGCAGTAGATTATCTATAAGGGTTCTGACCAGGTTTCTTACAATGGGTTCTTGCCAGCAAATTCTAAAGACCTGCATTAAATCATGCCATTCTTGTAAATATCTACACGTTTGAATGATATATTTTTGTATCACACTTAGGAGTGACTATGCCTGCATGAGGTCAATTTCTCACTACAATTATTTGGGCATCTCGTATGCCAGTCCATGGACACCAGAGACATCCTGCCACCACACCCTCTGCCAGTGCAAGAATAGCAACAGACCATTATCTAATCCAGAGTGGGAAAACTGACTTGCAAAGGGCTGCAGGGATTCAGTTTTTAAAACAATTTTTATCGCATCACATAAGATAATTATTCACATTGTTTTTCCTTGTCCAGCATCGCACATCACACTATGAATGGAAAAGAAAAAAATGAGTTGGGTTACTGTCACTGATCAAATTTATTTTATAAATTTAAATGTGAGCAGGCTCACTTCAGTAAAATACATGGGTAATAAGCCTGTTTGCAAAATATGTGGCCCATCCGTTGTTAAAATAAAAACACATATTTTAGTTTTACATGTATGAGTGTCCTGTCTACAACAGGAATAGAACAAAATATGATTTTCTATTTCTAGATAGATCCTGTGCGGATTTAGGAAACCTCTTCTATTTCCAATAGAAACTTCATATTGTTATTACTGATTCATGAACATATATGGAGGGAAAATAAGGGATTTCTGTTCTAATCTGCATGCAAATCGCAGTTTGTCAATTCATGGAACCGACTACGTTGGACATTCCTTGGACTTGCGGGTGGTTTGCGAGGTGAAGCTGTTCTCTGCGAGTCAACGGGCGCCTTGCGCAAGACTCCGCGCAGAGTGTGGGCTGAGCCTATGCATTGACTAAAATAGGTGGCAGAACATGCACAATGAGCAAGAAAACACACAAATGTGAGATTGTTGAGGGATGGTACATGGCCAAGCAATCGCACGCCCATCACCTCACAAATATAACCATATCCATGGATTAGAACTGGGAATGTCGGGTTGCAAAAAAGTACGCGGATATCCCGGAACGCATACACCACATGATAGCAGGCGTAAACGTCAATGCGCATTCCATGCGCCTAGGAACAAATGTGTATAAAACATGCAATACAAACAAAATGAACGTCTACAGCCACGATGAATCCAGCAGTACACAGTGCCATTGTGCACAAACACCGCAGGAGGAGGAGGATGCCTAGGGCCTGGATCTTCACAAAACGTACCACACTTTTTGGTATGGCCGATGATCAGTTCTATGGCAGTTACTGGTTCCCATGATATTATCACAGCCCTTGTCAGGGAGTAGGAAGATGGCCTAACATCACCCACCATCTGCTCCCTTCCGGAATAGAAAATGTTTTGACTGCACAACATGTCCTTGCCACTGCGTCCTTCCAGCAGACCACTGCAGTACTTGGTGGTGTATCACAGGCCATCCAATCACGCTGTCTACACCAGGTGCTGTCCTGTACAACAGCACATGCATGTTTGTGCAGGCACATACATATGCCCCGAATGCTGGCGGAAAGGAAGACAGTCATGCAGGAGTTCTATGCAGTTGCACACGTTCCACAAGTACTAGGTGAAATATACTGAGCACATGTAGCGGTACGACCACCCCGATTGACAAGGAACATCTACCAGAACAGAAAGCACAAGCACTCCATTAATGTGCTGGCAGTGTGAAAGGCCAAGGGAATCAATTTGGATATCTATGCTAATTTCCCAGGCAGCACGCATGACAGCTACATCTTCTGCATGTCACCACTGCACCATATCTGGTATCTAGAAAACATGGCAACACATGGCTCATTGGTGAATATCAACGCTCATGCACATGCATGCATGTCACCCACTGAACAATAGATCCTGCCCAAAAACGACAATAACAACCATGTCGACATTCACAGGGGACAGTGGCTACCCACTGACTACCTTCATGATGACATCCATCAGAAACCCCACAACACCAGCTGAGGTGATGTACAATACTGTGCATGTAGCCACTCAGGGCATAGTGGAGTGTGCATTCAGAGTGCTAAAGTCCCGCTCCATTGACCACTCTGGTGGGGTGTTGCTATATGCACCAACCATAATAATTATGGCTGCATGTGTCTGGCACAAGTTGGCCACATGGATGGGTATACAAGTGGATATGCAGGTGGGACACTGCCATGCACCCACGGGCATCACCCTTGCCCATGGCTGGCCAATGGGCACATGGAGAGGCTTCAGACACATAGCTGGTGCAATTGTAATTCACATACATATCAGACTCTATGCCTCCAAATGCGTGAGGAGGGCCAGTGCCTGGCCGAGGGCATGGGGACTAGGGATGCAAAGTGTGTATGGTAGACCTCCCAGGGAGTACAGTCACTGCATGGCTCTGTAGCACTTAAAAAACATGGCACAGTGCATTACAACTGCCATATTTCACAATCATGCATAAAGCACACATGTGTTAAGATTCACTTAACCCAATGTTACCTGCACATGCCCTCCTGTTTTCCATAATGCAACCATGGCAGGAGACATCACTGTGAATGGCTGCTTGTCCACAACTGCATCCATCAGGCCCCTGAAAGTGCAGCTGCACATGTCAAGGGACCCAAAAAAAAAAGAAAAATGAATAATCTTCACCTTGGGAGGTGAAAACAAATAATAAGCCTGCATCCTGACCAGGGAATGTAATAAACCGCCAAAATGTGTCCATGTAGAATCAAGGGGAACCAAAAAATAAAAAAATAAAACTCTGGCCATGGACAAAAGAAAAAGGTCCATCCTGGACGGGGGCAGGGGTGTGCGGGGGAGTCCATCCTGGAGGCTGGAGGGGTAGGGTGCATGTCAATGTAAAAATTTGACAAGAAGAAAAAAAAACACCCTCCATGCGCTCATGGACCTCACATGTACATTTTTATGTTGCCCTTTTCTCACTGAATGGCTGTTGGCAGTGGTTTCATTTTAACTACTGCGGTGTGCATTTACCGGGGGCTGTGTTTGCAGCTGGAATAAGGCACCCAAGGTTACCATTGTTGACAAAATGCCACTGGTATTCTTTTTTTGGCATTTCTTTGTGGAAAGGTCCTTCTTGAGATTTGCTTTGCTCGCCAAACCAGGTTTGGTCCCATTGTTCACTTTGCCTTTGGCAGATTCATGACTGAAGCCCACCTCTCGCTCCAAGGTGTCTGGGTTGGACAGGAAGAGAGGGAGGTGCCAGAAAGTCCCTGTGCTTAGTCTCCTAGGATGATGCAAATGCACTCTGTGATGATTGGCTGGCTGACTGTCCGGCAAGGTGACTGACAGCTAGGCTGGTGTGAATGGGAGATAACTGAATAAAAGGCAAAGTTTTTGGCTTGGAAGGCAGAGTCGACCACTGGACGAAGGAACCAAAGAAGAACTTGAAGAGGACGCCTGGTGCAACTCCTGGACAGTTGGTTTGCCCGGTGAAGCCCTGCTGCTGTGCTGAAACTCCAAATTTGTATTGACAGAGATGCCCCTGCAAGGACGACTTCTCTCCTTTGAGTTGGTGAGACCAATCAACTCCAAAGTGAGACACCTGGACATTCTCTCAGAGCTGGTTGCATTTCCACAGAGTTGCTGCTAGAAACTGAAACACCACAGAGACGAACACCAGATTGTGTGCATTGCTTTTAAGTTGGCCAAGAACTCCAGAAAGATCCTACGGACTCCCAGGAAGCAGGACTGACCTAGCCTGAGCCCCCTCAACAGAGTACAGGACCCCAGAAGCAAGGAAAGTCCATCTCGACAGCCAGAAACCACAGTGTTGTTATTTATGGTAGTCCCAAGGAGCTGAAAGACTGAAGTGCCACTTGCTTGAAGGATTGCCGGTTGTGAGCGGTTATCCATCCCATTGCAGAGCAGGAGTCCCCAGAAATCCTCCCACTTGTCCCCACGTCTGAGGCCCAGGACCAGTGAGATCTGCAGAGCTGCACAGAAACAGAGGTCATCCGTTGCACTTTTTCTTCAATACAAAGGTACTGTTAAGTCTGAGAGAGCTTACCTCTCATTGTAGAGTTGCTTGCATCTTCTACTACTCACAAGTCTAATCAACTAGTGGCCCTACATTTGATTCTTCTATTCTTCAAAGAGTTCTAAAACATTGTACAAAGAATTCTCTACTTACTGTTTAAGAATATTTGTGGTCTTTTGTTGTTCTAATAACCTTTTTCCTTTTACCAAATTCTAACAGTATTCTAAATGCAAACAGTAGGATATCAATGTCCCCAGCACCCCAGCTATTGAAGTCAACTGAGGGTGTAGGTTGTGTATGTGGGCCATCCCAAAAGGGTATTTACTGATTTAGAAACTAAGAGTGCACAGTATTGAAGTGTATTTGTGTGTAGCTTTTTATATTAGTCCCTTCTGAAGAATGCTTATTTTAAATGACTGATAAATACATTAATAATTGTTTATTCAAGAAACCTTGTGTAAGTGTTTGAATACTTGTCACTGTGAATCTCTGTGTAACTCCGCTCCAGCTCACATTGACCCCTCTTGAAATACGCCTGGCTGCTCAACATGCTACCAAACTGTGTAGTACAAGCTTATAACAAAGGTTGGGTTTCCTATTATCTGTAGTCAGAGTTGTTGTAGTGAACCCTAAGGGTACTGCATAAAACCTTTGCCTAACAGGGAGTGGACTTCACTTGGGGATTATTAAATCAAGCTCTAATGTCTTTGTAATAACAGATGATGGAGTGGGGAGGCAAGCAAGGAGGACTAATGGAGATTGTGATGTGGACAAGTGTATGGTCTGGGGAGAAGTAGTCAATGGGGTGGAGTTGTAGCGTAGTTTAGTAAGATGAGAAAAAGGGAGTTATCTTTGGTATGGCTAGACAGATATGGTAAACAGAGATTGGACAGTGAAAAGGGGACTTGAACTGTAGTTTATGGGACTTAATTATGCTGTGAAGGTTGAGGTGACCCATGATGACTGCTGCGATGCTTACCAGGAACAATTCATGTAATGCCTCAGGATCAGAGTAGACAAGCTCAACATAGAAACTAGCTGAATGGTGGGCAGTAGATTCTGAGGCTTGTGAACTAAATGTTGGAAATAAGTTGGACATTTGTTTTAAGAGGAAGACAGAATGTAATCAGAGGGTGAAGAAAGGTAAATGGGGTCTATTTCCAGATCATGATACTAACACCAACACCTTTTTTAGTTAGTCGGGGTGAACGGGAGAAGGTAGTTAATTTTGTGTGGATGGCAAGCATAGGGGCAGTGTTGTGAGGTTGGATCCCTGATTCAGTGATATTCATCACAAAATGCTTACAATGATGGTGTTCATAGAGGTATGTGATTACACCAGTTTTGTTGCAAGGCATTGTAAATTCGAGAGGCCCAGGGTGAGTTTGATGAGGGGGAAAGGTTGAAGAGGTTGGTGGGGATTAGCAGAGAGTAGACATTTTGGGAATATGAGGCTGGAGAAGGTCTGATGGGAGGGACAAGGGTGACCAGTGCGTCATTTACAAGGAGAATTGAGGTTAGGGATAGGGATAGAGGTTTGGAGAGTGTGGGAGTGATGGCTTTGATCCTGGGGATAGGCAAATGTCCTGCATAATGGGAAGAGTAAGGATAGAGATGAGGAGAAGTAGGAGAGACAGAAGCATGGTGAGATGGTTGTGGAGAGGGATAATTGGTGATGGGACAGGGTATTGAGTGAGAAGCAAAATGGTAGCAGGGGCTGTGGCCCTCTGCCCACTTTATGCAGTACAAGAAGTGACTAACATTAAAATAACCATTTAAAAGAATAGAACAATAGATAAAAAAGGATGATGCAGTAAGTCTGGCTGCATCCAATCAATAAACTATGTTAGGGAGTAAGTCTGGGAGCTCATTGTGAGATGAGTCGTATCCTGCTGAGTGGCAGATCAAATGATGGTGAGGGAAGAAACAAGGCATGCCGGGCGATGGGCTGAGGTGTGTGGGCCCTATCAGACCTGAAGAGGGCAAAATATGAAATGCTCTTCTACTTAACAGCCTTTGCCTTGTGCAACCAGCATGAAAGAAGCCTATGGGGTTTAATTAAGAATGGAGGAGCTAATGCTGCTTAAACTGTCCAATAAAGTGAACAGGAAGGCTGGTCTAGAGACTTCATAGCTGTTGGCTGTTTTCTATATTTGAGCAGGAGTCTAGAGATGAGGGTGTTGAAGGGAGGAACGCTGTGCCAAGTTGGATTTTGGAAAAGAGGTCATTGGAGGATCAA
Source organism: Ambystoma mexicanum (assembly GCF_040938575.1). NCBI lineage: Eukaryota > Metazoa > Chordata > Amphibia > Caudata > Ambystomatidae > Ambystoma > Ambystoma mexicanum. The sequence continues at coordinate 759,361,427 of NC_090936.1, forward strand.
ATTATGTAGAAATCCCACTGCCATGTTGGGTCTTGTCATGAAAGCAGACAAGGGACATATACTATAGAGCCCTAGATTGGATGAAAGCAATCCCTTAATTGCAAAGCATGCCATAGGTAACCTGCAAACCTATCTGACTGAGATTCTGAAAGATGTGGATCATTTGAGGGCACCGGGTTTTGATTTGTCTATGAGCAGCTACACCTACCCAAGCGCAAGGAGGGTGGTCTTGTATGTGCAGTGGCAATGGCTGTTGCCTCAGTCTTTTCATCTTCCTGTGTTACCATGTCATCAAGATAATCAATAGAAGAGAAACAGTGATGGGGAAGCATGGAGTTCAATCCACATGACTTATGCATCCCTTACGCATCCCTTGTGGTATATATCGTGATCTTGCCATATATGTATTTATTTATTTACATGTATAGTGTGCACTGCAGCCCACAGGCATCAAGGCGCGTTTCATGAAAGTGTACGAAGGCTTAATTGATGTTAAAGAGAATACTGTCTGTCTGTCTGCTTTTACCGCCCTAATGGCAAGGGGGATTGAATCACTCCCACCAATGAACTGTATCAAATCGGCAATATGGAGGATTCAATTATACAATTAACTGCAGGGTTTTCTGGTGATTTATTTTTTTCTTTCATTGTTGTCAGATATATATGCATAAGCTTGATGATGCTTGTATTCCTTTTGTCGAAAATGTGTGCATACATTAGCAAACAGTTGCCATCAGATGTGGATGTCATACTGTACAGAAGCCAGTCACGTCCAAGTGGAATTACTGTTCGTGGAAATGACAGCAATTGAGCCGAAACGAAACACTGATTGACAACAGCACAAAGTAAATGCAAAGCAATTATATGTGTTTGATTCGTCGTTACCACTCTTCGTAAGTGGCCTATTTCTCTTCTAAACGAGCCACCTATTCATGATAATACATCCTTAGGATAATAATGTCACCTGACAGATCTACTGTATTCTTCTAAAATGGTGTAATGTGTGGTCGACACTTAGCACGTCCAGAGAAGATCAAGCATGTCAAAGATAATACATTATTGGGGCTGACGGTTACAAGAATTGACACTTCCTAAAGTCTGCAGTTTTCTAATAAAAGAAAGGCATATTCTAAGCTGTGTCTTCAGTCTAAGGCACTGCATCTAGGGGCCATCACAATCTATTTCAAGGAGAGGTCCTGAAAGTAGAGATGTCTATTTGTTTGTGGTTATTTATACAACAAACAAAAAAATCATCCCAAGAAACAACTATATTTCGTGATGTGTGCTTTGGTATTAGTCCAGTACAAATACATATGTTACACTGATTACCGAGAAATGTAGGGATTAATGCAATAGTCTTTTCTTTTTTGGCGGCAAGGGTATGGATAGTATGATATACCTATTGTCACTGACCTTGGAGTAAGGCTGAGATATGTACCAGTCTCCTCTTCTTTAAATGCTTCACAACTTGTCTGCTCATATTGCCTCCAAATGTGAAAAAGCGAGGTACAGGGGGAGGTGGTAATGTTTTTTTAGACAATTCTAAAATCAGTAATTTTATGGTCATGGGTCTGCAAGTGCAAATGGCACACACAATAACGTATTGTTAGGAGAACAACATACAGATGAATACTGAAAAGGGAAAATGTGAGTATTTGGGAGAGAAATTGTATTTTATTAAATGGCATATCATATTGAAAGCTTTGGATATTCCTGCTACATCAAAAGCATGCATTCATGAAAACTAAACAATGGTGATGGGAATTCCGCAATTCCTGTACCTGCTGCCCTCTTCGCTGCCAAATAACAGTGTTAACATATCTTTAAGACTTTAATTGTTTAGATGCAAACATTGATGGAAACTGCAGTCTATGCTTATTAGGTTTAGCATTTATTGTAATATGCATCCAAACAGAAATCTGTTTGTGGTAATAACATACTATGTGAAATGTGTGAAGTGTTGCCACAAGTGTAAAATACATGATTGATAAACATGCAGATGCGTAAATGTCCTTTAAAGTGAGAATAGCTAGTTGCATCTCCTGCTGGTGTTTCTAAATGGTCCATCCAACGTTGAATTTATGAAAAATGTGGACTGAAAGTTTGAATCTGCTCGCTATATAGGAGACAACATTAGATGGTCAAACCGTTTCGAGCCAACTTCAAATATGTACAAATAATAGTGTTGTTTAATGGTTTGAAGTAAGCTCAAACAACTTCTCTATGGCATTGCTGATGTATTTTGGTATACTGGAGCTTACCGGAAATTATCTTATGGCCTGCACTTCTTTCACAGATCATTTGATTCGCAGGCAGGGTACAAAGAGCCTTCTATAGCTGGAGGCTTGCTTTAACCAGACCATCCTTTATTTTACCCCACATCCACGTGAAGATTTGCAGTTCATTCATATTCATTTTGTTTAAAAAAGAGTTTTATTTTGCTTTAATTTGTTTGAGAAAGACAGGAAAATAAAAATGCATGGTTTACTCAGTGTAGCGCAGGGAATCCCTGAGAGAAAGCTAAGCGTGGGTGTCTTGTCCATTTACACATACACACACAAGCCTTTTAATCTTGTGGGAGATTTATTAGGTCTGGAGCAAATAACAGTGACACTTGGAAGGGTAAATTTGGTAAGCTGCAGGAAGGCAAGACATACAGAGTCTAGAAGTCAACAAATGACATTCCAGTGCAGGCATTCAGGGAGACACAACATATGATTGCATCTCTTGAACTGCAGGACACTTTGAAGTTGGTGTAGGGTGATACACTTATGCAGGGTAGATCACAGAATCCCTTAGCACAGCTTTTCGTATTGTGTTTGAGGCAGTGACATGACACTCGGGGCGGGAGAAATTTACAGACATCCAGGGAGGCGAGACAGGAGATAGCTACTAGTGATTGTAAATCTATTGAACTGTGGGCAACTGTCCATGTGTTTTATGGTGACACTCAGGCGTAGAGAGGGACAAAGAATCCCTTAGCCCAGCTTGTGCTGTTGTGTTTTGAGACAGTGATGTGAGACGTGTGGTGTGAGGAAGTAACAGAGAAAGTAACAGACATCCAGGGAGGCAGGGCATAACTAGTAGTAATCCTCCACCTCTTGAAATTGCGTGAACTGTGCAGGTGCAGACAATATGCCTGAGGTTCAGAAATGATCTACAGGCAGGGAGTGGAGTGTGGCTAGTGATCTCTCTACGCCATCTGCAGCATGTGATGCATGCACTGGTGCCAGAATATTATGATGCCAATTGAAGGTTATCACACCTTCTGCCCCACTCCTTACAGACATTATGAGGTACATGCAAGTAGTAAATGCATAAATATTGGAACACAATGATTGAGCACCAATACCTACAGAGGTAGTTGCACTTTCAATTCCATTCACTATTGCAGGGTTGAGCAGCAGATTGCATGTAAAAAATATTGAGACAGAACAAAACACAATGTACTTGAACTGCAGGTTGAAATTGGAAATTCTAGACCCCTGTCTCCTCAAAAACTATGATCCATCAGAATCCGGAAAATGGATTAGCACAAGTGATGCAGATCAGATGGACAATGTGATGACATACAGGCAGATGTAATTTAAGTACACCATGGGCCTCATTACGAGTTTGGAGGTGGCCATGTTGCTATTAGCACCATGGCTGCCTCCAAAATTGTGTCCGGGTTCCTTGAATGAGGAATTACTGGGTCATTCCAACCTTGGAGGATCCGGTCATTCCTCATTCAAAAAACCAATCCCCATTCCCATTTGAGGCCCAATAGGGCTCAATGGGAATAGGTATGGAGCTAATAACGGGCCTGTTATTAACGGGCCCGTTATTAGCTCCCTGGTCCCCTTGCGGGACCCGCAAAGGACGCCTGGATGTCCGGTGCTGGTAAACCCATTCCACCAACCTCGTAATGAGGCCCCATGACTACTGTTAGGGATCATATAGTAATCAGGTGCCCCCAAAAAGAACACCAGCACTCCCACCATCACCACCAGCAGCAGCATCACACTCAGAAGAATCCAGCCTGCATGCTGTTTGCACTTAAAGAAAACCTAAAGTGTGGTAGTACTTCACACAGAATAAAATGCAAATTAAACTGGCAACTCCCACTGCAATATTCCATAGATCTGTCTGTTATCTGCTGAGGAAAGGCAAGGACTACTTGGGCAGCAAGTAGTTGCAGATCCTTTTAATGTGATTTCATGCACAGACATTGAGTAAACTCCAAATACCAGAAGTACATCCTTCTGCATACCAAATGACAAGCAGCATGCCAGCACGACTCTACACACTTACCCACAAAAATACTACCACTTACCCCCAAAAATACTACTACTGTTGCTATGCTTGGAAATGGACACAATATCCCAGGTCAAGTGACTGACCATGCCTGTTCAATGCAAATCTTGCTATAATGTTTGTGGCAGACGTCTAGCCCTACTCTTTTGTTAAGAAACCTGGATTTTGGCAGCTTTCAGGAATAGTCAATCGCCATGGAGAAATAACCAGGCGCCATTTTTTGTCACACAAGGCACACCCCAAGTTGTACAACCACATTATGACCACAGTGGAATGGGTACTAGAGCAGTCCAGGTGTCCAAAAATACAACTTCACTACATGGCCATCACTGCACACTAGGTAACATTTCCATTATCAACCATGCGAGACAGGTCCCAGAATAATGCAAGGGGGTAACACATGCTAAGGCCTAAAGTCTTAAATTGCAGTTGTACTTTTTACCAAGCATTGCATCAAATTCCATTGCTGCCTTAGGAATTGACATACTATTCATATCCACTTTACTACTCCTGGATGAAACATGCTTTGTTAATCAAATGTCATCTTCTAAAAGAAATAGTCACAGTGGCACAGTGGATATTTCAGTATGGCTTACAATGCACAAAATGTTCTTTGACAAAAGTACAAGTGTGCCCTATTTTGCGACAGCATAAAATAAAGACATCAGGGGCCACTCATTGAAACTCCATTTTTTACAAGTTGGAGAGGCTGTGCGAGCAGTGCACTGCTATTTCTGACTAGAGCAACACACACTGCAGAACACCATATGGGGGTTTCTTAATAGCAGCCCGGTGGGAGTTGCTGTCCATTGTCTGCTTTTTGTTGTAACCTTTAGATTGGGATACCAAGACGGAATGCCAGCACAGTGCATCACTAAGTGAGGTTCTCCTGCTGATATACATGCTTAACTAAACCTTGTCAACATGACGAAGGCCTGTGACTTGGCAGGAGATGACCCAGTGGCACTACTGGTGAGGGATATGCTTACAGCCTTGTGCGGTGATCCACGGGTTGTCAGAATGAAGTGTAACATTGAGTTCTTGCTAGCTTCATTTTTGGACCCACATTCGAATGTGAAAGTGGCCACTTGCTTTCACCTTGAAACAGATAAGGATGATTTCAAAACAACAATCACAAGGAGGAGGCTCTTTAAAACGATTCAACAATGCATTGCTGCAGTGTTTACACCATCAATTGGGGGTTTGGAAAACAAGGATTCTGGGAGTTGTGGATTTTGAGTGTAACATGGTTTGGGCTCCTACTTGATGCACCACAGGTATAGGGGTGATTAGATTTTTTAAGGGGGTTTCTTTCAATTGAAGGGAGTTGGAAGTACAATAACCAAAAAAAAGCCTCACTTTGCTCCTTGGTATAATACTGCATCTCTCTTGGGGCATTCCTCTGAGCATAATCCTGGGTTCCCCAACCCAGGTGATCTTCCCTGTCTCGTCTCCCCCTGGGGTTGGGATCTGAGAAGGCCAGTTCCCCCCTGGCCACCTGAATAAGGGATTCCCGGGATCTACTTGGGAGGATTCCCTAAGGTTTCTCATAGACCCTGACCCATTGGGGTGTGGGTTCTTGTAGGAACCCCTGTTGCAGCACATGTGTTGATAGTGGTGAGGCTGCTGCTCCTACTCTTGGGTCTGTTCTGTGGTCTGCTGGTGTGGGGCAGTGGAGGAAAGCAGCCCCTTATAAGCCTGAACTTCCTCTCCCTCGTACCTTCCTACTTCCCAGTTAATTCCTTTCTCTCCATGTCTCAAAGTAACAGTTTAAAGCACAACAAATGGCCATACACCAAATTAACACATCCTTCTCCCTGTTTCTGACTACTGTGCCTCTCTCAATCGGAAAACATAAAGTTTGTAATATAGGTTTTACTTTCTCTTACTAGGTAGAGCCAACTCAACATGGCTCGACTCAATAGACCCCTATTGTTTGAAGAAGATCAATTTGATTTGAATCAATATATCTGTATGAAAAATCTGCAATCCAATTCTAGAAATAGAGACCTACTAGCTCGAAGTGGATCGAGCCAATGCAACCCACGTATAAGTCAAATTGGACTAAGCACAGTGTGAATGCTCGAGCTGATTCAAACCTCTCCAAACCAATTTTGAATCAACTTGAGAATCCAACCCCATACAAACTCCTTTGTTCGAGATACTGTAAACTGCATGGAAACAATTTTAAATCAGTCTACAAAAGGATCGACCAGGCCTGCTAGATTCATAGCAAGGGCTTCACAATGGTAACCCCATTTTCTTACTCCCTTTCATTGTAAGTGGTCTTACTGTGAAATTGCACGTATAAATCACGTCCCAAACATTAAAAAAACTCAATCTTGGAATTTCGTGACACTTAAAATGACATTTTAATCTTTTAATATCAAAACGGAATTCAATCTGAATTTTGATCATACTGTAAACGATAGCACTCCTCAAAGATTGATCCAAAATCGATGAGTTTGTTTTAATGGTTACATTAATGAACATGTGACCATTTGCACTGCAATCATAGATTAACGATTATTCAGTGCAAAAAAAGAAGAAAGGCAATGCTACATAATTGTTGAGAAAGTTGTTGTAACCTTAAGGTATTGTGGTATGTATATCGTGGTAGCAGTACAGCTTCTGTGTTGTTTTATCAATTGATGTGACATTCTACAAAATGTGCAACTTTCCTTGCTTTGCTAAATTACAAGTTATCTTTCTGTGACATTAGCCGTGGGCAAGCCAACCTGCTTCTTATTCGAACTCAGATCATCGTGACACTGCTGTGTGAAAATGAGATTCTTACTGAGAACAGTCACAGGGCTGTAATTCAAAAGTAAATGTTTTAGAAGGCTCTGCTCTGTGATCAATGTGTCCACCAATATGCAATCTTGCCAGAAAATATTATAAGTCATTCATTGTATGGAATACCTACCAGATATATTACAAATCATGTTTCACAGTACAGAATGCAGCTGTGAATTGCAGTAAGTATCCAAATGACTAGTTTGTAATAGAAAACTATCTTTGAAATCGACCATAATAGTTAACATCCTCTACAACTGTGAACAACACAATGCAACTCTTACTGATGTTAAGGCAGTATAGCATTTTTTGTTTTTAATGTAATGTATCCGATTGAATTTCTTGTGTATTTTGCTCGTGATATCGTATGCTAGTTATATGCAAGTGGCACCAGGGCACAGATTCTAAGGCACTTTCAACGACAACCAGTCTATGAGTTTTCAACGTCTAAGGCTGGGATTCACACAGTGAGTGAACTTAAGCAATAGTGGCTTATACATTTTGAAGCAGTGAGCCGTATTTTTTGCCTAAAGTTGTGCAATACAGGGGCCGATTCATGGAATTATCTGTGCAGAAAAGAGGGTACTTGTGTGCGCAACGTCACGCAAATTTGCTTTCGTGGATTCATGGAACCGAATGCATGGCACTTTCCTTGGACTTGAGTGGATTTCATGCTGGCTCGGCACGTCTGGGCGAGCCGTCGAGGGCCTTGAGCGATAGTCCGTGCAGAGTGTTTGTGTTTCCTGTGCAGAGGGCTGAGAAGGGGGCGGAACACCAAAAATGAGGATGAACTTGAGAAAAAGTTGGCGTTCCGGTGGACGGCCTGCAGACAGTCCCTCACACACCCACTATTGCATGGCATGAGACATATTCATGGATTTGGTCACGCAATGTCTCAACTTTGAAATGGCCACTCAAGTCCTTCATACAATCTGCCAAACAAAGGCAGTCATAAGTACACTGGCACATAGGATTGCGGTTGGTGTTGCATGTCAGTTTGTGGGGTGGGTGTACTCAATCACTGTACCAATGTAACTTAGGGGTGCGCATAAACAGTGTAGCAGGGTGCAGCAAAGTCTTACGTGGGGTCGCACACAGATTTACCAAGTTATTGCTGATTTACGATTTTTCATATGCATGTTGCGGGGCTGCTGGATGCAGTGGCAGGGGACCCCGCGCTGGGACCCTGATATGCAGGCCTGCTTACTGGGGACCCTACGCATTGTTTGAAGGGTGTGTGTATTCACGCCCTGGGGAGCGCGCAAAGGTAGCTGATCTGGCAGTTTGCTACTTTGAGTGTGGGTGTGTCGGGGGTGACTTGTGAATATGGTTACTTTGCACAAACAATTCCATGAATACGCATGGTGTGCAGAATTACTTAATGGCGCAGGCTTGCTCAGTGGCCTTATCGGGGCGCAGCCCTTGCGCGATTTCTGCATGAAATTCCATGAATTGGCCCCACAGTGTTGTGCTACCCAAGGCAGCTTAGGGGCTTGTTTCACCCAAGCAATGTTTTTCAACATGGGTCATTTTACAGCTCAGTTTGGCTGTGAGTGTGATACAAATCCATAGGATGTACATTGCGTTCCGTAGGGGAACAAACAGGATACTTCAATGCTTTGGATATCAATTTGCCAACAGTATACAACAGTATTTTAACACAGCAAATCACGCAAATGTAAATATAAAAGTTATACATACAATAGAAACACTGCTTGCACAGTAAACGCATTTATGTATACATATTTATATATTCACTGAAAAACTTTGTGAAAGGGACGTTATGTTTAAGTTGCACTAATAAAAACCTATGAATTTCACTGAAAAAAACTTTGTTAAAGAGACATTATGGTTAGGTTCCAATGATAAAAACCTATGAAATTCAATGAAAAAACATTGTTAAAGGGACGTTATGGTTACCTCAGAAATTCACCAGTTATGGTAAGCGAAGCAACAATAACTCATGCCACCACTGTGCACTGCTAAGACTATCTAACACCCAGGACATCAAAGATGGCTATACCTCAGTCACCAAAGGTATATCACACATTTTTGTATCTACATTATCAAAAAATAAAACACTGACACATTTGCAAAACCATGCTTTAATGTCCTTGGCAATGCTCCTTACACAAGTTTGCTGGAAATCCCCCCATGTTTTATTTTTTCAAAAGTGTAAAAATATACATACATACAATAGTCATATAACTTAGCCCCCACTTGACAAAATCCATTCAGGCTTTGCACAAACAATCAAGGTTGGACCTAGAATCAGTCTGAAAACCTTTGTCCACATTTGTCAAACAGAGACAAAGTTATAAGCCATCTAACAATGTTGAGACCCCCTCCAATTTATATCTAGATGTAATATCTTTTTGCAAACTTTTGTGCAGATTCGTCAAATAGCACCACATTTATAAGCCTTTACAATATTTTGGGACACCCCTCTAATTTGCCCGCCTCTTGACAAAATGGCACCAAACTTTGAAAAATCATTTATATCTAGATCTAAAAACAAATTGCAAACATTTGTGAAATGGTACCACATTTATAAGCCTTTCAAATATTTTGGGAACCCCCCTCTAATTTTATTCCCTCTTGACAAAACAGCACCACATGTTCGGAAACCATTCCGAAGCAGGTCTAGAATGAGATTCCAAAATTTCATGCAGTTTCATTGCGTGGTGCCAAATATATAAGCCATCCAAAACTGCTTTTCACAAACCTCTAATGCACAAATATGCATATATGCCCCCCAAACATCTCAGATGTCTGCAAACACCACAGGACTCGAGGAAGAAAAGGTCTTTTTAAGGCCATAAGCCATCCTGTCCTCCTCACCCCTCACCTCCCCAGAGATTGTTTGATAAGTTTGACAAGAGCAATTTTGTCTTTTTTATCATGGTTTTACCACAATGTTTGCGGACTATAGGTGCTGTCCATGAATCCAACATGGCAGGAGTTTCTAAAAATCTGACGCACCTCACACTTTTCACAAACCAATCAGCTGGTGTTCCTGATGTCCGCAGACCTCACGTCAGTTCCTGGACCAATCGGAGGCCCATCCATGGACCAAACAAGGAAATCCAGTTATCACAAATTCTTTTCACCTACATTTTGGTTGTTTAAAAAAGAAACTACTGAACAGATTCACACCAAATTTACAAAAGCACTCTTTTGGGACCAAATCACTGCTTCTGACGCAAATTTGGTGAAAATCTGGCCAGCGGTTTGGGCTGTAGGTGTGAGCAAAATTTGTTTTCATCATGTCTATGGGATGAACCACACATTATGAACCTGCAGGCCCTGTAATATCTTTGTGGGCTATGTAAGTAAAACAGGTACTGAAAGTGTGTTCCATTACCACACAGGGTACAATGCTATTTTTACATCACTTGTCAGTAATAATTCTACCAGATTGTAAAATTATGCTAGCAGATGTGTCAATTATTGCATATATTCCCATGTTTATTAAAGACGCATAGATCTGAAAGAGCAACCATTGCATTTTGAATTAACCACACGTGTGCTGCCACCACTTGCCAGATTACCAAATACGGCAAAGCCAAATTGTAGTCTTTCAGTTCAAACATTGCCAAGAAAATGGCCACATTACCACACTAGTATCAAATAGCTGAAACAGCGACATACTTAAAATGAATGCCAGTGTAGAGGAGGTCCCAAATAAAGTCTGCACTCCAATCATTCATTTTGAAGTACCAGGAACATTCACACCAAGATATGTAATGTATGATGAGCAAATAAACAAGCAGAGAGCCGCAGTAGGGCTCTGCCCAGTGCCTATTGGTAGAACAGCACCTAGTGAAGTACCAATAGCAAGAAAACCATGGTCAGTAAGGTATCCATGAAGGAAACCTTACCAACAAATGAGACGAAATGAAGATTGCCTAAGTACAGTCCCGGAAGAAACCAAAACGGTCTTAATGGAAGATGAATGGTGACGTCACAAGAACCAGGACTGACTCACAGATAGAAGAAAGGATAACCAGAGAATGACACAAAGAGACGAAACACCATGAATAGGGATATTGTGAACCTAGAGTGAAAGGACGATGTCGAAATGCAAAGAAGTTTAAAGATGTAAGGAAGATGAAGGCATTCGACACGTGTACACCTGTAAATATACTTGGAAGCGCAAGAAAGCTCAGAAAACAGTGCGCTTGCTATGCTTAGTAGAAGAATAGTGCGGCAAGTGCCATTATACATAATCTACCTCAAAATAAAGCACAGTATTATAAGTGTATTTCTACTTGGCACAAGAAGCAGAATCAACCCAGGTTACTAAAGGCCAAACGAGAACAGATTCATATTTAGCAAAGCGAGAAGAAATGGCTGAATCAAAACTCAGCAGAGGTGACTCGTGCCAGGACAGCCAAGGTCATACGAATAAAATAAGCGAACAGTAGGTACATCTAATTTGAACTGAGAAAACAATATCCTGCCTCTGAAAGGTCGAGATAAAATGACGTAGGCAGGTGAAGGGCTAAATAAGAATCAAATACAAACATTGAGAGAAAAGAGACAAATTCACAGTGTGGGAATCACGTGACCAGCCCAGCAAGAAGAAGCGAGGGTTCACACCTACCCTTGGCACCAGACCAGGAGGAGATATCAGAACTTTTCTAGACAGAAGATGCAGTTTCGAGGCCAACCATAGTGAACTAATTGACACATGGACACTAAAGTGACAATTGATTGTAACCTTAATCAGAGGAAGGCCGGATAGCTAAGGGGCACCCTGCACCTGGCCGACCATTCTGCGTGCTGCTAAGCAATGTGGAAAAGTATGCATGGGGTTGGTGCCAACCCAATCACAGTGGACCAAATAATCTAGGGTCCTATAGTTAGTAGAACCAATGAGACGTTGTACTTATAGTGCCGTCTACAGTAGTCATTTTGGAAGGAAGGGCTTAGATGCCCACCTGACAGAGTTTACCCAATCTCCTTACTCTGTTACCACATACAGATATAGGACCTATAGTAAAGTTACCTTTTCCTAACCAATAGAATTGCATGTTAACTTTTGAGTGTTACACGTGAGTGATGATGATTTCTGAGTATAAATGTTACAGCTTGTATGAAGTTTGTTGGATTTTGAAGCGAGGAGGATGATCGCATCACTGTTGATATCCATGACTCCCCGTTTTCTGTACTTGTCATTAAACGGACTCCCTTTGCCAAACCATTGAGTTGTCCTTATTGATTGGTGTTGGAGTAATGAATCTGCACCCCCATCCATCTCAAGGGTGCAGCTATCTTATCTTAAAGTACTTCTGAGCAAGCCTCGGCTCTATGGGCCGGCCGGGGGTCTCGGAGTACACTTGGTAGCAGAGATTGATGGTTATTGATTATAGGTTAGAATAAGACATCTCCTTGACCGTCGACATAAAGTATCTCTAGGTCTTCGGCAATATCACGAGTCCTTTGCCATTCGGCTGAGTAAAGATTAAAGACTCTGTGAAAGAGATACGTTTAAACTCTATGTCGGGGTAAAATTTAGAGGCAGAGATACATGTGGGCAGCTAGTGTTTGTCTAGTCTGTTAAACATCTGTCTTACACGTTGTTTGTTGTGACATCATAAGTTGAACATTTTCTTGAGAAGAACTGATTTAAATTTTACGTGATTGATTAACTGAGATATTATAGTATACGAATTGATATTTTTTGAGTAAAATGGAAGATATAACATTTTGGAAGAAAATCTGGATTGGAGCTTGCAGTGTTTGGTGCTCGCTCATATTGTTGGGAGTGTTTAAAGTCACGTGAAGCTTTGACAAGTGTTATATAAGAAGAAAGAGAACAGATTTAAGCATGGAAGACATAACTCCATTGGCACACCTATGCAAACAATTGCCGAAACATGCGCCTATGCTGAAAAAATACAGTTCAGCGTGGGTTAAGGGGACCGCCCACAAAATGTTTATGCCATGGCCACAGGGTGGCTCCTTATCTAAAACTGTTTTGCAACACATGATGACATACTTGCATGTCACATACACGGGCAAAAAGTTAGAAAAATGCCTAGCTGTTCAGAGCTTTGCAAAATGTATGAACAGGGAAAGGAAGAGGAACTGCCAATAGATTTGATACTTAATGTATGCACAGAGGGGGGGTGAGACGCCTACCGCGCCACCCACCTCAGCTGAAACGAAGATTGAAGAAAATAAAAACGAAGGATTATACCCGTTGAGAGAACTTAAAGAAACTACAGGGTATAGCAACCCGGCATATGAGTCACCTACGCGAAGTAGTGATGAAAATCAAAGAAAAGAAAAGGATAAGGATATCACCTCCACAGTCCCAAGGGACAGGGAGAGATGTGATGATGAAAGAAGGGACCAGACACAGACAAGTGCATCTCTCGATAAGGAGAGAGAAGGCACAAGATGGAAAGGAAAAGAAGATAAAACTGATGAGATAGCATCCGCACAAAACGAATGGATGGGAGGGCAAATTCTATTGAAAGTTGATGGCAAAAGCTTTGAGGATTCAAAGCAAAGAGAGAGGCTAGATGATGTACAGAGAAAAGAGAAAGAGAAAGAAGCGACGAAAGTATAAGAAAGAAAGATAGACAAAGGCGAGAACAGCTATATCGCAAAGAGCAAGAAAGACAGCTCAATCGCTAACAGAGAGCAGCCAATGATCAAGATAGACAGCAGCAGCGAAGGTCAGAAGAAGAGCAAAGAATACGAGAGAAGAGAATAAAGAGATGAAGGGATGAGGAGATCCGAAGGGCAGATGAACGTAGAAATGAAAAGAAAAAGGAAGAAGATAGGGTCAGAGAAGAAGCAAGGAAACGCAAAGAATTTGACGACGATGTAGAACAAAAACAAAGACAGAGAGCACATGATCTTGAATATCTAGGAAGAGAGGTTAAAAAACCTGATCCAGTGGTAGATTGGGAAGACATCGAAGAATTCTTTCCTGTATACGATTCAGTACCAAGCGCTTATAGGGCAAATATTGAAGATGACTTCGACACCAGAAGCATCAGAGAAACGATCGATAGGATATATGACAAAATGGGGCTAGAACAAATACCCCAAGGGGAGGGGGAAGATGAGCGCCTAGAGAGCACTCAACTTAACAACACTGAGGATGTTTCCCGAAGTAGTGGGAATAGAGAATCCTTGGATAGACTAGTAATAAGTAAGAATACAAAAGACACAAGAAGTGGCACGAGTTGGACACAGACAATGTCTGACTCAGAAAGAGAGGAGCATGACGCAAAGGAAGAAGAGAGGAGGACCGAAAGATGACTCCCAAGGGAGAAAGGGATACGATGGTCAGACACTAGCGAGTCCGCACCGAGAGCATAGGAGTCAGCCACACAGTCAGACTGACATGAAGGTGTATCTCATGGTCACAGGGGGGTGTCTCCACCGCCCTATGTGAGCAGGCTTAGGATGTTGCCAGGCAGGCTGCGATGCAGGAATATTACCCCTGCAATAGATAGGAGAACAATGAGAGAAGAGAGAGAGCGCTATTCATCCCACTTTCCGTTACTCGAGAAAGGGGGGGCGAGACCATAATATATTCCATGGCCACAGATGGATCGAGAAAAACTGAAAAATAAGCTTCCAATGCTGACATCGGGAACTGGAAAATGTATACATGAGTTAGAAAAAATGACAGGAGGAAACATGTTAGCTCTAGGGGATATCAAGGGTCTCATATTCGCCATATTTGGTGAGAGAGCAGACGATGTGTGGACACAGGCGGGTTACCCCCGAGTGTCCACAATCAATACCATGCATGACAGAGCTCCATTTAACAATTGCAGAGCTGCAGAATGGAAGGCACTATGAGTGCTGTACCCAGACACTTCTGATATGGGAGCTATAATGACATGTAAAATGACAAAATCTGATGACCCGTTAATTTACATACAGAATTTTCAAGATGCGTGGGTACTCGAGACTCATGAATCTTGGACGAATCTATACCTGTGTTCTACCATATATTGTGCCATGGGCTGCCAGATCAAGTACAGAAACAGCTTAAGAAATTGGTAGGAATCGAGGCTAAACCTTGGTCAGAAATAAAGCTGACCATCGCACACTATTGCAGACTACTGCAAGAGAAGAATCGCAAAAAGGATGCTACATGAAAGGGTGAGGGAGCGAAATTGGTGCAGAAGAAATTGTCAAAATACGCTCTTGAGGGAGCCATGATAATACACGCAGCTGAGTCAAGCATGCAGCAAGTCAATAATCCACAACAGAATAACCAGGGCAATACAGGGTTTTACCCCAAGGGAAGAGGATTTAGAGGAAGAGGATGGCAGAGAAATCAGGGAGGTTTCCAAAACAATCCTGGAGGTTTTCAAAATATGCAACATTGTAATCAAGACATGTCAAATGCGCAAATGATCCGACCATCACCAGTATGTTAGTTGTGTGGAATGACAGGGCATTTAGCGCGCACATGCAGAAACCAAGGCATGGTGCAGAATGACCAAGGGACAGGGGCAAGCATGGTGAATCCACTGCGCCTTTACAACAGGGAGTTGTACTGAATCACACAGTGCAGCAACAAGCGTCAGGTGCGCAACACAGGTTGCAACCTCAGAATACAGTGACCTTTCTACAAGAGCAGTCCCAACAGTCACCACTGCAATTGTCACAAACGATGAGCTCAGGGAAGACCATGAACCCTGAAATGGAAATAACTCTGCCAACGGGGGAAATCCATCAGCACATAATGGGCCCAAGCTATATATGGATTAGGACAGCTCACTGGGAACCCTGATATGTTCTATCCTATCAGTGACACCAGACCCTCACCAGGAACCCAGGGTGGATGTCGTTATAAGGGGCAAAGAATATTCCTTCTTAGTTGACACAGGTGCAACACGCTTGTGTATACGTGAAGGAGTGTTTTCCTTGCCCGGTGAGGCCATAAATACTCAGAGTTTCACAGGAGCTACAAGTCATGTTCCCTTCACAAATGCACTTCCAGTCTCTATAGGAGAATGTGAAATGAATGTGTCTTTATTATATTCACGATAAACCCCAGTGAACATTTTGGGTCGTGATTTAATGACAAAGTTAAATATGACAATCTCATTCACGGAGGAGGGCATAGTATGTTCAACACCAGGAATGAATTATTCAAATGTATGCAAAATGATTAGAGCATACGCAGGACACACAGCCATGAGGGCTATACCATTAGAGCCAGAAATATTTGCGTATGGTATGTGTGTACTAATGGCAGGGCTGCCAGGCCTTGCAGACAGAATAATGAGAACCCCAGATGAGTTTCTATTTAGACTAAGAATACCGATGAACGAAGAGAAGGGACAAGTATTTCCCTTGATGATACACACAGCTGCAGTACGAGGAAGAATGGCCTTGATTGATGGTTATGACGACGAAGGCCGACAATGGTGCACAGTAATCTCCATTGAAGAAAGATATCGATTGACTGACGTCACTGATGATGATCTGTTTGAAGAGCAAGCAGCTAGGGGAGAGACAATGGTGGAAGTGAGTTTCACCTTTTGGGTGAGAATGATCAAAAGAGAAGTGTCTCAGAGAATGATATTGGCACAAAACCGTCCTGAATATTTTGATGACAACATAGACCAGGTGCCTGTCTCATTGTGGACCACAGGACCCTATGACGTAGGCAAAAGAAAGAAGTTGAAGAAGTAAAATTCAAACTGAAACCAGGAGCAATTCTACCAAGAGCCCGACAATATCCCATGTCCAGAGAGGTAGATGAAGGGATTTTTATGAGAATTTCGCTATGATGGAGCAAGGCATCTTAGTGACATCAGAATCGTCATGCAATACCGGTTTATATGATCAAAAAATCAAAGGGAGGGTCTTGGGGGCTAATTCAGGATTTACGCCCAATAAATGATATTGTTGAGGCCGAGTTCCCTTTAGTCCCGAACCCGGCTACAATTCTATGTAATATACCTATTGAGGCAAAATATTTCACAGTGACTCATAGGATCTGATGTCATTCACATTCAGACAGATGCGTCTGAAAGGCACGAGGCTACCCCAGGGGTACTGTGAGTCTCCTTCTATTTTTAATAGAGTTCTGCAGATGGACCTAAGCAATATTGCATTAGAAAGTGTTGTCCTGCAATGTGTGGATGACATCTTAATCTGCAGCATGACAGAGGAGCAATGCAGGCACGATTCTGTTCAGCTATTGACTATACTGGCTGAGCAAGGATATAAGGTTGACAAGGAAAAGCTACAATATTGTCAACAAGTAGTGCTGTACATAGGCCAGTTGATCTCACATGAGGGAAAAGAGTGACCCCAGAAAGGGCTGAAGCCATACTGAACACGGCTAAGCCACACACAATAAAACAGATGCAGAGCTTTTTAGGCCTATGCAACTATGTCAGAGCATGGGTCATCGACTATAGCTCTTATACTAAGCCTTTACTTCAGGCCCTAAAAAAAGCCCAAGTGACAAAAGAAACGATTGAATGGTCTGAGATCATGGAGGAAGGATTTGCTGAATTTAAAAAAGCTATTTGCACAGCAACAGTTTTAGGGATTCCTAATTATGTAGAGGAATTTTACCTGTGTTCACACATAAATGGCAGCATTATGATGGCAGTGCTCACACAGAGAACCACATTGGAGTACAAGCCCCTGGCATATTACAGTGAGAATTTGGACCCGGTGATGAAAGGCCATTTCCTGTGCGAACAAAGTTTAGCTGCTGCAGCGTTCTCCATAGAGAGGGCTACAATTATTGTAGTGGGATGCTCAATGACATTGTACGTAGAGCACTCACTATTTGCTATCCTAGAGAAATCTAAGGGTACATTGACATCTCAGAGAGCTTCTGCTTATGAAGTGATCATATCGAATCCATCAATTAAAGTAGTCTGATGTAAGATAATGAACCCAGCTATGTTTATAGCAGAGCCAGTCACTGAAGGAGAACTAATCCATGACTGTGCAAACTATGAAGAATTTTATGTTGAGATCCCCAGAGTGAAAGAAAACACTTTGGCACAAGGAGAAAGTGTCTTTATTGACGGTTCTTCAAGAATCGATCAAAATGATGGGCAAAGATATACAAGCGTTGCGGTAATGAAAGACGCCGCAAATGAAGAATTTTGAGTACTCCTTAGTGCATGAATACCAACACACTATTCAGCACAGGCTGAAGAACTATTGGCATTGATACTCACCATGGAGAATCACATAGACCAGGAAGTAACAGTGTACAGTGACTCCGCCTATGTGACGTCAACAGTGCACGCAGGCTTAGCGCGCTGGAAAAGAAGGGGATACCTCCGAGCAGATGACACACCAGTGCAGCATGCAGCCTTATTGGACAGGCTTATCAAGGCACTACAGCTCCCAGTGGGCATAGCAGTCGTGAAATGTGCCACCCACACAAAAGGGACAGATTTTATCTCATGCGGAAACCAAGCAGCAGACACGGAAGCCAAACGGATGGCATTCAAAAGTGAGACGATCATGGAAGTAGAAGTCACCCATACCAACGAGAGAATGATGGTTAGAGACAGTTGATGGAACTTCAAGGGCAGGTACCACAGGAAGAGAAAAATCTATGGAAACGGTGAGGGTGTTCTTTAAACCCCTCTGACAATTTGTGGCGGCAGGACAGCACTGGTAAACCGGTGATGCCTTTAGCCCTGTTCAAATGAATGCTGGAGCAGTTACATTACCCAACACACATGACAAAAGAGAATCTTGCAGCAACTCTCGCAGAAGACTGGTTCATACCAAATTTAACCAAGCACGTTGCATTTTCTATAGTGAATTGCATAATCTGCCAACAACTCACAGCTGGGCACACATTAAAAGTATTGAGAGGAGTCATCCCCAGGCCAAATGGGCCTTTTCAGCACTTGCACATCGATTACGTTGACATGATTCAAGTATGTAACGGTTACAGATACTTTATTGTTGTGGTGTGTCCATTCTCTAGATTGATAGAGGCAGGTCCATGTACACACCCAGACTCTACCTGAGCGGCCAAATTTTTAGTGAGAGAAGTGTGCCCAAGGTGGGGGGTGTGTGAAGTCATGAGATCAGATAATGGACCTCACTTTATAAATGAGACATTCAAATAGATTAGCTTGCTGCTTGGTATAAATCACAAGTTCTCGTCAGTGTATCATCCGCAAGGTAACGGTATCTGTGAGAGGCTCAACGGCTTATTAAAAGAAAGGATAGCCAGAAAGGGATGGTTGCACTGCCTTCCTTTGGCACTGTATGCACTCAGGAACCAACCCGGTTCTGACCATCATATTAAGCCACACGAGATAGCCACAGGAAGAAGAATGCATACTCCCCTGACACCTCGAGATAGAGCTAGATGTGATGCCCAGTCCACAGGAGAGATCTTAGGGTCTGAAATGCAAAAGTACTTGAATTACATGACATCTTGCCTTACTGTAATTTCAGACCAGCTGAAGGGACGATGAAAAGGGTGCAGGGCAGCACAGAACACAGAAGGAGATACTACTGCAGACACAGCTCAAGGACTTTGTGTACCATTCATTTTCCCTCAAGATACCATCCTTGTAAGGAACCATACGAGGAAAAGGTGGGACGAGCAAAGATTTAACGGTCCCTTTACAGTGGAGGACTGCATTCCTTCCACAGGAAACTACAAGGCAGGAGAGCTTGGATTTTCCTGGGCGATATCAAACCCCACATCAGAGAAGGCCCCCTGCCTGTACCCGAACACGAGGAGACTACGAGCGACGGGGAAGTACCACAGCACGTGCAGACAAGATCCATCGTGAAGAACAAGGACGCATGACCAGCCAGACAAAGATAAGGAACTTTTTGCAAATTGTGGCTTAAAATTGAACACTTCCTCTGAGCAAAAATGGGGATAAGGACACTCTGTGCATCCTAGTTGCAGGGTGAACAAGAGAAGTGCACATATAAGCCACAACATAGTCTGTTGAAATTGAACTTTAAATAGAGGTACAATACAACTATGATGAGGAAAGGACAAGCCAAATTTTGATCGAGAACACGTACATTGGAAGAAAATACATTATCCAGACTCCTTTCACACCGAGACCATATTCAGAATCGCTTATGATGTCCCGCAGTAGCAGCATCACCATCAATCTAGTGCTAAGATCGTGCTCGTCATTGGTGGGGAGAATCACCAGTGTCACTGACTTTCTTCAAGATCCCGAAAACAAAAAGACAATAAGAAGATTGCTTACTGTAATTGCCGAACAATTTCTCCTACTTCCTGAGTAAAGCGAGAAGAAGCAAAATGTCCCAAGCAGAGAAGGAAGTAAATGAGCTTGTCAATACATTATTCTTTCGAATAATCGAAGGCTGTCCCAATCTTATCGGAAGAACGACAGACACACTCACGTTTCTCCGAGACCCACCAAATACAGAACATCTAAGCTAACTCCTAAATAAAATTGTGATCTTAGTTGCACTTCACGCAACCGGATAGTGCAGACATTGTCTACAGTGAAGTGAAAGCATACAGTCCTGAACGCCAGCAAAACGGGACAGATGTCCCTGTCCCCAGAAGACAGTAGATTGGCCCACAATGTTCTCTTTGGTTTAGTCACTGATTTTCCAGAGCTAGTGGGGAGACCAATCGATGTTGACGTCCTCACATTCATCAGAGATACAGCCAATATTGCACAAATGGGCATGTTCTTGCATGGAAGAATACTGCAAGTGGAACTCTTTAACCATCAGCAGAACTATCTAAGAAGATTATAAAAGCTTTCCGCCGAGGGACAGATCGAGAAAGCATTGCCAGAGATTTCCTTTCTTATTTTCCATTGACAATGGCAACATGTCTTCAAGACTGAAGCACATAAGAGGCGTAGACAGTGAATTGACCTATTTTGAACATGCACAGTAAAGAGACTTGCTGAATTATTGCCTAGTAAGAACAGTGCATCCTGAGACAATAGACAATCCATTATTGAAACAAAGGGGGACAATTGTTGGAATATTATAAATTAACATTTTGGCGAATGATCGAGATGGGGATCCAGAACAGCAACCTTGTCCACCCAGAGGAGGAAAGACATTCACCTTTTTCTGGAAGTAAATGCTGCTGCCTGACCTACAGGGGCATAATGTATTTGTGTATTATATTCATCATTGTTTTACTGTCATTAACAATCAGAACTGCATTTTTCATTGGTGCCCAAAAGCGTTCCAAATCCATTGCACCCACCTAATGATGCACACATGAAGCCTACAAAGGCACCCAGACTTACATAGTCATTCCTGTCCCTACAAGATCCGATGGTGGAATGAATGAAGTTAAAATGGATGTGATTAGCATTGACACACACACATTTGTGGTAACAAACAAAAAAAGAAAGCCGGAGTCAGGGTCGGCAAAGCATGAATGTGACAAGATTACAGACAATCACACACATGCAAACACGAAAGCACATAAACCAGGTCTCGTGTCAATGACTGCAGAACCACAATCCAAGGCATGGGAGAAGAAAAGACTACATACTATGAGAAGCTCCAAAACAGACATTGTGGAAAGACAAGAGGATTTGGTGAAGAAACCAACAGAAATAACAGTAATAAACATCTCTGATATGACATTGATGGAGACGAAGACAAACTCACAGAAAAGCTCACAAGCACAGATGATAGCAGAATCCATCTGGCCATCATTAGCCAGGACCAGGAAAAGGCAAGGAGTAATATAAAGAGCTGCCAGACTTTCCTCGACTCAAATGACACAAATGAGGAGGCCTGCACCATGGACCGGGATACCTAAGGATCCTCCTGCAAGAAAGAGCCATACACAAGCATTCAGGGATGTAGTAATAGTAAACTACATGAAAACCTTAAGAATCAAGAGGAGTATGCACAGAGATGATAACGAACTAAACAATTACCTGGCAGCACAGCACATTTGGGAAACAACATTTGGTACCAGCACATGAAAGAAGTTGAAAGACAAAATTCAAAGCGGAATGCTTTGTTTGTGCACTCCTACCATACAGCATGGGGAAGTCCAAGATCTTTGTAGCTGTAGAAATTGATGTCCAGACAGCACACTGCCTTTCGCATATAGCCATCTGCAAAACAAGAGG
The DNA here is from genome assembly GCF_040938575.1 of Ambystoma mexicanum. Taxonomy (NCBI): domain Eukaryota; kingdom Metazoa; phylum Chordata; class Amphibia; order Caudata; family Ambystomatidae; genus Ambystoma; species Ambystoma mexicanum. The sequence goes on from NC_090936.1 coordinate 759,383,617, forward strand.
CCAGTTCATGGGTAGTGATGCCTCACTGAAATAGGCAACTGAAGCAACCAATCCAAATGAAGACGATTATCTCCAGGACATAAAGACAAGAAACAATGGAAAGACTAAACATATTGTGATCAGATATGAGAAGCCTGGAGTTAAAGGAGCAGAAATCAGAAGTAAAGCAAATCAGAAACTAAATGTCCAAGGAAAAACCCCAGAAGAGGCTTGAAGTTGGAAGAACAGAGGCCAAATGCAAATTTGGGGAACAGTGCTTTCACCAGACAGATGGGAGAGAGGAGTAGTGATATGCAGAGCATGGATGGTCATAGGTCAATACAAGACCACCATCAGCATAGTGTGAAATGGATGCAAGCCATTATGGCCAAAGCTTGCAAAACTGCTGACATGGATCGAAGACAGAGGAGGACCCCTTCAGATAGTGCCACTAGAAAACCCAAAATTCTGCTTCAGGAATAATGGCACAAGAAAAATGGGAGAGAACCAGAATTGTGGACGAGTTTTTGATGCTCCAGGAATGGTGCATGGAACGGCAGTACTTATGGATCATTATTGGGCATGTGAATCCAGAGCCTACATCGACTGCCGAAAAACTGGGGAGGTATATGCACAATAGTGAACGTCCACGTTCCAGCATTGGTGATCCGAAAAAGTGACCTGCACATTGACAGTTTCCCGAAAACAGATGCTCACCTGAGGAAAAGGTGATCTGTGGAACTGCTAACTCGGATGAAGAGAGATAATTACTTCTCTGCCAATTCAGAAGAAGCCTTTCATGCAATCCCATATGAACACAGGCTGTTCAGCCTCACCTCATCAGTGTTCACAACAATCTTCATGCCAAGAATTCAGGTTGGAGCAAATACTAAATGGTTGCAGATAACCAAATGGGAGTTACTGCAGACCGTCAACATGACAATAAAAGGATTCAATGCGATTAAGGAAGAGTTACGAGCCATCCGACTGATGACTCACCAGAACAAATATGTGCGTGACATGATCGCAGCTATGGATGGAGGAGTTTGTGCCAAATCGGAGAATCATGTTGCACATTTATACCTTCTCACAAAGAGGAAAATGGAACATTAACTGAAGCCATAGGTATGCTGACAAAACTGCAGAACCAGATGATTGATGAAACTGACAAAGTGGACGATGACAGTTGGCTTGGATCACTAATTTTTTATGGGTACCACAATGTATGGCAGATGCATTCAAGTTCCTGGGAGCCCTGCTACTAATGATATTACTAGGCTTCTGTGTCATTAAAATAATAGTTTCCCAATGCCAGAAAACTGTGAAGAAAGCAATAGGGATGAAGATCATGATTGATATCAAGCCAGGATGGAAGCCCAAAGACCTGACTGATGAGGAAATAAGAGACTTTGGGCCTCATTACGACCCAGGCTGTAAGGGGTTTACGGCAGCGTTAACAGCGCCGACCCACCGCCTGAGTACGAGGTCCCTTAGCGCCATGGCGCTTTTAACACCTGCTTTTAGCAGGTGTTAAAATCCATGGCGCTAAGGGACCATGGAGTTAATTACGCCACCGTAATTTACGGTGGCGTAATTAACGCCTTCCCCACTCCCATTATGCCCTATGGGGCAAAAATGGGAATGGGGAAGGGTAAATGGGGATTGGGACTTACCGCCCCGCCAAGGTCGGAATGGGGCGGTAAGTCCGCCAACCACCATGGCGTAAACGTAGTTTACGCCATGGTGGTAAAGTCACGGCCCAGGCGGTAACTTACCGCCTGAGTCGTAATGAGGCCCTTTGTGAAGGCTAGCATTCACGCACCAGAGGGAACAAAGTTTCTCTACCCAATGAAGTATCAAAACTATGTGGGAAGATGGGTTTACTGTAGCCCAAAGTGACAATGTCAAATAATGACAGGGAATAAAGGCGAACATGTAACGACCACAGGAAGTCTGAAAGGAGTAATAAAGATATGGACCCCAAAGAGACACTTCTTCAAACCATCATGTATAGATCCAGAAGATGAAGAAGGAATGAACCTAGGAGATGGTGTGAAGATGAATACAGAAGAATCGAGTAAGATGAATCCAAAGATGGAAGTGAAAGTGGTCGATGAATCGCCCAGAGGCGGGAGTGTAGAGGAGGTCCCAAATAAAGCCTGCACTCCAATTGTCCATTTTGAAGTACCAGGAACAATCACACCGAGATATGTAACGTATGGTGAGCAAATAAATCAGCAGAGAGCCGCAGTAGGGCTCTGCCCAGTGCTTATCCGAAGATCAGCACCTAATGAAGTACCAATACCAAGAAAACCATGGACAGTAAGGTATCCATTAAGAAAACCCTACCAACAAACGAGACGAAATGAAGATTGCCTTAGTAAAGTCCCGGAAGAAACCAAAAAGGTCTTAATGGAAGATGAATGGTGACATCACAAGAACCAGGACTGGCTCACAGATAGAAGAAAGGACGACCAGAGAATGGCACAAAGAGACAAAATGCCATGAATAAGGATATTGTGAACCTAAAGTGAAAGGACGATGTTGAAATTCAAAGAAGTTTAAAGATGTAAGCAAGATGAAGGCATTCGACAAGTGTGCACCTGTAAATATGCTTGGAACCACAAGAAAGATAAAAAAACAGTGCAGCGTGCAATGCTTAGAAGAACAGTGCGGCAAGCGCATTATACATAATCTACCTCAAAGTAAAGCACAGTGGGCCTCATTACAAAACAGACGGTCCGGAAATAACGGTGGCGGTAAACCCGCCGTCACCGTTGTTTCCGGACCGCCTGATCCCGACACCTGCAGGCGGGAGGTGATGGTCCCACACGGTTTGACCTGGGGGGTTTAACACCGCCCGCCTGCAGGCGGATGAGGAAACACCGGCAGCATTACGAGATGCTGCCGGTGTTTCCATGATCCCCATTCCCATTGAGTCCTATAGGAGATATCAGAACTTTTCCAGACAAAAGATGCAGTTTCGAGGCCAACCACAGTGAACTAATTGACATATGGACACTAAAGTGATGATTGATTGTAACCTTAATCAGAGGAAGGCCGGGTAACCAAGGGGCACCCCGCACCTGGCCGACCATTCTGCGTGCTGCTAAGCAATGTGGAAAAGTATGCATGGAGTTGGTGACATCCCAATCACAGTGGACCAAATAATCTAGGGTACTATAGCCAGTAGAACTAATGAGACGTCATACTTTTAGTGAAGTTGACAGTAGTCAGTTTCGAAGGAAGGGCTTAGATGTCCACCTGACAGAGTTTACCCAATCTCCTTACTCTGTTACCATATATAGATATAGTACCTATATAAAGTTACTTTTCCCTAACCAATAGAATTGCATGTTAACTCTTGAGTGTTACACGTCAGTAATGATGATTTCTGAGTATAAATGTTACAACTTGTATGAATTGAAGTTTGAAGCGAGAAGGACAGTTGCATCACTGTCGATATCCATGATTCCCCATTTTCTGTACTTGCCATTAAACGGACTACCTTTGCCAAACCATTGAGTTGCCCTTATTGATTGGTGTTGGACTAATGAATCTCCGCCCCCATCCATCTCAAGGGTGCAGTTATCTCGTCTTAAAGTACTTCTGAGCAAGCCTCAGCTCTATGGGCCAGCCGGGGGTCTCAGAGTACACCAGTTTCAATAGCACCATGACAGACTCAGTTGTCTCAGTAGAAAATATGATTATGTTCACATCAACTGAAATAGTATTATTACTAGGCGTGTACCTAATAGTAGATCTCAGTATTTGGCCGAATACCGAATAGTATTCGGATGGAGCTGAATAGTTGCCTTATTAATAAAGAATGTTATGTAGACAAGAAAAACACTTTGGGGCTGAGTCATGGAATTTTTGCACCAAAAAAAAAACAAGATTTGTGCACCATTCTGGCCGCAAATCCCCATTTGTTAAACATGGATTTGCGGCCAGAATGGCGCACAAATCTACGTTTTCCGGCCTAAATAATTCCAAGAATCAGCCCCTTTATGTTTGAAAAATACACTTAAGCATATGTAAAACCATTTATATTGCATTTGTTGTCTACAGAATATGTTTTTTGCAAACCATGAAAGGAATACATTATCGGAAAATGAACAGTTCAATAACAGCCCAGTTTGCATTTTTGTACATTCATGGGTGTCGCTTGTTGGGCAGGACCCAAGTAACTAAGACTAGCCCAAAAGTATAGTATGTAGTTATTACACCAATTAGCTCCCTGCTGACCTCTAAAGTGCTATGGAATGCAAACATTTGTGATGCTAATGCCATGCTTTCTACCTGTGGTAGTGAGTGGGAGTGAGGCATTTGAAAAATGTCTTTTCATTTATAGATAGTATGTTTCTCTGTTTTTCTGGTGGGATATGTGTGTGGTGTTTTGGGGCATTGTGAACAATGGTAGGTAAACATATAGAGAATACTGAGTCCTCCATGGTTCTTGGCTGACCCTATAGGGAAGGGACAGTGCTGTTTATCAGATGTTTAATTGGCGTGTGCATGCTGATTTCACATATTTGCTTCACTTGTACATCCATTTGGTCCAATGTTTCTAAATTGTAAAATTATATCTCCTCATCATTATTGCACAAATAAACCTCTTTTTTAACTCTCTAATGTTGGGAGGATTATTGCTGATGCCACAGACTGGGGCATTTTGTTTACACATATTTTTTTGTAAAACTCTGATTCCTTTGGATATCCCCATTCTTTAGTATCATCTGACATTTTTACAATTTAAAGGGACTCATTTTGGCAACATGAGACACACACCAGGAGGATTCCAACTAGGTAGGGGCATTGGAACTGTATTAATTCCCGGGACAATTGTACCAGGGGAATGCTGGGGAAGGTATGGCTGGAAGATCGAGTGATGGTTGCCACGCAGCCTCAAAAGATGGCCCATATTGTGCGCCATTGATATCCAGCTGATTTATGGAAGGACCCAATTGGTCTGTGGAAGTTGGTGCACTCTGAGGTTGTCCCAGTGCGTTTGATGTTGAGGCATAATTTTACTGACTTGTTCTGGTAACACCCAATTGTCCAGTGAGCCTTGGAGAATATCCTGTCAGACATTCCCATTATATAATTAGTTTATGACCAGGTAGAGCCCTGTTGATGTAATTGTAGATGAAGAAGTGTTAGAATTTGCCTTGGACATAGTGGGGCCCTCCTCCAGTCAAATTTTATGCGTCACCGAAGGCTGCTTGCCTATGGAATCATCCCTAGCATTTATTTGTTTTGCTGGTTCTGGGGTTGCTGATAAGATCAGCATGGATTGCTTGGTGCAGAGGGCCATTAGGGCTTGTTCCTCAGAGTATGAAATGACTCTAACTGAGTCTATCACTATTGCAACAGGATACTTGAAATAAGATCGCGCTGGTTGCGTCACAAGTTTGGTGATGATAGGGTGGTATAAGTCACCTGCCCCTGAAGCAATGGTGATACATTTATGAGTTAAGTTAGCAGCATGATGTAATATTGCTGCTTTTGTGGGGCTCTTGCTTAATTTCCCCTTCCTTTTTCCATTATGACCATCATTATCCATGCAGCAGTCATTCCAGCTAGCCTATTATAATTTTCCCAGTAGCATTTTTAAATCCGGTTGTTCTTCTTCTATGCTCATGGTCTACCTCTCCATCTTCCATTTCACAATCACTTGATGAAAAGCCTGAGGTGGTGAGGAGATCTTCCAAGTCAGGAGTATTTGACAAAGTGGACCCAATCACATTGTTATAATCTGGTTTAGAAGGGCCCAAGGAGTTGTGCTATAGGTTCAAGCAGTGATTTAATAATGCGCCATTATTATCAATATCAGAAAGCCCAGGGGAGAGATCTGATACAGTAGTTATGGGTTCCAGCGCACTGTCCTTACAGCTGGGTAACACAACAATATTTGTGGCAGTTTTCTCCACGTGCACTGTGTGTGCTGCTCCCATAAAGATGGTCATTTTTGTCTGTGTAGTCCCTCATAACCCTGTTTGATCCTTTTTGCCCTTTTTTGAGCGGGGAAGGACTCTCACTTCTCATTTCCCAGTAGTTTGGGTTCTGGGGTGTTTGCCCTTGCACTGCACACTGCTGAATAGGCCATAGGTGTGTAGATTGGGTTTTGACATTACGCAGAATTATATTAAGAATTTGTCTTATTAATCTGGGGAAATAGTGTTGGTTTATACTCGCTGGGTCCAAACCTCAGCATCCACCAGAACACGTTATTGCAAAATATGACAACCAGCACTTTCCACCTTTAATTCCTGCGTTCACTGTGTGGGTCACATCAAATGTGTGCAAGACTCTTACCACAGTTACCGTAAAAACTCTCAGTCCAGAGGGAGTAAGGTGAGAGAGGGGGAGGGGATGGGGAGAAGGGAGGAGGGAGGAACCACCTCTCACAAGGGGCATAGCAGGAGCCAGACAGGGTGTGGTTTGCAGGGTTAGAGGAAAAGACCCACAGAAACGTGCAAGACGTATCACGCTGCAATGCTTGCAGGAAAGGGAAATCGAGCAGCCGCTTCCGACACACAAGTCTTGTGCTCTATTCAGGTCTTTACGACTTTTACAAGAATGCATTTTGTATCTCTCATAATAATTCATGTTTTCCATGTGGAACCTGAAAGATCAGGTCTTCGGGCGGCACTTGTCCCCCAATTTGTGTTACCTTTTTTAAATAGGTCTATATTTAGGCAATAGGCCATGAGCAGGGGTTCATTACTGCTTCAGGTAATGCCCCGGGCCCATAGTTAAAGGCCTGGGCAAAGCAAGGGCCTTAATGCAGGCCCGGGGCATTACCTTAATCAGTAATGCTGCTCTGTCCATAAGACCGGGGTACTAAAAGCAATATTGTTCATTTGAGAAATGCTCCAGTGTTTTGCAACTGAAAAAAGAAAAAAAGAAAAAAGAAATGGCTAACAAGGAAGGGGAAATGAAGTCTGTTCTCCCTTTCCATTGTGGCCATTGAAAAAGGTAAAACAAATAGTAAACAAACGAAATAGCCACCAAAGAACAGAAAACGTGACTACATGTAGTCCATTCTCCCTTTCTATGGCAGCCATTTAAAAAAATGGGAAAAAGGTAAACAAAGAAAATGGGAGCCCTGGAAAGGAGACAAGGGACTACACATAGTCCCTTCGTCCTTCCCATGACTGCATGTTGCAGATCGGGAGCGGACACGCTGGGGACAGAAGTGTTCCCAGCGCATATGCTGCCAAAAAAGGATAAAAAAGGAGAAGGTAAGTGGGGGAGGGAAATGTGTGGATTAGGATGGGAAGGGGAGGGAAAGGAGAACTTACCTTGTTCCCCGGGAGTGAAGATGTTGGCCCCCAGCCCTGGGGAGGCTCGGAGCAGTGAGATTATGTCTGGTAATGCCCCCTTCCGAGCCTCCTCATTGACTTGGAGGCTGACAGCCCCAGCTCTTCCCCCCCACTGGGTACTAATCAACACAATTGAAGAAGAAAATGACAGTTATGAAGGGAGTTCAGACTGAACTACACGCAGATGGTGATGCTGAATATTTGAAAGCACTGAGCTTCGGGACTAGCAGTCAACTGTAGAGCTATGTGGAAGAACACAATATCCGGGATGCACACCAATCAGGATTCAGACCAACCATGGCACTGAGACAGCCCTTATGGCAGGCAGGGACAACCTGCTGGGGGCCTTTGATCCAGTTGATTTTAAGATTCTTATTTCCAGGCTGTCATTGGTGGCTCATTTATCTGATGAAACCCTGGAATGGTTTTTGTCCTTTCTAGCCAACCATACTCAGCAGGTTAAAGCTGGTTCCTGCCTCTCTTATCCATTACCTGTGGAATCTGGAGTGCCTCAGGGATCTTCATTGTCTCCGTTGTTGTTCAACATTCATATTCGCCCATTGTTGAACATCTTCTCTGATTTTGGTTTGTGTTACCATTCATGGGCTGTTGACACCCACATGTATTTACGGCTTAAACAACTGTATGCTAGAAAATAAGCTCCAGCTAAATCCATCAAAAACATAGGTAATTGATTTTTGGCTCTAAGAGAAGGTTAGTGAGCGTCCTGCAATGCATTTCATGTCCTTCTTTGTTTGGGGCCCCTACTAAATTATCTGTTGTAGTAAAATATCTTGGCTGTTGTAAAATATTTAGTTCTATTCTGGTAAATTCGGGATTTGGTGGTATTTTCTTACTGTAAAAATATTGGCGGTAATTTGGCAGTAAATTAGTCTTGCATTTATATTGGGTTTGGTATCACACTATTTTAGTGATCATACCTTGTTAGCTTATACTGGTGGTAATTTTAGTGGTATCTTGTTTTGCGGTATTTATACCTGTGGTATAACGGTGAGCATGGTTTTCTTTTTATAGTATAACCCCATCATAAAACAAAACATTCCTTTCTATTAGAATACCTCCTGGTTGTCTGTAGAGAGCTCCAGACTTATGCACTTCAGCAGAACCCAATGATTTTATTCAGAGCGCCACCTACAGTCTGTGGCTGGTACTACTGATTTATATACACCCAGTGGTCTATGTGCCCTTAGGCATTACTGGCTCATGTATGTCCAGTAATCCATGTATCAGAGCTGACACCTTCCCATCAGCATGCAAGGAATGAAACATTCATCACACTGCACACAAACCTCTGCTTTATAACTGTTTATTGCTAGATTTCTCTTGTTGGTTATGTTTCTTGCATTGGTAAATTAGCATATGCACTACTGCACTGATATGAGTCTCCCTTTTATACATCACGTATGTACATAATCCCCAGATGCATGAATGACACAAAATCCCATTTGTTTTTATAAATACTTATTGTATTGAATCTTATTTACAAATCACCAAGCCTTACAATGGGTTAATTACAGCATCCTCTGCAATACAAGAGAACAAAACAGAACAAGCAGAATTTTTTAAAACATGGATTAATGTTCCCACATTCTGAAAATAATGTAAAATAAACATTCAATTATTTCCTACCTTTCCTACACTGTAATAAAACTTAGCCACGCATACGGCATTCTTTATCTGGTCCTCACTTGCACTTGTCTTACCAAGCTCAGCCTTTCTTTGAAGTCCTCGGCACAACCTCGTTGTGTTCGCAAATGCAGACCCAGTGTCAGCACAAAATGCTTCTGTAATCTTGTGTGGGGAGCGCCAGCTTATCAATGTCCCATAGCTAGCACTCTACCCCTTTTGAACTCTGTCAGTCTTCTCAGCCCGGCCTGAACTAACTCCTCTCCCCATTTCTTGTTACAAAGAAAGCTCCTATCCGTCCCCTTTTAGCATAGCTTGTCTGCCAATAATTTCCACCAATCATAGTAAAAATATGTGCTCTGTCTCAGCCCTCATTTTCAGAACAATTAAAGCTTTAGGCCTCCCTGTTACTGTTTCATTCTGTTTCCTGCTGCCTGCATTTTTCTGTTCTCCACAAGCAGAAGAAAACACCAGTGTGCATTTAAAAATTAATCTCAGTAGTGCCACTAAAACATGGATTTTGCCTCATTTTGCATGAAAGACTGCATTTTAATGTTAGAAGAGTTAGAATTAGTATTTTAGTAATGTTAAATAATGTTAGTCAGTTATATATTATAATGCAGTTTCCATACATGAAGTATCCCAAAAAAATATGGCGCACTTCATTATTTGAGCCTGGCAGCACACTAAGCTTCTATGTATGTTCTGAATATCTGCAGTTTCAAATTGGGCTTGGCTGTGTTGTAAATCCTGTACTTTGCATACTACCAATAATGCTATGTTATACCGGCAAAAAAATGCTATATAAAATAAATGCAATATATATGTCCTTACACTGTATCTGCCAGTCCAGTATGGACTGCAATCTTTATGTTAATCAAATGGTTAAATCCGTGTATTACCAACTCAAACTTATAAAGTCTGTACCGGAAAAGATCGTCCAAAATTAATGCGTATTCTTACAAATCAAAACTGAACTATTGTACTGCACTCTGTATGGGTGTCCAAAAATGTCAAATCAAGAGATTGCAGGTTGCACAAAATTCTGCAATCAGGCAGATTTTTTCATTACTGAGGAATCAACTGTGTCACAATATCGGAAGAGTCTCCATTGGCTCCTAGTACACAAGAGAATTCTGTTTAAAGTCCTTTGTTTGTTTTTCATGTGTATTTACTGCTTAGCTCTGGCATATCTGCGCAGAAATCCAAATTCATCGCCCAAGTCGACTACTTCGACCTACGAATCAGTGTCTTTTGACGACAGTTCCATTTGTAAAAACAACAACTTGGGGTGATAGGCACTTCTCTTCCTTTGGACATCGAGCCTGGAACTCCCCCCCGCTGTATCTTCGACATATTGAGCCTCTATCAATTTTCAGAAAGCAATTGGAAACCCACCTTTTTATGAAATTTGTTTTATTAACTAATACAAGCATCACGTTATAGCTCAGTGAAATCTATGACCATTTGCTACTTAACACTCTCTGCTTGAACACTGTGGGTATTTGGTCCATAAATGTCAAAAACAAGTAAAATCAAATCAGGATGTTTAAAGCAGTGGGCATCGGTTAAAGGAAGGATTTGGAAAATCTCAGGTAAGCTTATTGCTTATGTTGAAAGATTGTGGCTCTAATGGAGAATATATATTTTGCACAAAAGATGGAGCACAGCCAGGAGTGCATGTTTTGCACAATTCTTGATATTAGAAATTGGTGTCTGTGTTCTGGTTCAGATGGAGTTGTAGTACAACTATAGCCTAGAGGTAATGAGAATGCCTGAAAGCTAGAGGCACTGAAAGTACTACCTATAGAACATGTATGTTAAGTTATGTTATGTTATGGTATGTGTTAAGATGGATTACTAAAATGTGGCCTGATGAACAGATTTTAGGAGGGCATCCTGCTTATAGTGAACACAGGCACTCTGGGAGTTTAGCCAAACCAATCAAGGTAAGTGTGGAGAGTGGTGAAGACTAAATCTCAGGAGAGGTGAGTGGGGTCAGGCCTCCACAATGAGTCCAGACAGTGAAATGCACAATGTTTCTATTAGAGAAGTTAGCAAAAAAAATACTCCCGCCATTGAATCAGTAGACGATGCCCAGGATCTGTGGGTGTAAGGAAGTTTCCAGTTGAGTCCATGATCTGAGTGCAACCCTTCACCATAAAGAAATGCAGCATGCACCAATGCAGGCCTCTTCAGGACACTCTACCAGATGGGAGAATGCCAGTTCCAATGACAGTCACTGCACACAGGCAACAGCAGATGTCTCATTGGTCACAAACAAAGGAATACTTCCAGAACTGGACCCGTCGATGCTGGGATATGATATGATATTATATGATATGATGTGGCATTTATAATACACCTGTCTGCAATAGTTTCTAGGCATGACAAGACAAGGAGGGGAAAATAAATAATGATCTTACTAGGCCTTGTGTCATTCAGATTGCGTAAGTGAGGGGAAGAGGCAATGGGAGAAGTGCCGTGGGGAGGGCAAGGGGGTAGTGCAGTTAACTCACAAGTGCAGCCAGCAAGGGGCTCATAAGTACAGAGTGAAGGGACTGTAGCTTTGCAGATACATACCCTTAAGTGTTGGGGAGTCCCGGAGGCATTGTGAGGGCAACTGGAAATGCATGGGTCTTGGCCCGAGTTCAGAGGGTGACCAGGTGACCAGTGCACAGAGCAGTCAGGTGCATCAGCAGGGGAGAGGAAGAGAGAAAGCAGAAGCGAAAAGGAAGGTCTTCAGTTGCTTCCGGAACCAGAGATGGTTCTGCTCAATTATGACAGAGTCCGGGAGGCCCAGCTGATGAGATAGATCTGCCCCCATCTCTCTGCTTGGAGTAGCATCAGACCCTCAGAGAGCTGGAGGTGGATGAGCAGGGAGCTACAGAAGGAAGATGTTTTTGAAAGAGAAAGTTGGAGTTACAGCGGTCCCAGGCCCCAGAAAGCCTAGTGGACGATGCAGAGGGTTTTGAATATGATCCTTGCAGTGACCAGATTTCAGAGCTGGAGAGAAATGATGTCAGGGCTTGAGGCTAAGCACAAGTCTTGCAATCCTGTTCTGGATAAGTTGCAAAGGTCGAAGAGTAGTGGCATGAAGATTTAGAAAGAGGATGTTGCAATAGTCCAGCCTAGAGAGAATCAGAGCTCTGGAGACCATGAGCTAGCTTCTGGGGGAAAGTGAGAAAAGGAATAATACCTCTTATGAGGTGTAGGTGATAGTTTAACTTCTTAGAGATGTCAGAGTTGTGAGGAGAGAAGGAGAAGGTGAAGTCAAAGATGACACCGGGGTTCCTAGCCTCACAGGAAGGAGCAGGAAGATGGCCCAGAGTGGGCGTCCAGAGAGAGAGAGGAAAGGATGGAGCAGGTATCCCAATGAATGAATGGCTGAATTGAGGATGCTGAAACTTAGCAGGATGGTTGTTTATAGGACTAGCTGGACAGTCCACTGGGTGAGCCACAGATACGTCTGACTTCTGAAGGTTCCAGGCCACAGGATCAGGAGAAGGCACGACTCTGGTTGTTCCCACCAGTCCAAAGGGTCAAAGCACCAGCAAGGATATTCTGAGAACAGGTAGTCGAACAGGGCTTCACATGGACAGCAACAGGAATGGTTACCAGGCCTCTTCAGGATTCTTCCTTCCTCGGGTCTTCGATCATCTGTACATCTACAAAGCTACACAGGATATGTGGCTCCTCTTCTAATCTGCTGGAATGTGTCAGAGGTATTCATGGTGGTATTTTTGGTTGGTGGTATTTATGGTTGGTGGTATTTTGGGTATTTATTGGTATAGTGGTGAGACTAACTTTAGCGTACCGCCTGATAATTGTTCTTATACCAAGATCAATAACAGTAAGTAACTATTGGAGTTAGTACACTCTCAATTATGAATTTATACCCTTGCAGTTTTTTATTTACAATACCACATTAAGTCCTTTTGCTTGCATCTCAGAATACTTTTACCATGTAAATGAAATATGAACATTCACACAGACACATAGCCCTTCTGAAACGCAGTGTACAATAACCAGTTTGGTTGTTGTGTTATCACACATGGCAAAGTGAATTACCACAGACGTTAACACAGCTCACCATTGGTTATCTCCAGCGAACCGTGTTACCATCACAGATCAAAACATGTAATAACAATTCTGAGATGATTCAACTTTCAAATTGTTATTCTTTAACCAAAGTTACAAATAGGCAAGAAACGCAGACTTGATACACAATGCAAAATGTTCACATGGACCTAACATCAGATAACCAGGTATCAAAATAAACATTTCTAAATGCAATTCACTTGTGTTTATTTTTCTCTGCAATGAAAAGGCCTTGCTATGCTAGATTTGTAAGTTTTCTTTTTTCTGTTGAAGTGAGTCTTGGTCACCATGAACTTCAAAATAGTGTATTTTGATAAATAGCCAGAATCTTGTGGAAACTGACCGCGAGCTTCTAACAAATCTTGGCTGAAACTAAATTATTATCACATTTGAACTTTGTTGCATGAATAAAAAAATATAAACACAGTTATGCATGTTTAAGATTTCTCTGTACAGCACCTACACATTAATTATGTACATCTGGCAAGTTTATAATGACATTCTCCACTCCACACTATCCAATAGTAAGCATTCATCCATTACCATGCTCCTCAATTACTGAACTTACCAAAAATAATCTTTAAGTGTGTGTCCCAAACTGCCAGTGCCCTCATCTAGCTGCCGGACACTCCCCTCTTAGCTTGGCAAACGCAGATGGGATCCACTGTCAGCACTTGCCTCAACACTTCTCCCAGGGTCAGCAAAACTCTTCTGAGACAGCTGCCAGCCAGGAACACGAAGCCAGAGAGTGGGGGAAGAGAACCCCAGTCCAGGAGGGCGAGAGAGTGAGTGAGTCCTTTAAACTCTTTGAACTAAGACTGCCTACCATGTAGGCCCTACTTACACAAAATATAGACTTGTACTGCCTTTTGCTGAGATGTCACCTCCCATTGTCATCCAGCCAGCCCTCTAGATATTTCTGAAGCACATGACCATTCTGCCGGTTTAGAGCAGAACTAAATCGAATGGCAAAGTTACATTTGTCCTGTTTTCTGCTCTGAAAGTCTTTTAAACAATAACTAGTCTTTAGCAAGCAGAATGGATTTCACATTCCTCAAGTGTGACTTGTCACGTCTTCATTCAAACACAGTGCAGCCTTAATTCTGCACGTTTAAAATGTATTGCATTTCCAAGCTAACACTGGACAGCCCAAATGCCTTGCACACTGGATTTATCAATCTGAACTACATATTAGAAAAAAGCATGAACTGACTTACACTGATTATTAGTAGGTGAATATGTTATATGTTAAATGAATAGGGTAAATTAATATATGTTAGTTTCATGTTTTAATTTTATTGCAACTCAGCCCAGAAGAGTGGTCTAGTGGTGCAACTTGATAATGCCCTGTTATACAATGCCAAATGAAAACCTTCATTTTTCTAACATGTGTTCTGTGCATATTGACATCTACTAATTTCCGCCTGAGTCTCACACGCTTGCTCACCACTGGGACCAATCGGTTACCCTTGTTGAAATGTGGAGCGCTAGTTCAAATTCAGACCTTTGCTAAGATGTGGATGTTGAAATTTGGAGCCCAAGTTGAAATTCAGAAAACATTTCCCAACACCCTCTTTTTTTGTGCTATGTAAACCAACATCACTTCAGGAAAAATATATATATATGTTCTAAAATACATGTGCTTCTCCCGATTGGATCTTCTCTTTTCCCATTGGCATTAACACAAACATCATCATCTTCTTCTTAATTGTAAGTACTATCAACCACATCATAATAACCTCCATTGGAATAGCCAAAATTACTAAACCTCTTTCCATTCAGGTCCCCCAAGTGAACCTATCTGTGTCTGTCAAGCCTAAGCTAATAGGAATAATGTTATCTTTTTTTAGATTCATTCTAATCATGTATGCATTTATGTTTTAATATGAATTGAATATCTGGATCAATGGGAAACATATTTTCTGAAGAAAGAAAATCTATATTCTCCACTTTCCATTCCCACAAATCGCGATCTGCATGAAAAAAAAGGGTCAACTCCTCAATCTTTGTGTTACTAATAGCTACCTTACATCCTTCAGAGACCCCATGGTCTGCCCTTAACCCACAAACAACACCCGCTGCATCAGGTATGAATGGCTTGCCTGGATATATATAATTCTGCTCATTGAATTTTACATATGTACTAATTTTGGGATCAGATAATTTTGGTGGGCCTGGTAATTCCCATTGCACGGGACCCGGACCCGGTACGTCCCCATTCCCATTGAGCCTGATAGGGCTCAATGGGAATGGGGCGGATGGTAGCAGCGGTACAGTTCATAATGGTACTGTTGCTACCATCCAGTTCTGCTCACGGGTGCCGCTCTACACGCCTGGTCTGACCAGGTGTGCAGAGCAGCACCCATGAGCATGACTCGTAATGTGGCAGCATGGTAAAAACAGCGCAAGTAGCACTACTGGTGCCGTTGTTGCCTTACCACCACAATCGTAATGAGGCCAATTGCGTTGCTGCCTCAGATGCTGCCTCAGTCAGGTCACATTCCTCAGAGGAGGTACCTCTTGAAAGATGTGCAGTAAAGTTTTAATGACTGATTTTCCAGGCATCATTTGATGTGGGTTGGCATCTGGATACCTGGTGGTGTGATCCGCTACCACTCCATTACTCCTATTGTCAGAGGATGTGCAAAGAGTCAAAGGACTTGTCTCTTCCAAAGATGGATCCACTATTGGTAGTGCAGCCTGAGGATTCTGAATTCCTGTTCCACGTCTGTCAGATTGCTGACAAGAAGTGAAGCTACTTTAGAGGGTTTCCTCTGGGACCCTATCATGGAGCAGCAGTTTTGCATGGGCGACCACTCTGGAGCTACCCTGATGTATGCAGGAAGTGAAAAGGGAACTTCATGCACCAACTGCTGGAGGAATTGTTACACATCATGAGTAATCGCAAACCTCTCATGGTCTCTGCTTGTGAGCTCTGTGCATTTACAAACTAGTAACCCACCTTCCTTTTGGATCCTTTTCTTCACAGAGGGCTTATCCAAAAATGGGAAGCAGGCCTTTCTCCATAGGCCTTTTAATGATGGTTTCCTCTGTTGGCTCTTTCTAGTCTCTTCCTTAGGGGCCTCCTCTTCTGCAAGCAAGCTTGTCAGTTCAGGGGTCCCATTAGCATTGAGAGTTTCTAGCAGTCCCTCTTCCACTTCAGGTTCAGGGGCTTGGCCAACTACTTCAACCTCAGTTGTAGGTAGGGCCGGGGAAATACGTTTGTTCCCTCTACCTCTTGGTTTTCTTTGTACTTTAGCATTAGTTTCTCCATTGGCTTAGGATGCACCTTAGGCTTGGCTAAGGCAGCCTGATCTCGAGACCTAGTGTTTGAAGGGTCTGTAAAGTGTCTCTCAGGATATAAGTCTTGGAGTTTGATCTCTGACAGACCTCTTCCTTCTAGGATCTCTTCTCCTCACACTGATAGATTCCCTATATATCTCACTATTTGCAGATTCAATGACCAGGCAATACTTGGAAGTTGAGAGATGACCTCAAGGCCAAAAGAGTAGTACCCAAAGGAGCCGTGGCAACACCCTCTGGGTTTACCAAAATGGAATCTTCCACAGACAGACTGGGCCCAGTGTTCCTAATAGTAGAGGCACTTACACCGGCTAACAGTAAACTAGCCATGGGAAAACAATATTGGGAACTAACAGGTATCAGAGCAGAAGCTCCAGTATTTCTAGGTTCCAAGGAAATTAACTCTACTTCAGATACTTCACCATTGGGCAGGGAATCTAAAGAGAAGGATACCCCTGTGATGGCTTCCTTTTCATGGCAAAAGGCCAGATTCACAGACCGGACCCCAAGGTCTTACCCTTACATATGGATCCCCCTGCACATGGTCACTTGCTCCACAGCCTACACAGGATCAACTGGACCCTTTTTATGTAGGGAGGCTTAGAGTTGCCGCTCTCATTCTTCGAATAGTTATATCCACAACCTTTCCAATCATTTGAAGACCTTCTGGGAGGAGATTTTATCAGTAGTAACACCCTCTTTCTCTTTTTGTTTCTTCCCCTCCTCCTGCTTATATGAAGCATACTCGTCCGTATGGGGAAACTCCATGGGAGACCCCTACAACAGCAGCAATGGCCACCTTCTTAGGATCTACCTCCTCAGAATCTGCCAAATGATGAACCTGCAGAGGGCAACAAGAGGCAAAAATGTGTTCCAGCATGATGACCAAATTGATCATGCCTTGTAAGGTGGTTATCTTATAGCCTCCTTATCAGGTTTTTCAGGGAATTAGTAACAGAAGACAATCTAATATTATTATGGTCTTTCTTTCTGTAATCACTAAAGCTCTTTTAATATAGGGCAGAAGATTTCCCAAACTTTAAGAGTAGAACCGGCTACAATTTAGCAAAGTCTTTACTATCAGCCATTGACATTTCTTTTTTCTTTCTTTCAACTTTATTTAACAGTTATTCAAAATAAAATAATAACTGAGTAACATCAAAGTGAGAACAGAATAAGAATAATTCCATGTACATCAATTCAACAAAATGTATATTAAAATTAACTTATCAACATCGTAAAAAGAAAACAAAAAGCATTCCCACTCCTACATCCCATAACTAACCAAGACAACACAAAAACACAACACAACACCAAAAAATCATACATCCCTCATCAACCCCCCTATCATTAAAATCCCTTAAGAATAAATAAATCCTACACCTTACCCAAATAAGTCAGTAAATGACCCCCACCTCTCCTTGTACTCATTTTCTCGATGTTGTCGAATAGTCTGAGTCTTCTCGTACCAAGAACGTGTTCGCATGTCGATTACCCAGTTGTCATAATGTGGCTTTTTTTCTAGATTTCCACACCTTTATTAGTTATTCAATTGAATAACCATGCAATTGTATTAGTCTCATCAAACTCTTGCACTTCGCAAGCATACTCAAAGTGTTTCTGCCTAAGTTTCAGCTTCTCATTCTTAAGCTTCCACATGATCTCAGATTCAGAATGTACCACGTTTCCAAAGGATGGCAGTCCTCTGTGCACACACAAGTTCTTTAAATTATCAACTTTAGAAGAACTAAGAGAGGACATGGTTACTGTTTCCATAGTTTAAACAAGACTAGCTGACTGTACTATTACTTACTTGGTTCAATTCAGAGTGTTCTGTCTAAGTAAAATCAGGATAATACACCGTTGGATAACGTTGGGGTACGCAAGACCTTATCCTCACTGCTGTAACACCAATTTGTTAAGATGGATTTCTAATATCCGGCTGGTGGACAGATTTTAGGAGGCCAACATAATTATGGTAAACAGGGTGACTCTGGGAGTTTAGACAAACAAATCAATGTAAGTGTGGAGAGTAGTCAATGCTAAATTTCAGGAGAGGTGAGTGGGATCAGGGGCTACAATGAGTCCACACAATGACAGGTAAGTACAACAATACTCTATTGTACTTTAGGCCCAAAAACACACAAGGAAAATGAGTCAAGCAGGTAATATAATCACACAGCACTCTGAATATAAAACATACATGCAGTCGCAGTTGGTTAATAAAATCCATACATTACACTTGGACAGAAAGGTAAGTAGTTAGTCAATTGTATAAGCAATCCAAAAGAAATAGAAGTACTAACTTTATGATTCAAACCTTAAGTTGAATCTGGATTTATGCCCAAAAGTCTGCCTTTATAAGATGGTACAAAGTTAGAAAATGTTCCTCTCGGTGTGAAGATTGTTCCAGATGTCTTTCAAAGGGATTTAGAGTTAAGTAAAATTATTTTCCTAGAGTCTTTATCAGCTTTTTCAATAAATGTTCAAAATGCAATGCAGTGGAATATAAATCAAAGTTCTACACCTTATGGTCCCCACCCCCTTCAGGGGAACAACTCGTCCAAGGTGTGTGTTCTGTTTGAGGGGGAAGCAACAGCTCTGATAACCTGTCCATGAACTGTGGTCTCTCCGTGTCTCTCTGTGCAAAGCTACTTACTCCTTGGATAGCCCCCACCTTTTTTGTCTGCGAGCAACCCAGGGCCTGCTGATAAAGCCTGCTTCTCCATTCTCTACTCGGGCTAGAGTCACTGTGTTATCCCGGTCTGCCAAAAAACATATTCTTCATACCAGTGTAACTCAAAACATCTTTCGCAAAACCAAATGGAGCTGTTCTGTGTGTCTCTTCAGAATGGCATCAGAATGCCAGCTACATGCTATTTATAGTGCCATGGTTCAATGCAGATTCTAAGTGCACACTCATGCGTGTCTCTAAATACATACATAATACATAATAACATATGTCTTTCTAAACATGTCTCTACAAGGCACTTAATATAACAGGCCTCTTCTCTAAAAAATCAAATGGCTGAATAATATGGATAACTAGTATCACTACTCAGACTGAATGATGGATAAGTGATCACTAAATGAGTAATGGATTTCTAATGATAACATACCAGGCCTCTTCATATAATATCTGGTTTTACATTCTCCCATTTTATCATTAGATAATACATTACTAACAATTCAAATTTCTCAATGTGGCATGCTAAAAAAAAAATGCAAAAACTGCACTCTATCAGTGTCAAGCTCAATAATGCATAGCTACAAGCATGTCAGAATTCAGGATGGCATATTCAAATCTCTAATGTCAAATCATAGCAAAAAGTCAAGTCAGAAGTGTAAAGCCAAAAGTGTCTCTACAAACAGATTGAATTCAAAACGAAAACAATGAAGCATAGAATCAATGCATGTGTACTGTGGACACCAAGATGTATTCAATTTCAGTGTGTCAAGCACACAATGACAATATCACTTTCACAGGTGTCAAGGCGTCAAAAGACTCATTTCATGTCAGTGTATACATTCAGTATATTGGTCATGCAGGCCAATCAAGTTAATACCAGTTCATTTCCAGTTCATTCCATGTAAGTCTGTGATCACCTCATTTAGGTTGTAGCCAATCAGTATGTATGTCCTCACATCTGTGCAAAATTCCAAGTCAGTACGGCAACAAAGCCAATGCAACAGTTTCAGCAAAGGAATGTCAACAAAGCATGTCAACAAAGCGACATTTTCACAAATGGTGTTCACAAATGTCAACAACAAGCGTGTGTTCAGCAAAACATGTGTATGGGCATCAAAGCATAGCCCAAAGCAGAAGTGGTGTTGCGCTGCAAACGGAACCCATGTGTGTGTCCTGGAAACGGGCAATTTCCAGTGACAGATTTCAGAGCCTCACTGCTGCAAGCTCTCTCACAACAGGTGACAGATGTGTCTTCGGAGCAAATCAAACCAGATTCTCAAGCACTTTCCTCAACTCTCCCTATCTCCAAAACTCTCCATAGTCTATCCTCTTGATACCGATGAATCATTAATACTGGCACTCATTCAGAGAGTTTTAACACAAAACAATGTATTTGGCAACTCTCCAGTGGCGCTGCAATGGCCCTTCACATAGGCCAAAACTCAGATTCAGATTCAGAGCACTATCAGGCTCACTCCTTCCATGCCAGTCCCTTCTCTTCACATGAGGGACTAGCCAATGTTGGATGCGAGTGCAGATTTCAAAGCACTATGGTGTCACATCAATGACTTCAAATGCACTAGAGCGTGTCGCCCTGCCAATTTGCATTTCTCTCCTTTTCCCCAGCCCCAAGCTTGTGACTTCTTCTGGTTCACAAGGTAAGGCATTACTGATCGATTTTCTTCTTGCTGCAGATTACAAAACCGCCCACAAACGATTTCTCTCCTTTGCTGAACATCTTTCACTTTTTGCACAGAATGCTGCAAGGTGTCAACTTTCAAAATCAGTCAGGATCTTCACTTCCCATGGCACTTTAGTTGTCAGCAAGGAAACCAGTCAGCAAACAGTCTTCTGAGTACCTTCTCAGAGCACAGCCATTGATAAAGCTACACCCCAAGGCCTCAAATCGGAGACATTCCCCAGAAGTGCTGCTGCAAAGCGTAGGTGTCAAATGTGCCACATCACAAGGTGACAAAAGCCAGTGTCTTTCAGTGCTGCTTCAAGCCAACCAGAATGCAAATGTCAAATGATGTCAGCCATCATGGATCTTGAACAGTCATCAAGGTCTGGTCAATTTGGTCTGGTCAATCTTGCAGTCGTCGTGTGTCATCATGCAATGCTGTGAATCATGGTCTTGTCAATTCATCAAATGCAATCTGGTCAATCATCAAGGTCTGGGCTACTCTGCAAGTCTCAGTCTGGTCAAGGTGTCTCTCCACATCTCATGCAAGGAAAACAAAAGTGCAAGTATCAGTTTAATAAGATTCAGATGTATTCAAGCCAAAAACAAAACAGCATTTTTCATTGTGCTTCAGTGAACATAGCTAGTTCTAAACTCCCCATGCCTCTCAAAAGACATCAATGCTAGTTTCTCAGTGTCTGCCCAATATCGGTTAGTGTCTAATTCAGTGTGCCAGTGCATCTGTCTAACCATGTCTCTCTCTCCAAGTTGCATGATGTATTCCTCCATCCATCTCTGTCTTTCTCAAAACAAAAGGAAAAAAAAAACATTTCACATAATTCAAAAAATGCAAATTCGAAAATTGCACAATTGCATTCCTCTGTGTGTCAAAACCTGTGTCAAAACCTTCTCTAGTCATAGAATCCATCTCGATTTTGAACATGAATGATTCAATTTGAATCCATCCATGTTCACAAAACAGATGCATTTCACTCAATTGCACTCCATGTTCTGCAAAAGCATTGCAGTTCAAATTAAAATTGCATTCAGTGTTCCCTCGGCTTATTCCCTCTTCAAAACAACAGTCTGCTAATGCCGCATGATGTTTCTGCATCATTGCTATCATAACGTAAACACCCATTATCTCCATGTGTTCACTCGGAAAATTCAAAATATTCAAAGAATGCAATATCTCAGAACATCCCAAATGAGCACGATTCAGTCGACTCA
Organism: Ambystoma mexicanum; assembly: GCF_040938575.1. NCBI lineage: Eukaryota > Metazoa > Chordata > Amphibia > Caudata > Ambystomatidae > Ambystoma > Ambystoma mexicanum. The sequence goes on from NC_090936.1 coordinate 759,405,575, forward strand.
CCTTCCATTTGCTTGTTAACCAAGTTTCAAAGTCAATAGACAAAAGAAAATGTTCAATCCCAAATGTAGGCAAAACACTTCTGCTACATATTCTGATAAAAATGCCATTATGGCATTCTATGTCAAAGATCTTAACCATCTCATCTCTTCCCACAAACCTAGAATGCAAATGCTTCAAAAAACTGTCTCCATGCACATAACTGCTTACATGCAAAGGTGTTTCTAAAGATACAGTTTCACAATGCAAATCTTCGTAGGCAATCCCTCTATGCATTTCACTAGGCAAACTACACTGTTCTGACAAAAATGCACTCTCCATTTTTTCTTCATGGCAAACATCTTGTTCAATTTGTTGCTCTGCTGTTGTGGCAATCTTCTCATTTACTGCTGCACTATCAGTGGAACAAATTATCTGGGTCACACTCTCTCTATTATTGCTCTGAGGTATCTCGTTCTGCCCAAGAACAATATTCAAATTTTCTCCATGCACTACATCGTGTATTACCACAGCTGGGTTTTTCATAGGAACTCTGTTCCCTTCCATCACTATGGTTGGTGCCGGCGAATCATCCCAGGCATCAAGCATATGTCTAAGCCGATTCCTTTTTGATTTCAAATCACTAAAAAATTAGCGAATTGTTTCTGCAGTTCTATTGTTCATTCACCATCGGGATTTTCTTCAACCAAACCACACGACACTTAAGTGAGTTTCAAAAAACAAGCTTCAACACTTCTCTAAACATGCAGATACAGTCATCGACTTGCTAAATATGTGCACATATTCCAGCCAACAGAAATCCAAACAATGGTCAGATTTTCCAAAAATTGTCAGTCTCCATGGATTTCCAAACAAAATACTTCAAGCGTCGTCAAGAAAAAAACATTTCTCTAGCCTGGTCAAATGGATGTACAAACATTTTCAAAATTGCCAGTCATAAAAAAACTGCTCTGAATCATTTCCAATACAAATTCCAGATTCAAACAAAGTTTCAGTCAGACAACTATGTTCCCCTTCCTACCGTGAACACAATTGTGGACAAAGCAAGCTTTAATTCAAAACACCCCCAAGACAACACATCAAACATAAATCATCCCCATTCCCACGAACAGACAGACAGCACAGCTATACACGCTGTTCTTCTACTTCAACATCAGATCATCGATAAAGTGGATCAGAAGCCAGCTGCAATTCTCTGCAGACTAAACCCTCTACTCCATGTTTCAATCAGCATCAGTGAAGCCCCACGTTGGCCGCCATTTGTTATACTGAAAATTCTACCTTAGGGGGGGTGTGGACCACTATGACTGCCCTGCTAATATATCTCAGGGTGATTGTGCACTGTGTTACTGCTAAGTTACTATGCCATGAACACACAAAGATGCCCTAATACAATAACCCTAAGAATAGACACAAGGCACAAAGAAAACACACAAGTCAGTCTCAATTATAACAATGAAATACATTTATTCATACAAAGAATGCATAATAAACACTTCTAGCAAAACATACTTTTTCACCCCTTATACTTGGGTGCAAACTACAATGACTGTAAGCCTTACAGGCTTCTAATGCAAGCAATCTAATTAGCGGGATCTTTAATGCTAATACAGCCTAATAACAAGTGCAGCCTAATAACTATTCACAAGCATCAGCATTCAATATTCCTCTCCAATCCACACCACACATCACACTCTGTGTGTGTGTGCCTATCTCCCCTTCTACCAGTATGTCAACAACCCATCTCTAGTTTATGCAAATCTTAACAACACAGCTTACCACTCAACAGGCCTTTACTCCCCTGTATGTGTGGACAATCTTCCCAGGCAGCCTCACTGCCTCCCCGAATGTGTCATCCCATCTCTCCTCTCCATTCCCTTGCAACCAGCTCTGCTCACTCGAACTGCCTCCCTCAATCCTCTGCAAAACTCATCGATCTCTGCCAAGCTGGTCCGCCAAGGCTGCATGACAAAACGTCTCTATCAATATCACTTCTTCCTTTCATTCTCCAAACGCCTTCTCTCTCTCAATCCAAACACCTTTTATCAATGTCAATTTCAGGCTTCCAGTTATAGTGTCAAATTCACATCACTCTTTCTCCATGGTTATATTCTCTCTTAGCTAAGATTCACTCTCGTTCTGTCAGCATTTCTTCAAGCCAAGCACCTGTGTACGTTTGTCTTGTTCTGGTCTATTTCAGTGTGTTCTGTCATCGTGACATTATACATCATATCTTTACATTCTAACTGGCCTTCTCATGTCTGTCTGTGTTAAGAAACCATACCATCCTCCCATCTCTCTCCATTCACTGAAATCCCTCTCTCCGTGTCTCTTTGTGCAAAGCTACTCACTCCCTGCATAGCCCCCACGTTTTCTGTTTGCAAGCAACCCTGGGCCTGCTGATAAAATCTGCTTCTCCGGTTCTACTCGGGCAAGAGTCACTGTCTTATCTCTGTCTGCTAAGAAACAGTTTACACATTCCTCATGCCAGTGTGACTCTAAACATCTTTTGCAGAACCAAGTGGAGATGCTCTGTTTGTCTCTTCAGAATGGCTTCAGAATGCCAGCTACATGCTCTCTGTAGTAGTTCAATGCATATTCTAAGTGCACACTCATGCGTGTCTCTAAATACATACACAATACATAATAACATATGTCTTTCTAAACATTTCTCTACAAGGCACTTAATATAACAGACCTCTTCTCTAGCAAATCAAATGGCTGATAATATGGATAACTAATGTCACTACTCAGACTGAATGATGGATAAATAATCACTAAATGAGTAATGGATTTCCAATGATAACATACCAGGCCTCTTCATATAATATCTGGTTTTACAACTGCAGGCTACAACAACAGGACTGACTGAACAGAAGATGATTGTTAGTGCTCCTAGGGGCGACCAGCAGACAATTCAACAATTGACCAGTGGCAAGGATAAATGCATGGCCCCTAATTGGGCACTGCTGGTGCACAGAGTACAAAAAAGGAATATAGGAGCAGAGATTCTCTTGGAGGTAGTCCACTCCCTGGCAATAAAACACCCGATGAACAATGCACAAGTATTTAAATGTAATCCTCTGGGCTACTGGAAGCCAGTGCAGTGACCGGACCACAGGACTGTTATGACTACCATTTGTGGCCCAGTGGCCACGCAAACCACCAGATTATGTAGCAGTTGTCGGTGATGTATCAGGCAAATAGACTGAGCCAGGAACAAAGTGTTACAATAGTCAATTAGACTAGTAACCAATGAAGCAACAACTAAAGGTCACAAATGATAGGTGTGAAACAGCAGCACTTTATGGAGAACTTTAAGGAGAAAGTGCCCCATTTTGCACACCACACTCACTTGAGGGATCAACAAAAGTGATGAGGAGATGTGAACCCCTATATGTTTTACCAGTGTCACTTGAGAAGGAAAGTCATCCAGTGTAGAAGGCCAGAACTAAGACACACATAGAGTGGGATCAGGGGGAGATCCCACCACCAGTACCTCTGTCTTGTCCCCATTCAGCTTAATCCATTCCCCATTCATGAACCCACCCACGGCTGCCAAGTACTCACACAAGCACAACAACACCTTAGCCTGGTCCAAATCTAACAGGACTAGAATCTGGGTGTCGTCGGCATAGGAGTAACACTGTATGCCGCAGGAGCAGATTAGGTGAACCAGTGGCTGGTGAAAGTGATAATTCCCAAAATATAATAAAAAACAGAATGGATGGATACCAATGGACATGGGAATGAGACCAGGAAAACTTGCCAGTGAGTAAAAAGTTATTCTTTATATAAAGATAGAATGGGGCATGCAGAGGACTCTCCTACTCCGAAAGGGCTCTGCCAACATTACAGGTAAGACATATTATAAGTCCAAAATGCGTCATCTATGATATGTTCTATAAGGGATACACAAACTCTTTCATTGGACAAGTTAGCATAACACAGTATACAATATGTAATAGCACCGGTTCAGGTTGGCTGGAGCCAAATCTTGTTACTTCTTGAGGCGTGTGGGGCAGCTAGCCTCATCAGGGAGGGGCGATAGGTCATGTTGGATCCACACAGCTATAATTCTTACTAAGCTAGACTTCACAGTAATCATAGGCATGCACAATTTAATATGGCACACAAGGTTCATTGTAACACATCATCGATAAATTGTAAAAGCAAGGTGTGCATTCTTGACCCGGACAAGAGTGGGGCAGCTGTGCGGTGGTCCGGGTACCTTATCTTGTGTATGATTCTGGGGCACATTTATCAGATGCCTCGAGGATCAAACAAGGGTGCCAGGATTTGTTAGTACATGAGAATATATGTCTGCTCTGGATTAGTTATACGTGGGCAATTAATGGTGGCCCAGGGTCAGGGGTCCCACCACTGCTACATCAAAGTGGTGAGGGGCTTCAAGTTCATTCAGACTGTAACTCTTAATGGTGGGGGCTGTTTGAGCATGGGCAGTTTTGTGGAGACAAATGGTTTTCCAGGGCCAGGCTTTGGCCCGGTCACACACAGGGCAATGATCTCAGAGGGAGAAGAGAGATACAGTTTCAGCTTGCAACAATTTGCATCCAAGCTTCTGTGAGAACAGGACAACTGCAGAGCAGACAGTGGGGAGGCGGTGGGGGCTGTCAGGCTGGCGCTGGACAGGGGAGAGATGCAGGCTTGCCCCTGAGAGTTTCAAGTGATGTTAGTCCACAAACGACCTTATAGTATGTATATTATGTTGGCCAGAAACCAATTGCATCATGCACGATACATCGCCAGCACAGAATCGTCAATGTATTGAGAATAACCAGAGGGTGTCCATTTTGTGAAATATCCACCATTTGCTTTTTTCCTTCTCTGTAAAACTGCTTCACAAAATGTATTATATACTTCAAATTCATGCCCAACGCGAGGCCAGAGCCTGAATGCTGAAAGATTAACACAGACAGGAATGTTAGACGGTACAGAAATACATTGTTTTCCTCCCTCACGACGTCCTTGGAGGCAAGCAGAAACTGCATATAATCAGCGGCCCAGGTGCAGGACTGTCTCGCAAACTCTGTAGCAATAGGCAGTTAAAACATGAATTATATTCTTTCTAGCGGTACTCCTTCACAAAGAATGGTATTTTCTGCCTCAGAACTGTCTGACCTCTGGTACATGGATAGAAATGCACAGATAACGTGTTAAAGAATGTCTCTCCTACAAACATGATAGCTTTGCTGTTCTAAGAGCTCTATGTTCTACATAACAAAGAACTGTCTCTGCCATTGTTGCTAGAATAAGTATATTTAGACTGAATAAGGACTTGTCATAATATGCCATAATTGTCATGATTGTCAATCATTGAACCCTAGCCTAAAAGATACATTATGGGCGGTTTGAATTGCCTTCTAAAAGATTGCATGTCATGTATAAATATTGCTGCTTGAACGTTGCCCGCTCTCTTGCGTCTCACGAGGTCTGGGTACACATGTTGCGAGAAATTAGACCCCAGTCGGCCGACTGAGAATACTTTGAAATATACCAGACTTGTTTGGAAAAACGAACCTTGTGTCTGTCGTGTCACTAGCATATGGTGATTGTGCCTTTGTTTCCATATGAGATGTCTTTATGGCCTAGCAAATACGGCACCCGAATAGGGCCCCTCCCCGTTTGCTCCCTCGTATACGTTCAGTTCGAAGAAGGCAAAAACGAATCGAGGATGAGGCCGTCGAGCCGAGATCGAAATGTGTTCGGGACGCCCCTGTTGAAGTGATGAGAGACTCCTTTGTGGATCTGTACACAGCCGATCCCTGATCAACGAGCAGTGCCCAGAGGGCATCGAGGCGAGAGTCCTGAAACGAGGCAGATTGAGCCAGACATGCAGGCACGACGATTCTTGGTTGCATCTGTATACAGACGAATTGCGTCCTGATTGACAAATTGATTGATCAGGTGAGTCGTGCCCCGATTCTTAAAACGTCCTGCTATTGATCGAGTGTTGCTCTTGCAAGATCAAATGCCCAGGGTAAGAAAAGTGTAAGGATTAATTATGCCTGGGAAATTGTCTTCCTGTCTAGTGGGATTCTTCCACTGCAGTAGACAATCTTTGGAAACTGGCCAGGCTGCGCCACCTGAAGGGTTGCCGGCATTTGAAATGTATGTGAAGTATGGTATAGGGGCAAAAATGTTTAATGCGATTTGGCATAGGCAAACAAGACACGTAGAAGACTTGCAGTGGCCTAATAATGGGAGTTTTGAATTAGAACGTATAGAACACCTAGAATCAGTATTGCTACCTAAGAAGGCCCGACCAGCGGCGTTTGACGTCATAAGAGACTGGAGGAAGGAAGCTAATCTCTGTTTGAGAAGTAGAGAGAAACATGACATAAATCGAATGCAGAAAAAGCGTTAGAGCTTGATCAGCATCATCAGACAGAGGACCTTAGGAGATTGGAAAGAGCTTTCCATTTAGGTGTACAGAAACTATATCCACAACAAGAGTTGCATACATCCCTCCAATCAGATTTGTTTATTAACTCATCTGATTATGCAAAATTTTGAATGAGTGAAGAAATGAATCTCAAAGTCGTACTGACCCAGTTGCGCCTCCTTCATATGTACCTCCCATTCCCGTAGTTCCATCAGCCCTATCTCCTCCTCTTGTGACACCATTTCCTTCACTGCCTTCTGAGCATGAGTTAGTCACTATTATGGGCAGTTATACAGAAATGGGGCCTGCGCAAGGAAGCGGTAGAGTGACGGTTAGCAATGACAGAAAAGAGGAGCTGAAAAGTTGGGTGGAAATGTACATTGAAGGTGGCGATGAAGCAGCCGTGCAAAGATCTGTATCTGATTATAGAGAACTTGGTGAACAGCAGGTATTGTTGGAATGCATGGGGGATTATCTTGTGAAAAAAATGTAGTGATTTAACGGACACATTGGCACTGCAAGGGTTGAGTGATTGGGTTTTTCTTTCTTGTTTGTGGGATAATGCGTTGAAAGTACGAGAACATGTAGGCCGAATGTTTGAGTTTAAGTATGAGCTTGATCAATTGCTTAGAGAAATGAGGAAGAAAGATAAACAGTATGGCCCTCATTACGAGTTTGGCGGTAACCATGCCGCTATTGGCGGCATGGCTACCGCCAAAATCGCGTCGGGGTCTGGGTCCTCGGAATGAGGACTTATCGGGCCATTCCGAGGTCGGAAGGTCTGGTAATTCCTCCCTTCGAGACCCGGACCCGGTTCTTCCCCATTCCCATTTCAGCCCCCATAGGGCTGAATGGGAATGGGAGAGGGAGCAAACAACTGGCCATTATGAGTTGGCCCGTTGTTTGCTCCCTCTTCCCCTCGCGGGACCCGCTCTGCACGTCTGGTAAGACCAGACGTGCAGAGCGGGTCCCGCGAGGGGAACTCGAAATCGGGCAGTACGGGGTTGACGGCACCGGCACCTTTACCGATGCCGTTAACCTTGTACCGCCCGACTCGTAATGAGGGCCTATATGTCATATGTCCAGCGATTATGTCCACCATTGAAATCTGTTAGTGAAGAGATGAGGATTTGTACGTGAGATGCGCTTAGATGGATTTCAGATGCCGCCATTTCCCCAATTGAAGTGCATGATACGTTCAGTCAGTATACACCAGAAATGCAGAGGAAGGTATTACAAGTCATGGTTGAGTATTTGCAAGATGAATATATGAAGAAAATGACATGTTGCCCTGCTGATTTAATGACCATTTACAAAAGAACATTTTCACCTGAATCAGGGGTAACAGATTTTTCTTTTGATTTAACTTTGTTGCTTAGTTAACGAGTGAGTGTGGAAACACCTAGTTTGCAATTACTCATGAGAGAAGTGCCTCCAACATTTGTCCCGAAAGTCGAAGTGCCTGCAGCTGGAGCGATTTCAGCGCACACAGCGCACACTATAGAAGCACATTATACTGCACAATTTGTGCATGTCCCTTTTTCTAGACAAGAGGTAACTAATATCAGGCAGACGATCCCTGATATTAGGAAGAATCCGTCAGGATTCTATAAAGAAATTGAATCTGTTTTAAATTCCTCTGTTTTTACATTGAGTGACATTGATTTATTTTTTCCTGTGATTCCCCTGTAGATATATGGAAACAGGTTAGAAATATAAATGATGCAACGATGTTAGGTGATACATGGGAGAATTTGACTAGAATTGATGGTGAGAGAAAGGCTGGAGAAAAACAGGCTGCTGGTCATGTTAGCCTTACCAGCGCGAATAGTACATAAATTGAAAAATCTCGTACCCAAAAAGAGAATAGTTTGGGATAAGTTGACTGCTTGTTTACAGGGCAAAGATGAACGAGCGACCGAATATTTTAATTGATTTGAAGAAGTTTTTGCAGATTTTAGTGGTCAAGATTTAAGTATTGAACCCGGGAAATGATTGTCTGTTGATAAGTTTGTGCAAGGGTTGTCACCGAAAATTCAAAATTTAATAATGACATCTGAAAGTGCATTGCAAGCAAAACCACAAAGTGAAGTATTACACACGGCCCAATACTATGAGAATAGAGCAAATGCAGAGAAGGACAAATAAATAAGGGACAAAGGGAATTTGAAAACAAGAGTATTAATGCAGCAAGTAGCAAACAACAATAGAGGTGGCAGGAATGCACAATCCAGAGCCCAATTTTCCAACAAGCAAGGTGGCCCAATAGGAATTGATCAATGTGCCTATTGTAGACAAGAAGGCCATTGGCGAGCACAGTGCCCACAGATACATAATTGAAATGGAAATTTCCCAAGAAGACAGAATACAGGCCGCCCGGGAACACAAGGACAGAATAGAAACCAGAGAGAACCACAATTTCAGAATAAACAGGGGAATCAGAATCAGAATCAACATCAGGGAAACAGCACAAGTGATGGAAACATTTTTTACAATCAGGCCAATGCATATTACACCGGCGACTATACATCTGATGATGTGTTGTTTTACTAGGACAACCCAGGACAGGGGTTGGAACCAGTATCTATTCCCGTAAATCAGAAAGGGCCCTACATAGAAATGAAGGTTGGGAATAGGGAGCACATTGTTCTAGTGGACACAGGTGCACAGAAATGTTCGATTGACCATCAGCAGGTTCCAGATATACCACTGTCAGGGCATGCTAATGTCTCAGTAGGGTTCTCGGGTACACCAGTAATTAGTCCAATGTCACAATCAGTCGCTATAACACTAGGTCCATTTACTGAGAGCCCATTTCTTTTGACAAAAAATTGCAGCAAAAATTTGTTGGGATTGAATTAATTGAAGAAATTTATTGCGGTTATTTAATGTTCTCCTGATGGAGTGTAATTGACAATATCACCACAAAAGACTCCTGTGTCACAATTTGTATCCAAACCATTACTGAATGAATTGAGTAAAGTACCGGCTTGTATATGGCCGGTTAATGATAATGATGTTGGTTGTTTAAAAGCAGAGCCAGTGAAAATTGTTTTAAAAGAAGGAATTACTTTGCCTCATATTCCACAATATAACATTTCGCCTGAAGGGGAGAGAGCATTGAAATGAATTGTGTCGGATTTGATTAAAAGAAACGTAATTGAAGAAATTTCTGGTAGCACTTGCAATAGTCAGATTCTTCCAGTTTACAAGAAAGGAGGTCATGATATACTGTATCATTTCATAACCGATCTGCGCGGAGTGAATACAGTTGTTGAGCCACAATTCCCGTTAGTCCGGAATGTGACCACAATTTTGACTATGATCCCAGTGTCTGCATCGTATTTTAGTGTTGTAGATTTGAAGAATGCGTTTTTCAGCATTCCAGTACATCCAGATAGCAGATATGTATTTGCTTTTACCCTAGGAGGTTGTTCATTCACATTCACACGAATTCTGCAAGGTTACACTGAAAGCCCAAGCATTTACAGTCAAGCTCTAAAAGAACAATTAGATATGCTAGAACTACCAGCAGGTTTTGTTTTGGTACAATACATAGACGATTTGTTAATAGCAGCAGGCACGGAAGAAATTTGTAAAGAAAGTACAGTTGCACTATTGACACATTTGGCAATGCATGGACACAAAGCTTCACTAAAAATATTCCAGTATTGTTGAAAGGAAGTATCCTATTTAGGCTACCTCCTTTTAAAGGAGGGAAGAAGATTGATGCCAGAAAGGATTGAAAGCATCTCTGGTATGCCTATTCCAAATAAGCAGAACGAAGTCAGGGCTTTAATTGGCATGACTTTGTATTGTAGGCAGTGGATCGTCAATTTTCCATTGATTGTAAAACCATTAATGGCATTGACAAGGAAAGAAGTTACCTTACCTTTGCTATGGAACATAGAATGTCAAGAAGCATTTGAGCTGCTCAAAGCTGCATTATGTTCAGCTCCAGTTTTGGGCACACCAAATTATGACAAGTGATTTAAGTTATTTGTGCATGAGAATGATGGATGTGCTTTGGCTGTTTTGATTCAGGAACAAGGAGGGAGAAATAGCCCATGCAGCTACTTCTCTTCCACGTTGGATCTTGTGGCATGCGCTTTGCCACGCTGTTTGCGAGCTGTTGCTGCAGCTGCCGCATCAGTAAAATAAACCGAGGATATGTTTTTAGGTCACGCTTTAACCGTTATGGTGCCCTATGCAGTGGATGTTTTTTTTTTAAATAGAACGCAGAAGCAACTCCTTACATCAGCCAGATTAACTAGGTACAAAATTGTCCTTTTTGCTCTGCGTATTCAAATTTTGAGGTGTTGCGCTTTAAATCCAGCCGAGTTAATGCCTCATCCCAATGAGAAAGGGGGTGAGAAAGAATTCCCACATGATTGTAAAATGGTTACTGAGCAGGAGACAAAAGAAAGAGTTGATCTAACTGATGTCCCACAGAAAGAGCCAGATGGAGAACTGTTCTGTGACGGTTCTTGTTTTAAATTGCCTGATGGTACATCAGCTACTGCATATGTCATCACTACACTGAAAAGCATTGTAGAAAGCAAAAGAATCCCATACAATTCAGCACAAGCCACAGAGATAGTAGCGTTAACTAGAGCATGTGAAATTTCTGCAAACCTGAATGTAAACATAAAAACTGACAGTCAGTATGTATTTGGGGTGGTACACAATGTTGGTCATTTATGGGCTTAAAGGGTTTCCTGACATCACATGAAACTAAAATCTTTGATAGTGAGACTTTTGTCTGCACTTGAGCTTCCCAAACGATTAGCAATAATGAAATGCGAAGCACATAAAAAAGTAACATGTAACGTTGGAAAGGGAAACGCATTTGCAGGAAAAATTGGGAAAAAACTGCCACTGATTTACACACAAAAATGTTTGTTGAAGCAATGAAAGAGGTACCCTCTATGATAGAAAATGGGATTGCCACAGTTAAAGAAATGCCAGCAGAAGCTACCGCAGATGAAATAAAAGCATGGTTTGAGGGTCCAGCAGAATTAAACTCTGAAGGTTGTTGGGTGGACAAAAAGAACAAAAGGTGTATGTTTCCAAATGCTTATGTACTGGCGATGGTCACTATGGCCCACAGTCCTACACAGATATGTGCTAGAAAAATGATTCAGCATTTAGATACGGTATGGCATAATCCCAATATCAGAACAGCTGACAGATTGGTCCAAAACTGTATGACTTGTTTACAACATAACATTGGAAAAGGGACAGCAACACCAACAGGAAGTTTTGGCCCTCCCTCTATGCCATTTGAAGTCATCCATTTTGATTTCATAGAAATGGAAAGATGCCAAAACTACAAGTATGTCCTCGTAATGGTCTGCACATTTAGCAAATGCGTACAGGCATATCCCCTGAAAGACTGTACAGCCATGTCCAGAGCTAAAGTTATGCTAAAAGAGTATTTTTCCCGTTTTGGCCTACCCCGGGTCATATAGTCAGATAATGGCCTGCATTTTATTGCAGCAGTGATACTACAAATTTGTGTAGGTCTCCAAATTGACAAGAGATTCCATTCGGCCAGACACCTGATGAGTGCCAGCTTGTTGGAATGCCAGAACGGTATTCTGAAGAATAAAATTAGCAAAATATGCCAGGGGAGTAATTTGAAATGGCCAGACACCTTGCAGCTGGCCTTGTTGTGTATGCAAACCTCTGTACAGGCAAAGACTGGACTCTCCCCCTATGAAATTATCATGGGGAGACCAGCAAATGTTCGGAATGCTCCACAGCCAATACATCTTAGGGATATAGAATATCCTTTGCTTATTGACTACTGTAAACAGTTAACTCAAAACTTGCATTTGATTCATCAACAGGTGCAGGAGACTCTTCCTGTCAGATATACCGGCCCAGGACATTGTCTGAAGCCTGGCGATTGGATATTAACTAAGAACTTTGAGAGAAAGTCTGTGCTTGCTCCGCATTGGAAGGGGCCCTAGCAGGTGTACCTGGCTACACAGACTGAAGTCCGAGTGGATGGCTACATGTCATGGATCCACGCAACGCCCACAAAAATAATTCTGTTCTCTTTGAAAGAGCTGCCTGATCCCGATGTCAAAAGAAATACAGCTGCACTTGATCACAAAGATACTATCACTAGAACTCTGCCAGAAGTACTTCCTGAGCCAGAGAAAGGGCCTGGGGAGATTGCAACAAAAACAGAAAGGCCAAAGGTGCTTCAGCCTTGTCCGACTGCTGCTGCATCATCACTCACTGCATCGCAACCTGGCACTGATCCTGCATCTGGAAACGAGAGTGCATTGTTCATTGATCACGCCGTACCTGCAGCCATAAGGTACAATCTACGTTCCCAAAATCTAAAGTGATCTACGTGTTTGTTTTGCCTCGGTTCCTAACATGGATGAAGTGGGAAATGGAGGCCTAGGGAAATGGAGCGTATGAGCTGTATCAATCTGCATTAAATTGAAAGCTCTGAAACATGGTTTCCTGGTGCTACCTTTGAAACGTGAAGGACCAGTGCGAACCCCTGCGGACAAGCGGGGAGGCATATGGTACCGACACAATTGAAGCTTGCTCCTGCCTTTTGGAGCTCTGTGTGAAATTACACCGGCTTGCAGTCATTTATTAAGCAGGCTAGCCTGTACTGGCCTGAACGCTCTGCTGTTACTTGGACGCTTTGCTGTTAACGTGTGTTGCTGTGGAGAACTTTTCTGCAATGAACATTGAAAAACTTTTCCTGAGATAAGCACTACAGACAATGTATACACTTACTCCTGCACCCACCTGCACCAACGCTGATGATATCATAGAAATAGAGACTAAGCCTGTTCCTAGGAAATCCTGGTTTGGAAAATTATGATACCTCTTTGCATTCTGATTACATTGGTCCTCATATTCTGGTATCTGGAAACTGTACATCCTTTGAATTGCCTTTTGCCTGCTACCAGTGCTCCTACTACGAGCAGCCCATTACATGTGCTCTCTTAAAATCTCCCCTCACACGAAGTAAAACATAGAGAATGTTACAATAATAATACTCTGCTATTGATTATGAATACAACACATGCTATCTTGAATATGTCAAACTGTTGGGTCTGTTCCCATTTACCCCAACATGGTGGGAAAGGAATGGGTTGGTATGTACAACCTTTACCGCTTAATACTGCATGTTATGCATCATTAAGAGCACTGTTTTATGAAAAATTGAATGAAAGTAATATTGGTCAGTTGGATGGAACAAACATATATGAGTTTGAAAGAGTGATTTTGGAACCGGTGGGTTGTTCCATATTTAGAGGTGCAGGTAAAACGAACACGGTAACAACGAAACAAATAAATAGACTTTTTGGGCCTCACAAATCGGTAATTACTTTCAACATGGCTCCAGTAGGGAATAAAGATATTATGCCTCCCTCGTATACTATTACTTACAGTCCACGTTCTGTCCGGTTTTGTTTGCGGAAAAAGTGCTCCTATCCCGTGGGAACATTTACTAGATGCATGAATACTGCAGTACTAAAAAAGGAAGGGGAAGCATTATATATAGGAGGTTCTGTTTATTCTATATGTGGAGACAAGGCTTATCCATGGTTACCTAGGAATTGGGAAGGGACGTGTTATTTGGGTATAATTTTCCCTGGTGTATTTCTCTCCAAAAGATCAGGAATATCAAAACTATCCAGATCAAGGTCTCGGTGAGATGATACTGCAGGACTGATTGCAGGTGATATAGCCAAATTGTTATACCATTTTGGGGACAAGCAATACATTTGTGGAATATAAGAAAACTGTCAAGGGTGTTAGAAAAAACAAAAAATGAAACACAGATATACTCTATAATATGACACTAGAAGAGAAAGCAATTAGATGAATGATACTTCAGAATAGAATGGTCCTTGACGTAATTCTGGCTGATCGTGGAGGTGTGTGCAAAATCGTTTGGTCAGCGTGCTTCGTATTTGTAAGTGATTCCTCCCCCACGATATTTGAAGCAATTAAGAAATTCCATGTCCTAAGTTCTGATATTCATGTCCCCACAGGTACCTGGAATCTGAATATAGGTTTATGGTTTTGGGAATTGTTGCGATCATGGGGATGGAAACTAACTGCAATATTGATCACAATACTTGGAATCCTTATGTTTTGCTGTTGTTGCATACAATGCCTACCAATCCTCTGCTCCCAGGTTGCAAATGAATGTGCTCACGCTATAGAATTGAAACGTCCACATGTAATAAATAAAAGTGCACAACACGAAAGTGAAATGATCAAAGAATGCATGGCAATTAATATTTCTGATGACTATTATAGTAGTATGGGTAGTTCAGAATCAAACACATAGAAGAAGATGCAATGTATGGATGATGCTCTTAGGTTACGGCCAAAAGGAGGGTTTGTTAGTCCAGAACGACCCTATAGTATGTATAGCATGTGTATTATGTTGGCCAGAAATCAATCGCATCATGCACGATACATCGCCAGCACGGAATCGTCAGTGTATTGAGAATAACCACAGGGCATGCATTGTGTGAAATATCCACCATTTTCTTTCTCTGTAAAACCTCTTTGCAAAATGTATTCTATACTTCAAACTCATGCCCAACGTTAGGCCACAGCCTGAACACTGAAAGATTAACACAGACAGGAATGTTAGACGGTACAGAAATACATTATTTTCCTCCCTCACAACATCCTTGGAGGCGAGCAGAAACTGCATATAATCAGCGGCCCAGGTGCCGGCCTGTCTCGCAAACTCTGTAGCAATAGGCAGTTGAAACATGAATGATATTCTTTCTAGCTGTCCTCCTTCGCAGAGAATGGTATTTTCTGCCTCAGAACTGTCTGACCTCTGGTACATGAATAGAAACGCAAAGATAACAAGTTAAAGAATGTCTCTACTACGAATTTGCTAGTCTTGCTATTCTAAGAGCTCTATGTTCTCAATAACAAAGAAGAGTCTCTGCCACTGTTGCTAGAATAAGTATATTTAGATTGAATAAGGACTTGTCATAATGTGTCATAATTGTCATGATTGTCAATCATCGAACTCTAGCCTAAAATATACATTATGGGTGGTTTGAATTGCCTTCTAAAAGATTGCATGTCATGTATAAATATTGCTGCTTGAGCGTTGCCCACTCTCTTGCATCTCACGAGGTCTGGGTACACACGTTGCGAGACGTTAGACCCCAGTCAGCCAACTGAGAATACTTTGAAATGAACGAGACTTGTTTGGAAAAACGAACCTCGTGTCTGTTGTGTCACTAGCATATGGTGATTGTGCCTTAGTTTCCATATGAGGAGTCTTTACGGCCTAGCAGTGAGGCCTAGTAAAAGATGGAGTTGTTGTAAATACAAAACAGATTCCCTGGGGACCTGTGAAACACATTGGTTAGGTATCATTCAATGGCTACCTCCCAACCGTCATCAACGTATGCTTCGCCTGGAATGTAGGGGGGCTCAAAACAGCTGCTTCCTCTCATACACTGGACATAGATGTCAAAGAGCATAGGGGACAAGGCAAAGACCTGAGGGACACTACAGCATGGTGCTTGAATGAAAAGAGAAAAGAGGTAGAGAGAGCCGCTGGCCCATATCCACCAGGAAGGAGGTAAACCACGTCAGGATGGGACCAGGGAGGCCTGCCGAGAACGGGTGGGCTAACAGGATGGCATGATAAACAGTGTCAAATGCTGCAGACAGATCTAATAGCATCAGGGCTCCCACTCCACCCCAGTCAACCAGCCTGTCCAAATCATTAACTACAGACACCAAGACACTCCCTGTTCATTGCCATGGACAGAAGCCTGGCGGCAAAGGGTCCAAAAGCCCAGACATTTCAAGA
This sequence comes from Ambystoma mexicanum, assembly GCF_040938575.1. NCBI lineage: Eukaryota > Metazoa > Chordata > Amphibia > Caudata > Ambystomatidae > Ambystoma > Ambystoma mexicanum. Next base: position 759,421,820 of record NC_090936.1, read on the forward strand.
AAACATGCCAGAAGGTGGGATACCAAGGATACTAATAACTTCATAGAAAAAGGAAGGAGACAGTAGGACAAAAATTAGACAGAACTGAAGCATCCAGTGACAGCATGGTGATGAGAGTCTTGCGAGTCGTTGCTTGCAGTTGTTGCATTGCACTCAGGGGGGCACTGGGTGCAGTGTCATTGGAGGAAGGGATGCTGTCACTGAGTGGGATGTGTTTCATTATGTTGGCCTGATGTGACCAGGTCCGGCTGCATGGGTGCAGAGGAGACATGGTGATGTTCTTGCATTTTTGGTATGTGTCATGCCTGCCGTGTGGCAGCCCGTCCCTCGAATTTCCTGGAATGTCTACCCATGCTGGCAGTCCACTCCTTGCATGTCCACTCTCTCCTGGGGTGTGCTCCGCAGACAACTACAAACCCAGCATGGCATTGCAGGTCATGTGGGGCTGCCATGTTCATTTGACTCCGACAGGGTGGAGATCCTGCACCCGGACACCCGGCACACTCCATAGGTGAGGTGTTGTTGTTTGCCAGGGTGACTTGTACCAGGCACAGTACACTGGCAGCTATTTAGACACCTTTTGACAGCTGGTCAGTGCATTTCAATGCTCCTTCAGTTCTCAGCTCATTGAGCCCTGTTCAGTCCAGTCCCTTTCGACTCTGGCTTAACTTCCTATGGCCTGCTCCCTGCTCCCTTTTGTCTGCCAGTCTCCTTGACCTCCATGTCTCCTTCCTTTCCCTTGTCTGCTTGCTTCTTTTCTGCCGGTTGCCTCTCTGCCCTGCCTTTCAGTCTGACTGCTGCCTGTGTGCCCAGCTGCCTTCTGCCTGATCCTGTCTTCACTGCAGTTGCAAGATGAAGTTTGCATCCCTTCATCTTGGACATTCCATCATCATCTCCCCTTCCATTGTTTCCAACACTGTCCTAATGCCAGGTTAATCAGGGGAAGCCACATAGTGGCATTGGGGGGGCTTCCAAGAAAATTCTGGGTTTCCAACCTCTCTGTGGTCTCTATCCGGGAGTTCTTTCAGTGTCAATCTGACAGCAGCCGGATCTGAAGGATCACAAAGTTCCCTCACTGGAAAAAGGGGTAAAAGAGCTAAGCAAGATCTAGTCCTTCACAGTATGGTGTTGTGTTTGGGGATGCTGTCACTGTGTAGGCTGTTTTTCATTGTGTTGTCATGATGTGAGCCGGTCCAGCTGCATGGGTGCATGGGAGACATGGTGATGGGAAACTGGTGAGTCATTGCTTGCAGTTGTTGCATGGCACTTGGGGGCACAGGGTGTGGTGTAATTGGGTGCTTGAATGTGTCACTTGCTCTGACCCTATGTTATTTTCCTCTATCTCACTTTCTATCTGTGGTGTTCCCCAGGGGTCTAACCTCTCTCCCTGACTGTTCAACCAATACCTGGCACCTCTTGCCCACCGCATTGCCGCTCTCTGCTCCAACTTTCAGTGCTATGCGGATGACACTGAGCTCGTTTTCAGGCTCCCCTATGCCACCTCTTCTCCTTCTCTCATCTTTGACTGTCAGTCTGATATCCAGGAGTGGTGTGCTGCCAACAATCTCTGCCTTAATGCCAGTAAGATGGAGATTCACCTCAATGGTACACCTGCACCGTGCTTTCTTGTCACTCTCTGGCCAGCCTCTGTTGGCCCTCTTCCTGCTCCAACCTGTGAGGCTAAGAACCTCTGGGTCATCCTCGACTCCACACTCTCCTTTTCTCCTCACATCTCTGGCATCTCTAAGATGTCAAACTACCAAACTACCAACTGCACCTCCTCAGAGGTATTCTTTCTTTCCTCTCCTTCCCGCAGAAGCTCACTGTCTCCAGAGCTCTGGTTCTCTAGGCAACAGCCTCTTTCTAAATCTGCCCGCTTCTACTCGCCCCCCTCTGCAACTCATCTAGAACAGGACTGTGAGACGTGTCTTGGGCCTCAATCCCTGGGATCGTATCTCTCCAGCACTGAAATATCTGCATTGGCTGCCAGTGGCTGCAAGCATTAAGTTCAAGAACCTGAACTGAACAACATTTTTTCACTACAGCTCCCATAATCCTTAGAGACTGCATTAGTAATTTAATTGGATTCACCTGAAAAGCAAGGCAACACAGCCTCTGTGGGGAGTGTTGGGACACGAAATTGCTAGGAGGAGGAGAACAGCAGCACAAATGCAGCAGAAGGGATCCAACCCTGTGAACATTTTGGCAACAATTGGGATCTAACCCAGTGAATTGGACACTTTTGGGATTTAACCCAGTTATATATTTTATCTTTCTTCAGGTAGTATATTGGCCAGGAATTGGAGTGCGCGCCTCACCCCCTCTTTTTTACTAGTAATTTGTGGAGATCCGGACTCCAGAGGCTGCAGCACCGGGGATAATTTGCCCTACAGTGGAGAACCATAGTTATGGTTTTCCTCCCTCCCCCTGCTAAGGGTAAAATGTGTGCTCCTGGAGGGGAGTCTTTCCTGGGTCACCTGAACTGAACAAAATGTTTTCACTACAGCGCCCATAATCCTTAGAGACTGCATTAGCAATTTAATTATATTCACCTGAAAAGCAAGGCAACACAGCCTCCATGAAGAGTGTTGGAACGCGAAAGCGCTAGGAGGAGGAGAACAGCAGCACAAATGCAGCAGAAGGGATCCAACCCTGTGAACATTTTGGCAACAATTGGGATCTAACCCAGTGAATTGGACACTTTTGGGATTTAACCCAGTTATATATTATTTCTTTCTTGAGGTAGTATATTGGCCATGAATTGGAGTGCGCGTCTCACCCACTTTCATTAAATTCAAGACCCTCTGCATTGTCCACAAGGCCTTCTGGGCCCTGGGTCCTCAATACCTCCAACTCTCTCTTTGTAAATACCTTCCTACTCAAGCTCTTCGCTCGTCCACCTCCAACTCCCTCAGGGTCAGTCGCGTCTCCAAGCAACGAGTTGGTGGTAGATCTCTTTCTTTGGCTGGGGCCTCCTTCTGGAACAGCCTCCCTGCCTCTTTGACACTTGAGGAGACCCATCTTTGGCTCTGGAAGCACCTCATGACCTTCCTCTTTGCTTCTGCCGTCTCTCGTTCTCTCCCCTGCTGATGTCCTGTCTGATACTGCACTGGTCACCTGGCTACCCTCTGATTTCGGGCCCAGGTCCCTGCCCACCCAGTTGCACACCTGCACTGCCTCCTGGCAACCCTTGCACTTGGGTCTGTATCTGTAACCCTACAGTTCCCCTACCTGTACTTTTGGACACCTGCTGTCTGTACTTACCCTTGCACCTGCCACCTGCTGGCTTACCTTCTTGTTATTGTTTTGATTCCATGTACAGCACTGCCCCTCCCCTTTTCCCTGGCACTCCCCTCCCTTCCCTGCACTTGCAAAATTTCAATGTCTCTTGGCCTAGTAAAATTGTTGTCTCCGTTTCCCCTTCCTTGCCTCATCGCACCTTGAAACACTTGTGTATAGGCGCGTTGCATATGCCACATCATATCTAAAGAGGCATTCTGCTAGGGGAGATGGTGGCTGCTATGCAAGGACACAGGGCTATGGGATGCCTACACACAACATCTTGGCAGTGCATGCTGGTTTGGACACCTACAGAGGGGAGCATGGATACATGACCGGGTACAGCTTGAGCAGGCTCACAATGAAAATGATGTGAGGTGAGATGGGCATCTTTCTTGAACTGAACTTGCAATGTTCTCAGTCTGTATGACTATTTAAATGTAGATGTGTAGTGTGAGCAAAATGTTTCTCATGGAATGGGGGGCTCACTCCACCTGTATATTGTTGTGAGACACACCTACGGTGGCCAGGGCAGTCCTCACTGGCATTAGTTACTGCTTACATTATATGCTATGCCTTCCTACCTTTGTTCTTCTCTGTGTTGTTGGGGGTCTGTGTGCACAATTGTTGGTGGTGAGCATTTTAAAGTGGTAGGGGATTCCATTGATCGTGTTGTGTGCTTTTATGTGAGCTACATTTATACTGTTGTTGATACTTGCTTTGACTGTGTCAGTGGTTGGTCTAGTTTATTATATGGCTATGGACACACACAGTTTGCCTCTCATATACACACATTGTCAGAGTGTTTTTATGGGCAAGGTGGATTGAGCCTGATTCATCATTAAAAGGCATCAAGATGTGGCTTCACTGTGTCTGCTCCAGAGGGGCTGGTATCCATCTGAAGTGTGATGCCCTTGCACGTTCTCAATGTCACTGGGCCTAGTAAGATTGCTGTTTTTATTGTCCCCTGTTCCCCTCCCTTGCCTTTTCGCACTCTGAAACACTTGTGTACAACCACAATAGAAATAAAATATCAATATCAATATCAATATCAAGTAGGTTTGCATGAGACGATTGCGTGAATCCTGTCCCTGTCAGGCATGGGTTGTGCCTCTGGCTTAGGCAAAATCCCTCCTGCATCTCTACTGGTATGCCACATTGTGTGGCAACATTGTGCAGGACACAAGCTGCCATAATGATTTTGCATACTACCGGTGGGGCATATAGCACTGCACTGCCAGAGTGTTCAAGGGAGCAGAAATGTTACTTGAGCAGCCTGAATGTGCACTCCACCATGCCCATAGTGGCCATGGGCCTCATAACGACCCTGGCGGTAAGCGAAAAACGATGGCGGTAAATGATTACCGCCATCGTTTTCCGCTAGTTCCGATTATGACCCTTGACCGTTAACTACGATGCCATTAGCGGCATCGTAGTCAGCGCTGCCCCTATCTGTGCCAAGGACGCGTGCACGCAACCTCCCACACCGTACTTAGCGCCATGGCGGAAAGATACGCGAATGCCGACCCAAGCGGACATGCACCTAACGCCATCACCCAGCCCGTTAAGTACCTTACCGCCATGGCGCTAAGTACGCCATCGCTAACCAACCGTAAATGGCCATGTAAAGTGAATCCAGCTGCCACAGGTGCACAGAAACAGCACATGTGGAGGCAATACAGACTCAGGAAGTACAAAAAGAGCAAACCCCACCCCTTCCCACACCCAGTCACACAACACAATGATACCAATACGACTTGCAATGTTGGGACTGGAGGACCTGATAGCAATGCAAGTGCTACTACAACAACAACAACAACAACAACAACAACAACAACACCAACAGGCAGCACAGAGAAGATGCAGGAGGAGAAGGAGGGCAAGGCGGGGCCAGCAAGCCCCACCAGCACAGCCAGTTCCACCACACAGGCAGCCCCCAATCCCACGCATCAGAGCCAGTCCATTCAACCTCACACTGAGCAGATCCACACCCTGTACCGTTTGGACGGGGACACCATCAACGCCATCGTAGACATGACACACAACGACATTGTCAGCATGATAGAAAGTCCAACCGCCATCCCACCCCTACTGAAGGTAGTGTCTGTACTCCACTTCCTGGCCACAGGCACCTACCAGCACACAGTGGGGCACTTGCATGGCATTTCACAACCATTATTCTCACGTACACTCATCCAAGTGCTCGATGCCCTCCTCAAGCACACAGACGAACACATCTCATTACCACAGACTGCCCAGGAGATTGCAAACACCAAAGTGGGTTTTCATGCACTAGCCGGCATACCTGGTTGCATTGGTGCCATCGACTGCACCCATGTGGAATTGGTGGTTCCACGTGCCAAGGAGGTACTGTACCGCAACCGGAAAACAATTCCACTCAATCAACATGCAAATGGTCTGTGACTCCAACAAGATCACCGCACATTGTTGTGCCCGATTCCCCGGATCAACCCATGATTCAATGGTCCTGAGGAACTCCACAATACCACGCTACATGGAGCGACATGCAGGCCCAAGATCCTGGCTACTCGGTGAGTCTAATGTCATGACCATGGAAATGTGAAGTGGGTAGGTGAACAACATACCAATGCATACTCCACCTGGCTGAAAGGGGGGGGGACATGATGCATACTCCACCTGGCTGAAAGGGGGGGGGGGAATGATGCATACTCCACCTGGCTGAAAGGGGGGGGAAATGATGCATACTCCACCTGGCTGAAAGGGGGGAAATGATGCATACTCCACCTGGCTGAAAGGGGGGGGGGAATGATGCATACTCCACCTGGCTGTGTGGAGCAGACAGAACGGAGACAGATGATACCCTAAAGCAACCCAAACTCCACCCAACACCAGTAAAGCCAATACCCAATGTATGCAGCCCTACCATGTGAATGAGGTTGTGTCCCAACCATGACACAACCATCTGCAAGTGCATTCTACCAGTTCAGACCACATTGTCAACAATGAAATGCACCTACATGCACGTCACCAAACACCATCAACCGAAAGGCCTGTCCCCCATAACTGCCCACGAAGGAGGCACATGATGGACAGACACATCAACACACCATTACACAGACAGCAGGGCCCCCAAAATGTCCCTATCAACATCAGCATTGCTCACTGGGGTCATGATGAGGCCCACAACAATGTTGCAATGATGTACGCATTGACATCACAGGACACGTGCCAGGCCAACGAAACAAACGGCATGAACGGACACAGTGGATGGGCACTCACAATGCACTCCACCGCTCTGCATACATTGGGTGATGGCATGCAAAACAGGCCATGAGAGCCATGAGCATATACTGGTTGCATTGTGTGAATCAATTAGTGCATTTAGAAGTGGTCCAAAGTAACAGTTGGATGCAAGCCATGGTGGCACATCATGTTCTTGATCAGATGTCATGACTGACACATACATTCTCGCCTACATACAGGTGATGCAGGCTATCCCCTGAAGAGGTGGCTCCTTACACCAGTCCGGAACCCGCAGAACCAGCACGAGGAGGACTTCAACCGTGCACATACACGTACCCGTGTGGTCATTGAGCAGACATTCGGCCTATTGAAGGCACGGTTCCGATGCCTCAGCAGGTCTGGTGGGGCACTCCTGTACCGCCATGAGAAGGTGGCAAAGATGGTCATGGCATGTGTCATGCTACACAATATGTGCGTCAGACGAAATGTGCCCCTGCCCCCTGACGCAGAACTGCAACCACCTGACGATGAGGATGAGGAGGGTGCAGATGGGGCCGCACCTCATGGAGGAGGCGATGCACAGGAGGGGCGTGAAATGCGTCAAAATATCATCGACCAATGCTAGCACACACGGCTGGTGTGTATCACATGGAGACGGCACTTGGGGCACTGTGTGTCTCTGGGACATGCACACTGTGGACTGTACACCAATAAAGCACACATATGCAATGAAAATGTCCACACATTTCATTTCGGAAAAAGGAAAAAGTGTATTTTAATCATAAATTGTCGTGACACACACCCTCCCCCCTCCCCCCTGCACACCCCAACACACCCCCTCCCCCCTGCACACCCCAACACACCCCCTCCCCCCTCCCCTCCCCCCTGCACACCCCAACACACCCCCTGTGAGTGTCTACAGATGCCTGTAACAGTGGGCACAGGCTATTACAAGCACCCTCTCCCAGCCCCCGGGGCACCCCTGCCTGTGGAGCGCAGGGTCCGTCCTGAACGTCGGACGGGGCTGCTCTGGGCAGAACTGGCAGCGGAGGATGTCCCTGCCTGCTCCCGTGCATGCATGTCCTGTAGGGTGTGGAAGAGCTCAGAGAGCACACGGCGCACCCCGGCAAGATCGCCACAAATGTCCCTTGACATGGACTGCATTGCATCCCTCAGGGTGTCAGTGTTCTGCGCAATTTCGGCCCTTAGGTTCTCCGTAGCCTGTTCGATGGCTGCCCTAGCCCCCACACATTCCGCAGCATGCTCGGTGAGTAGCGTGGACAGCTGTTGCTGCCGTTGAATGATGTCCTCAAGGGACTGTTGCCCCTGCTGGGCCATGCCCATTGCTGGTGGTGTGATGGAGGGGCTGCTCCCCTCCTGTGGACTTAGAACTGGGCATGGGGTAGATGGCCACTCCTCTTCCTCTGTATGCCCCTGTGTGGGATCCTCATGGGGGCTGGCATGGGACGAACAGGGGGAATGTGGAAGGTCAGTGGGGTGTCTGACGTCGTGCTCCTCAATGTCGGAGTCTGAGCATGCTGCAATGGCAGCTGATTCTCCAATGGTGTTGCTGGCTGCAGAACCGGTGCCTTCTGTGGCAGGCAATGTTGGAACAGGCGGTGCTGCTGCTGCTGGCCTGCTGCCTACTGGGGTGCTTGCCGGTGGGCCATCCTGTTTGCTGGCAGTGGATTGTGCTTGCTGTGGGGTCTGGCTCACTGCAGCTGAGGTTGAGGGTGCGTGAATGGTTGTCTTGGCCTTCTTGGCTCTTTTTGTCGCAGGGGTGTCCTCGTCCTCGGGGTGCGATTCTGAGCCTGTGGTGGAGCAAAGGAGGAAGAGCGTTATTGATGGGTCATTGGAATGACAATGATTGACATGATTTTGGTCAGTAGATGAGGCACATTTGAGGCAGGGGCATGCAGGTTGTCTCCTTTTTGTGTGGAATGAGGATGGAGGTATGTGGGTGCCGGCAGTTAGGGTGTGCATGCTACATGTATACGGAGTGGAGCTCGCATGTGGCTGTGGGCAGTGTCCAGCTAATGTGATGCATTTACACTCTAGGGCAACATTGTGCTACACATGAATGGACTTCAGTGACTATGGCATGTCTTGATTTGATGCACCTACCTTCATCGCCTGATGTTGGTACTCCTCTTTCCATCCCTCCGACGCCTTCAATGCCTTCCATGCCAATCGTGCTGGCACATATTTCCTTCCACGGTTGGAGTTTCAGTGGGGATTCAGAACCTCCACCGGTAGCCAGGGCAAGGTTGCGGTTGGCAGAGATGATGCTTCTTACACGTAGCCTAAGGTCATCCCACCGCTTCCTGCACTGCTGTGGGGTGCGGGGTACGGTCCCCACCATGCTGACGCGCTCTGCCACCAGGGCCCATATGGCCTTCTTTTTGGCTATCGCCGGCCTGGTCATTTGCGGCGAAAAAACAACGGCTGCATTGTCTTGTAGGGTCTCCGCGAGCATGCTCAGTTCCTCCCGGGAGAATCTGTCCTGGCGCTTGCGGTCGCATGTCTTCTTGACAACGTTGGGCATTTTTGGGTGGTTAAGTGGGTGGGTGATGGGTTGGGACAGGTGTCAGGGTTGGATCTGGTGTTGTTGGGAAGGATGGCAATGGATTCTGTTTTTAAAGATGGCCGCCGTGCTGTTTCCCGTTCTGCCGCGATGACGCTATTTCCGGTTCCGCTTTTTACGGTGACCGCTAATTGCGGCCACCGCTGATTACGGTGGCCGCTAATTACGGTGGCCGCTGAGATGGGTGGCGGTAGTGCACCTTTCACGGCCTACGATGCCGGTAGGGGCCCTTTCCGCCATGGCATTATTTACATTACCGCCATGGCGTAATGCTTGTGCGCGATGGGTCAGAATGTGGCGCTCTTTCCGCCATCGGTCCACGGCGTAAACGTTGATTACGCCATGGCGGTAATGTCGGCTTCTTACCGCCAGGGTCGTAATGAGGCCCTATGTGTGTTACGTTTTACCTTATCTCGGTTGGTGTGGCAGGATTCTGGAATGGCAGAAGCAGGAATTTTGAGAGCAGGTAGGCACTGTCTGCTTGTTGTTAACATTGACTGTCATGGTCTGTTATTCAATTTGTCATGTGACTGCATGTATGTGCGTGACAGTTGATACTCACCAATGAGCCAGGTGTTGCCATAGATACTTGATGCCAGGGCCCGGTATAGTGGTGATAGATGGTAAATGTAGCTGTCATGTGTACTTCCAGGGACATTTGCATTGACATTCATGATGACTCGAATTGCGTCATAGATGACCTAAACATTGATCGAATGTCAATGCTTCCATTTGCAGTAAATGTGGTCAGTCACTGGGGGGGGTCTGTACCACGACATGCATGCAATTAATGGTTCCGAGTACCCGTGGGAAGTGTGATATGGTATAAAACTCCTGGCACACTCTCTGCCTTGCCTGCAGTGCGCATGGCATAATATATATATATATATATATTACATGGCCACGGTAGTGGCCATGTAGTTATGGTTAAGTTGCTGTTTCCATAGGAAGAGCACTTTTTGGGTGGCTTATAACTTCGCTCTCCCTGGACGGATCCTCACCAAACTTTGCAAAAAAAGTATTTGGGTCACTCTGAATTTTTGCAAAGTTTGGTGAGGATTCGTCCAGGGGGGGCAAAGTTATAGGGGGGGTCCCAAAACTTTTTTTCCCCATAGACTGAATGGGAAACATTTTTTGCTCGCGCCTACAGCCCAAACCGCTGGCCGGATTTCCATCAAATATGGACCAGGAGCAGCGGCTTGGTCCCGAAAGCGTGCTTTTGCAAATTTGGTGAAAATCCGTCCAGTAGTTTTTTTTAAAATGACCAAAACGTAGGTCAAAAAAAATTAGTGATATCTGTGTTCGGTTCACGGACACACTTCCCTGTTCGCTCCGCGGACAGTGTCCTGATTGGCCAATCGTCTTGCGTGATGTTCGCGGACATGCAACGTGTTCGCTGATTGGATGGCGTGGAGCGTGAAGCGCATCAGATTTTTCGGTAGCGCCCGCCATCTTGGATTCATGGAGGTCCGCGGACAGCGCAGTGAAACTTTGATCAAAATGTGTATTTTGTAGAGTGTGTTGGTGTGTAGGAGTGTTTGGGGAGGGTGGGAGTGTATGAGATAGGATGAAAGTTGTGTTTTTTATGTGTTAGACGTTCTTTTTGTGTTCGATTTGTTTGCGGACATCACGGGTGTTCTGAAATGTTGTAAATAAACTGACTGGGCGGTGTTCTAAGGACTCAATATGTGTCCGTTTTATTCGCAAGCAAAGTGAAACTGTTCTAAGAACACTCGCGGTGTCCGGGAAGTGTTCGTAGGGGGTGTCCGTATTGTTCTCTGTCAAGTTGAATGTGTTCTAAGAACACCCGCGGTGTCCTGAAATGTTCGCAAATAAACAAAATGGGGGTGTTCTGAAGACGTTTTTGAGAACACTCCCGGTATCCTGAAATGTTCGTAGGGGGTGTCCTGAGGACGCTGTCCGTATTGTTCTCTGTCAAGTTGAATGTGTTCTAAGAACACCCGCGGTGTCCTGAAATGTTCGCAAATAAACAAAATGGGGGTGTTCTGAAGACGTTTTTGAGAACACTCCCGGTGTCCTGAAATGTTCGTAGGGGGTGTCCTGAGGACGGTATCCGTATTGTTCTCTGTCAAGTTGAATGTGTCCTAAGAACACCCGCGGTGTCCTGAAATGTTCGCAAATAAACAAAATGGGGGTGTTCTGAAGACGCTTCTAAGAACACTCGCGGTGTCCGGGGAGTGTTCGTAGGGGGTGTCCTGAGGCCACTGTCCGTATTGTTCTCTGTCAAGTTGAATGTGTCCTGAGAACACTCGCGGTGTCCTGAAATGTTCGCAAATAAACAAGATGGTGGTGTTCTGAAGACGCTTCTAAGAACACTCCCGGCTTCCTGGAATGTTTGTAGGGGGTGTCCTGAGGACGCTGTCCGTATTGTTCTCTGTCAAGTTGAATGTGTTCTAAGAACACCCGCGGTGTCCTGAAATGTTCGCATATAAACAAAATGGGGGTGTTCTGAAGACGCTTCTAAGAACACTCGCGGTGTCTGGGGAGTGTTCGTAGGGGGTGTCCTGAGGACGCTGTCCGTATTGTTCTCTGTCAAGTTGAATGTGTCATAAGAACACTCGCAGTGTCCTGAAATGTTCGCAAATAAACAAAATGGGGGTGTTCTGAAGACGCTTCTAAGAACACTCGCGGTGTCTGGGGAGTGTTCGTAGGGGGTGTCCTGAGGACGCTGTCCGTATTGTTCTCTGTCAAGTTGAATGTGTCCTAAGAACACTCGCGGTGTCCTGAAATGTTCGCAAATAAACAAGATGGTAGTGTTCTGAAGACGCTTCTAAGAACACTCGCGGTATCCGGGGAGTGTTCGTAGGGGGTGTCCTGAGGACGCTGTCCGTATTGTTCTCTGTCAAGTTGAATGTTTCCTAAGAACACTCGCGGTCTCCTGAAATGTTCAAAAATAAACAAGATGATGGTGTTCTGAAGAAGCATCTAAGAACACTCCCGGTGTCCTGGAATGTTCGTAGGGGGTGTCCTGAGGACGCTGTCCGTATTGTTCTCTGTCAAGTTGAATGTGTCCTAAGAACACTTGCGGTGTCCTGAAATGTTCGCAGATAAACAAGATGGTGGTGTTCTGAAGACGCTTCTAAGAACACTTGCGGTGTCCGGGGAGTGTTCGTAGGGGGTGTCCTGAGGACGCTGTCCGTATTGTTCTCTGTTAAGTTGAATGTGTTCTAAGAACACCCGCAGTGTCCTGAAATGTTCGCAAATAAACAAAATGGGGGTGCTCTGAAGACGTTTTTGAGAACACTCCCGGTGTCCTGGAATGTTCGTAGGGGGTGTCCTTAGGACGCTGTCAGTATTGTTCGTTGTTAAGTTGAAAGTGTTCTAAGAACACCCGCGGTGTCCTGAAATGTTCGCAAATAAACAAAATGGGGGTGTTCTGAAGACGCTTCTAAGAACACTTGCGGTGTCCGGGGAGTGTTCGTAGGGGGTGTCCTGAGGATGCTGTCCGTATTGTTCTCTGTCAAGTTGAATGTGTCATAAGAACACTCGCGGTGTCCTGGAATGTTCGCAAATAAACAAAATGGGGGTGTTCTGAAGACGCTTATAAGAACACTCGCGGTGTCCGGGGAGTGTTCGTAGGAGGTGTCCTGAGGACGCTGTCCGTATTGTTCTCTGTCAAGTTGAATGTGTCCTAAGAACACTCGCGGTGTCCTGAAATGTTCGCAAATAAACAAGATGGTGGTGTTCTGAAGACGCTTCTAAGAACACTCGCGGTGTCCGGGGAATGTTCGTAGGGGGTGTCCTGAGGACGCTGTCCGTATTGTTCTCTGTCAAGTTGAATGTGTCCTAAGAACACTTGCGGTGTCCTGAAATGTTCGCAAATAAACAAGATGGTGGTGTTCTGAAGACGCTTCTAAGAACACTTGCGGTGTCCGGGGAGTGTTCGTAGGGGGTGTCCTGAGGACGCTGTCCGTATTGTTCAATGTTAAGTTGAATGTGTTCTAAGAACACCCGCAGTGTCCTGAAATGTTCGCAAATAAACAAAATGGGGGTGCTCTGAAGACGTTTTTGAGAACACTCCCGGTGTCCTGGAATGTTCGTAGGGGGTGTCCTTAGGACGCTGTCCGTATTGTTCGTTGTTAAATTGAAAGTGTTCTAAGAACTATCGCGTTGTTCTGAAATGTTCGTAGGGGGTGTCTTGAAAACGGTGTCCGTATTGTTCGCTGGCAAGTTCAAAGTGTTCTAAGAGCACTCACATTGTTCGCGGACATTAAAAGTTTCCCATAGATCATAGTTGAAATGTTTGACTTTATGGATGTGATATGCTGCGGTGGTTGTTGCCAGGGCATAGAGTCTTGGGTGCATGGCCATTTGGCCATGCACCCAAGACTCTATGCCCTGGCAACAACCACCGCAGCATATCACATTCATATTTGCTTATAACTTTGGGTGAAAAACAAATGTATAAGGAACAAAGGTATTAGATACTATGGATGTGATATGCTGCTATGGTTGTCCTTATTATTGTATACTTACTGTTTGGTCTAGTAATGGGAGTCCTCCATGTTTTTCTTCTTCATTTCTGTGATAAAAGAAAATAGCATGTTAGTATTAGTATTTTGTAATGACTTATTACATTGTATAAGCAATATACTTTTATTTTTTTTCGACCCTCATATTTAGTAGAGTACAAATCAGAGTACTGTGCAATTTGCTCTGTTTCTGTATTTGTTGCTAAAATCATTGGGTCTGTGGGAGAAAAAAAAAATCCATGTTGGATAAAAAAAAAACCCTTTTTCTGTTATGCTACAGTTTATTTGTTTGTTTGTTTTCAGTGTTCACTTTTTGTTTCTGGCTAATGCTTTATACTTTGCTTTGTTGTATTTTTTTTGGAGCAGTAACAGATTCTTCATTTGTTTTCATATTATAAAATTTTGGAGCAGTTAGATACCAATTGGCGTATTCTAACTGTCTATTTTTTTAATATATTTTAGTGGTTTTGATTTATCTATTTGGATATTGTTAAATTTTGGGACAGTTAGATACCAATTGGCGTATTCTAACTGTGTATTTTTTGGCCTAATTTAGTGGTATTCATTTATCTGATTAGTTGTTGTAGAATCTTTGAGCTGTTAGATAGCTTTTGGAGTATTCTAACAGTTTATATTATTTTAACACAAATTTATAATTTTGGGACAGTTAGATACCAATTGGCGTATTCTAACTGTGTATTTTCTGGTCTAATTTAGTGGTATTCATTTATCTGATTAGTTGTTGTAGAATCTTTGAGCAGTTAGATAGCTTTTGGAGTATTCTAACAGTTTATATTTTTTTAACACAAATTTACTTAAAGGTTTAAATACAGTTTATTTATCAAATTTTGGTTTTAAGAACATCAAATAAGCGTTTGTAAGATTTGCTGGTAATCTCTGCTTTAGAGTAATGGTACTATCATTACATTCACACCATCCACATTTCTTTTTTATATATGCCGTGTAGTGCCCTGAATTGGTTGTGGCTCCTGTGTGGTAGATTATACCTATTGTTGTGAAGGTTTTCTTACCAAGTGATATTTGACTATGTGTGAATCCAGTCAGCTTGCAGTTGTTTTTGGTACCATCTGCATTGTAACGTAGAAGCATTGGTATTACGTATTTACTATGTGTTTGTATTACTAACGTGGAGCGATTATTTGAATTGCAGGTAGAGCATAATCTACCATGGTTTGCATTTTGTACAAGTTGCTGAAATGGAATGGATTCACAATTTGGTATTGATATATATATGAAGCGTTCATTGGGAATTTCTTCTTGTGTCACATTGTTGCACAGAGTGCATGTATGTATGGAAGATTTCATTTATAGGTATGTTTTTGTTTTCCAGTACTAATAGTACTAATAGTAAGTACATCAGAAATTCTTGTGGATCTTTCTGTGAGTTTATAGTGAATTTCACCATTCCAGCACAGTAGTCCAATTGTCGTCTTATTCCAAAAACACTATACATTTTGTCAGGATTGTTTGCTGTATTTCTGTGAAGTACTAACATTTGCAAACACAAAGGGTCTGTACTGTGTAAGTAAATGTTGTCAACAATTGGTGGTAATTGAAATAGAATATTCATTGCTACATTTGCATAGCAACTTACACCAACTATATTCGAGAATTTAAATGGTCCAGGTAGTTCTGTATCTAACTGCTTTTTTTGGTGTTTGTCTTCCTTCTTTAAAGAAGTACCTGGTTTACTTTCTCTAATTGATTCTTCTTTGTTTGTGGTACTTGATGAAGTATTAGTTTCTTTTACTCTCTTTGGAGGATTTGCAGTGACGTCCTGTTGCATTTCTGTTTGATTTAGTTTTCTTTTACAACGTTTTAGTTTTTGTGGAACAGAATATATGTTTAGATGGGGAGTGTATAGTGAGCGAAGTCTATTATATTCTAAAATTCAAGGAATATCAGCGTTTACTTTACTTGCATCAAAGTTGATTAGAAATAGACCGTCAAGTGTACGTAAGCGTGATAGTGCTACGTAGCTCATGCCTTCTTTAAAGACTGTGTTACCAATATCTATAATTGCTTGGTCTAGGGTAAGACCTTGTGATTTATGAATCGTGACTGCGTATGCAAGAGTTAGAGAAAATTGTTCTCTGCGTACATACATATCTTTGAAGAGAAGGAATCTAGCTGTTGAGCGTCCTATCCTTTTTACTTCTGAAAGTTTGTCAAAGAGTATATTGACAAACTGAATTTTGTTGTCACGTGGGTATGTTTGAAAGCCAACAACTGTACCCAGTGCTCCATTAACTAGTCCTTGGTCCACGTCAAGGTTACGTTTAAGCATTACTCTGCAATTTAAGGATAATTTTAACATCTTTTCTAAGCCTGCGGTGTGTGAGATTGATTTTTCTATATTATTTAGTCTTGTTGTGGCTTGGTCACACATGGGTTGTGTCATACCATATATATCTAGTTTGTCTGTGGCACTAATTTCCATTATTGGTTGCATTTCTTTACTTAACATTATTTCATTGAATTTGAGACAGCTTGCAAGAGTTGGCATTAAGGCCATACAATTGACATTTTTGTGGGCTAATTGTTCCATAACATCTGTAGCACATGCATTATCGCCATAAAGTGCATTAATGTGCCGGGTTTTCAATGTTGCTTCTGCTTCTTTAGAAAGTATACCAACTCTCAAACTTTTTAAAATGTTGGCATAAGTTAGATCTGCAGATTGGTGCATGTTTTCTGTTAATTCTCTGTATTGGAAATGTTGCCAAAGGTTGACATTTCCAATGCTGCCAACAGTTTTACGGCAGAGTTTGTGCCCTAATGTTTTAAAAATAGGTTCACCTTTTACTGGTGTTAATTGAAGCAGATCTCCAAAAACAATAATGTGTTTTCCTGCAAAGAGCTCTTCATAGTCTGTTTTGAGTACTTCTTGTAATCTGAGGTGAATCAAAGATAACATCAGGTTGGAGACCATGCTCACTTCATCTATTAGTAGCAATTTCATTTGTTTCAATACTCTGCGTAATTCCATTGCAGCTTCTGCAGAAAGTTTGTAATAGTCTTATTTGTTCTGGTGTTCTACTGGCAATAGTAGTAATCGGTGTAATGTAACACTACCTATGTTGTAGGCTGCTAAACCTGTGGGGGCAGTGACAACAGCTGACAGTTTGTTGTTTGTCAATTGTTAAAGGAACTTACTAATGATTTTGATTAGGAATGTTTTGCCAGAACCAGCTTCACCACTGACGTACAGTAGTATAGGTTTATAATTATGGCAGGAACATTCTTTATTTTCATGTTTTACACCATGTGCAATTTGTTTTGTTACTTCTTGAAAAATGCTACTTTGCTCATTGTTTAGTTTTGATTGTAGTGTAGTTAAGTATTCCTTATCTTCATACTGACACATGGTGTTTTCTACTTCTATCATAGCTAATTCTGCCTCATTTGTTATTAGTGGTTCTCCCAGTGGTTCTTGGCTTCCTGTTACAGAAGGTTGACTACTGTCAGGAGTATCCTTATCTAGTTGGGCTTGGAGTTCTTCTTCATGTTGCTGTTCATTGTGCAACATTGTTTTGTACTGTGTAAAGTTTACATCAGTTATAGTGCTTTCATTTGCTTTGAAAGCATCCTCATATGAGTCATAGTTATCTAGTAATTGTTCTTCGTTTCTCCATGGTTTGAAGAGTTGTAGCAGGGACATGTAATATACTTCTTTATGTTGAGGAGTCTTCAATGACAATTTGATATGATTAATTAAATTTGGTTTAGTGAGTTTAACTAAACTGCCTTCACAGTCTGTCACTCTATATTTACCTTTTTTTTCCATCAGGTTTCATATTATTTTTGTATGTGTAGTTTTGGGCTATTTGGTATAGACACATGTTTTCCAAAGTATTACTTCTGTTTGGGTAGTATGTGTCCAATAAATTGTTTTTTAAAATGGCTTGGCTGTTGGGATCATGTTTGGCTATTGTTTCTATATCTTCATATGATTTTAGAACTCTTTTTCTAGATTTAGCTGGACCAAGACTTAGTCATACTATATTTTCAGATTTACCATACAATGCAGTACCAGTTAAACGATCAGCTGCTTCATATGATCCACATTCTCTATGGGTGAGCAGTTTTATGCCTAAGCTGTATAATTTCTGAGACACTGTTTTATCTGATGACAGGTCATTCCAGAGGTCTTGGAGCTCTTTCTTTTCTGCTTTAGTTAAGTATGCTGTGACATATCGTGCAACTGCAGTAGAATTGTCTGCAATGTACTGCACATCCATGTTTGCATTCCATAAGTGGGCAATGATTGCATTATAATCATTGATATATTTTTCTTCTTCTTTTCTTTTTATGTAATATGTATTTTTAGGTGACTTACCTTTAACACTATGTCTAACTGAAGACATGAGGTTGTTTACTTGACCTGTATTTGTAACTGGTCTAGGGAAACCAAATCGGCATTTGGTGTAGTATTTGCCTTTGTTTTTGTATTTGCGACAACAATATTTTCCACATTTGTGTCTTTGAAATTGTAAAATTTGTGCATGAAGATCACTATTTGTGGCTTCTGATGGAATTTCACAAGTGACATATTTTTCAATAAACTGTAAAACAGTGGCATCACTGTCTTGACCAAATTTAGGAGCATCTTTAATCCATAAAAGCATGTGGATATGTGGTGCTCCTCTGGCTTGGTATTCTTTTCTCCAAAAGAAGTGTTGCACTTCTCCAAGGGGAGGAACAGTTTTATTACAAATAAAATGTAGCATAGCAATGAAGCGATGGTGAAAATATCTTGAAACATTAACAGGATCCAAAGAACAAAGTTCTCCAGGTGTTAGAATATCTATGTTTGTTTTGTTTTTATTTGATATGCATAGGAAATCATGTAAATCTTCCCATGCATATTCTGCACAACTTAATGTAACAAACCAAGTGGGTGGGCCAAGGTTTCTGATCATACAACGTACATCTCCATGACGTCGAAACCAGTACTCTTTAGTACCACGCATATTTGCTAATAGATTTGTAATATTTGATTGTAAAACCTCATCCTTTTGTTGCACTTTCTCTAATAATTGTGTAGCTGTCATATTTTGAAAGTGTGATCCTGATTTTAATATGTGTGCAACTCCGTAACATAAAGTTGCTAGTTCACTTTCAAAGAATAGGTGGAATATGTATTCCACATTTTGTCTAAATCTGGGATCTTCAGAATACATCTGTAATGAGCGGTATTCTGAAGCTGATATTTGAATAGGTCTATCATCATTCCTTCCTCCTTTGCCAGTAGGAAAGAGTAGAGGAAAAGCATGTGCTTCTATACTTTTTTCCCATATACTGATTGGCGATCCTTTTGTTTGACGCATTTGGTAAGTTTCCAGTACATCTTGTACGGTGTCATTACAGTGCAAAGGATGAATTGTATAATGGTCTAAAGTATTTGATATTGTAGCAGGATCTAGTAGCTCAAATTGACCAGCTTCTTGTGTTTCTTGAATTATTTCAGTTGTATCTTTCAAGTTTTCTTCAATATTAATTTCTTTGTAATATTCATTATTCTCTTTAAGATATTGGAAGGCTTTTCTAACTTTATATAAATCTACCAGCTGTTGCCATATTTTTTTGTCTTTTGTAGGCACTCCATTTACTAAGATAATTAGAGATTGCTGCATTGGACGTTGCACTCCTGGAGTATGCACATTTTCTTTTAGATTTAATGGTAAATAAACTACTTTTCCACGAATGCCTTTTACCAATTCATAGGGAGATAATTTTGCTGTTTTTGGTTGAAGGCGTATTATTGCTTGAAATGGGTGTACTGTTTGAATTATGATGCTCTCATATAAATTAAGTTGTTGTAGAGGTTTTGGTACTGGGTATAATTCCAAATTATTTGTGATAGAACGTGAAGGAGTTTGGTTGTTGTCAAGTTTTGTAGTGCAATAACTGCAAAGTATTAAGGGCTCAGTTATTTCATATTTGTTTTCTGCTACAAGGTAGAGAGCTAATTCAAACCATTTAGAATCTTCATTGTCTTCTATTTTGTATGATAGGTCCACAGTTTTTGTGTTACTTTTATAAAAAATTCTACGGCAACATACACATACATGGTTTGGTACTTCAGCTGATGTACTTTTAAATTTTAGTATTTCTTTTTTGTATGTGTTTAGCAAAAGATTGCCATGTGTAGAATTGTTGCTTAATTGGTTTAAAGCTATTTCATTCTGTAAATGGCTTTAACTTCCAAAATGTGTTTTCTGGATATAGTGAATTTCTTCAAGTAGGTCTTTTGCTGTACCATGTAGAAGGATGTTATTTAACTTTGCTAGTGCTAAAGCAGGACTTTAAGCATAGTACAGTTTATAGACTAGATTTCTTATAGTTGAATGATGTGTTGATATCCTTTTCATATCATGGAAAGTGGTTTTACAAGTAGGTCCTGTAATGCAGGCCAATGAATGTCCTTGTAGTCCTGTGTACTTGCGCACTGGACAGGTATCTATATTTTGCAGTAATTTAATTTTGATTTTGTCTTTGCATTTTACATATTTATTGAGGAATTGGCGTAAAGATTTGAAACATTGTTTGGGAATGTTACACATTGACGTGCATGGCTATTTGTACACTAGACGTTCTGATTCAGTTGAATGGAGGGGTAATTCTAAGTTTTCAGGGCATATTTTTGTAAGGAGTACTTCTTGCTCCATTATGGTATCATTCACTTTTTCACAACCTCGACCACTGCTATTTATGGCAATTGTATTTGTTTGCTTTTGTTTGTACGCTTCCTCATTAAAATATGGTTCTGTGCTCGTAGTGTGATTCCATTCACCTCCGCAGATACTTAAGAAGTTCTTTCTGTTGACATTTCTCTTATTGAGAAGTCTTTTTTGTAATTTAGTTATTAGTTTTGTTAGTGGTTTCATTTTGTTTAGCAGTAAAATAAATCAATTTCTTTTGACAAGAATTGCACTGTCCATCAATGGTTCTAAAATTAATTTCCTACGATAGGTTTTAAGCTTTGAACCTGATTTCTCTCCTGTTTTTATAAGATTGATTTTGAAGGACTTTTTGATGGTATATTTTGGCTAAAATACTTTTCTTGGTATGCTTACTTTGCACTATATTAAAATTTGAAGAAGTAGTTTTATCTGTACTGATAGCTGATTTTCTGTTAATTGTTTTTTGGTTTGTTTTACATTTTGATAGAGGAAGCGAAGTTGTTGTACTTGAAACTTCTTGTGTTTCGCTAAATGATTGTATTAGCTGTTTTGTTTCAACTTTTTTTTACAAATTCTGCTAGAGATGGATGCTTATGTTGGACACCTTTATTTTCATTTGCTCTACTTTTGCGTTGCTTTCTAAGGACTTGACTTTTGGTAGGCATTCTTTAGGGTCTGTTGAAAAAAATGAAGATATGGGTTGGGGTGTTCTGGAATGTATGTGTGCTGCGTGCATGAGTGTTTGAGTAAGATGATAAAGATGTATGTAATGGTGTGTGATTGTGCATTGGGAACTAAAACTAGTAGGGATAGTTATTCTTGAATTTATGTGTTACTAAACTGGGGTTCAGATGACAAAAAAAAGTAAGCTAGTGGTGTGGAAAAGTACAAATAGTAAATCTAATGTATACAATTAAAACAGTTGTTTGTTCTATAATATGAACATTGTAGTGGTTCAGTTGGGTAATTTGTGTTTCCAAAAATAGAAATTTGTGGGCATTCTGGCTGTAAATCGCTGTTTAAGACATGGACTTTTTTGGACAAAATGGTACAAAATCTGTATTTTTGGAAACCAAAATATCTCGTATTAATGTTATAGTATATTTGATTAATAAAACAAATATTATGGTGATATTTTACTTACTTCTTTTTAAATTAACAGGTAACTTCTTAGTTTTTCTTTCTTCTTCGAATTCGGCTGCTTCTTTTCAGGAAACTGGTCTTCACTGCAATTGTAAAAGCTTCAAATTAGTAACTTTGTTTGTATATAGCACTGTTTTTAATTTAGATATTGATTTTTTTAATTGAAATCCTCAGTGCCTTCTGTAAAACCATTAAACTTATTTATTTACATAAGATACATTGCATCAGTTCAGTACATATGATATGTTCTTAATGAACAAATTGTATTGAATGACTAACTGTAGCAAAAAAAAAATATCTTTACTATGTCTTGTGAAATTTATAATATATTAGTGAATACCACAATTTCTGTAACTAAACTGTTCTAGGTAATAGCGCCTCAATGTCATGTCTAATTTAAAGTAATTAAGTAAATAAATACATAAAAACAAAAAATATGAAATTGTATAAGTATTTTTATAAAGTTTTAAGCATAGATTGTATTTGCATGCAATTTTGTTTGAATATATGTAGTCTATATATTTCATTTAAAAAATGTTAGTTTAACATGATTTGAGTGTGTGTGTATAAAGAAAGTAAATAGTATAAAGGTTTATAAGTGATAGTTGATTTTAGGAAATTGAAAAAAAGTACAGTAAATTCATTTTACAGATTTTACAAGGTAAAAGTCTGTTTGAAAATGTGTTCATCTACTATACAGAAAATATGCATACCTGAAGTTTGCGTTCATGCATATGGATATGCATGGAGCTGCAAGTAGAAATCTTGAAGACTTGTACAGTATTTCTGGTAGATGGTGCTTGCCAATGATATGACACTTGTACTCAGAGAGATTCAGAATACATTTGCAGTGCTGATCTATGATGATGCAGTTAGATGTAGAGGTCTTGAATGTGATTGGTGCATGGTCATGTGATTTTTGAGGTACATCCAATGAGGGAATGGCAGAGAGGGTGTAGTGGAAATGGTAGAAGGGCTGTTCATGTTACGATATGTCCGCGGACATGGCAGTAGTTCGCGGACATCGGGAGTTACATCCGGGGATTTTTGGGTTCAGAAGTCATGCAAATGAGAATAAGCACTGAAAGGGTTTGGTCAGGAAAGTTTGGTGGGTGTGTTGTGCCAGGAGAAATTTTCTCAGATACTCTTTTTGCTGAGAGAACAAAAGATAGCTATGGCTGTGTGTTTCAGAAAACAGATTGTTTGGATTTTAGAAGATTTGTGGATACATTGGTTGAAGGTGCATGCAGAAAGCTGTGGAGTAGCTGTAGATCTTGGATTCCCACATGTGGAAGTACACTGGCATGGAGTACGTGGAATGAAGTGGTTGGACTTGCTACCTCTCTGTGCTACTTTGGAGACAGAGCAACATCCAGACATAATTGTAATTCATTGAGGAGGGAACAGTTTAGGACATGTGACTGGAATTTTTTTGCAATTTGCTATGAAAGAAGGACTTAGGAAGGTTATGGACATGTTTCCTAATTCTCAAGTGATATTTTCACGGATTGCGCAGAGACAAATGTGGCTTCGTTCTTCTTCATTTGGTCCACAAATGGAAAAAGCAAGGCGCAATGTTA
Source organism: Ambystoma mexicanum (assembly GCF_040938575.1). Classification (NCBI taxonomy): domain Eukaryota; kingdom Metazoa; phylum Chordata; class Amphibia; order Caudata; family Ambystomatidae; genus Ambystoma; species Ambystoma mexicanum. The sequence goes on from NC_090936.1 coordinate 759,444,831, forward strand.
ATAAAGCTGTTTGTGCCTTTCTAAAAGATTTTGGCATGTCTTCATTTCACAATGAAAATATTCTGTTTCGTAGTACAAACATTTTTCGCAAAGATGGAGTCCATCTTACTTATGGTGGCAATCAGATTTTTCTGAGAAATGTACAAAATGCATTGCGACCTTTATTGGAATTACAACATTCATTTTGAAGTAGGTGTTAAGCATTTATCATTTCTGACTTACAAACACCTCCCAAAGGCTCTTTTCAGAGCCACCAATTCCTCCTAGAGAAAATTGCAATGTTTGTGATAGGGTAGCAATTTATTTTTTTAAATGTTCGCGAACTGTCTGATACAAATGGCCCTGCTTCATTTATTTTCACTTCTATTTTTTAACTGTGAAAGGCGGCTCTGAAAAGAGCCTTATTTTGTGTTTGAAGTTCGATATTTTGTATTTTTTTGGTTTTTTTTATACACAACACACTAGGAGAGGAGGGGAAAGGAAGGTACAGGAGGGGACACCAACCACAGGGATAAGAAATGGTGAGCTGAGAGAGGAAGATGTAGAGTGGATTTTATTTGGGTATTGAGCAGATTTTCTCGTGCTCTGAGACGATAGTCTCAAAAGCACTACGAAGACACTCCCCCCTGCAGAGTACTGTATCACAGTACATACATACAACTGTGACCCTCGAAAGGTAAGGGTCATCAGCATTCTGTATGGCCTGTGAGGCAGCTTGAGGAAAACGCTGTCCCACAGAGGTGGTCCTTGTGGTGACAGGATCAGAAACAGAGGATGAAGTAGAGGAAATCAACCTGCTATGTTCTTCGCAAGGTACAACCCTGCGAATAGCCCCAGAGTGAAATGATCTCAGGTGTCGCTTCGTAGTAGTGGTCCCAAAGCTGTACTTACCGTGCTTCCCGCGACTGAGTATCATTTTGCACTCAATGCAGGTAACACGGTTCGCACAAGCCTTAGGAACATTCCCATGAATGGTAAATAACCGCCACACCCAAGACTCACGCCTAGTGCGGGTAGTAGGGTTTTCCTCTACCTCATTCTCATAATCCTCCTCTGCATCCTCACTCCTGTTCCCCTCTTCAGGCCCTTGGGGGAGGTGGTGGTGGTGGAGGGGGTGGGGGTGGTGCTGAAGCAGGTGCAGCACCAGGTGGCAGTTCAGCAGCCAGGGATGCCATGTCAATGATGGTGTAATCTGCAGGTGGCAGCAAAAATCGCTGTGTTCTGAAGAATAGCCAGAAACACAATGAGAATAAGCTCTAGATCGAACACAAAAAAAGTTTGCAAAGTTTCAAAAGATATGTAGAAACTCAGGATTACTATGTGGGACTTGTGCCATGGTGAGATTTTATTGAAAAATATCATGGATTAATTGAAAATGTACTTTTAAATTGTTCGGGGACACAAACAGTGTCGCATTCAGAACACGCGATCAGCGTGGGTGCTGTCATATGATCGTTCGCGAACAAGTCCGCGAAGGAAGCGCATGTCGGCAGGACACCAAATCCACAGAGATTGGCTAGCGCATGCGCGTTGATGTTCTACGGACACTGTTTGGGTTCTGAACTAATTAAAATTGCTTCACACGTGAAACAAACATTTCAGGACACTGCGTGTGTTCTTAGCACAGTTTAAACTTGCTAGCGAACAGGAAGGACAGATATAGTGTTCTTCAGGACACGTCCAATTTCGTTTATGTACGAACATTTCAGGACACCAATTGTATTCTTAGAACATTTTCAACTTGCTAGCGAACAGTACGGACAGGTATAGTGTTCTTTAAGACACCTCCATTTTCGTTTAATTACAAACAATTCAGGACACCGCGTGTGTTCTTAGAACAGTTTGAAATTGCTAGCGAACACTACGAACAGGTATATTGTTCTTCAGGACACCTCCATTTTTGTTTACGTACGAACATTTCAGGACACCAATTGTGTTCTTAGATCAGTTTAAACTTGATAGCGAACAGTACGAACAGGTATAGTGTTCTTCAGAACACCTCCATTTTCATTTATTTACGAACATTTCAGAACACCTGCACTGTTTTTTAAAAAATAAAAAACGAAACTATTTACAACACAATATAAAAATTTAACTTTATTTAACATAGATTAATAATTTATGACAGAGAAGGTGAGGCAGAAACAGAAACAAAAACAGGAGAATTAGGGGTTTCAACATGATTGTTATTAGGTGAAGATGGGATGGAAGTCTCATCAAAACGTTTTGGGTTATGAAGAGGTTTGGGGATAATTGACTGGGATATGGTGAGGAGGGACAGGTACATGTGGGACAATGGTACGAGGTTTTGGTTTAAAATGATCTTCCACAAAAGTTTTCAAATTATTAAAATTAGTCAACAATAAATCCATTTTTTCTTCTATACTGTGAAAAGTGTTATCCATTACAGGTTTTTCTGAAGTATTTTCTATTTTGGCATGCTCTGTACAAAAAAAAATATATATGTTAAATGTATACAAAATAATAATAATTCAATGGTTTATATTATAAAGTGTTTACCATTAGTTCACTGTCTTGTGACATTTCTTCATGTGGGAAATGCTCCTCTAGCCATTCCAGAGTACTAGACATTTCTGTGAGAGAAAAAAAAAAGATAATATATTTTTTTTATCTAATACAGAAAGTTTATAAATATATGAATAAAATTAAGTACACTTACTATTTCAGGTAAGATATGCCCTATGTACTCAGTGGGTGTGCTCTTGTTCTCAGTTCTGTCGTGTTTGTGAGGTAATTATGTTGGAAGCCAATTTATCTTCTTGTGGTATATTCCATTTTAGAACATAGTGTATTTAAATGAATGGTTAGTGTGTTGTATATATGGGTTACATTTCTTATGTATTAGTACATATAATGTGTTTGTGTGCTCCTTTTTGAATTTGGTAAATGTTCCTATGTTATGATATAACAATCAAACATACCCCCCCAGAGTTTTTAGGTAGTGGTACTGTTCTTCGAACATGTCAGCGAACATTAAATAACTTCACGGACATCAAGTACAGTAGAAGAGATTCAGTCAGTTCCATATGACATGTATATAAAGTCAAAGTCATTATTGTTAAGTTGCACTACTAAAAACCTATGAAATTCAGTGAAAAAACGTTGTTAAATGGATGTTATGGTTAAGTTGCACTACTAAAAACCTAAGAAATTCAGTGAAAAAACTTTGTTAAAGGGACATTATGGTTAAGTTGCGCTGTTAAAAACCTATGAAATTCAGTGATAAAACTTTGTTAAAGGGACGTTATGGTTAAGTTGCGCTGCTAAAAACCTATGAAATTCAGTAAAAAAACGTTGTTAATGGGACGTTATGGTTAAGTTGCGCAACTAAAAACCTATGAAATTCAGTGAAAAAACTTTGTTAAAGGGACGTTATGGTTCCAAGTAAAACCGAAAACCCCCTGAAATTCGCCAGTTATGGTAAGCTAAGCAACCATAACTCACGCCACCACCGTGCACTGCTAAGCCTAATACCCAGGACATCATAGATGACATCACAAATGTCATTGATGACATCACTGATGACATCACATGTGCATTTACCTTTCATGAAAAGTCTGTACAAGGGATTCTTAGTGTAATGTTAATAAAAAAAGTGTCAAGGATAATTGGAATAAATATCAAGTGCTAATCAGTGTATTAAGCTATGCATTCATATAAATAGCATTCTATTATTAACTTCAATCCAGTATACTAAGGAACTCATGTAGAAACATAGGCATTGTGTGCAGCATACACGATGGATGTGCAATAATCATTTCACTATTCAACATGGCAAGCTTATGAAAACTGTTTTCATAGTACAGTTTTGCGAACAGTGAAACTTGTGATAAGTAGGCAATAAAACCCACTTACTACATAATTGCATTATTATAGACAAATCACAAAGAGACAATACAGATACAAATATGAATATATACAAGGGAATTGAAGTAAGAAAAAGAAACAGCAATAGTAGCAGAAAGTGTTCATAACCTCACTGATAACCTTCATGCAGAGAAATGATTGCTCTGTTTCAAAGCTGTTACTTACCCTATCTATATATATCACATGATGTGTCTGGATCCTAAGGAAAATAGTGTGAGTACAACATATAAAAATATGAGCATATACAGGGAAAGTACAGTAATAAAAAAACATCAAAACTATCAGAAAGTGCTGGTAACTCTACTGATAATTTTAATGCACAAAAAGGATTGCTGTCTTTCAAGGTTGTGTCTTCCCCTATGTATATGTTTCATATGATATGAGTGGACCATAAGGGAATTATAGTAAGAACATACTTGAAGGATAAGTCTACAAATATAGTACATTTACAATTTTTAGTTCCTGACTGTTACTGAAGAAAATCATGTGGCCTAGATATGTCAGGAAAGGAAAAAAGGGGGCATCAGACATGTGATGTCATCAGTGATGTCATCAATGACATTTGTGATGTCATCTTTGATGTCTTGGGTGTTAGGCTTAGCAGTGCACGGTGGTGGCGCGAGTTATGGTTGCTTAACTTACCATAACTGGCGAATTTCAGTGGTTTTTCGATTTTACTTGGTTTAAATCCGTCCAGTAGTTTTTTAAAAAATGACAAAAATGTAAATGAAAAAAAGTTAGTGATATCTGTGTTCGCTTCACGGACACACTTCCCTGTTTGCTCCGCGGACAGGACAGTGATTGGGCAAGCAGCTTGCGTGATGTCCGCGGACATCTGACATGCTCTCTCATTGTATGCGGTGAAAGCGTGCAGTGCATCTGTCTTCAGAGACGCCCGCCATCTTTGTTCCTCGCTGCCTGCACAGTAATTCTTGTGTCTGTCTCCTGTTCCTCCCACCCCCGCTCATGCCCCGTGTGTCCTTCTTCCCCCCCCACCCCCACTCATGCTCCGTGTCTCCCATGTTCCTCCAGCCCCCACTCACGCCATCGGCTCACGGTGGCCAGCAGAGGGCCGAGGAGCGGGATCTGCCGTCTGCACACGAACGCTGTGTGTCTCTCTCCCTCCCCCCACACCCCGCTCATGCCCCGTGTGTCTCTCTCCCCTTCCCCCACCCCCTGATCATGCCCCGTGTGTCTCTCTCCCCTTCCCCACCCCCCCGATCATGCCCCTTGTGTCTCTCTCCCTCTCCCCTACCCCCTCTCATGCCCTGTGTGTCTCTCTCCCCTTCCCCCACCCCCCCAATCATGCCCCATGTGTCTCTCTCCTTCCCCCACCCCCCGCTCATGCCCCGTGTGTCTCTCTCCCCTTCCCCCACCCCTCAAACATGCCCCGTGTGTCTCTCCCCTTCCCCCCACCCCCAGCTCATGCCCCGTGTGTCTCTCTCCTTCCCCCCACCCCCGCTCATGCCCCGTGTGTCTCTCTCCCTCCCCTCCACCCCCTGCTCATGCCCCATGTGTCTCTCTCCCTCCCCACCACCCCCGCTCATGCCCCGTGTGTCTCTCTCCCTCCACCCACCCCCGCTCATGCTAATATTAAGCTTTCACAGTTTAAAAAATGGGCAAAGTGCAGGGCCCTGTGCATTTTTTGGAAGTCCGCGGACAGTCCTAGGACATATAAAGTTATAGGGTGCTGCCCTAGCCAAACCAATGCACATTTCTCTGGGAGGAAGTGGTGGCTCTGAAAAGAGCCTTTTGGTGGTGTTTTGTGTGTTTGAAAAACTTTAAATCGTCAACATCTACAGCAAAATAGATGAATGTAATTCCAAAAAAGGTTGCAATGCATTTTGTACATTAATCAGAAAAATCTGATTGCCAGCATAGGTAAAATGGACTCCATCTCTGCGAAAAATGTATGTGCTACTAAACATAATATTTTAATTGTGAAAAGAGGACATGCCCACATCTCTTAGAAAGGCACAAACAGCCTTATTGACATTGTGCCTCGCTTTCTCCATTTGTGGACCAAATGAAGAAGAACGCAGCCACATTTTTCTTTGCGCAATGCGAGAAAAAATTACTTGGGAATTTGGAAACATGTCCATGAAATTCCCAAGTCCTTCTTTCATTGCAAATTGCAAAGAAATTCCAGACACATGTCCTAAACTGTTTCCCCCACAATGAATTATAATTATGTCTGGATGATGCTCTGTCTCTCTGTCTCTAAAGTAGCACAGAGAGGTACCAAGTCCAGCCACTTCATTCCACGCACTCCATGCCAGTGCACTTCCACATGAGGGAATCCAAGATCTGAAGCTACTCCACAATGTTCTGCATGCACCTCTAACCAATGTATCCATGAGTCTCTCAAAATCCAGATAATCTATTTTCGGAAACACACAGCCATAGCTATCTGTTCTACTCTCAGGAAAAAGGAGTTCTGACAAAATCTCTCCTTACACTGAGAACAAGAGCACACCCAGTAAACTTTACTGACCAATCCCTAGCTCCGCTCATTCTCATTTGCATGCCTCTCCACACGAGAATCCCCATATGTAATACGCGCTGGGCGGGACTACTGCCATGTCCGCGGAAATATCGAAAATCTCAACGTGGTGAATGTAAATAGTGTGCCCCATTTCCCCTTTGAGGTTGGCTCTGAAAAGAGCCGTTTTTTTTGTATATTTTGCAGATGCCTGACAGGCACCTGTTATTTTGTATTTTTTAGGGTTTTTTTCTTCTTACTTTACTACTAAAATCTTTACATAACCTTCTCCAAAGCAACCCTTACATTCCAAAACAGCATAGCATTTCCCAAAAAAGATAAGGAAATGCCATCTTCTTCAAAATAAACAGCATTACTCGAATCAATATTCTCATTATTACAGAAAAACTCTAAGCATGAAAGCAGACATGCCTCGGTTGACTGCACACCTAGCAGTTTTGCTGAGGACAAAAAACAGAACAGTCCCATATTGCCCTAGGTAGTAACCCAGAAAAACATATTTTCGCATTTGGAAGGATGTTCATTACTGCTTGAACCAACTGTTCCAAATCTGCCCACAAAGTAGGGGCACTGACTTAGCTCAAATGGAAAGCACCATAGTGCAAAACTACCAGATGGGGACTGTTCATCCTGCCCATATCTTCACAAACTTGTAGAATTTGCTCTACATTGCAATCAGGCACAGCGCTCCACACCACCTCCACTCCTTTAACATCGAAATTGTTTGCCACATGCTCCTTTTTGAGCATACTGATGTAAAGCATGCACAAAGATATCTCCGAGCACCAACACCCTGACTTTCTACACCTTTGCCATCTTCAATACACACAGTTTCTTTCTACACAAATCCACAACATCAACATCTGATTGGCTGATCCCTACAGTCCCATTTCAATACTGGATTTGCTGGAAAACCCCGGATGTGGCACGCCCTATCCGCGAACACCTACTACAAAAACTACTCTACAAGTCTCCAAGATTTCTACTTACAGCTGCATTCATATCCACATGCATGAATACAAACTACAGGTATGCATATTTTATTCACAGTACATGTACAACTCTTATGAATCCATGTAAACAGAGTAATGCCACTAAACCTACATAACCTATACATACATGCCAACCCTTGCGATTTAGGCAGGAAGACTCCTGATTTTTCATTGAAAAATCACACTATTTTTTTACTGTCTCCCGCATAACCTATACATATGTGCCAACCCTCCCGATTAAGGGGCCGATTCATGGAACAAATGTGCGCCGAAAAACTTGGCGCAAGCGTGAAAAAGTAAGCGCACGTGTACGCGTGCGAATCATGGAAGGGCCTGCGCGTGTTTACTGTGGGATGTGCGCAAAATCCGAGCTTGCCGTGCACGGGTGCACACGTCACAGCAACATCCCGAATGCCGTGCGTGACGCGCAGAGCAAAAGCGCACAACATCGGCGCACACACCAAAAAGGGGGCGGGACACAGGGCATAACACACCGAATGGGGAACAAGACGTAAAAAAGAAGGCGTAACTGGGGAAGTACTGCAGGGAAATACACGGAACGCCTACATGCACGCGAGCAACACGTATTCATGGAATCGAATACGGGAAACCCGCACACGCTAAAAGACACGCACAGGCGTCAACAGGTCCACCACACGAAGGCAGGCCGAAGCATCCCTGTGCGCAGTATAAAAGTGCATGCAAAAAACAAACACGTATATACAGCTACAATGAATGCCCCATTTGTCGCAGCACTGATCGTGGGACACCGCAGAAGGAGGGGAATATCCAGGCCCCGCATTTTTTTGTCCCGGACCAGCCTTTTTGGGATGCCTGACGACCAGGTCTATGGCAGGTATAGGTTTCCACCTCGTATCATCCTAGACCTGGTCAGGGAGTGGGAAGATGACCTTACATCCCCCACCCTGTGCTCCCAAGCATTGAGCCCCTTGGAGAAGGTGCTCAATGTCCTGCATTTTATGGCCACTAGGTCCTTTCAGCGGACAACTGCCATAGTGGGGGGGTCTCACAGGCCACACAGTAATGCTGCCTACACCAGGTGTTTGTAATCATGGCTGCGCACCCCTCAGTCCGCAGGCACATATACATGTCCAGAACACCCGCAGAAAGGCAGACTGTGTTCCAAGACTTTTACAGGGTGGCACACTTCCCCAAAGTGCTCAGTGCCATATATTGCACCCATGTGGCCCTACGTCCACCCAGGGCCACTGAGCACATCTATTGAAACCACAAGCACTGGCATTCCATCAACATACTGGTTGTGTGCGATGCCCATGGAATCATCACCTCTGTCTATGCCAACTATCCTGGGTCTACCCATGACAGTTTCGATTACAGAATGTCTGTCCTGAGCCGGGACCTGGAAGCTGGGAAGCATGGTGACACATGGCTCATTGGTGAGTACAAATGCCTGTGCACGTGCATGCATGTCACACATAGACAAATACACAAACCCAACTAATCACAACCATCATAACCTCCCCTGGGGACAGTGCCTACCCTCTGAGCAACCAGATGATGATGCCAAACTGGAACACCACCACACCACCCCAGGTAAGATACAACAAAGCCCATATTGCAACCAGGGGCATAGTCGAGTGCACATTCGGAGTGCTCAAGTCATGCTTCCGCTCCCTTGACCGCTCTGGCGGCCAGCTACTATATGCACCCCCAGTAGTGTGCAGGATCATTGTGGCAGCATGTGTCCTGCACAATGTTGCAACACGGCGGGACGTACCGGTGGACATGGTGGTGCCCCCACATCCACAAGCACATGCACAGGTGCTGCCCATGGGAGGGGAAAGGGCATATGGCGAGGCAGCCCGGACCGAGCTTGTGGCTACATTTTTCACCTAAACTCCCACCCCTGCGGAGTGCACACAGGCCTGGCACATACCAGGTGACAATCGATGATGACAAAGAGACAGTCAACTGTCACAACCTTACCACCCTGAGAATGTTGCCACAGAAGTGCTACATTCTGTGCATCCCTAGCTACTTAAACATAACCAATCCTCTATGACCAAAAGGAACACATGCAGGTGTGTATCCCTCCACCCCGTGCAAAACAGACCATGACAATCACTGGTATGTCATCCAAACCCTCCCAACCCACATCACCCTTGTCTGCCACACCATGACATGGCATGCAATAGCAAAAGCCCAACACATGATCAATAAGATACGGAGTGACATGTGATGAATGGAAAGTCGCCAGAGACAATGATAGACCAACAACCTCCCACACATACCAAGTCATACACAAATGCTTTCCACCAGTGGTAGCGTGAACAAAAGACTGAATGCCTGTTCACATGCACATTGGGCGAGCCAAAATCGCTGCTCCCTAACCCGTGTGCTGTGTGTGTCTCCTGCAGCACACTGCTCAGCACACAGCACAGTGAGCAGCCATTGTGTTGGGGCTACACCTTGAGCATCACATCAAAAGGACAAACAATATAAACAACCGATTTATGCATTTACACAATCCCCAAATGGCAATTGATCATGTGCTGCAGGGATACAGTGTGCCCGAGAAGGCAATCTGTGTGCACCTGTGGGCATAGAAGGGTGGTTGTGCGTGTGCTGGAGCATTGTGTAACTGTGTGTGTCAGTAGGGACATGCACTCAATATATGCATGTGAAATCAAGTGACCCTCAGTGTCCTGTACACATCACATGTGAACATTGCCCATGTGTACACCCCAGCATGTCAAACCACAACAGTCCCCTGACACCTAAAAAGTAAATAAAACACAGGAACAGCCATTGTCCAGCAGAACACATCATGTACATAGTACCCCACAATGACAATGCCAGAGAGTGCCCACACACTGAAGCCCAAGCTTACTGTTCAACAACAAAAGGCCCTCCCTCATTTACACATCACCATGACCTTCTGAACAACTGTGTCTGGGGTATGTAGCCTTCTTCCTTCTAGTCTACCTGGCAACAGGATCCCCCTACCCCTTGGTCTTCATGTTCCACCTTGCATGTAAATGTGGTCCAACCTCCTCAGAGGCCACTGTGACTGGTAAAAATACCAAATCGCAGAAAACTCCAAGGAGCCAAACCCCCAAACCAGGGAAAAAGCCTCTAGGCACAAAACAACCCTGGAAGAGTCTGCAGTAGATGACTTGAAGTTGCAAAAAATGTCCAAGCACATGTACAAGCAGAATGCAAGAACAATCAAGGTAACACAGTTCAACAATGGTTCAACAGGATGGGTACCATTTTCAGGACATAATATACAATGAGGATGCAACAACTGATGGGTAGTGTCACAGCTCCGGTTTCCAGGCACAGGAGTGGCACGAACCAACCACCCCCTCCGTGGTCTGGGCGCCTGGCTTCCGAGACCCCGGCGGGGAAAGAGGGTCAGGGATCCGTTGTTTGGACAGGCATTGGTATTCTGGATAACCGGAAAGAGGGGCAGGATAGGGGAGTTGGATTGGCAAGGAAAAGCAGGCAAAATACAAAATACAACTATTGAAAATAACACATACTCAATCGGAGGAACCATGTTCATCATGCACATTGCACTAAATGAGTCAAATTCAAGCCAAAGAGAGACTTATCTCTGGGTGAGTGCTGGCCTCCTGCCTGTGCACTCTCATGTCCAGTAACAGGAGCAGTTCAATGCTCCAAAGAGAAAGTGAGTTACTAATCTGTGTGTGTCTACAACAAACACACAACACCATTCATGCCCCAAACTAAGTGACTTCTCCACAAACAAACACTCTTGTCTGCTGCTTTGTACGTATACGTTAGCTTGCCCCCGTGATGGTTCATACACTGTCAATCCAGTAAGGCAGGCGCACGTGGGCACGTGGGCTCGAGGTAAATGGAAGATAAAATGTGTCAAGAATCACACATGATAGAATGGTCCCTGGGTGAGCTGCTAGATGCATATAGCGAGGTGCGACTTCAGTACAAGTCGTGTTCTGACAGCCGCGGATTTCAATAGGTAGTGCACGTGGCAATTTGCACAAACAAATGATATGCACTGCAAACACATCTGCTTTTGTCGGACGTCTGAGCACAAGCCCTGTGCTTCTGCTTGTGCACACATGCACACGTGTGCACCACCGAATGTGACCAGGTTTTAGTAGTACTTGGCACTGTGTTAGCTGGGAAAGGTAGTCTGGAGCTCATTTTCCTGCAGAAAGGGCATAAACGATATTAATAAGGCTGGAAAGTTCCCTGTGTGTGTGTCTTCATGCTGGTTGTCACTGGGCCATGTTTGAGACCTACATCCGAAATCCTCCCACCATCAGTATGACTTTGACAGCCGAAGGGTGCAGGCTACTGTCTACAGCATGAAGTGCATCAAGCACATATACAGGCAAGAAAAGAACATACACCATAATCCTCATCAATTAATGGAGATATCAATCATTTACTCACCCAGATTGATTGCAGACATGCCCGTGGAGAAAACCCACTAAATCCCTACTAGGGGTGTTAACACATGTAGTACAGCATCAGACAGGCCACAGATATGATGAAAGTCCAATGCCCTTGTGTAAATGGTTGTTACACCAAACCATCCTTGCGAGCCTATGGATAAAGGAAGCAGGAGTGGCCTATGTGAGTCAGGTCCCCAAGCTGCAAACACATACACGAGACAAGCTTGAAGGGCCCAGTTGGAACAGACAGTGGATGCTTTCAAAAGCCACAAAGCACCACACCGTAACATGAATGCACGATAGACAAGCAATTTTAAACTATATCAACTAATTAAAATAACTATAAAAAACCTATATTACCTTAAAACCCACATGTGATGATGTTGAGACAAAAAAAAATACCTCCATGGGCTCAACACCTGCACAGCCCGACCTGTGTGGGAGATAACTCGTTGTCCTTGCCCCTCGTCGTCAGCAAGTCTGCGGGACGGGTGAGCCTGGTTCTGTGCGGCGATGACACGTAGGTCAGCATGTAGAACCTTGCGTGATACGCGTGCTTCCTCTTTCAAGGCACCACATGTAACACAGAGTTCTTCCTGCATGGCCTGGCTGGACAATTGGTACACCTCCCGGCAAGCACGTAGCTCAGCAGAGATGGTATTCTCTAGCTGCTCCAAACTATCCTCTGACAGCGTCCTCTGTGACATCAAGAGCACACCCAGAGTAGATCTGAGGGATTCATAGCCAACCCTCATGGCCTCCATGTGTGCCTCTGCATGAGCAGCAATTGCTTGATGCAAAAAGACACCATTTCAGCCCGGCCTGCCCTGTCTGAGGCTGCCATGCCCAGCCTGAGCGAGCGGGCCATGGACTATGCCGCCCGCTGCTGGAGTTCCACCTGCCTAGCAGGGGGGAGCACGGATTGGGCCACATGTTCCATGCTCTCAGCGATATTATAAATTGCTGTCACCTGGTGTTCTGAATTGGCAACCATGGCTTGCTCCCACTCAGTATACCCAAGTGGCGCGCGGCAACTGCGTTGCTGGGCTTGACACCTGCGGGGCCCAAGGATGATGGTGATGCCCCAGACACATCAGTAACTGGTGTGGAGGGTGACCGTGCATCTCGATCCACCACAGGCGGAGGTCCCACCACCATCTGGCCCCTCATTGCAGGTGTCGCAGACAGAGGAGCGTCCACATCAGAATCACTCACCCCTGGCGAATGGACCTGATGCACATCAAACTCGACATTGTTGTCAGAGTGATCATCCGGGCTAGACTCATTGCCAGCCGTAGACAAGATGGTCTGTAGCACAAGTGGGTTTTCGTGGTCTACCACCCCACGACCTCCTCTTGTGCTAGGATGCTGGTGTGATAGCAACCCTGTGCCTGGCATGACAACGCCATCCTCTGGCTTCATTGCGTCATCATCTGAAAGGTGGAGAAAAATTAACATTAGTACACATGTCAGAAGCACATAACACATACACACATAGACATCACATAGACAGCCAACACATGAAGCAGACATTTCACACACCAATGAGAACCTGGCATGCATCCAGTGGCCTTGATATGCAAACACATCCCAAAAGCAGAAATGGATGTGTCTAAATAGCAAAGCCTACACAATTACAAAATGTAGTATATGAACTCCATCAGACACCACCACTGTCAGGCACATGTCACAGGCAGAAAAGACAGATGGCAACTAAGAGCTGCTACACACCATGCGCATTTCTGAACTGCAAATTGACCACTGCTGCAAGTGAATCCAAACACACAATGACACAGGTAACATGCATGTAGACATGCATCACTAAAGCATCATCAGCAAAATAGCTCCATCCATCTGCAGCTTGGCCCGTACCGGGTGGCATGGGCCATGTAGATATAGTGAATGTCCCAAGCAAAGCAAAGGCCTGTAACCAGGCATGAGGGACAATAACGCCCAGTACTGTCTGAGCTGCAGGACATGAGACCTCCACAACACCCCTCAGGGCCTGATTGAGCACATTGGGCTTTGAATGTGCCCTATTATATCATTCCTTGTGAAAATCTCCACGCCCAGGACCCACCATATTAGCTAAGTGGACCTGGGCATACACATACTGCACAACAGTGAACCTTCTGGATCATGCCAGTTCCACATAATGTGCGCAATGCAAAAATCTCACCAGCATAAACGTCAATCAACTACATATTAGTCAGTCAACAAAAAAGCTGCGGAAGACACATGTGTAAATTAACACTTTCACAAACACATAAGTGAGTACTCACAATGTTGCACTAAGCAACGTTGAAGCTGCTTGCATATGTGCATGTGAAAGCGTTCAAAAACACCCATTTCCCCATACACCTGTATTGTGAATATGACCAGCATCCAATACACCAAAGCAAGCAGCTACAACGCTGCTTGCTTGCATGTATTTGGAAGTGCGCACATACACATGTGAAGGAAACTCCACAGTCATTACGACCCGATTGGCAGGCTACATTCAATCAGCGTCCTATGCCAGTTGGTATAGGCCGCAGATTGACCAATCAACTCATCTAAACAACCACAAGGGAGTTCCAATACTGACTACATGTGTCACAGGATGCACCTGTGCCCGTCACATTCATGACAGAGAAGAGATGAAAAAATGACCATACATGCCAGGTCACTTTGGCATTGCATCAGTGAGTAGGCATGTAGAACGGTGTAACACGGCTCAGAAGTAGGTTAATGCAGTTCAGAACATGTGTATGTTAACCACTATCTACATGAACAAGTACATTATGATGTCTACCATTAAATGTGAAGGCAGTGCAAGGGCTAGGTTCAGGCATCACGTGTAATGTGCATGCAATGGGTTGCATGGCTGCAAGCAAATCCCCCCCTCCCTAAGTGAAAATGCAGGGAGGCATTGCATGGCAGCGAAAGGGGGATCAGAGACCTGTGTATTGGCAGACAGTGTTGACTAGCATCATTTGCATCATCTGAGTCAACTGACAACTCAGCAGATGATAATGGGACAGTAAGCAGGACATATGATGAACGATCAGTAGTACACCCATGTGTGCAGAAGCCACTACACCAGTTGAACAGAGTCAGTGGGCCTGAAACAAGGGGAGGCCTGTGCCCCACACAGACGGTGACACCCTAAACATGTGTGTGATGCAGGACTGAGCCAGAGTTGGCATGGAATGGATGATCAAATGCCATGAAATGTAGGTCATCCTGGACACGTACTACAATGATCATCCCGTCAAGGACACATAGGGGCATGTATGGAATGCACATGGAGCATGAATGGGCACTCATGTCCCTGCGGAGCATCTGCCATCTGCACAGTCCCAGTGAGACACCCTGCATCAAGGACAGAGGATGTACACCACTGCATGTGTCTGGCAGGTTGGCTGGTCGAAGTTTGCATGTACACAGGAGCCTTGAACAGGCCATTGCAGTACTCCAACATGATACACACCAGTGCCATGGTGAAATTGGGGTGCAGGGGGGTGTAGCGGCAGGGGAGCATTCCCATGTGGAGTAGAGGCATGCAGGCAGAACACACATGCACGTCAGTCATGCATTGACATAGTCCCAGTGCTGAGAGGAAAGACACCCCAGGCTACATGCAGAAGGGCCAGTGAGCTGGAACATGGACCGGAGGGGCAGCCGGGGAGTAGCATGTGAGTAGGGTGCAAGTGTGGTGATGAGGACAGTCCCCATCTGCTCTACATGTCCAGCATTCTTCACAGCAGGCATGCATCAGTGAAGCTTTGCATGAATTGCACATGAGAACCATGTACACTTGACATGTAGTGACAATCAAGCACAACACATCACACAAGCAAACCACACATGACCTCGACAAACACGCAAAAAGACTCACTGGACGGGGCATCAAAGTCCAGCATCTCTCCCACTCCTTCGACCATTCCTGCCGGTATGAACCCCGCAACGACTGACTCGTGCGAAGTGAGGTCTTCTGGCCCACTCCCAGTCACCAGAGTCATGTTGTAAAAAGAGATCTAGACATCATTGCCTCTCTTAAACTGCAAAAGAGCAAACAACAAGCCCACCTGAACACCTGGTTCACCCCCATCTGAAAGAACTCAGATTGCACAAAAGGAAACTAGAAACTCAATGGCGCAATTCCCCTACAGAAGAGAACAAATCACAACTTAAACTTTTTGAGAACAACTATAAAAAAGAAATCCTACTCACTAAAAAGACTCTCTTCAATGAAAGAATCAAAAAAGCTAGCTCCAACACCAGGGAACTATTTGCTATACTAAGGGAACTAGAATCCCCCATGCCCCCACCAGACAACATAATTAAGCACAAAGTATGGTGCACCAGTGTCCAAAACGCCCTAACTAATAAAATCAAAACTCTCCAAACTAAAATCACACTAAAAAAAGACTCCCTCACCACTAAAGAAGCACCTCCCAGCAATCACGCCAAAATAACCAACCCACCAGGCCCGAATCTCTTCAGGTTCACCAAGATATATATCCCAGAAACTGAAAGAGTTATTGCCTCACTTAAACTATCCAACTGCAAAGGCGACAACTGCCCTCCCCAGATAATCAAGGATGCTACCAGGGACTTAGCCCCCTTTATAACCTTTATGATCCACGCATCCTTCTCCTCCAACACCATACCAAGCAAACTCAAAGAATCTTGGGTCCTGCCTCTCCTCAAGAAGCAAACCCTAGACCCTGCTATTCCCACCAATTACAGGCCCATCATCACGGTGCCGTTCCTGTTAAAGATAATAGACAGAGTAGCATACCTGCAAATTCAGCAATATCTTGAAATTCACAAACTACTAGGCGCCCGCCAATCAGGCTTCAGGCCACAGCACGGTACTGAGACAGACCTAATCGATCTTAAAACCCAGATCAACGAGATTAACGACAAAGGGAACACTGCCATGCTACTCCTCCTCGACCTGTCGCAGCGTTCGACCTGGTGGATCACACAGTCCTGTGCGAACACCTGGCCTCAGCTGCCCACTTCTCGAAAGAGGCCATAGCCTGGATCCAATCATTTTTGGACAATCGAATTATGAGGGTCTTCTCCACTCTAGCCTCAGCAGACCCCATCAAAATAACTTACAGGGTACCCCAGGGCTCCTGCGTCTCTCCCACCCTCTACAACATCTTTACCAAGCCCCTATTTAACAAGTTGGACAGACTGGGTGTCTCATATACTAATTATGCAGATGACACCCAGATCCTCATACCCCTTTCGGGCACCGTAGACTCAGATACGGCCTTGGTAAACAAAATATATCTCATCATTCAGGCATGTATGGCCACACATGGCTTATGCCTGAATCATGAGAAAACCGAAATCCTTCTCCTTGGATCCAACACCAATCTAAAAAAAAAACTCAGCTCCAACTATAAGGCTTTCAATATTGATGGCAACACCATCACAATGGCCAAAACAGTGAAAACGCTAGGCTTTCACCTGGATGCAACCATGTCACTAAAAAAACAAGTTAACTCACTAGCATCCTCTACCGCCTACACATGCAAGCTAATCAGGGCAAGCAGAGCCTTCCTCACCCAAGCTAGCTGCATCATTATTTATTTATCATCATCATTTTATTATTATTTATTTATCATCATCGCCAATGCCCTAATGCTATCCAGAATTGACTATTGTAATGCCATGTACCTAGGAGCCAACAAATACATAACCAACAAACTACAAACACTACAAATACTCTCAGAACAGCCCTTAACCTACCTTCCAAGGAACACATCTCCAACAAAAGGAGAGAACACAAATGGCTCAAAATCTCTGACCGCATCTCTCAAAACGGCATCACTCACTTTCAAATGCTTAAACAATGCAGACCCCCCTATCTCACAGCCAGAATAGCAAAAAAAACTCCACCCGCCCCACAGGATCAATTAACTCTTACTGCCTGCAGGTACCCAAATTCAGACAAAAGAAAACCGGTGGCAGTACTGGAACGCCCTCCCACTCAACATCAGGACAGACCAATCCTACTATAGCTTCATGCGAAACACCCTCACCTGGTTACGGTCCAATGATCCCCATGACTAACCCTGCCCTCTCATATGCCCATGCCTTTGCTCAAACCTGACTGCTATGTACAGCATTAAATATGTAAATATGTAAGCAATTTATTAACTATATGTATATATGCACATTCCACGCAATGTAATGCTATGCTTCTTATTCATGTGTGCCTTATCCTGCAACTAAGTTTTTATGTAATCTTACCTTCCTGCTCTCTGTTGCGCCCTGTTACCTCTGGGTTTTGCATGCCATACTAAATAAATAAACAAACAAACAAACAAACAAACAAGAGGCACGCTTCACCTTAGTACTGCGTTTGAGGTCATCCCAACGCTTTTTGCACTTTTGAGCTGTGCGCACCTCATGGCCGAATGCACTCACACAATCCGCAACTTGCTTCCAGTGGGACACACGATGGGAGCCGTAGTTTGACAATTCGACCCCACTAGCATATCACGGTTGTGGTCCTGCACGTAGACCACAAGGAAGTCCAGTTCCTGCACACTGAAATGCTTCTTCCTCGACGTGCCGGAGGCCAGAGCTGTGTCTGGGGTCCCAGCCTCTACTGCAGGTGCAACCTTCCTCCTCTTGGACAGTGGTCCGGACCCTGGCTGGAAAATGCCGCCCTGATCAGTATGGGTAGTGGCGCTGGTGGATTGAACCGAGGGAGTGGCAGGTGGAACAAGGACAGAACCTCTCAGTGTCTGCTGGATGCCCTGGAATGGACCCTGCACAGCAACATCCGCTGTGCCAGGGTCATTGACCGGGACTGCACTGGATGGTAGACTCACAACCGGGGTGGTGTTGGCTGCTGCTGCCCAGGCACCTGCAAACACCCAGCTGGTCGGGGCAGCAGATGACATTACTGCCCCAGGGACACGTGCCTCGGTCAGGGCAGCCCTGCGTGCACTTACGGTGTGCCTCCTGACCTCCTGGAAATCTTCCTGGGACTCTTCAGGTGCCAATGCAGCCTGCACTGGCAGACCGTGTGCCTGGGTGGTGGTGTCCACAGCTGCATATTTAATCAAAAAGAAGGGACATGGACATATTTATTAAACACCACATGTTTACCCTCAGCAATCTGAAACCTTATCACACAGCCTATTCAACCAAATACAGGCTGTGTCACGTACAATAAATGTCATGTGTACAGTATTTAAAATATCATATTTAATTCATTTGCTAAACAGCACAAATATCAAAAAACATTTTACTAAAAAATGCATTACATCACATACAAAATATACAATGTTATAAAAGTGGTAATTATTCCACACATATTCAAATTATATAATCATTTAAACACTCTCCACAGTAGCTAATTCAAATGTTCTTATTTCCTACTGTGTATAACAACTTAGCCCAACTTATATAAGTTTCTGTCCTGGATGTTTTTATTAACTGGACATTCTTCAGGGGCGAAAAATTGTCTTGTGCTTCTTGTAGACTTCTCTCTATGGTTCCAGTTTCTAAAGCTCCATTCCAATCCTGATTTTCCTCTCTTGTGGGCAAAGTACATAAGTCAGCCTCCAAACCAGATCAAATATGCAGTTAGTATTCTTTTTATCCCTCAATTATATAATATTACTATTATTTTAGGGTCTGCAGTCTTGTCAATAATTTTCCTGAGCCCCAATCTTATTTTGCTTCATAGTACTCCGTGGAAAGGGTCTTCCCTTTAGTAATGCTCCAGCCGAAACCCATCTGCAGAGTGTTATTATTCTACCCTTGGGGCCGTGGCAGTCGATGAAACGGACTGCCGGGTCACATGGGCGCCAGAAACAGATGCAAGAACTGCATCTCCTGAAGCTGTAGTGCGTGGTGGCATGACTGCACAAACACGAGCACAACATTGTGCTGAACTGGCGCACCCATGCCTCCTCCCCCTCTGCAATCACCCTGGTCACCCTGGAGTCCCCCAAACCCCTGGTCACTCCAGCCACATCCCTGACCACACCCGCCACGTGGAATACACCCAGCTGAGGCGCCCTCACCTTTCGTGGCCTCCCAGCCGTGGCACAAATGTAGTAGTGCTGGCACAGATGTAGTAGAGGTGTACACGACAATTGTCCTGGGCAATTGTGGTGAAGGGGGTGGGATGCAAGATGTTAACATCACCCCTGCACCTGCAAGGTTGTATGTGACCCCGCTGATAAAGTGACGGGTCACGCAACGCTCAGGCAAATCAAAACTGCATAAAAACCATGCATGCAACCCCCGGTAGCCCACGTGTGTGGAATTAACCTCACACAGTATGCGGTGGCACCCAGGGACACGAAAAACACGTACGCATTGGACACACAGGCTACTATGACCTCGAAAATGTGTATGCGAGGCACAGCGGCACTCGCACTGGGAAAAGTAGTGTGCGCGACTCACCGTCAGACTAGCGTGATAATGAAAAACATGCGTAGCCAATACCCCCGCCAAAAGAAGAGATACGTCCTTGAGCCGCTGGGAAGCTGTGATGGCTCGTGAAACAACATGAAGTAGCAACACACACGGCGGTCTCCATGAATGGTACATACAGCGAACTACTAGCCCCGCTCACCTTTAACCCGTGCTGAGGGAAAAGCCTGCGTGTGTCACTTCACTTACACGCTAAGGGCCTTTCCTCAAATTACACACAGTGACACCCAGACGTGCAGTTTTTGCATGTGTACAATCAGCATGCGCCGGTGTGGAGGGAAACGCCTCTGCGTGTTTCATCACAGATGCACTTACGCGCTAAGGGCCTTTCCTCAAATTAAATGCTGACATGCAGTTTTTTCATGTGGCAAATCACTCCGTATCAAGCTGGCCCCCCGACAACACACGGAAGGCCACGCTCCTGCCCAGAAGGCCATTTTCCTGCCCCCAAGAGCCCCGAGCACGCTCCCACCTGCCATCTGCTGCTGCCTGCCTGCCAGCAGGCCATGTGCCCTGCTATTTGGTGCCTGCACTTCAGCCCTCTGCAGGGGTCCAGTTGCTGTGACCACCTCTGCTGGAACAGAAGACTCCTGACTGTTATTCCATCGCTCCACAGCCCAGCCCCAGGACCCAGTTGCACACCCACACCTGCCTTGGGGGTTGCCATGTCCAACGCAACACCATCTGGCACCAGTGGCAACCCCCCAGCAGAGAGGCAGAGGGCTGCCAGCTTCACTGCCATTGAAGTTGGCATCCTGGTGGAGCAAGTCCTGGGGCATTATGATGCCCTCTTTGGAAGTTCACGCGCCGACAATGAAGGATGGAAGTGGATCTGGAAAGGATATTGTGGCTGCCATCAACGTGGAGGAGGTGCCAGTCCGTGACATACAATACGTCCGAAAGTGCTGGGAGGACTTCAGGTCCAGGACCCTCAGCAAGGCCCGGCGCATCTTGAAAGCAGAGCATGCAGAGGGGTGTTGGGTCCGCCTTACCAACATCCAGATGAGGGTCCTGGAACGCATACACCCAGTGCTCCCTCTCCAGATCCTTCAGAACCATACCCGTCTGGAGTCGAGCGGTAAGTGTACATGCGTACTGATTGGACGCTGTGCATGTTGAGGTGTAGCAGGATGTGTAGGTTGGACATATGTCTTGGTAGGCCCATGGATAGATGTGTATGTACAGGGACATGAGCCTGCCGCATGTGAGTTCAGTCATGTGTGAGGCACATCAATGGTGTATGTGTTCAAATGCATGTGTGGGTGCACACATGTTTAGATTTCTGTGTATGTACTGTGGCATGTTTGTGGTGTGACACATGGATGCTGGTTCCACCTTCATGTATGTGCACAATGTACATGTGCATGTGTGTGTATTTGACATGTGTGCCACTGTGATACACCATGGATGCATGTGACACTGACATGTAGGAGGCTGATTGGCAGATGTGACATGGATGGTGATGACTTCACTGTGACAGGTGGTGGAGATGTACAGATGCATGTATGTCTGGTGGCGTATGTGTATGTGTACCAGCACTCCCCGTGTTGCATGTGACGTCAGGCTAAACTTCGGATGCTCATGCTGTTGTATGTGTATGGATGGTGCTGCCTGCTGCAACATTCCTGTTAATTTACGGATGTGTGTTGGTTCAAATGATATGTGTGTTGGAGAGTGAGTTGCCATGCGTGAAGTTTGAGACTGCCACTCATGTGCAACTGTCATGTGTGTATCAGACCATTGTACATTGCCCTGATGCCTGTGTTCTGTCTCTCCCTGTCTGCAGCGTAAACTGATGAAGAGGGCGGAGACGGTGCTGTGGAGCACAGCGGCAGGGATCCCATCGCCAGCCAGAGACGCAAGGCCTAGCTCCCCTCACATGTTGTCATCTCGTCAGGGAGTGAGGAGTCTGGTGCTGCATCCACGGCCGCAGCTGCTGAGGGTAGGTCCAAAAGGCAGAGGTCAGAGGTGGACTCCTCTGCAGCAGAAGGGGCAGCTGAGACCCCATAGGGGCCTATGGAGGAAGATGGCACGGAATCATCCAGGTTGGTGGAGGGTTTGGTTGAGGAGGAGGCTGTGGAAAGGACACACACGCCGTCTGGAGGGGGGGATTCCACTGGTGCTAGTGGTGCAGTCCAGGGGCAGGGACAGTAGGCAGCACAGGTGGCCACGGAGGTGCCTGTGTATAATCCTGTCCCCGATCTTGTCACTGCATCATCCTGCACCAGCAGAGATGCCTTCGTCCAGACCCGTTTTCAGTGAGGGGATCCGCTAACAACAACTGGCCTTCCTCTCCCTGAGGACATGGCAATCCAGGACCGTGTTGAGCCTGTCCTGGCTGGGGTGGTGTTGCGTCAACTTGGCATCCGGTTGGCGTGCAGGGTTCTTGTGTGGACACTGCATGTTATTTCAGATGCCTCTTTGACCGCGTTAACCTACTAGGACAGGCCACTGGTGCTGGGATCCTCCGTGTGCTGGACCTTCTACCGACCCCCTCCTCAACTGAACCCCCTATGTGCCAGTCGTCCTCCGTGCCATCTTCCTGCCCAAGTATCACCTGGGCACCCTGTGAGCTGCCTCTGACCCGGCAGCCAGGCTGGTGGAAGACACATCCCTGCCACAGTCAGGAGTCGGAGGTCCAGCATGGGTGGCCACCCCGACACTGGACCCCAGCAGGAGGAGGACGAGCAGGCATCAACAGGCAGGGCACATGCACGGCAGCAGCAGGCTCAAGGTGGGAGCGATGATGGCTCTGGGCCATCAATATCAGAGGGGCAGGCATCGGCCGGAGGGCAGGAGGACCCTGGATTGGTAGTGTCTTCCGTGTGGCAGCAGTTGGGCTGGCAAATAGATGCAGAGCAGCGGTGGGTGGAAGAGGCATGGCTCACTATGGTCAGGGCGGAGAACTCCATGCGCAGGGCGTTGAGGCGGGCTGAGTGCCCCAAGGAAATTCACAGGGAGTTGGAGGTGGACATGGCTTTATCCCTGCGAGACCTCTGGGCCAAGGAACAGGCCCACCTCCAGGACGTTGAAGAGGAGTTCGATGATGCCCTGACCCAGGACATCAACAAGTGAGCCGTTGGACTTGCCCACTCCCTTTGTAAATAGTTCTGTAGGTGTAAGTTTCCTTTCTATTTTTTTTTCCTTTGGGGCGCATGGACTATGCCCCGCCTTTTTGTATATAGTTATTTATTAGGTAGGTTTTTGGTAGGTTTCCTTTGGATTGTTGGGCTCATGGACCCTGGATTTTTGCATTGTATATAGTTTTTGATGTTTTAAACTTTGGATTTGGTTTAATGGACACACGCTTTGGAGCCATTTTTATTTGGATTTAATTGGATTCAGCATTCACATTTTTTCATTCATTTTGGACATCCAGGCTTTTGTTTATTATTTCTTTTCTTCTGTGATTTTCTTTCATTCCTTCAGTTTTCTATATAATAGATTTTTGTTTCATACTTCATTTGGTTTTGTTTCTGTCACGATGTGGATTTTCTCATTCACGTGCCCCCATTGTGTGCGTCTGACGGACATGTATTGATGTGCATACTTGTCATTTGGGATCTATCATGACATGGGATTTCAATATGGAGAGGATGGAATGCTTGGTTGGGTGTTTGGACTGGAGTGGCGTCGGGTGGGGTTTGGGTGGCCATAAGGGCCATGAGTGTGGATTGTGATGACGTGTTGGGTGGGGAGATGAGTTGGGGCCTGCTGGCAGGTGCCCGTCCCTGGCGGTGGGGTGGGGGGACATGAGTCAAGGCCTGCTGGCAGGTGCCCGTCAATGGTGGGTGGGGGACATGAGTCGGGGCCTGCTGGCAGGTGCCCATCACTGGGGGTTTGGGGGACATGAGTCGGGGCCTGCTGGCAGGTGCCCGTCAATGGTGGGTGGGTGGGGGACATGAGTCGGGGCTCACAAGTGTGCTCACAAGTACATGGTGCCATGTGGGCTGCCTACGGGCATGGTGAGGGTTGTAGGATAGTCCCCTGTGGTGTGGGCTGCCTGCAGGGCATGGGGAGGGAGGAAATCACACAACCAGGAGGGCCCACAAAGCCAAATTGCGCGTGAAACTCCCTGTGTACCACCCAAATTCACGTAACCCGCTCTCACCTGGAGTATCATGTGTGAAACTTCCCACGCACCCACGAAATACACATAGCACGCGTGCCCAAGGCCTATCACATGTGAAACTCCCTGTCTGCCCCCCAAATACACGTCTGCCGCTCGCACAGGGCCTATCGCATGTGAAACTCCCCGCGTACCCCCCAAATACACGTACCCAGCTCGCACAGGGCCTATCGCGTGTGAAACTCCCTGCGTACCCCCCAAATAAACATACCCCGCTCGCACAGGGCCTATCGCATGTGAAACTCCCCGTGTATCCCCCAAAATACACGTACCACGCTCGCCCAAGGCCTATCACGTGTGAAACTCCCTGCGTACCCCCCAAATACACGTACACCGCTCGCACAGGGCCTATTGCATGTGAAACTCCCTGCGTACCCCTCAAATACACGTACCCCGCTCGCACAGGGCCTATCGCGTGTGAAACTCCCAGCGTACACCCCAAATACACGTACCCCGCTCTCGCCTGGAGTATCGCATGTGAAACTTCCCGCACACTGCCGAAATATGCGCAGGCAGCCCATCCACCCCCCCATGCCCCGCAGGCAGCCCTTTCACCCTCCCCATGCCCCACAGGCAGTCCATCTACCCTAGCCATGCCCCACAGGCAGCCCACACCACAGGGGGAAAGTTTTACACGCAATTTACCTGGCACGAGCGGGTTACATGTATTCCGAGGGGGTCGTGGGGAGTTTTACACGCGATAGGCCTGGTGCGAGTGGGGTACGTGTATTCCGAGGGGTGCGCAGGGAGTTTTACATGCGATGGGCTTGGGCGAGTGGTGTACGTGTATTCTGGGGTGTGCGTGGGGAGTTTTACATGCATTTTTGTGGTTGGGGGCTGTATGCTGGTCCACTGGCCTTTGTGCCATGTACTGGATATGTGCGATATTTTTGTTGAACGGGACGGGGTTGGGGTCGTAACTGGTGCTGCTGCAGGGTCACTGCGCCACTCTGCACCACGGCTACTTATGGACTTATTAATCCATGAATATGCTGTGCACCTAAATGAGTTTTGGCGCAAGGGGCTGGCGCAGATGCCGCACGCACACTCTGTGCGCCAGCCACATGCACCGCTTTTGCGCCGAATTCTATGAATTACCCTGTTAGACGCAAGACTCCCGATTTTTCATAGAAAAATTACACTATTTTTTACTATCTCCCACCTAAATTAATGCCAGTCCCGAAGCAATCCTATGGGAAAAATAAATGTTCCTGATATTGTATTCACAGTACGTGCATACATGCCAACCCTCTCGATTTAGGCGGGAGACTCCCGATTTCACTAGCAAAAATGTTGCTATTTTGTACTGCCTCCTTCGTAAAATAATTCTAATCCCAATGCATTCTAATGGGGAAATTCAGCTCTGCCAATTGCTGAGAGAGGATCTCCCTACCAGCTACTACAAAATGTTGGCATGTATGTACATGTACAACTCTTATGAATGCATATAAACTGAGTAATGGCACTAAACCTGCAAAACCTATAAAATGAACTTATTGACATTTTTCCCATCTACTATAATCAAATGTCACTTCCAAACCTGTCTGCTATCTACAACACACCTTTAAAAAGCCAAGTGAATTTCATACACTTAAAATTCTACTCATTTGCAAAGCATGTTGAACTAACATATTGTAAATAAAATATAAAGGCTGCACGTAGTCAAATGAAATGCATGCATACACTATGTTCAGATATCAAACAAGAATACTACTAGAAAAACATAAAAATCAATGGCTACATTAACATCAGTGCTATAAACACACAACATTATTAACTTCTTTCTTTTACATTTGCAGTGAAGACCACTCTCCTGAATATCAGCAGCATTTGAACTACAAACAACATATCCGAAGAAACCTGCTCATTCCACAAAAAAAGAGTAAGTACAATATTACCTTAATATTCTTACTGTTCCTCAAACACATTGTGTGGTTCATTCATGTAATTTGCGCACCAAAAAAAACATAGATTTCTGAACCATTCTGCCCACAAATCCCCATTTATTAAACAGGGATTAGCAAGCAGAATGGCACACAAATCCCTGTTTTTTTGGAACACAAATAAAATGCTCAACCCCTAGAATGTTAGTATTACAAAACAAAGAACTGTTTTAATTTTATACCATTAGGTTTACTATTAATGCTTCTCCTCACCAATAGCTCACTTTCTTCTCTCATCTGAACCGCAGTTTAGTAACACACAGATAGAAGAATAGCCTTCCCAACTAATTGTAGCTGCCCAATGCACAATCACACGCCACCACATACATCTTTCCCATCATACTCATACACTCATGCATATAGCACACATACATTGCAGAACGGCCCAACCCATACCTTCTTTTTTTTTTTCAACAGACCCCAAAGAATGCCTACCAAAAAGCAATTCCGTAGAAAGCAATGCAGAAGTAGAGCAAATCAAAATAAAAGTGTCCAAAATAAGCATCCATCTCTACCAGAGAATAAAACAGCTAATACAGTCATTTAGCGAAACAAAGCATGCTTCCAGTACAGAACCTTTGCCTCCTATCAAAATGTAAAACGAAACAGAAAATGATTAACAAGAATTTGGCTACCACTACTGCTAAAACTGCTCCTATAAATCTTGATATACTAGCAAGTAACCATACCCAAAAAAGTATTTTAGCAAAAATGTTCCACCACAGAGTCCTTCAGAATCTTATAAAAACAGGAGACAAATCATCCACAACCCTTCAAACCTACCGTAGAAAATTAATCTTAGAAGCCTTGATAGATAGTGCAATCCTTCTCAAAAGAAAGTTATTCATTTTAGTGTTAAACAGAATGAAAGCATTAACAAAACTAACTACTACATTTACAAAAAAACTTCTGAATATATGGAATGTCAACAAAAAATAACTTCTTATATATCTGAGAGGTGAATGGAGTCACACCACGAGCACAGAACCATATTTTAATGAAGAAGCATACAAACAAACCAAACAAACACAATTGCCATAATTAGCAGTGGACGAGGTTATGAAAAAATGAATAATACCATAATGGAACAAGAAATACTGCTTACAAAAATATCCCCAGAAAACTCAGAATTACCTCTCCATTCGACTGAACCAGAAAGTCCAGTATAGAAATGGCCATGCACGTCAATTTTGTAACATTCCCAAAAATGTTTTCAAATCTTTACTCCAGTTCCTCAATCAGTATGTGAAAGGCAAAGACAAAATCAAAATGAAAGTGCTGCAAAATATGGATACCTGTCCAGTGCGCAAATACACAGGACTACAGGGGCATTCATTAGCCTGCATTTCAGGACCTATTTTCCAAAGCACCTTCCATCATATCAAAATGATATCAACACATCATTCAACTATAAGAAATCTAGTCAATAAACTGTACTATGCTAAAAGTCCTGCTTTAGCACTAGCCAATTTAAATAACACTCTTCTACATGGTACACCCAAAGACCTACTCAATGAAATCGACCATATCCAGAGAAAATATTTTGGAAGTGAAAACCACTTACAAAATGCAATAGCTTTAAAACAGACTAGCAGCAATTCTGCACATGGCAACCTTCTACTACACACATACAAAAAAGAAATACTAAAATTTAAAAGTGCATCCGCTGAAGTACCAAACCATGTGTGTGTGTGTTGCCGCAGAACTTTTCATAAAAGTAACACAAAAACTGTAGACATAACATAGAAAATAGAAGACAATGAAGATTCCAAATGGTTTGAATTAGCTCTGTACCTTTTAGCAGAAAACAAATGTGAAATAAATGACCCCTTAATACTTTGCAGTTACTGCACTACAAAACTTGACAACAACCAAACTCCTTCACATGCTATCACAAATAACTTGGAATTATTCCCACTACCAAAACCCCTGCAACAACTCAATTTATATGAGAGCATTATAATTCAAGCAGTGCACCCATTTCAAGCAATACTACGCCTTCAACCAAAAACAGCAAAATTACCTCCCTCTGAATTGGTGAAAGGCATTTGTGGCAAAGTAGTTTATTTACCATTAGATCTGAAAGAAAATGTGCACACTCTGGGAGTGCGACGTCTAATAGAGCAATCTTTAATTGTCTTAGTAAATGGTGTACCAACAAAAGACTAAAAGAATTGGCAACAACTCGTAGAATTATATAAAGTTAGACAAGCCTTGCAATATCTAAAAGACAATAATGAAAACTACAAAGAAATAAATATTGAAGAAAACTTAAGGGAAACAACTGAAATAATTCAAGAGTCCCAGAAACTGGTCAATTTGAACTTCTAGATCCTGCTACAGTTTCCAATATTTTAGACCATTATACAATTCATCCATTACACTCTAATGACACCATAGATGATGCACTAGAAACGTACCAAATGCGACAAACCAAAGGATCACTAGTCAGCATATGGGAACAAAGTATAGAAGCACATGCTTTTCCTCTACTCTTTCCTACTGGCAAAGGAGGAAGGTACGATGATAGACCCACTCAGATAACAGCATCAGAATACCGCTCATTACAAATGTATTCTGAAGATCCCAGACCATGTGGAATACATATTCCACCTACTCTTTGAAAGTGAACTAACAACTCTATGTTACGGAGTTGCACACATATTGAAATCAGGAACCCACTTTCAAAATATGTCAGCTACGCAATTAATGCAAAAAGTGCAAGAAAAAAATGAGGTTTTACAATCAAGCATTACAAATCTGTTAGCAAACATGCGTGGTACGAAAGAGTACTGCTTCCGACGTCAAAGAGATGTACGTTGTATGATATGAAACCTTGGCCCACCCACTTGGTTTGTTACATTAAGTTGTGCAGAATATGCATGGGAAGATTTACATGATTTCCTATGCATATCAAAGAAAAATAAAACAAACATAGCTATACTAACACCTGGAGAACTTTTCTCTTTAGATCCTGTTAATGTTTCAAGTTATTTCCATCATTGTTTCATTGCTATGCTACATTTTATTTGTAATAAAACTGTTCCTCCCCTCGGAGAAGTGCAACACTTCTTTTGGAGAAAAGAATACCAAGCCAGAGGAGCACCACATATCCACATGCTTTTATGGATTAAAGATGCTCCTAAATTTGGTCAAGACAGTGATGCCACTGTTTTACAGTGTATTGAAAAATATGTCACTTGTGAAATTCCATCAGAAATAACAGTCATCTTCATGCACAAATTGTTCAATTTCAAAGACACAAACATGGTAAATATTGTCATCGCAAATACAAAAACAAAAGGAAATACTACACCAAATGCCGCTTTGGTTTCCCTAGACCAGTTAGAGAAACAGGTGAAGTGAACAACTTCATGTCTTCAGTCAGACATAGTGTTAAAGGTAAATCACTTAAGAACACATATTACATAAAAAGAACAGAAGAATCAAAATATATCAATGATTACAATGCAATCATTGCCCTCTTATGGAATGCAAACATATATGTGCTGTACATTGCAGACAATTCCACTGCAGTTGCACGATATGTAACAGCCTACTTAACAAAAGCAGAAAAAAACAGAGCTTCAAGACCTCTAAAATTACCTATCAATGGACAAAACACTATCTCAGAAATTGTACAGTTTAGTCATAAAATGCTCTCTCATAGAAAATGTAGCTCCTATGAAGCTGCAGATCGTTTAACCGGTACTGCTTTGTATGGAAAATCTGAAAATATAGTATGGCTAAATCTTGGTCCTGCTAAAGCTAGAAAAAGAGTTCTCAAATCATACGACGACATAGAAAAATAGCAAAAAATGATCCCAACAGCGAATACATTTTGAAAAACAATTTTTTAGACACATACTACCCGAACAGGAGTACCACTTTGGAAACCATGGACCTCATTACGACCCATGCGGAATGGGTTAACGGGTTCCCGCTAATGGATGCGGACCCGTTAACACCATTCCGCATGATTACGAGGTCCCCTCGCGGGACACGGTAAGGACGCCTGACAAAACCAAGCGTGGTTACCGGGTCCGCGAGGGGACAAGGGAGCTAACAATGGCCGGTCGTAATCGGCCCGTTGTTAGCTCCCTCTTCCATTCCCATTTAGCCCTATGGGGGCTCAAATGGGAATGGGGAAGGGAGGAATTACTGGGCCCTCCAAACTCGGAATGACCCGGTAATTCCCCATTCAGGGAACCTGGTAAAGGAGCTCGGTTTGGCGGCAGCCGTGGAGCTAACAGCTCCATGGCTGCCACCAAACTCGTAATGAGGCCCCATGTGTCTATACCACATAGCCCAAAACTTCACATACAAATATAATATAAAACCCGATAAAAAAAGGTAGATATAGAGTGACAGATTCTGAAGGCAGCTTAGTGAAACTTACCAAACGAAGATTAATTAATCATATCAAATTGTCATTAAAAACTCCTCGACATAAATAACTATATTACATGTCCCTGTTACATCTTTTTAACCCATGGAAAAAAGAAGAAGAGATACTATAAAACTACGGGCCTCATTACGCGGTAGGAGGTAGCCATGGTGCTATTGGCAGCATGGCTACCCCCTTACCGCATTCCGGGTCCGGGTTCCCGAAATAGGGACTTACCGTGTCATTCCAACCTTGGAGGACCTGGTAAGTCCCCATTCTTGGAACCATTCCCCATTCCCATTCAAGCCCCCATAGGGTTCAGTGGGAATGGGGATGGAGCTAATAACGGTACCGCAATTTGCGGTACCGTTATTAGCTGTGAAGTCCCTTAACGGCTCCCGTCCTTAACACCTGGTAAAACCAGGCGTTAAAGAAGGGACCTGCTAAGGGACCTCGGAATAGGGTGGTAAGGGATTACCGGCACCGGTGCCCTTACCGGTGCCAGTAATCCCTTACCACCTACCGCATAATGAAGCCCTATGACTCCTATGAAGACGCTTTCAAAGCAAATGAAAGCACTATCACCAATATAAACTTTACGCAGTACAAAACAATGTTGCACAATGAACAGCAACCTGAAGAAGAACTCCAGGCCCAACTAGATAAGGACACTCCCGACAGTAGTCAACCTTCTGTAACAGGAAGTCAAGAACCACTGGGACAGCCATTAATACCAAATGAGGCAGAATTAGCTATGACAGAAGTAGAGAACACCAAGGGCCTTATTACGACCCTGGCGCTGACGGAATGAAGGGGGCTGGTACTGGACTGGCCCCCTTCATTCCGTCAGGGCCGATTATGAGGTTCCCTTTGCAGTACCTGCATCAGTATCAGATGTCTGGTAAAACCAGATGGGCCTCATTCCGAGTTTGGCGCAAAGGGATACCGGGCACCGGCAAGGACACCGGTGCCGGTAATCCCTTTGCACCCTATTCCGAGTTCCCCTTAGCGGGTCCCTTCCTTAACGCCTGTTTTTACCAGGCATTAATGACGAGACCCATTAAGGGACTTTAGAGCCAATAACGCTACCGCAATTTGCGGTACCATTATTAGCTCCTTCCCCCTTCCCATTGAGCCCTATGGGGGCTCAAATGGGAATGGGGAATGGCTTTTTCAATGGGGACTTACCAGTCCCGCAAAGGTCGGAATAGAAAGGTAAGTCCACATTGAACGAGGGCGGACTCGGTACCGGTATTGGAGGTAGCGATGGAGCTAATAGCGCCATGATTACCTCCAAACTCGGAATGAGGCCCCAGATGTCTTTTCCGGGTCCCACGAGGGGAGGAGGAAGGTAAGAATGGGACACTTGTAATGTGCCCGTTGTTACCTCCATCCCCATTCTTCCATGGGGACTAGTTCCTATGTTAGAATGACTCGGTTATTCCTCATTGCAGGAACCCGGTAATGGAGCCCGGTTTGGAAACTCGTAATGAGGCCCCATGTGTCACTATGAAGAAGATACAGAAGACTTAACAGTACTACAATCAAAACTGAACAAAGAGCAGCGTACCATTTTTCAAGAAGTAACAAACGAAATTGCACATGGTGTACAACATGAAAATAAAGAATGTACCTGCCAAAATTACAAACCTATACTACTATATGTCAGTGACGAAGCTGGTACAGGCAAAACATTCTTAATCAAAATCATCAGCAAGTTCCTTCAACAATTGACATACAACAAACTGTCAGCTGTTGTAAATGCCCCCACGGGTTTAGCTGCCTACAACATAGGCAGTGTCACTTTACACCGATTAGTACTCCTTCCAGTAGAACACCAAAACAAAATAGGATATTGCAAACTTTCTACAGAAGCTGCAATGGAACTACGCAGAGTGTTAAAATTAATGAAAATGCTACTAATAGATGAAGTGAGCATGGTCTCCAACCTAATGTTAGCTTTGATTCACCTCAGATTGCAAGAAGTACTTAAAACAAACTACGAAGAGCTCTTTGGAGGAAAACACATTATTGTTTTCGGAGATCTTCTTCAATTGACACCAGTGAAAGCTGAACCTATTTTTAAAACCTTAGGACACAAACTCTGCCGTAAAACTGTTGGCAGCATAGGAAATATCAACCTTTGGCAACATTTCCAATACAGACAATTATCAGAAAACATCCGTCAATCTGCAGACCTCATTTACGCCAACATTTTAAAAAGTATTAGAGTTTGTGTACTATCTCAAAAAGCACACGCAATATTAAAAACCCGGCACATCCATGCACTTTATGGCCATAAGTCATGTGCTACTGATGTCATGGAACAATGGGCACACAAAAATGTCAATGTATCTCCTTATCGCCAACTCTTGCAAGCTGTTCCACATTCAATGAAACAATGTGGAAAAAAGAAATGCAACCAATAATTGAAATTTGCTCCACAGACAAACTGGACGTACATGGTATGACACTACCCATGTGTCAACAAGCCACAACAAGATTAAATACCTCACACCTCTATTTCCAATACAGCTGGTTTGGAGAAAATATTAAAAGTATCCTTAAACTGTAGAGTAATGCTTAAACGTAACCTTGATGTGGAGCAAGGACTAGTTAATGGAGCACTGGGTACAGTTGTCGGCTTTCAAACATACCCACGTGACAACAACATTTAGTTTGCCAATATTCTCTTTGACAAACTTTCAGAAGTAAAAAGGATAGTGCGCTCAACAGCTCAATTCCTTCTCTTCAAAGACATGTATGTACGTAGAGAACAATTTTCTCTAACTCTAGCATACGCAGTCACCTCTCACAAGTCACAAGGTCTTACCCTAGACAAAGCATAGATAGATATTGGGAACACAGTCTTTAAAGAAGGCATGAGCTACGTACACTTGACGGTCTATTTATAAACAACGTTGATGCAAGTAAAGTAAACGCTGATATTCCTTGCATCTTAGAATACAATAGACTACGTTCACTATACACCGCCCATCTAAAAACATATCCTGTTCCACAAAAAGGAAAACGTTGTAAAAGAAAACAAATTCAAACAGAAATGCAACAGGATCTCACTGGAAATCCTCCAAAGAGAGTAAAAGAAGCTAATACTTCATCAATTACCACAAACAAAGAAGAACCTATTACTCAAAGTAACTCAGGTACGTCTTCAAAGTAGCAACACACACCCCAAAAAAATGACTTGGACACAGAACTATCTGGTCCATTCAAATTTTCAAATATATCTGGTGTAAGTTGCTATGCAAATATAGCAATTAATAGTCTATTTCAATTGCCACCAATTGTTGACAACATTTACTTATACAGTACAGACCAATTGTGTTTGCAAATGTTAGTACTTCATAGAAACGCAAAAAAAAATCCTGACAACACTTATAGTGTTCATGGAATAAGACATGAATTCGACTTCTGTGCTGGTATGGTGAAATTCACTATAAACTCACAAGAAGATCCACAAGAATTTCTAATGTACTTACTACAAGTACTGGAAAACAAAAACATACCTATAAATGAAATCTTCCAGCTTTCACACATGTGGAAAGATACATGCACTCTCTGCAACAATGTGGCACAGGAACACATCCCTAATGAGCGCTTTGTGTATGTATCCATACCTAATTGTGAATCCGTTCCATTTCAGCAACTTGTACAAAATGCAAACCATGGTAGATTATGTACTACCTGCAATTCAGACAATCGCTCCACCTTACTAATACAAACACATAGTAAATACGTAATACTAATGCTTCTATGTTACAATGCAGATGGTACCAAAAACAACTGCAAGCTGACTGGATTCACACATGGTCAAGTATCACTTAGTAAGAAACCCTTCACAGCAATAGGTATAATCTACCACGCAGGAGTCACAACCAATGCAGGTCACTACACTGCTTATATAAAAAAGAAATGGGGATGGTTCTAATGTAATGATAATACCATTACTGTAAAGCAGAGATTACCCGCAAATCTTACAAACGCTTATTTAATCTTCTTAAAACCAACATTTAATAACTAATCTGTACTTAAACATTAACAAAACTTCAATTAAAAAATGATAACCAGTTAGAATATGCCAACAGGTATCTAACTGCCCCAAGATTTTGCAACAACCAAAAGATAAATCAAAACCACTAAATTATAACAAAAAATAGACAGTTATAATACGCCAACAGGTATCTAACTGCTCCAGAAATCTGCAACTAGCCAACAGAACATTAGCCAGAAACAAGTGCACACTGAAAACAAACAAACAAATAGACTGTTGCATAACAAAAAAAGTTATTTTTTTAATCCGACATGGATTTTTTTCCCACAGACCCAAGGATTTGAAAAACAAACACAGAAACTGAGCAAATTGCAAAGTACACTGGTTTGTAAACTACTAATTATGAGGGTCGAAAAAAAAGCTGAAATGTCTATTATGCAATGTAATAAGTCTTTATAAAATACATACACTAACGTGCTCTTTTCTTTTATCACAGAAATTGAAAAAGAATGTGTGCTCCAGTTACCCAACTCATGAAAAAAATATTTCCAATCTCAACAAATCAAACAGTAAATATGTTCTAATACAACACATAAATACTGCTGCATAACAGAACCATTGTAGCAAACATCTAACCATACACCATAATACAAAAAGTTTACTTCAATGGATATGTTATACTGCAGTGCTTGTTACCAAACTCTACAATCTTAATGACATGACGTAGCCAAAACTTCACATACAAACGATACAAATTAAACAGTACACAAACTGTAGATTTGCAAATATTTGATAGATATTTGATTCTATGGGTGTGATCTATGAGTGTGATATGCTGTGGTGGTTGTGGCCAGGGCCTAGAGTCTTGGGTGCATGGCCGCAGGCAGGCCATACACCCAAGACTCTAGGCCCTGGCCACAACCACCACAGCATTTCACACCCATAGATCACACCCATAGAATCAAACATTTTAACTGTCTATATGGGCCCACCCATATCACACTTTTTACAAAGTTTAGTGAGGATTCATCCAGGGAGAGCAAAGTTATAAGCCACCCATGGTGTCTTATAACTTTGGTGCATATAACTTCGGTGACCATGCACCCAAGTCTCGAGGCCCTGGCCACAACCACCGCAGCATATCACACCCATAAATCACACCCATAGAATCAAACATTTTAACTGTCTATATGGACCCACCCATATCACACTTTTTGCAAAGTTTATTGAAAATTCATCCAGGGAGAGCAAAGTTATAAGCCACCCATGGTGTCTTATAACTTCGGCGCATATAACTTTCGTCTTGGGTGCATGGCCAACCCCCACAGCATATCACACCCATAGAATCAAACATTTTAACTGTGGCATAAGGGCAATTGTTATGTCCGCGTACATCGCATGTGTCCTTAGAACAGTTTCAACTTGCCTGCGGACAGCACAGACGGGAATACTGTCCTTAGGACATCCCTCATTTTCACTAATTATGGACATCCCAGACAGTGCGGGCATGGCGAATACATCAGTAGCACCTGCCACCTAAACAAATACAGTATTTGACCCATCTCTTATTCCCCAAACCTCCCCAAGCACTCTTACACACCAAAAAACTCCCTAAAACGACATTTTGCCTCTGTTGGCCGCCATGCTGTCGGCGGATCCAAGATGGTGGGCGCATCAAAACAATCTGACGCACTTCACGCTCTTCACCATCCAATCAGTGAATGCGTCACATGTCCGTGCACATGACGCGAGCCGATTAACCAGTCGGTGTCCTGCCCGCAGAACAAACAGGGAAGTGTGTGTGCGGAGCGGACATAGATATCACACATTTTTTTAGACCTACTTTTTGAACATTTTAAAAAAAAAAATACTGTACGGATTTCACCAAATTTACAAAATCACGCTTTCGGGACCAAGCCGCTGCTCCTGCCGCAAATTTGGTGAAAATCTGTCCAGCGGTTTGGGCTGTAGGCATGCGCAAAGTTTTTTCCCCATTCAAACTATGGGAAAAGAGGAAATTTTGGGACCCCCCTATAACTTTGCCCCCACTGGACCAAACCTCACTAAACTTTGCAGAAAAGTCAGGTCTAGGATGACATGGGGAGGTAATCTATATCTTATATGCACCTCATCATCTGGCATCCCAAAGAGCGTTTTACACTGGTGGACAATCCTGTCCCTCACCATCCTCTTTCTCCTCCCCCTCATTCTATGGACATGTATGATTCCTGCCACTATAGCTTTATTAATCCTGGTAGAGCAACATTTGAATCGTGTGCATTTCATGCTTTATATATATGTATCCTTTGTGCATTGGTTCCTTTGAGCATTGTACGTTTCGTCTGCTATCATGTGGCGGTAAGATCACAAGGTTTGCTTATCACTTTTCCCCACGTGACGTTGCACTGTGTAATCCATGAATTAGGTTAGATTTGCGCTTGACTCGATTTATTTGCGTGGCGCTTCCCTCAACATGCCCACGTTATTCCTTGCTCTTCCTCATTTTGCTGGCAAAATTACCGTCCCCTGTTTGTTTCTTTGCGCAGGCCCATTCCACATTTTGCCAAGTGCGTCCCGCAAAGCAATTGACTCCACGCAAAGTTGTGACAGACCCAAATAAAGTTGTGCAAAACACGAAAAGTGTGATCCATGAATCAGGAGAAAGTGTTTTGCATGCTGAAACATTCTATGAAATGGGCCCTTTGTCTCAAAAAAGGCAGTGCAAGAACAGCGAATGTGTAAGGAGATTATGAGACCTTCGAATTGTAAGCATTTGAGGATCTCTTCCACTGCACAGCAGCTATACCTCTCATGCAGTAATTATACATATGATCTGAATCTAATTAGCAGGGCAAGATTTTATTGCCTCCAGTTAAAAGCTGTAATTGAAACATGGAAAAGCACAGTTTAGGAAAGAATTTGTCCATGCTGCTTTGACAGTTGTGAAAACCTGCTGCATTTTATGTTCTTTTGCCCAGCTTAGACACATCCTAGAGCAGGAACAATATGCTTAATTTTAGGGGCTGTTAGTTTTTACCCTTGGCACCCTGCGTTATGCTATCTATTGAGAGCAGAAACAAAACGAACTAGCTGGTTGGCTTTATGGTCATATTTTATGAAGGCCTTCAATATCAGAAAAATAGCTAGTTAACAACTGTAATAACAGTAATGGTTGATTATGAATTGTATGAATGTACTGTAATGATTGTAATGATTGTTCATCGATTTATATTCTATATATTAACTGTCATTTCTGACCATTTTTAATCCTTTGCATGTATTATTTTGCTGTGCGTTTTTAGAGAATAGCATATTCCGAAATAAACGCGAACTGAAATTAACTGAACTGGCAAAATACAACTATTGGTGACTTCATATTCCAACTTGGATTGAAGGCAGAAGGCTTCCCACTGCACCTGGAAGCAATACATGTTTGGATGATAAACTACAAATTGATATGAACAAAGACCGAAGTTAGTCTCCTCCACTACAACATTTGCATCAGTTCAGTCAGAGTAAAACAGGTGATCTATCTCTCCCGCCATCTCTCTCTCTCACACAAACACATTTCTTTTGGACGAAATAGCTCTATGCCATTATCACTGCCCTCTGAAGGATGCCTAAATAGACTGGAAGGCTGTTGTATGGTTCATCTACCCCTGCAGGCCCTAAGAAAGTTCTCTTTGCATCCGGTCCCTGGGAGGCAAAAGGAGATATGCTACCGTTCAACAGCACTTCTGCTGGCTGCTGTGTTTATTTACGGCTGTTTGAAGTAATCTCTTTGCAATGCTATTAGCAGAGTATTTGAGTTAATTTGTAAGATAGTTGGGTGGCATGTAAACAGTTTGATAATGATTGTGAGTTTTTAAATACATAATATAGATCTGTATGGAACCTGTTGGCTTTTTCACTGGATTAGTATGTTTTTCGCTGAGGTTTTTAGTGCACTCTTTGCGATTTGTGCATCAGAATATACGAGGGTTACATAGTTTATCAATAGTTGTGTATTTCTTTTGGCCCTGTCTCACAACCTCAGTGTCAGATTGCAATAGGCCCAAGGAGCATCCCAACCAGATTACAAGTGACTGAGATAGCACAATATTGCCCACATCACCTGCTTCAACTGCCAGTAGAAGGCGACACTGGTAAGATGAAGGGGTGTTAGGACTCCAGCAACAAAAACAACTCGTGTCCACCCTGGATAAAGGTACAGGTAATGTGGCTCAGCCATTGGCCTCACAGAAAAACTGACGCATTGCACGCACATGTCTTGTTCTGCCCACGTGTGCTGCCACATGAAAGCCCATCTGTACTGTGACAGGCAGGAAAGAGGCTTTGCGCAGATCAACTTCAAGAATGAGTTGTGGCTAATTTATGCAATATTCAGCTTCATTCAAGTTGAACCTGCACCTGATCTCCTATGCTTAGCTGCTGTTCATTTTTGAAGGATTCAGCATCAGCTTAGACCATCAGGAAGATGCCAACTGCAGTGCCATTTCTTGTGTGCAGTGGCAGGTAATGCCCCTGAGTCCCAAAGTTACAGGTCCGAGCATAGCAAGGGCGTTAACAAAAGCCCCGGGGGCATTACTGGATGAGGTAATGGCCCCTCATGAAGGGCTTATTGCGAGAAGTACCCTGGGCCCGTTGTACCAGGATACTAATGATGATTTTTCTGGTTGCGAGACACGTTGTGTTTCACAGCCGAAAAAAACAAATGGCCACTGCAAACTGGTTTATGTAGTCCGTTTTCCTTTTCCGTGGCGGCCATGGTAAACAAAGAAAATGGCCGCCATGGAACAGGAGATGGGACTACATGTAGTCCTTTCTCCCTTTACATGGTGGACATTAGAGCAAATGAAAAAAAGCTAAACAAAAAAATGGCTACCATGGACCAGGGAAAAGGACTACGTGTAGTCCCTTCTCCCTTTTCATGGCAGACGGGAGACTGGCACCAGATGTATGCCACAATGAGATTGGGCTTACCGCAAGGTAAGGCTTGGAAAAGCTCCAATTGGAGCAAGGCTTTTTTTGAATTTGCAGCAAACTGGGTATTAACGTGGGGTGATGACTGCTATTACCATGACACCAGCCCTGCCCTCAAGTCCCCCTTAGTTTTATAGTTTTACCATTGTCCGTCGGGTGTGAACATCTCAATGGAGGTGGCACGAAGTAAGAGAAGGGTTCTAATATATTAGAATAGTACAATGAATATGACAAATCTGCATCATTTAAATGACAAGAAATGATGGTAATATGTGTCTTAACATATTATGCATAATGTTCATTTCAGCTACAGGAACTGTTTCCACAGCTATGAAGTAGTTGACAGACGCAAAACAAATTCTCCAATTATTCAACATTTTCAACTGCGTTTTTCAAGAAGGCTTGATGTTTTTTTCCGACTTCCATTCAAGCTATATTACTTAAGCCTACATCAGAACTTTGCATTAAAACTCTCTTTCTATCTGAAAGAAAAGTCAGAATGAAAGCAGATTCCAAAGTGGCATAATGACAAATGTGTTGCTTTGTCTGACTGCTTCCAGTTGCTGATAATCGTTCAGTGTTCAGTTTCCCCCATTTTTTTCTCTACAGCTGTGGAGCCAGTCCTTCGCATCTCTAACTGTGAGCGAAGATCGAACTGCTTGCCAAGCAATGACCAGTGCTGCTCTGTGCTCTCCTTTAGAGGAAACATATATGTATTGTGCTTCTTGAATCTAATGATCTCATACCGGAAATGCTGTTTTTTTTCTATAAGAATTGTATCCTTTGTAATGGCAACACAGAGCCTTTACAGTCAGCTGTCAGTTTTCCACACTTAGTTAAAAATAAAAAAAGGGTCAAGACTTGGCATACTCCCAGCAGTGCTTAAACCCCAGGAGCAAACACGTCTATTTAAAGCAAACACACAAATAATAAAGCTACTTTTGCTCCTACGTAATGTTGACATAATGTTTCGAGAATAATGCACCGTTATGTTAACCAAGCAGTAGTTATGTTCAAAATGTGAAAAGGATGTCAAACCTAACACAGAGACAGCATCTCTCGCAAATCGGTTCACTACAGAAACCACTTTACCTTGACAACAAAAGACAAGTTTGATACTTTTTTTTCTTTATTAAACAGGGAGTCCATTGATGGGTACTCCAGCATCTCTCTCGGCTTCAATGACTCACAGTTTATTTCCTTAAGAAAAGGAAATGCGATTACTGTAGGAAGTTTGGAACTTTTGAATGGGATGTAGATATTTTTTCCGTAGCTGACTCATTACTTTATTTTTCACTTAGTATGTCAGTGTTTCAATTACTACCTGACTTCTTAAATTGGTTCTGTGGCAGATAAATTAGCCACACTTTCTCAAGATTCCCCATGTATTTGTTTTTATTGGTTATTTGTAATGCACACTATACAGCAACATTGGGTTTCAAGGCACATCAAGACAATGGTGTGTGTGGATAGGGTTGGGAAAGAAGGATGGGGAAGAAGGATTTATACCATCCAAGCGGTACGATCAGGATGCTTAACATTATGGTCAATGCCATGTGATATGCCTGTGCATGAGCATCCAAGGACATATGCATCACTGTGTACTCTCGTTCACAGAAATGACCATTTATGAGCCACTATGGGCTCACAATTCATCATTATATGTTGCACATGATCTGGAAATCGGTCCCATGAAGTTCTGACATACAACATATTTTTGGAAATTCCGGTCACAACAGAATCACAATGAATGTCTTATTCATACCTGCAGTACTGTAACGCTCATCTGACTCCAACGGGGGCGCTGGCCTGGTTCGCGCTGCTGTGACCTCGTCTAAGGTGATGCGCAGGGTTCGGAAGACGGACTGGACCGGGCCCCAGATCTGGCTTGTCTGACTCGCAGAAGTATCCTTCTGTAGGTGAGAGTAGGGGGTTAACTGTCTGCGGGGTAATGCAATCGACCTCCCACTTACCCCTCTCACCCTCCTCAAAACCATTCTGTGCTTCCCCGTAGCGTCTCACCTTAGAGTCTGGAAGGACAAGCTCTCCATCCTGCTTCTGATGCAGGGGCGCGTTGGTATCCAGTTACGTCACTGGATTTTCGGATGGGTGAGAACCAAACTTGCTTGGCTTCCAGGTAAGTTTTTCTATAAGTGGTTCCCCTTGTGTCCATGCATTAATGTTCTAATGCTAGTGTCTTTTTCCCCATAGGGGCCGGGGTACGGAATGCCGGGGAACAGGCACCGACCCGAGGTGAGCGGTGAAATCCTTGTGGAAATCAGGTAAGTCTTTAATGAGTGTTTTGGTAATGTCTTTTCATTCACTCATTAACGCTGATGTCTTTTTCCCCTTAGGGGCCGGGGTCCGAAAATGCCTGGATGCGGCGCGGACCCGAAATGAAAAGGGAATGACCCAACAGGTAAGTCTTGACATGGAGTTTTAGCTTCCCTTTTCCCTTCTTTCTCTCACCTTTGTTCTTGTCTTTTTCTCCCTAGGCGCGGGGACGCGACTGCGAATCCGGATGGTCGCTGCTGAACATGGAGGCGCCCTGTAAAGGTGAGTAGAATGCGGCGCTGCAGTGATCTATGCGATGTGCTTTTAAAAATAAATGTCTTCCTTTTCAGGATTGTCGGAAAAATGTCTCTGGGATGCAGATTTAGCAGGTGAGGCCTTTTCCTTCTTCTGTTCTCTTGTTCCCTTCCTTTGCAGGTGATTCAGGATGCTGGCAGGTGTGGCAGAAGTCAAGATGCAGGAGCAGACACGGTGAGCGTCCAGCTGCTAGATGCAGAACAACGCGAAGCACATGTGGCTGATCGGGTGTGGTTTAAATAGCCTTGGAAGAAGTTCCTAGAATGTGTCCTTCCTCCAATCAGGTATGTATCCTTCCCCGACCACGCCCGGGTGGTAAATGAGTCCCACAGGTAAAGTAGTTCCTTTCAGGCCTCAAGGAGGCCGGGGTTCTGCAGCATGGTCTGCATCAGGTAAGTGCACCCAAACACTTTCATAATGAGCCTGGCGTCTATGGCGCCAGGACTGACGTTTTCTATGAGCCTGGCGCCATAGGCGCCAGGACGCTGTCCAAAGGGCACCTATAAGGGGTTGCTGGGACCTTCCCCGGGGACTTGATGTTCGCTTTCGGGGACGCAGGGCCTGAGCCGGCTCCCCGGGAGCGGGCATCCTGACAAGTAC
Source organism: Ambystoma mexicanum (assembly GCF_040938575.1). NCBI lineage: Eukaryota > Metazoa > Chordata > Amphibia > Caudata > Ambystomatidae > Ambystoma > Ambystoma mexicanum. Next base: position 759,487,747 of record NC_090936.1, read on the forward strand.
ATTTTCCCTCACACACCATGACAATTTTACATTGTAATATAATGACAACATTATAGATTGGGCTTCGTGTTTTCCCAGATTCCAGCAAAGTCCATTACCACAGGTGATACTTTGGGAATGATATCCCTTTGCAGAAATACTGCCATTATGTAAGTAACACATGAGGATTGACAGAAATGCCTCCGAAGGTATTTCAGTGAATTCACAGACATTTTTTGTGTATCCATACCATCCTTATTTTCGAGAAAGGAAATTGATTATCTACATTACCGCTAATAGACAAGTTTTTTTTCTATGCACAAAAAAGTTAAAATATTCCCCTTTATGCATTACATGGTAAACCTGAAAAAGTTGTGCATCAAGACACTGGTGTGGGTGGATAGAGATGGGGAAGAAGGTATGAAACGAAAACAAACACGTTCTTAAAATGTCATGCAACATTCAGAACGTGCAAGTGCTATAGATACACACTTTTTTTTACCTTCTTCCAATGTCCCCATAGATCAACTTTTGTCTGTGTATACAGAGAATCAAATGCACTTCACATCTGTACGGATACATGCATTATTAAAACACTTGAGGAGATTTTTTATAAATTCTACCTCCACTTTGTGGTTGGAGGTATTTCAAGGTGGTATTCCTCATTGTAATTGGGTGTGATTTGCCGCTGGTGGTAGATACATGATACTTGTTATATGGTTATCAGTAAAACCGGCAGTATTTCTGTTATTCCAGTTGTTTACAAATACCCCCAGACCCATTATGATGTCCTCATATCATTCTAATTTCTTGTCCATGTGGGATTTAGGCCAACCTTTTCTTTATTCAAATAGTGTGAAATGGCTTCTATGATACATTTATGTGTGGATAGGTTTGATAAGTAAGAAGTAGAGAAAAGAAGAAAAGCTTTTGGCTGTAACTTGGTAATAATGAGTTAGGGTTGGGAAAACGGACTGCCCTTTGCAATATATGATTGGAGCAAGAGCAACCGGTGGGGTGGTTTCAGTGAGCACTGATGGCGTGTCAGTGAGGTCTGGAGATTTGAGAATGGGTCCAGGAGGAATGGGGAACACACTTGATAGGGCACACATAAAGAAAGGGTGGGCATAATTAAAGGGGCACATGCACATTGATAGAGGATGATGGAAACCCTTCAAAAAATCTGAAGTGATATTTGAATGGAGGTTTTAATATCCAAGGCTTAATTATGACAGCATATATGACTTGTTTATCTAAAGAGATTACAGAAATTGAGACTAATAACTACTATAATGCTTAATTGAGAAGAAATGTGGATACATCAGGGAAGGCCGTTGGGAAAGGCTGCAAGCATGTCTGTGCCTGCCCGGGCCTGATTAGGCCCTTAATTATATACTCCTCTGGCAATCTAACCCGGGTAAAACTATCTTACCTGTTCCCCTGGCTCTTTTCTTACCCAATACTGCCTTCTTGTATGCCTGTGCTATTGCACAGTCTTCAGGAGCCCCCCTTCATTTTCTACTCTTTCCCTTGCCTCCTTTCTACCTTTCTCCAGCTCCCCCGCCATACCCCTCCATTCGCATCTTCCACTGCTCTTTCTCTCCAGTGGTTCCCCCTCTCCCTCCCACTTTATCCTTCGTCCTTATGCTGATTCTGTTCCCCCGTGGTTACACCCGCGCACCTGCAACCTTTGGTTTCCTCTTCCTTGCCTGTTACATTCAGCAGGATGTGTCCCAACACTGCTGATCACCTGAACATACTGGGTCTCGCTTTACTCCATTTACATACTGCCTCGTGCCTTCCTTCTTGCTGTGTTGTAGCCACCACCCACATTGATGCTGCTGCCTATGTCTTTTGCATGCCATGGTGCTTTTGCTCTGCACCGCCACTGCTGTCCTGCAACTCCGCCCTGATCAATCCTGTCATTTTTAAGCAAGAGGCCTCTTTTGTTCTTACCTGTACTCTTTCCACTCAACCTCTCTTCTCCCCATCAGTCATGAGTTTTCCTGTTTCCCTGGTTCCACAAGCCACCTCCACTGGTTGTGCATTGTGTTCATCTCTGTGGGGCACCCATCGGTTTCCTGTGATGCAGCGTTCCTTCATGTTACACTGCTTTGCCCGCTCACCGTCCCTGGTCACTTTAGCTCTCCTCCCTTATCCAGCAATCCTGACCATTCTTGCTGGTTGCATTTTAATTACCACTTGCCTTTGATTGATTCTCCCCCTTCCCTTTTTCTTACTTCTGTCATCCTACGTTTTTATGTCACCCTGATGTGCTGCTTCTCCTTTCGGATCTGCAACCACTGCTCTGACCTGCTGTGTCTCCTTTTGCTTATCTGCAGCCCTGGTATTGAATTAGGAGCATCTTCTTCTTATTGATATTTACTCACCTCCGCCCTCCTGACCACGGCTCACTGCCCTGTACTATGCTTTTTTTCTGCCTACCTTCACCCCTCATTCATCAATTTTCTGGATTCTGCACTTCCCACCTTCACCCCTGGAGTGTCTTGGAAACGTGCTGTGTCTTGCACTGTCGTAACTGCAATCACTGATTGACATTGTAACCTTGGTGTGTAGTGCATTGTCTTACCTGCAACCACTGATTGACATTGGAATCTTGCTGTGTTGTGCATTGACCTACCTGCAACCACTGGTTGACATTGGAACCTTACTGTGTTGTGCAAGCACTTAATGGCTTTGAAACCTTGTGATGCTTTTTGCCTGCCTGATGTAGCCCCTTATTCCCTGAGGTGAGGCTTTTCCAGCCTGTAGTCATTCTAACCTGTTTCGTCTTAATTGCTGTCTGCATGCCTGACGTAGCACCTCATTCCATTAGACAGGGGTTTTTCAGTCTGCAATCACTCTTAACCGTTTGTCATAATTGCAAGTTGGGTTTTACTATATGCAGTTTACCGACTTGTTTCTTTGTTTTGCATTTACTGTACCTCTCACCTCCTTCCCCTCCTACACTCCTCTCCCTCCCATCTCCCCCTTTTTTGTCTCAGCACTTGCACGCTCCAATTCGTCTCATGACCTAGTCAGAGCGTTTTGTTTGTTTTCTTCCCTCCTCTCCCTCCCTTCACTCACCTCCTCCTCTCCCCTGCACTCATGCTATAGCACTTGCATGTTCCGAATGTTGCAAGACCTTTTAAGAACGTTTTTGTTTTTGTTTCATACCTTCTTCCCCATCCCTTGATGCACAACTTTTTGAGGTTTACCATAAAGGGGAATATTTACCCTTATATGCATAGAAAGAAATGGTCTATTAGCGGTAATGTGGATAATCAATTTTCTTTCTCGAAAATAAGGATGGTATGGATAAATAAATCATGCCCGTGGATTCACTGAAATACCTTCAGAGGCATTTCTGTCAATCCTCATTTGTTACTTACATAATGGTGGTATTTCTGCAAAGGGATAAAATTCCCAAAGTATCACCTGTGGTAATGGACTTTGCTGGAATCTGGCAAAACACGAAGCCCAATCTATAATGTTGTCATTATATTACAATTTAAAATTGTCACGGTGTGTGAGGGAAAATTGACTGCAGGTATGAATAAGACATATTCATTGTGATACTGTTGTGACTGGAATTTCCAAAAATATGTAGTATGTCAGAACATCATGGAAACAATTTCAAATTGTGTGCAAAATATAATGATGAATTGAAAGCACATAGTGGCTCATAAGTGGTCATTTCTGTGAATAAGAGTGAACAGCGATGCATATGTCCTTGGATCCTCATGCACAGGCATGTCACATGGCATTGACCATAATATTAAGCATCTTGCTCGTACCACTTGGATGGTGTAAATCCTATATTGAACATATCCAATATTTCAGAAGTAGCCTTTGCAAAACATTGATTGTGAAACCCAGGAAGTGAAAGGCTGTGGCAGAAGGAAAGGTGAGTGGGGAGTGGAAAATTGTGGTTTGTGGAAGTTGGGAAACAAACTGGGTGTTACAGGGCGGTCTGGGGAGTTGGAGTGATGCATGTTGAGTGAGTGGAATAACAGGGCTTCTGTGGCCTACCACGGTTATTTATTTAGGCAAACTCATGGGAGGGGAAGGGTCAGTAGTTCCAGGGCAGTCCCTTGGAGAGAGCAGGCATGAAAGCGAAGGCAGCACAGACACAGAGGGTGAGACAGCGATATATATTTTGCTGGCTCCTATTGCAGAAAGAATAGTACACAAAAGGATGTTCAAAATGTTGACTTTCAAAAAGAACACATGCAATCCCTTGGACAACATGAGCATTATCCAAATTCACATGGATACCATTCAGAGTGAGCCTGTTCACCACAAGCATGCATAGAATCATCAAATCGCATTAGCATGAGTGGAATCAAAATCAAAAGCATATTCATTGGGAATAACCCAACGTGTAGATGCACAAGTAGCCATTCTATTCCAGTGGAATATTCCATTTGGTTTGAATGGGGCTGTTTAGAAGGTGAGAAAGGATCTACTTACATCACTGGATGAGGACCAGCAAACATATCACTCTTCATCTCTATGAAGCATACAGCAAGGTACACCACTCCATGTTACTTGGCAAACTAACACATTTGGACAGAGTGTCTGGTACTCCATTAGAATCAACATATTCCTTCCTCCACAGCCGAAGCCAACAAGTTTAGATTAGGTGTACGGCATCATCTTCAATGGGGGTATTTTTCAGCATTTTGTAAGGGTCATTCATTTTTACTATACTTTTCAAGGTATAGCTGTGCCCTCTGATTCAAGTTTTTGACCCACACCAGGTGCAAATTCAAAGGTATACCAATGACACCTAAATGTGCTCCACCTTCAAGATGACCTGAGGTTACAGACAATTATAGCTAGCTGCTACACTCATTTTCACCTTTGGATTAAGGAATGTTTTCTTGGCTCAGAAATGCAATTTTTAGTGCTGGGTGGAATGGAATCTGATGCAATACTGTTTGCATGGCAACCGTGGCTTGTAATTTCATCAACTACCTGTAAAACATCTGAGGTGGGCAGCCCGTGATCTGATTGGCTGTCAAAAATCAGGCGCAAAGCTGCATAGCCACATCAACGTAGCTTTCAAAGTGATTGCGCCTTCCCGCGACGTGACTATGGCCATGTCAGGCACATTTCCTCATTCACTCAGGTGATTGGTCAAACATTTAGGCACAAACATGTCATTGCACTTGGACATACCAGCATGTATGACTATATAACATAACTGTGGTTAAACCCCTGTCACAAGTACCTCTTTTCTGTTTTCTGTTATTGCTTTTTGTCTCTTGGTTGGTGAAATTCATTGTGAGCATTCTGGAACTTTTAAAATGCATTATTTCCTTTTACCCATTACTTGTTTATGTGTCTTCTTCCTATACCTTTGTCCTTTGTCTTGTGCTTTGTAGTTTGTCAGTTTGATTCATTTTAGCTTGTTATTTTTGTGTATGTTTTTGATAATAAGTGGCAGAGTTTTTTGTGAAGTGTATTTTTACAATTTTTCCTCCAGGGTCCTGCATTTCAAAATGACTATGACCAGCAGTGATGATGAAGTGGTGTGTGTGGGTTAAGCTTTAGCATCATGGAAGACGGAATGTACACAAAAATACATAGCTGACAATTGGCAATATTTCTGCATTAAATACCAACCAGCCCTCCAGATAAGGTGCGTATAGGCCTTTTTACGCACAGAATTCTTGTCAATGCAGCCCTTTTTATTCTTCTGTGCGTACAGCTTACACAGGCTATTTATAACAGCACCCCATATAGTTTGGAGGTCACAACAGAGACAAGTGGCAAATATTCACTCTCAACTTGTGAAGGAAGCCTAGTAAAACATACCAAAGCCAGCCTCATTTATGATGTAAAGTTATCATTTAAATCTCCAAAACAAAGAGAACTTCATAACATGGACCTAATGCAACTTTTCAAACCTTGGAGAAAAGAAGAATTATTATTAGGTGACCATGTCACCTTTGAAGCTGCATTCAAGTCAAATGAAAGCAGTATAACAAATGTCAATTTTAAACAATATAAACACATTTTTAACAATGAACATCAACAAAAGGAAGACATTGAAACTGTATTAGATTAAGAGGCACCTGAAGGCAGTCAAACTTCTCTTATAGGAAGCCAAGAACCACTTGGAGAACAAATCATTGAAATTAAGCCAAAATAGCCATGACCGTGTTAGAAAACACCATGTATCAATCTTAATCTGAAGACGATTTGTCAGTGCTGAAATCTCAGGTTAAATGATGACAAACTCACCATTTACCTAGAAGTCACTGAAGACATGTGTTTGTACTGTTTAAAAATGTGTCATTTGTTATAATGTTGTCATTTGCCTTGAATGCAGCTTCAAATGTGTCATGGTCTCCTAACAATTCTTCATCTTTTCTCCAAGGTTTCAATAGTTGTAGTAGGGCCATGTACCAATGTTCTCTATGCTGAGGAGATTTGAAGGATAACTTTAAATGGTCAATACGGCTGGCTTTGGTAAACTTTACTAGACAGAGTATTTGCCAGTTGTCTCATCTGGCATAACATTATGTTTGTATGAATAGTTTTGGGTTATGTCATATAGCGCATGTTTCCAAAGCAGTACTTCTGTTTGGATAGCATGTGCCAAATTGTTTTTTAAAATATCTCAGGTTTTGTGATAATTTGTGGCTACGTTTTTATTTTCAATATCATAGGATTTAAGTACTGTTCTTTGTGGTCACGCTGAACCAAGGTTTAGCCAGAGAATGTTTTCAGATTTCCCATATACGGCTGCACCTGTTAAATGACCTGCAGGTTTGTAGGACCTGCATTCTCTATTTGAGAGCATTTTATTCCAAAGCTGTGCAATTTTTGTGACAGTGTTTTGTTGGATGAAATGTCATCCCAAAGGTCTTTTAGCTAGGTATTCTCAGTTTTAGTCATATACCTTGCAACAGCAGTTGAATTGTCTGAAATGTATTGAGAATTGCCTTTTCTGTGCATATCAGAAGACATTCAACTGTTTACTTGACTATTGGTGCAAACTGGTCAAGGGAAGCCAAATCGACATTTGTTGTAGTATGTTCCTTTGTTTCTATAGTGACAATACTAAACCAATGGGGTCCGTACTGCTGTTAATTCAATTTAGAAATTTGTTCAAGTGAAAAGTTATTTATAATGAGTGTACCGCAAGGGTATCACTCCAATAGATTGTAGGCTGTTACAGACTCAGAAAGCAATCAGGGTAGTCTCATATTTGAAAAACAGTGAAAATATTTATTTAACAAAAAAAATATGAATAATACATGAATAGCTAAAGAAAAGACAATGTGATAAACATATAAATGCATTAGTCTATTAGTTAGAAGGTTAATAGTTGAAAACACAGGGATACAAATATAGGTTTTTATTTGAAGTTTTAAACAGAATAAACAAAAGAGAACACTGAAAGAAAACGGACAAAAGGCTGCCAATGCTGAGTGGTGACCTGAACCTAGGCCAACATTCCCATTTGTGGCCTATATTTAGCCACTACACAAGTTGTTTTCAAAAGATTGGCAGAATTAGAATTGTTCTATGTCCTTCAATTTGTTGATAGGTCTGCCCAGCAGATCATCACAGCATGTTGATTGGGCTACACCAGCATTGGATCCTGATTGATCAAATATTGATGGGCCTTGAATGATTTCTGCGGTTTGTTCGAGTGAATAGCTGAAGGTTTGTGCTTCTGCCATTCCGTGTTTTTTCTTCCAATGAACCCCTGCTAGGGATGCAGCATCCGTCAGTAGATACCCGGAGGTCACTCTTCACAGTCTGAAAACGAAGGATAAATCTGACAACTGAAAGGAACACAATAAAGGTGTATCCTCAGAAACCCTAATTTATAAGGGATATAACTAGAATTCCCCAAGCAAACCGTTTGCTGGCATATTCTAACACAAAGGGAGGGGGGAGTTGTCCCGTAAGCAGTAAAGGTGAAGGACTAAGAACTATACTAAACCAATGGGGTCCGTACTGCTGTAAATTCAATTTAGAAATGTGTTAAAGTAAAAAGTTTTTTATAATGAGTGTACCGCAAGGGTATCACTCCAATAGATTGTAGGCTGTTACAAACTCAGAAAGCAATCAGGGTAGTCTCATATTTGAAAAACAGTGAAAATATTTATTTAACAAAAAGATATGAATAATACATGAACAGCTAAAGAAAAAACAATGTGATAAACATATAAATGCATTTGTCTATTAGTTAGAAGGTTAATAGTTGAAAACACAGGGATACAAATATAGGTTTTTCTTTGAAGTTTTAAACAGAATAAACAAAAGAGAACACTGAAAGAAAACGGACAAAAGGCTGCCAATGTTGAGTGGTGACCTGAACCTATGCCAACATTCCCACTTGTGGCCTATATTTAGCCACTACACAAGTTGTTTTCAAAAGATTGGCAGAATTAGAATTGTTCTATGTCCTTCAATTTGTTGACAGGTCTGCCCAGCAGATCATCACAGCATGTTTATTGGGCCACACCAGCATTGGATCCTGATTGATCAAATATTGATGGGCCTTAAATTATTTCGGCGGTTTGTTTTCTTCCAATGAACCCCTGCTAGAAATTAAGTATTTACTGCATTTATGTCTTTGAAAGAGTATGATTTGGGTTTGTAGGCCAGTATCTGTGTCTTCTGAAGGAATGTCACAGGTAATGTAGTGTTCAATAAATTGTAAAACAGTGGCATCAATGTCATGGCCACATTTGGGAGAATCTTTCATCCACAAAAACAAGTGGATGTGTGGTGCTCCTCTGGATTGATATTCTTTTTCCCAGAAGAAGCGTTCTACTTCTCTGAGAGGAGGGCAATTTGCATTGCAGATGAAGTTCAGCATGGCAATGAAATGATGGTGAAATAATCTTGATACATTGACTAGATCAAGAGTATAGAATTATCCTGTACTTTTTATGTCTATTCATTCCTTATTTTGGATTGCAGTGCATAGGAAGTCATGCAAGTCATCCCGTGCATATTCTGCACAACTTAAAGTAACAAACCATACTGGTGAGCCTAGGTCCCTTGATATACCACACACATGAGATGACGTCAGAACCAGTATTTCTTTGGAGCATGCATGTATGGTAAGAGATGTGTGATACTTGACTGCAAAACATCATCTTTGTCTTTTATCTTTTGAAGAAGTTGTGTAGCTGACATGTTTGAGAAATGAGAACCTGTTTGTATGAGTTTGTAAAGGGTTTACTGTTGGTAAGTTGTTGGTTGATGTTTTCTAAACTAACTGTATTTTCTAACTCTACTTCAGTTCCAAAATATTTTGGGCCTGATTCGTGGAAGTGTTTTATAATGGCGCAATCCCAACGGAAACTGTTCCACGAATCAGGCCCTTTGTTTGCATGTGTTCTATTTCTCTAAGTAGTGTTGTGGTTGTCCCATTTAGGAGATAATTATTTAATTGTTGGAGTTTTAAAGCTGGACTATTTTGCCTAGTACAATCTATGGACAAGGTTTTGCATTTCAGAAAGGTGTGTTTCAAACATTTGTATATGATGAAAGGCGCTTTGAGTGCAGTCCAGTGTGTATGTGCACTGGGCAGTAGTCCATGGTTTGTACAGTTTTCATTTTTGTCATTTAGTTTTACATATTGATTGGGGAACTGATGTAAAGATTTTTCATGGAATTAATGTGCGCTGAAAATTCCAGCGCAATGTGCGAAACCGATGCGAATCGCAGTTCAAGTGCAAAAATCGCAGTGACATCGACACCCGCTGTGTCAAAAATAGCGTGTGCGTGTATTTCGGGGGTGCGCGGGAAGTTTCACACGTGATTGGCCTTGGGTGAGCGGGGTACGTGTAAATCTGGGGTTCGCGTGAAGTTTCACACGCGATTGGCCTGGCTACGTGTAAATCTGAGGTTCGTGGGAAGTTTTACATGCGATAGGCCCTGTGCGAGTGGGGTGCGTGTATTTCTGGGGTTCGCATGAAGTTTCACATGTGATTGGCCTGGGTACGTGTAAATATGGGGTTCGCGGGAAGTTTCACACGCGATAGGTCCTGTGTGAGTGGGGTGCGTGTATTCCTGGGGTTTGGGTGAAGTTTCACACGCGATTGGCCTGGGTACGTGTAAATCTGAGGTTCGTGGGAAGTCTCACACGCGATTTCAGCAGGGTACGTGTATTTCGGGGGTGCCGTGGAGTCCTACACGTCAATTGGCAGTGTGGCTCCTCCCAGGTGTTCGCTCTACACCCTCCACTGCCCCTGTAGGCAGCCCACACCACAGGGGACTACCCTGCACCCCTGGTCATGTCCCGCAGGCACCCCATCCACCATTGGCATGCCCCCCAGGCAAGCCACATGTCAGCTTGCACTACTGATCACCAACGCATGACCCCCTCCACCTCCCAGCAGTGCAGGGCACCTGCCAGCAAGCCCCCACTCATGTCCCCCAGCACCCCCACTCCCCAGCAGTGAGGGGCACCTGCCAGCAGGCCTCCACTCATGTCCCCCAGCACCCCCACCCCCCAGCAGTGCAGGGCACCTGCCAGCAGGGCCCCACTCATGTCCCCCAGCACCCACACCCCCCAGCACTGAGGGGCACCTGCCAGCAGGCCCCCACTCGTGTCCCTCAGCACCCCCACCCCCCAGCAGTGCAGGGCACCTGTCAGCAGGGCCCCACTCATGTCCCCCAGCACCCCCACCCCCCAGCAGTACAGGGCACCTGCCAGCAGGCCCCCACTCGTGTCCCACTAGACTCGAAAAGATAGGACTTAGTCCTTTATCAACAGTTATCCATTCATCTGAATGCCATTGGTTAATTCAAAAAGTACAAATTTTAATGGAGATAGCAAAATAGTCTAAAATACATGATTAAACCCTCTAAAAAGATACAAGTGTATCGTGTTGACAAAGACAAACAGTAAGAACATACAATTCTAAAAGATCTTAGAGATAATGACTTTCCAATCTCTAATTCTTCTATTCTAATTCTATTCAATAATTAGGATTAGATTGTCCCTTCATTGGAATTTTCAATTAACTCAGAGAGTTTAACTAATTAGACTGACAAAAAATTCTCGACATGTTTCAGTCCTCTGTGTAGGTCTTGGGACTTTCTTCAGGAGTGGTCAATAAGGGGGTTTAGAATGGGCTTCAGCTAAGTATGAACTCTTCTGGCCTCTTCTTTAAGATGATAATAACTGTTGATAAAGAAACATTAAAAAAGAATCAATGTATGTTTCTTTAGACATGTTTAGAGGTGTCAAGAAAGACTACAGGGTCCATTTGCTTACCTGGTCTTGTTAGTGTGGGGGCTTTCTTGATTAGCAGGCGAAAAAAAATGTCCACATGTGTTGGCCATCATTTTCTTGGGAGGAAGGATATTCCTACCGAATCTGCAAACAACAAATTATTTTATTTACAAGAAAGTCTACTCCAGCCTTCAGCTTAGAAAACACAAAGCATTCTGGTAATTGCAGTTTCTCTGCGAGGTCGTTTAATTTGGAGAGGAGTGGTGTCCTTTCTTTAGTAATTGGTTATGGTTTCTATATATTTTAAACGTATTTTAAACATAATGGCGAGATCATAATAGCTTATCCCTTATGCATGGGTTCTTAAAAAGGTCGCATTTTAGTCAGCTTACCAGTAGTTTAGTCAGAAAACTCTCTCTGTTCTTTTCCTTGCCGCGATGTTTTGTGGATGTGTTAATGCAGTTTTAGCTTCTGTGTAGAGGCTTCTACAATTGGTTTCTGAAATAAACCACACGGGTTGTATCCGTTAGTTCTAAATGGATTCCTGTTTCCCAATGCTGAAAACATTTTGAAAAAAGACTTCAGTAGAACTGTTCTCCAGCTATTCTTAAAGCTAGAAAAGTGCTAAAAAAATGCTAAAAGGATGTTAAAAAATGCAAGTCAAATGCTGAGTTTAAATCTAAGTGCTATCTTACTTCTCTGTATTTCAATACTTTGCACAGGCTACCGTGTGTATCATGATTTACCTGTTTCTTGGTCTCTAGTCATTCCCAATGGTGCCACTACAGGGTGGAGTGGTATCCCTGTGGGCTGGTGTCTTCTATGGGCTGAGTTTAGCTCCTTCTGTAAGATCCTCCTTCATGGGTGCCTGCGCCTGTTCTGGTTAGTATCTATGTTTGGGCCGCCATTTTGAGAGGTCTATATATAGCTCTCTAGTAGTCCTTTTTTAGTGTTTATGTCATTAAAGGGCCTCTACTTCAATTGTGTTCTCTGGCTCTGCTATTAACAGTCAAAAAGAAGGTTGTGCCTATGATTATAAATTATACATTAGGGCGATCAGATTTTTAACCAATCTATAGACTCGTTGAGTCCTATTTTGTCACTTTTAGTTAAAAAAATTAATCTCTGTTCTTTTTCAAGTAGGATTCTATTTTTTGTATTGTGATCTCTCCCTTGTATCATTAGTAAAAGGGTCCAGCTGAAGTTTTCATAACCATGTTGTGCTTCCCCAAAATGTTTTACTAGAGGTGCGTTAGTGACTTTATTTTTCAAACAGGTTTATGTTCAAGCATCCTGGGTTTTACCTTCCGGTTTGTTTTCCCTATGTAGTGTTTATTACACGGATATGTGATCATGTATACTACATATTCAGAATTGCAATTAGTCATTAGTTTTTGTTTCCAAGGGGTGAGTAACCCTATGTCTATTTCTTTGGTTTTTTGGGTTAATTTACACATTGCACAATTAGTGCATGGGTAATATCCAATTATAGGTTTAAGTCCCCATGATTCAGTCAGGCTCAGGGTTTTTGTTGGTTTTTCTTTGAGTTTGTTACTTCTCACTCTGTTCCCAATCATCTTGGATTTTTTGTATACAAAAATAGGAACAGGAATCCCTATTTCACTCTTCTCAAAGATTTTCCATTGGGTTTTTACTATTTGGCTAATTTTCAGACTCAAATTAGAGAAAGTGTTAACACATACTAGCATATCTTGTTGCGGTTGTTTAATTTTTGCTTCTAGGAGGGCTTCCCTGTTGTTGTTCGCCGCTCTTTTGGCTGACTTTTTGATCAGTTTTTTAGGGTATCCTCTTTGTTTTAATTTGGCCGTCAGATTTTTTGCTTCTGTTTCAAAGTCTGCATTTTGGCTGCTATTTCTCTTGAGTCTTAAAAATTGGCCGTATGGAAGGTTATCTCTCAGGTGTTTAACATGATGACTGGAGTAATGTAAGAGTGATTTTTTTTCTGTTTTTTTATGGTAGGGTTTAACCAACAGGCGCCCGTGCTCATGAAAAATGGTGAGGTCGAGGAAATCGATGGAGGTTTTTTGAATATTAATGGTAAATTGAAGATGTGGGTTACAATTGTTGAGCCAAATTAAGAATTCCTCTGCTTTTTCTACTGTCCCTGCCCAGATTAACAGGACATCATCGATATACCTCGCCCATGACTGTATATGTGCTTCAAAAGGATTTGTTGTGTAAAGGTATTTTTTCTCAAAAAATTCTACAAATAGATTAGCTAGGCTCGGGGCCATCGTAGCCCCCATCGCTGTTCCTTCTATTTGTTGAAAGTATGATCCTTGAAACTCGAAATAATTTCGTGTAAGAGCTATTTCTATACACCACATAATAAACGAGCTGGGTACTGGGTCGTTGTCAAGTCTATTGAGTAGAATTTCGCTGATAGTTTCAAGTGTAGCTTGTTGAGGGATGTTAGTATATAGGGATACAATATCTAGACCTATAAGGAGTGTTTTCACTGGATCGTATGGGAGATTTTCATATTTATTGATCACATCTTTGGTATCTTTTAGGTAAGATCTCATTTTCTCTACATATCCTTTCAGGTAGTGATATGCATACTTAGATAACGGTTCTAAAATAGAATTAATCCCTAAAACTATGGGTCTACCCGGTGGTTTAGTCAGCGTTTTATGGATTTTGGGTAGGCAGTAGAACTTGGGTGTTGCTGGTTCCATTTTATTCAGAAAAGCCCATTCCTGTTTGCTAATCCATCCTCTATCACAAGCTTTGGTAGTTTTAGTTTCAATGAGGTTTTCCAATTCTTTTGTGGGATCTGTAGGTAATCTCTTGTAATAGTTCTCATTTTCTAGTTGTCTGTGGCATTCTTCTATGTATTCTGTCTTATTTAGCAACACTATAGCTCCCCCCTTATCTGCTCTTTTAATAATGATCTTATCATTGGAAGCTAGTGATTCGATCGCTGTTCTCTCATTAGTGGTCAAGTTTTGATACATAGGGATGTTTTGTTTTTCCAACTTGGCTACTTCCGCCAGAACTCTTTTTTCAAAAATTATTGATTCTGGCGAGTAAGTGTATGAGGGGGGACAGAAAGTAGAGGGATTTTTAAGCCCTGAGTGGTTCAGAGTGTTGAGTTCTCTATTTGTTTCGTTACGTGTAGCAAAGAATTCTTTGAGTCTTATTTTCCGCATAAATTTAAAAAAATCTGTGCGGAACAGAAAAGGATCATGTTTGTTCGAAATAACGAATCCTAGGCCCTTTTCCAGAACTTGTTTTTCCATGTTAGTAGGCGTATACGTGGATAAATTCACTAGAATTGATTTCCGCTCCTCAGGTATCTCTGGTCCCCGTTCCATTGGCCCCGATTGGGCCCTTGGTATAAAAAAGGCCGTGTTCCTTGATTCCTGTTTCCTCTTTTTTGTCTATGATTGGGGTTTCCTCTTCCACGATTTGGTGGATTTTGACCTGGGTTAGTATTATCTGGATCGCTACTTGAATTGCTTGAGCTATATGATGTCGCCCTGAATCTAACTCGTCTGTTGTTTCGTGGTAGTCCTTTTATCTGGGCCATCTGTGTTTTATATCCTTCTTTAGTGTAGGGATATGCCTTTTCATGTGAGTATTTACTCAGATCTTTTTTTAATCTTTGAATTCTTTCTAATGTGTTAGTTTGTTTGAAGTCTTTCATTTCTTTCTCTATCTCTTCCAGTCTCTTTTTGACTATGTCTAGTGCAATTAGTTTTTTAATGTCATCTTCCAGTTTTTTTAGGTCGATTTCTATTTTGCTAGATGTTTCTTTGGCTGTATCTATTATTAATATCAGCCAATCTCTCCCACAACGGTTAGCTATGTAGCTCCATTGTAGGATGAATTTGGCTTTGTCTAAGAACAGTCGTGGCTCATTTGGAACCGTTAAGCCTTGTGGTAAGGCTTTGTTCTTTAGGTATTCCAACATTATGGCGCCATGTAATTCTGTCCTTATCAGTCTTTTGCGAAGTTGGATTATTTCATCCCATTCGTCTGATTTATCTGGGATATCGCCCAATTCACTGTTATTGATGATCGAGATGGCGTTCATGAGTGCCGTTGCATAGTCATCGCTATAGCCTAGCGTTCTGTCTTCCGACATATTAGCTTTTTAATATGTCTGGATAGGGAGCCGGAAAAGTCTAGAGAGGGGCGCGGCCTAAGGAACTACTCAATACGCGAGTGCTTCGTTCTTCAAGGTTTAAGGCTGTATCCTACACTAGTTAAGTCTCTGTGACAGATCGCCACTATAACATAAGGAATACAATGAAGAGAGCCCAAATTCAACGATTGTGGAGTCCTATCTTGTTTTTGGGACTTAAGGTTACACAAGACTCGAAAAGATAGGACGTAGTCCTTTATCAACAGTTATCCATTCATCTGAATGTCATTGGTTAATTCAAAAAGTACAAATTTTAATGGAGATAGCAAAATAGTCTAAAATACATGATTAAACCCTCTAAAAAGATACAAGTGTATCGTGTTGACAAAGACAAACATTAAGAACATACAATTCTAAAAGGTCTTAGAGATAATGACTTTCTAATCTCTAATTCTTCTATTCTAATTCTATTCAATAATTAGGATTAGATTGTCCCTTCATTGGAATTTTCAATTCACTCAGACAGTTTAACTAATTAGACTGACAAAAAATTCTCGACATGTTTCAGTCCTCTGTGTAGGTCTTGGGACTTTCTTCAGGAGTGGTCAATAAGGGGGGTTTAGAATGGGCTTCAGCTAAGTATGAACTCTTCTGGCCCCACTCATGTCCCCCAGCACCCCCACCCCCCAGCAGTGCAGTGCACCTGCCAGCATGCCCCCACTCATCTCCCCCAGCACCCCCACCCCCCAGCACTGAGGGGTACCTGCCAGCAGGCCCCCACTCATGTCCCCCAGCACCCCCAACCCCCAGCAGTGCAGGGCACCTCCCAGCAGGCCCCCACTCATGTCCCCCTGCACCCCCACCCCCCAGCACTGAGGGGTACCTGCCAGCAGGCCCCCACTCATATCCCCCAGCACCCCCACCCCCCCAGCAGTACAGGGCACCTGCCAGCAGGCCCCCACTCATGTCCCCCAGCACCCCCACCCCCTAGCAGTGAGGGGCACCTGCCAGCACGCCCCCACTCATGTCCCCTAGCACCCCCACCCACAGCAGTGCAGGGCACCTGCCAGCAGGCCCCCACTCATGTCACCTTGCACGCCCACCACCCAGCACTGAGGGGCACCTGCCAGAAGACCCCCACTCATGTCCCCCAGCACCCCCAGCAGTGCAGGGCACCTGCCAGCAGGCCCCCACTCATGTCCCACTCATGTCCCCTTGCACCCCCATGGCCCAGCACTGAGTGCACATGTCCCCCAGCACCCCCACCCCCC
Organism: Ambystoma mexicanum; assembly: GCF_040938575.1. Lineage (NCBI taxonomy): Eukaryota > Metazoa > Chordata > Amphibia > Caudata > Ambystomatidae > Ambystoma > Ambystoma mexicanum. The sequence continues at coordinate 759,504,326 of NC_090936.1, forward strand.
AGCAGTGCAGGGCACCTGCCAGCAGGCCCCGACTCATGTCCCCCAGCACCCCCAAACCCCAGCAGTGAGGGGCACCTGCCAGCAGGCCCCCACTCATGTCCCCCAGCACCCCAACCCCCAGCAGTGCAGGGCACCTGCCAGCAGGCCCCCACTCATGTTCCCCAGCAACCCCACCCCCCGGCAGTGAAATGGCGATCTCATGACACAAAGCAAAAGTCAACTATGTACATCAACACACATCCGCCACACAAAAGGCAGGCGGTAGCGTCCCTGCGCATTAAAAAAATGTGCACTAACAAAAAGCAGGTATATACAGCTCTAATGAATGTCCCATACTGTGGCCCTCTAGGACAAATGACGTGCAAAGGGGTACGCGACAAACACAGACACCCGCTGTGTCAAAAATAGCGTTTGCGTGTATTTCGGGGATGCGCAGGAAGCTTCACACGCGATTGGGCCTGGGCGAGCGGGGTATGTGTATTTCAGGGGCTCGTCGGAAGTTTTACATGTGATTGGGCCTGCGCAAGCGGGGTACGTGTATTACTGGGGTGGGCGGGGAAGTACAGGAGGCAAGTGTGCGGAACGGCCACACGCTCGCCTACAACACGTATTAAGCGTGCGCCAAAAAAGACGCGCCAATCCGGAAAGATGTACACCGCAGGAAGTAGGCGCACGTCGACCCGCGCAGCATAAAAGTGCGCGCAAACAACAAACAAGCTCAGACACCAGGATGAATATTCCGTTCCTAGCAGCAGTGGCCGTGGGATACCGCAGGAGGAGGAGGAGGAGGATAGTCAGGGCCAGAATTTTTACACCCAGAACAAGCCTTTTTGGGAGGCCTGATGACCAGGTGTATGGGAGGTACAGGTTTCCACCTCACATAATACTCGACCTGGTCAGTGAGTGGGAGGATGACCTCACATCACCCACCCTGTGCTCCCAAGCACAAAGCCCCCTGCAGAAGGTCCTCAATGTACTGCACTTCTTGGCCACTGGATCATTTCAATGGACAACTGCTATAGTGGGGGGGTGTCACAGGCCACGCAGTCACGCTGCCTACACCAGGTGTTGGCCATCATGACTGCACACCCATCAGTCCGCAGGCACATATACCTGCCCAGAAAACCTGCAGAAAGGCAGGCTGCTGTCCAGGATTTCTATGGGGTGGCACTATTCCCCAAAGTGCTAGGTGCCATTGATTGCACCCATGTGGCTCTACGTCCCCCCAGGGCATCTGAGCACATCTATAGAAAACGCAAGCACTGGCATTCCATCAACATGCAGGTAGTATGTAATGCCAAGAGAATCATCACCTCAGTATATGCCAACTAACCAGGATCCACCCACAACAGTTTCATTTACAGAATGTCAACCCTAAACCGGGACCTAGAAGCTGGGCGGCATGCCGATACATGGCTTCTCGGTGAATATAAATGCCACAGCACATGCATGCATGTCAGATACTGAGCAATGTCACAACCCCACTAATGATACCGAACACCACCTCCCCAGGGGACAGTGCCTACCCTCTGAGCACCCACATGATGACGCCACCCGAGGTAAGATACAACACAGCCCATATTGCAACCTGGGGCATAGTGGAGCACACATTGGGAGTGCTCAAGTCACGCTTTCGCTCCCTTGACCATACTGGCGGGCAGCTGTTATACGCTTCCCCAGTAGTGTGCAGGATCATAGTGGCAGCATGTGTCCTGCACAACGTTGCAACACGCCGGGGCTTGCCGGTGGACATGGTGGTGCCCCCACATCCCGAACCACAAGCACGACCGCTGCGCATGGGAGGGGAAAGGGCACGGGGTAAGGCAGCCCGTACACAGCTGGCGGATAATTACTTCACCTAAAATCACAACCCTGTGGAGTGCACACAGCCCTGGCACATGCCAGCTGACAATCAATGATGATGGCATAAGGAACAGTTAACTGTCACAACCATACCAGCCTGCGATTGGTCTCCTGGAAGTGTTACATTGTGTGCCCTACCTAAACAAACACCACCAATGCTGTGTCATCAAAAGACACACTTCTATGCTGCAAAAATCATTACCCCCTTGCAAACTACAACATGACAACAGTGCCATTTCACCCAACCCCTCCCCAGCACTGCCACCCAACACACCATGGCATGTCATGCTATGTGAGAGCAAACAAAGCAATCCCCAAAACATCACACAAGTGTCAAAGTACAGTGTCCTCAATGGAAACTGCCCACACACAATATGCTCCCAGTAATGTAGAACTAACAACACACATGACCAAATACTTACCATCAATTCAATGCAGCTACACAACCTCAAACATTGCATAAACATGACAGTACTAAGTTAAAGTAGTGGTAGTCTTACAACCTGATCATGCCAGCACATCGGCCACTTCCAACTGTACAGTGCTGCTGCCACGCAAATGTCCAAGTGCACTGCTTACAACATGAACTCCATCTCCAAAGTAGACGACCTTGTGAAGACATGAGGAATTAACCTGCAAATTAGGCAAAAGACATGGATGCACAAGCACATATCAATACACCATGCAGTGTACAATTCAACAACAATATCCACTAGGAATGTATACACAGTATTGACTACAGACTGCCCACACAGCTCATGGGAGTCCTACGTCACCGTGTAAGTCAATGTCACTTGGGCACACCCTTAGCAAGCCCATGGAAATGGGAAGCAGGAGGGGTGTGTGTCTCACGAACCCAAGCATCTAACCCAAACTCAGGACAAGCCTGCATGTGCTCAGCTGGAATACAGTGGATGCCCACGGGAGCCACACAAGGCAACACACTGTCAAAAATGTTTTTTTAAAAATCAAAAATCAAAAATCAAAAATGGCCATGTGGGGCCGGAGGGGGGTCCACCCAGGAGGTCTGAGGAAAAAAAAACACCTCCATGGGCTCATGGCCTGCACGGCTATGCCAATGTGGAAGAACTGCTGCTGTCGCTATCATCACCCTCTGCTGCTGCCACAGGAGGTGGTGCTGCCACAGGAGGTGGTGGTGCAATGGGAGGCAGCCCACACAAAGCCCTGGTATGGTCCTCCATGGCAGCAAGCATGCGGGTGTGGAAGGTCTCGTTTTGGAGGATTATAGTGCAGAGATCCCCATGCAGCACCTGACGTAATGCACGAATCTCCTCCCGAGTTGCCTGCATCTCAGCTGAGAGGGAACGTGTGAGCCGCTCCAGCTGCTGTTCTGTCCTCAAGTTATTGGAAGCCTCAAGGTCAACAAGAGTCTCCCTGAGGTGATGGAGTTCTACCCTCAGGGCTTCCCTGTGGCCCTGGGACTCTATTGATATCAATTGGCGTAGAGTCTCCAGTGCCGCCCGTCTGTCCCTGTTGGACGCCAACATGTCCTCCCTGTGTGATTGGCAAATGGAGTCTGTTGCCTGCTGTAGTAGCTCCATCTGCCTGTCAGGGGGGCAATGGAAGTGGCCACCCTCTCCATTGCTTGAGCCATCATCTCAACTGATGCTGCCTGTTGGGTTGCCATACCGTAAATGGATTGTTGCCATGCGGTATTGCCTGGTGGCGTAATGCCACCGCGTCGGCGGGCACCACACCTGTTTGGGGCAAGGCGATCTGCGCCTTGCTGTGCCGGCACTGCCTGAGGCTGCAGGACTGCATTCCCCCTCTGATCTGCTGGCCCAGGAACAGGATCAGATGTTGTGGAGTGTGACCCTGCATCCGTAACCACCAAAGGCGGACTTACCAACACTGACATCCCCATAGAGGGTTCTACCCCTGGTACAGGTGGGTTGGACAGAACAGAATCCCCGCCAAAAACACTTACCTGCGACGCCCATATGTCTCATCATCCGAATCAACACCTGAATAGAGGTCTGGGGAGGTGCACCCAGAGGCACCCCTCGATAGAATGTTCTGCAGCAAGATTGGGTTCTCACCCACCACCACACCACGTCCCCCACTGGTGCCCGGTCATGCCTGAAATTCCTCCTGGGTCTGCACCATCTCCTCAACCTCAACAGCATCAAGTGCGTCATCCCCTGCAAAAACATGAAAGACAAAAAATGGAAACAGGCATTAGCACCAAAAAACACATAAATAGGCCTGACAAGCTACAGAACCACTACATGATTTACACGATTTACACATGTCCCACATGACTATAACCCTCCCATGCATGCACTGTCACTTTGTTTGATGGGGACCCAAAAGGCAGACACTGATGACACCTACATGGAAGAGCAACACATTTGCTGCATGCTGGGTAGCACTGCCATCACACATTGGCATGTGAGTGGCATGTCCAATACACATACATGACATATGCCATCACATAGATGGCATGTAATATAGCCATGGTACATTCCACAAGTACATCCATATGTCAGTGAATGAATACTCTCAGCCATCCATGTGAGATGGACATGATGAGATGAAAAATGCTTCATAGTGTGACAAAATAGGCATGTGCCACACACTGCAACACATCCAGTGTCCATAAATACAGTAATTTCAGGCCGATGTATACATCAATGGTTTGTCATTTCAACATGACAGGAAACAACTATCATGTTCCACATTCAAACAGGCCCCAAAAATTCATGTGATCAGGCCAATACTCAATTAGCCTGAATGGTCAAATCATTCATCTAATAAGGTAACACGTAACACATGTGGTCCAATGTGGGGTTCATCAATGACAGAAGCATGTCACAAATGTGACAATAGGGCTGAGGAATGCGTAGCCAAAGTGGGAGAATTGAAACAATCAGCCTGAACGAACACTGAAAAATACAAACAATGTTGTTGCAAGATGCCACTTCAAGGGCAACTGCCATAATGTTGAGCCAAATTACTAATGTGGGCAGAAGGGATACTGTCACACCCAAATCCCAGGCCGCTGAATGTTTTGGATGAAGCACATGGGTGACCCATACCACTCAGGCACACACACCCTCACCTGGCACTCAATCAGAACCCGCCACCCAAACAACATACACATGCATTACACACACATGCATGGGCACTCACCGGACAATGCTTCATAATCAGGTAGTCCTCCCAGACCTTGGATCTGTTCCTCTGTGACGAAGGCCCCAGCAACAGACTCATGTTCAGTGAGTTTGTTGTCCTCTTGTGGAGACCCACCACCAGTCACCAGAGTAGCGGCATGATTTGAGGCCAGCTTCTTCTTTGCTCTGCGTTTCAGGTCATTCCACCGCTTGTAGCAATCATCAGCTGAGCGCCTCACAAATCCAAGGGCACCTATATGGTCGGCGATGGTCTGCCAGTGTGCCTTACGTTGACCATGTGTGGTCTTGCACCCTGCAGTCACCAACATTTCGTGGCTATGTGCCGACACATAGTGCAAAAGTGGATCAAGTTCTGCGTCATTAAAGCAAGGCTTCCTTGACGTGCCGGAGTGTGTAGGCGTGTCTGGGGTCTCAGCCTGTCGTGCCAGAGCACCCTTCTTCCTCTTCCTTAAAGGTGGAGCATTGCCAGAGTGACTTACGCCGCTCTGGTCAGTAGGGGCAGAATCACCGGTGGACTGGGTAGCAGGAGTGTGCGAATGCACAATGACCATAGTTCTTGATGCAGGCATTGGTTGCTGGGTTATGTTGCCAGGGGGAACGTCAGTTTGATGGACTGGGACTGACACTGTCCTGGCTGGGAGAGTCAGATCTGGGGCAGATGGAGCTGCAGCTGCCCCTGCAGCCTCCCCACCCTGCATACTTGGGGCAGCAGATGACATAGCTGCCCCAGATCCACATGGATTGGTGACAACAACTTGCACTGGCACACGTGGCCTAGACTTGCTGACCTGGAAGTCAGCCAGGGAGTCATCCTGTGCCAAGTCAGGTGCCACAATGGGCTGGTCCAACAGGGGCTGAGCTTGGATGGTGTCAGCCACGTTTCCCTCAACCATGGGGGGGGCACGGGTGTCCCTGATTGTTCCTCCACACATGGGGGCATAGGGGCACCCTGCAAATCCCGGCCACGTCCCCTACTGTGCCCACCACGCCCACCTTTTGAGGATCGGCCACCTTTGCCTCCCTTACCGCTTGTCGCCTCCCAGCCATGGCACTGATGTTGTTGTGCATATGGAGTTGCAGTAAACTATTGTCCTGGGCAATTGGGGGTCAAAGGGGTAGGATACCAGATGGAATACGTACCCTAGTGCTCTAACAAGGCTGTCTGTGACCCCTGGGGGAAGATGATGGGTCATGCAACGCACAGGCAGCCCAAAATCAAAAATAAACGTGCACGCAACCCCTCGTAGACCACGTGCGTGAAAAAATGAACTCGCACTACGCTGTGGCACCCAGAAACACAAAAATAAGCGTACGTGTAATACACGCAGCCTACAATGACCTCTGAAGGGGAACGCGACACACGGGGCAAGCACAATTGCTAAGTGCGTGCGGAACTCACCATCTGCCTGGAAAAAGAACGTGAAAAATACGCGTGTGTGCGCGTTGGCAACACCCCCGCCAAAAGAAGAATTGTAGGCTGTCTGAGGAGACAGGACAAAAGGAGAAGTGAACTCTGTTTGAGGAAACAGGCCCAACAAAAAATCAGAAAAGAGCTGTCAGAGGTAACAGGGAGTACGAACTAGAAACGCTGTGAAGTAATCGCGTGTGAACCAACAAGAAGTACAGATTTCACCCACTCACTCTCCACGAAAAGCACGTACAAGGAAATGGTATCCTACACGCAGCTTTTAAACCGGCCCACACGTTCATGTTAGATACGCGTGTACGCGGGCACTTTCCTCCAATTACACGCGATGACACTCATGTGCTATGAGGGAAACGCCCGCGCGCGTAATGTAACTTACGCGCCTACGCGCTAAGGGCCTTTGGTCCAATGGAATCACGTGCGTGCGCTAATGCGCTGATGCGCTTACGCGCAAAGGCCCTTTCCTCGAATTACACGCTGACGTGCAATTTTTTTCACGTGCCATATCACTCCGTATCAAGCTGGCCACGCGAAAACACACATAAAACCACGCTCCTGCCCTGAAGGCCATTTTCCTGCCCCCCAAGAGCCCTGAACATGCTCCCACCTGTCATCTGCTGCTGCCTGACTGCCTGCTGCCCACGTGCCCTGCTATTTGCTGCTTGCACATCAGCCATCTGCAGGGGTGCGGTTGCTGTGTCCACCCCTGCTGGAACTGAAGACTCCCGACTGGGATACCATTGCTGGGATACCATCGCTCCACAGCCCAGCCCCAGGACCCAGTTGCCCACCCTGCCTCTGGAGTTGCCATGTCGGGCACACCACCATCTGGGACCACTGGCAACCCCCAGCCAGAGAGGCAGTTCACGCGCCGACAAGGAAGGATGGACCAGGATCTGGACGGACATCGTGGCTGCCATCAATGCGGAGGGGGTGGCAGTCCGAAAATTTCAACATGTCAAGAAGCGCTGGGAGGACTTCAGGTCCAGGACCCTCAAAAGGCCCGGCGCCTCTTGGAGGCAGCAGATGCTAAGGGGCGCCGGGGCCACCTGTCGGAACATTAAATGAGGGTCCTGGAACGCATATCCCCAGCGCTCCATGTCCAGGTCCTTGAGAGGCAGACCCGTCTGGAGTCGAGCGGTAAGTGTACATGCATACTGATTGTAAGCTGTGAGTGTGGTGGTGTGCCAGTAGGGTGCAGGTTGTACATGTGGTTTTGTAGGGCCATGTATGGATGTGTATGTACAGGGCCGTGAGGCTAACACATGCGTGAGACACATGGATGGTGCATGTGTGTGTAAGCTTGCATGCCAAATGCAGATGTGTGAGCACACATGCTTGAATGACTGTGTATGTAAGTTGGCATGGTTGTGGTGTCACACATGGATGTCGGTTCCAGCTGCATGTATCTGCACCGTGTACATGTGCATGTGTGTGTATTTCACAAGGGTGCAACAGTGATGCAACATGGATGCTTGGGACACTGATATGTAGAAGACTGATTGCGAGATGTGACATGGATGCCGATCTCATCACTGCGACAGTTGGTGGAGGTGTACACATGCATGTAAGTGTGGTGGCGTGTGTGCATGTCTAGTGCACTCCCTGTGTTTCATGTGATGCCTGGCTCACCTTTGGCTGCTCATGCTGTTGTATGTGTATGGATGGTGCTGGCTGTTGCCATGGCTGTGGAATTGCTCATGTGTGTGAGTTGACATGCCATGTGTGTTGGGGATTGTGATGCCATGTCTGAAGTTTGACACTGCCACTCATGTGGAACTGTCATGTGTGTATCAGTCCATTGTACAGTGCCCTGATGCCTGTCTCCTATCTCTCCCTGTCTGCAGCATCAACTGATGAAGAGGGCGGAGAGGGTGCTGTGGAGCCCAGCGGCAGGGATCGCACCGCCAGCCGGAGACGCAAGGCCCGGCTCCCCTCCCAGGTTGTGATCTCGTCGGGGAGTGAGGAGTCTGGTGCCGCGTCCCAGGCCGCAGATGCCGAGGGTAGGTCCAAGAGGCGGAGGTTGGAGTTGGACTCCTCGGCAGCAGAAGGGGCAGCTGAGACCCCACAGGGTCCGACGGAGGAAGATGGCATGGAGTCATTCAGGTTGGTGGGGGGTTTGGTGGAGGAGGAGGCCATGCAAGGGACAGAGACGGGGTCTGGAGGTGGGGATTCCACTGGTGCTAGTGGTGCAGTTCAGGGGCAGGGACAAGAGGCAGCACAGGCTGCCGCGGAGGTGCCTGTGTGTAATCCCTTCCCCGATCCTGTCACTGCATCATCCCGCACCAGCAGGGATGCCTACATCCAGACCCGTTCTCAGGGAGGGGATCGGCTTACACCAACTGGCCTTCCTCTCCCTGCGGATGTGGCTATCCAGCACCGGGTTGGGCCTGTCCTGGGTGGGGTGGTGTTGCGTCAACGTGCCATGCGAGCTGACCTGCAGTCTTTTCATGAGGAGACTGCACGTCTTCCCAAATGGCTCGTTGACCGCGTTGACCCACTGGGACAGCTCACCAGGGCCGGATTCCTCCGTTTTCTTGACCTTGTTCCGACCCCCTCCTCAACTGAACCCCCTAGGCGCCAGTCGTCCTCCGTGCCATCTTCCCACCCATGTGTCACCTGGGTGCCCTGTGGAGCTGCGTCTGACTCTGCGGCCAGGCTGGTGGAGGACACATCCCTGCCACAGTCGGGAGCCTGACGTCCAGCAGGGGTGGCCACCTCAACAACTGCACCCCAGCCAGAGGAGGATGTGCAGGCAGCAGAAGCCAGGGCACAGGCAGAGGCACAGCAGCAGCAGCAACAAGGTGGGAGCCATGATGGCTCGGGGCCTTCAACATCGGAGGTGCAGACATCGGCCAGAGGGCAGGAGGACCCAGGACGGGAAGTGTCTTCCGTGTGGCAGCGGTTGGGCCATGCTATAGATGCGGAGCGGCAGCGAGCGGAAGAGGCACGGCTCATGATGGTCAGGGCGGAGAACTCCATGCATAGGGCCCTGAGGCGGGCCGAGTGCCTCAAGGCCATTCGCAGGGACCTGGAGGTCCAGATATCATCGTCCCTGCGAACCCTCGGGCCATGGGAGAGGACCGCCTCCGGGACATCGAGCAGGAGTTTGATGATGCCCTGGCCCGGGAAATCAGAAAGTGAACCGTTGGACTAGCCCGCTGCCATTGTAAATAGTTATATAGTGTTAGGTTTCCTTTTGTTTTTCTTTTCATTTGGGGCGCTTGGACAATGCCCCACCTTTTTGTATATAGTTGTTCATTATGTAGGGTTTTTGTAGGTTTCCTTTCAATGGTTGGGCTCATGGATCCTGGATTTGTACTTTGTATATAATTCCACAATGGATTTCACTTCATTTGCCTTTTTTTTAATCATGGACCAATGGATTTTTCTTTTTTTTCACTTTAGATTTGATTTGACGGACAGACTCTTTGGACCCATTTGCTTTTGGATTGATTTTTATTCTGGTTTTACACATCTTCTTTTTCATATTTTGGACATGCAGCTTTTTATTTATTATTTACATTATTGTGTGATTTCATTTCATTCCTTTGCTTTTGTGTCTAATACATTTTTATTTGATACTTCATTGTGTGTTATGCTTTCCTTGGTTTCCTGCATGTCACGATGCATGTTTTCTCATTCACTTGGACCCCTTGTGTGTGTGATGGACATGTATTGATATGCATACTTGCCATTTGGGATGTGCATGTAATACTTGGTTGTGTGTTTCGACTAGGGTAGCGTGGGGTGGGATTTGGGTGGCCATTAGGCCCATGATTGTGGATCGTGATGTCATGTGGTGGGGGACATGAGTGGGGGCCTGCTGGCAGGTGCCCCACACTGCTGGGGGGTGGGGGTGCAGGGGGACATGAGTGGGACATGAGTGGGGGGCCTGCTGGCAGGTGACCCGTACTGCTGGGGGGTGGGGGTGCAGGGGGACATTAGTGGGACATGAGTGGGGGCCTGCTGGCAGGTGCCCCGCACTGCTGGGGGGTGGGAGTGCAGGGGGACATGAAAGTAACATGAGTGGGGGCCTGCTGACAGGTGCCCCACACTGCTGCGGGGTGGGGGTGCAAGGGGACATGAGTGGGACATGAGTGGGGGCCTGCTGGCAGGTGCCCCACACTGCTGGGGGATGGGGATGCAAGGGGACATGAGTGGGGGCCTGTTGGCAGGTGCCCCACACTGCTGGGGGGTGGGGGTGCAAGGGGACATGAGTGGGACATGAGTGGGGGCCTGCTGGCAGGTGCCCCGCACTGCTGGGGGGTGGGGGTGCAAGGGGACATGAGTGGGACATGAGTGGGGGCCTGCTGGCAGGTGCCCCGCATTGCTGGGGGGTGGGGGTACAAGGGGACATGAGTGGGACATGAGTGGGGGCCTGCTGGCAGGTGCCCCACACTGCTGGGGGGTGGGGGTGCAAGGGGACATGAGTGGGACATGAGTGGGGTCCTGCTGGCAGATGCCCCGCACTGCTGGGGGGTGGGGGTGCAGGGGGACATGAGTGGGGGCCTGCTGGCAGGTGCCCCGCACTGCTGGGGGGTGGGTGTCCAGGGGGACATGAGTGGGGGCCTGCTGGCAGGTGCCCCGCACTGCTGGGGGGTGGGGGTGCAAGGGGAGATGAGTGGGACATGAGTGGGGGCCTGCTGGCAGGTGCCCCACACTGCTGGGGGGTGGGGGTGCAAGGGTACATGAGTGGAACATGAGTGGGGCCTGCTGGCAGGTGCCCTGCACTGCTGGGGTGTGGGGGTGCTGGGGGGCATGTGTGGGGGCCTGCTGGCAGGTGCCCCTGACTGCTGGGGGTGGGGGTGCAGGGGGACATGAGTGGGACATGTGCGGGGGCCTGCTGGCAGGTGCCCCTGACTGCTGGGGGATGGGGGTGCTGGGGGACATGTGTGGGGGCCTGCTGGCAGGTGCCCCTGACTGCTGGGGATGGGGGTGCTGGGGGACATGTGTGGGGGCCTGCTGGCAGGTGCCCTGCACTGCTGGGGGTTGGGGGTGCAGGGGGACATGTATGGGACATGTGTGGGGGCCTGCTGGCAGGTGCCCCTGACTGCTGGGGGGTGGGGGTGCTGGGGGACATGTGTGGGAAATGAGTGGGGGCCTACTGGTAGGTGCCCCTGACTGCTGGGGGGTGGGGGTGCTGGGGAACATGAGTTGGGGCCTGCTGGCAGGTGCCCCGCACTGCTGGGGGGTGGGGTGCAGGGGGACATGAGTGGGACATGAGTGGGGGCCTGCTGGCAGGTGCCCCGCACTGCTGGGGGGTGGGGGTGCAAGGGGACATGAGTGGGGGCCTGCTGGCAGGTGCCCCACACTGCTGGGGGGTGGGGGTGCAAGGGGACATGAGTGGAACATGAGTGGGGGCCTGCTGGCAGGTGCCCCACATTGCAGGTGGGTGGGGGTGCAAGGGGACATGAGTGGGACATGAGTGGGGGCCTGCTGGCAGGTGCCCCACACTGCTGGGGGTGGGGGTGCAAGGGGACATGAGTGGGACATGAGTGGGGGTCTGCTGGCAGGTGCCCTGCACTGCTGGGGGGGGCTGCAAGGGGACATGAGTGGGGGCCTGCTGGCAGGTGCCCTGCACTGCTGGGGGGTGGGGGTGCTGGGGGACATGTGTGGGGGCCTGCTGGCAGGTGCCCCTGACTGCTGGGGGGTGGGGGTGCTGGAGGACATATGTGGGGGCCTGCTGGCAGGTGCCCCTGACTGCTGGGGGGTGGGGGTGCAGGGGGACATGAGTGGGACATATGTGGGGGCCTGCTGGCAGGTGCCCCTGACTGCTGGGGTTTGGGGTGCTGGGGGACATGTGTGGGGGCCTGCTGGCAGGTGCCCCTGACTGCTGGGGGCCGGGGGTGCTGGGGAACATGTGTGGGGGCCTGCTGGCAGGTGCCCTGCACTGCTGTGGGGTGGGGGTGCAGGAGGACATGTGTGGCACATGCGTGGGGGCCTGCTGGCAGGTGCCCCTGACTGCTGGGGGTGGGGGTGCTGGGGGACATGTGTGGGACATGCGTGGGGGCCTATTGGCAGGTGCCCCTGACTGCTGGGGGGTGGGGGTGCTGGGGGACATGTGTGGGGGCCTGCTGGCAGGTGCCCCTGACTGCTGGGGGGTGGCGGTACTGGGGGACATGTGTGGGGGCCTGCTGGCAGGTGCCCCTGACTGCTGGGGGGTGGGGTTGCAGGGGGACATGAGTGGGACATGTGTGGGGGCCTGCTGGCAGGTGCCCCTGACTGCTGGGGGGTGGGGGTGCTGGGGGATATGTGTGGGGGCCTGCTGGAAGGTGCCCCTGACTGCTGGGGGGCGGGGGTGCTGGGGGACATGTGTGGGGGCCTTCTGGCAGGTGCCCTGCACTGCTGGGGGTTGAGGGTGCAGGGGGACATGTGTGGGACATGTGTGCGGGACTGCTGGCAGGTGCCCCTGACTACTGGGGGTTGAGGGTGCAGGGGGACATGTGTGGGACATGAGTGGGGGCCTGCTGGCAGGTGCCCCACACTGCTGGGGGTGCTGGGAGACATGAGTTGGTGATCATATTGCAACGTTACATGTGGCTTGGCTGGGGGGCATGCTTATGGTGGATGGGCTGCCTGCGGGACATGACCAGGGGTGCAGGGTAGTCCCCTGTGGTGTGGGCTGCCTGCAGGGGCCGTGGAGGGGGTAGAGGGGACACCTGGGAGGACCCACACTGCCAATTCACGTGTAGGACTCCCAGCGCACCCCCCAAATAAACGTACCCAGGCCAATCGCGTGTGAAACTTCCCACGCACCCCTGAAAAACACGTACCCAGGCCTATCACATGTGAAACTTCCCGCGCACCCTTGACATACACGTACGAAGCCCAATCGCGTATGAACCTTCCCGTGCACCCCTGAAATACATGTACCCAGGCCAATCACGTGTGAAACTTTCCATGCACCACTGAAATACACGTACCCAGGCCAATCGCGTGTGAAACTTCCCGCGCACCCCTGAAATACACGTACCCAGGCCAATTGCATGTGAAACTTCCTGTGCACCCCTGAAATACACGTACCCAGGCCAACCGTGTGTGAAACTTCCCGCGCACCCCCGTAATACACGTACCCCACTCGCACAGGCCCTTTCGCATGTGAAAGTTCCCGCGAACCCCGTAATACACGTACCCTGTTGAAATCACGTGTGAAACTTCCCGCGAACCCCAGTAATACACGTACCCCACTCTCACAGGCCCTTTCACGTGTGAAAGTTCCCGCAAACCCCGTAATACACGTACCCTGCTGAAATCGCGTGTGAAACTTCACGTGCACCCCAGTAATACACGTTCCCCGCTTGGCGTTTGCTGTTTGGCAGCCCTGTAAACTGGTTCAGGGTTAGCACAGCCCTTTGCGCTGAATTGTCAATTTTGATGGCTTTTCCTTGCGCGAGGGCGTTCTTGGGGGCGTAACTGGAGCTGCTGCAGGGTCGCTGCGCCACGCTGCACCACGGCTGGTTTTGGAGGCTAAAATCCATGAATACGTTGTGCGCGGATATCGATTTTAGCGCACTCGGCTGGCGCAGACATTCGCACGCACACACTGTGCGCCAGCCACGTGCGCCACTTTTGTGCGAAATTCTATGAATTACCCTGTTGATTGACTGTTGGCACACATTTCATATTGAGGTGCATGTCCACTTGTATACTGGACGAGTTGTTTGGACAAAAGGAATATTTGGTTCAAAGTTTGTTGGCGAATAATTTTCTATTAAGGTTTCTTTTGCCATAATGGTGTCTGCTAGCACTTCATAGCCTCTTTCATTATCATACATGGCAATTGGGTTTGGTTGTTCTTGTTTATATGCTTCTTCATTGAAGTATTGTTCTGTGCTGGTGGTGTGAAACCATTCACCTGCACAGAAGTTACAAAAGGTATCTATTTTGACTTTGTGCATGTTCACAAGTTGTCTTTGTAGTTTCTTTATTAATTTAGTCAGTAGTTTCATTCTTTTTAAAAAATTAACATGAAAAATGTCCTGTTAAGTTTAAATGCGCTGTCAATCCTTCAAGGAACATTTTTCTCTGGTAGTTTTTAATTGTATAACGTGGCTTTTCAGATTTTTTTTTTGTTTTTTTGTCAGATTGCTGAGAACTCTTTGTAGGACTTTTTTTTGTAAAATTGACTTTTTTTTAATTGTTTGCTGTGGCTACATCAACATTGGTAGATATTCTTTGTGGGTGATTTTCAGGAATGCTTTCCTTACAACATATATTTTTGCTTTTATTTTAGGAAGTAGGTGTACTACTTTTTATAGTTATTGTTTACTTTTCTTGAATGAGGTTACTAGTTATTCTGTTTGAATTTTTTCTATGCATTATTTCAGCGGAGGGTTGACTATATGACTTATTTTTATCTGCTCTAGCTTTTCTTTGTTTTCTATAGAGTTGAGTTTTAGTAGGCATTTTGTTGTATCTGTTGGAAAAAAGAAAGTGTATATTTTAAAGCCAAAGAAGGCTTATTTGGCTGTTGTTGTGGCTATATGAAGGTTCTGTACTGACTTAATTATCTGAATATAAATAAGTTGACATACATAGTATATTAATATGTTTGACTTGTAGCAGTTGAAGCATGTTCTTTTTTTGGTAGGTTTCTTTGGAAATCTTTTTTTCGCTGCCAATGCAAAACAACGGTTGTTCATAAATGTGATAATGTTTATGCAGTTTAACTAGTAGGGATGTTCATACATGGCATATTCCTATCATTTTTAGAAGTACGGGAAATGCTTTTGCACACATTTCTGTAATACTTCTAACTGCACTTGTGTTAGGGTGGTGATATGTATGGGCACTATGTGAAATGTGGTAGCAGTGCCTAGTGTGAAATGTTAAGGTAAGGAAAATACACTTGATAGATACTGCAGTTCATTTCAGTAGGTGGGAATGCTGGAATTATATGGCATCTGATTGCACTGGTTGGCAAACAGGAGACATTCATATATGAAGAAATGTTTTGCCTTTAGGAGGAGGGTTTTGAAAGGAAAAAAAATGCATAGGTACAATAGTAGCCCTGCCATTTTTATTTTTTCATAAGTAAGTAAAATGCAGTTTCAATATTTGCATACTCTAGTGTTAACTGGCAGATTGATGTGGACAGGTGCCCTATATTGACACTAGATGTAATGTGGTAGCAGTGTCTAGTGTGGAATTTTGGCACTGCATGGGATTTCAGAGCAGTGGTTTAAAGTAAAATAGTTTTGCAAATATTTCTGCACTAGTTGTAACTCCATTTGTTTGAATTTGGGATCTGCATATGCGCACCTTGCCCGGCTGTTTCGGTTTGGGGTAACCATGATCCGGAAGACCCAGGGCCTGAGACCTTGCATCCTTTTAATGATGTAGGGCTCCTCCATGTGTAACAACTCCTCCTCTATCTTCTTCCAAATATGAAAGAGAATTCTCCTGTGTTGCACCGCAACAGGTTGCATGATGTCATTGACATGTAGCTGGACATAATGACCTTTCAAGCATCCTATACCCTGAAATAGGTCCTCATGTTCCTCACAGAGTCTGTACACATCCGTAAGGTACACAATGAAGTAAAAATGCACCAGACCCAGTGTCTCTGCTCTGCTGCACATCAGAAGTTTCTCCTTACTTCGTTTCTTGGGTAAAATAAAATGTAGCCGGGGTAATGGTGTGGTCATGCTTGTATTTTTGTATTTGTATTTATTGGTTTATAAAGCGCTTTACACCAAAGCGCTGTACAATTGAACAACTTAATAAATAAACAGTATAACGGTAGAAGCAAATAACAATATGAATCAATCAACAAAACAGCAAGAAGAGCAATTAAATGAAGGGAATAGGGAGAATAGTGGGATAGGGCTGGGTGGGGGGGTAGGGTGAAGGGGAGTAAGAGGAGGGAAGGGGAAGGTGAAAGTGGGGAGGTAAAGGAGAGGTGGGAGATGGTCAAAGGGGGAGGTAAAGTAGGGAGGGGAGGCAGGAAAGAAAGGTGTTTCAAGGAGGAGAGTGGAGAAGGAGAGATTTAAGGGTGGTACGGAATGAGGAAAAGTTGGTGGTAGAGCGGATTGCAAGAGGAAGGGAGTTCCAGTGCAGGGGGTTAGGAGTTGGAAAGAGCGGAAACGGGAGGGGGTGCAGGGGGACGGACGAAGAGTGAGAAGGAAATGGTATAAAAACGCTCCTTCCTGTGAGATGGGGTTTTTGCCCCATAAGTAGATATCTGAATATTGGGCTCAGACAGGAGATTTAAAGGGCACAACTGGCAGAATTGCACTGAGGGAGTCATGTTCACTAACACCCCCATTTCAATTAACACTGGTACCTAGGTCGACAATATGCTCACGCACAGTGTGGTTAACATCGTCTAGTTTGGGAACCTAGAACCAGGGCCGAATGCAAAGAAGACTTCTTCTGTGTCATCAACTTCATGGACACAAATGTCCAATCCTGGCACATCATCTGTGACTGTTGCTACTTTCAGAGTGCTTCCTCTATGCAGCTGCGGTTGACGTGGTTCTGTTGCCATTAGCCATGGGACCCTACACATGTGTGCAAAGTTTCCAAGCTTGCCACTATTGCCACACTGGCATCGAGAAGCAGAGAACCCATCTGCATGTGATAGGCAACCCGTGCAGAATTCACATTGGTTGTGTCGGCGTCCGTTCTTTGTGGTTGCAGTCGTGTCTGAGGTCTCACCTTCTTTGCTCTAGCTGCCTTGTCGGGTGATGTGCTGAATACCCATGTTTCTTCCACCTTCAGGCCCTTCATGGCTATTCTATGTGCAGTGCCCTCGTTGTGTGCTCGGCCTAGTTTGAGAATTTGCAGTAGCGGTAGCCCTGGCTCCTTCAGAATTTGCTTTTGTAACTGATTTGAAAAACATTTCAGGGTGATCTGTCCATGCAACTCCCCTGCTTTATAGAGAAACACGCATGTTGCGACCGGGTGGCACACTCTTGTATAAAACGCATCCAAGGACTCATTCTGTCCTTGCACTGCTGTCCATAGATTGAAGTGTTCATAGTCCATTTCATTGGCGTGAAGTAATGTGTCTGCTCCCTACCCCATTGTCGTATTACCCTATGCCTTGTGATCGAATTTTAAATAACTTGCGGATGTCCCTACCAGCACAGACAAGGGGCAAGGATGGCTTCCTTGTATTGTCATACACCTCTGCCATCTCAAAGAACATCTCTAACTGTTCTTAGCACAGCATCCATGTCTGGCCTAGCAATGCCAGGAGCCCATCATATCAAACATTGGGACTGGGCAGTTGTGATGCTTGAATTGGGGGTGTATTCCTGTGTCACTCCAACCTGGAATCATGGAGGAGGACACAACGTCCTTGTACCCCCCGTTCAACTCGAACCACCTGTCTCTGTACATATCGATAATGTGGAAAAGCGGTGTCCCACAGGTGTCTGTTGAGGCAGCACCCCTTTACAGGAGCGAGTATCAAGGCAGTGGGTGCCCGGTAGCCTGGCAACACATGTATAGCCTTGTCCTCATGTGTTGATGGCTTTGCCCATAAGCCTCGATGCACAAGCCCCAATTGATGTCCAGGTTGTAACCCGGGCCTGGTTGCGGAAGGCTGCAACTGTAGGGTCTTTGATGGGCAGATCAGTGGGAGCGGGACATGGCCGCATGAGCACTCTCCAGTATGTCAGCCACGGTCAGGTGCGCACCTCCGCTGCACGGGATGAGTCCTGTTTACTGGCCACACGCAGTGGCACAGGCGAGCAAGGGATCTGCTGCACCGGAGCACTGTTGGTGCTGCGCTGTGTGTGACAGCATGTCTCTGGACCTCCCTGCTGCCGTTTCTGCAGGTCATGTTTGGGTGGGGGCTCACCACCTTGGTTGTCAAATGTTCTGGAGTGCGTGGAGGCCGCACCTCAAAAGGAATACACACATTTGGTGGTTGCTATGGTTGTGGACTTCTACCCTGTGAGCCAGCCGTCCTCTTTAATAACATAGTGGTGTGGCACGCAAGCACACGCTTGACTCTGCTCACATCATCAAAGGGCCTAACTTTGCTTTTGCAAATTGAGAACTGAAAGGATAGTTTGATGCCTGGATGTGTTTCAACACCAATGGGACCCAGCCACTGTAATTTAATTAAATGAGGTCCACCGTTCAAAATTTTGAAATCTGTTTATTGGTCCATATGGACTGTTTCCGGCTTGTTACTGCCAATCAGACTGCATCTTACATTCCAAGCGATGAGTACTATTTTATGCAGGTAAGGGCTTGTTGTCATTTGCTTAGCTTAGAAAGCGAGTGTTTAGTGCTGGGCCAAAACATTATGAGCTTTCTTGGCCTCAAGCCAGCTTTCCTCCACTTTAACGATGGAATCATAAACCCAGAGTGTACTGAAAACCACTAATGCACTTTTGGGGGGAAATTAGCATGTTTTTGATAAAATGGGTCATTACGACCTGGGCGCAAAGGGATACCGGGCACCGGTAATGACACCGGTGCCGGAAATCCCTTTGTGGGTCCTCCCTTAATTCCTAGTTTTACCAGGCGTTATGGACAGGACCCGCAAAGGGATACCGGGGTCAATAACAGTACCGCAATTTGGCTAATAGCGCCATGACTAGCACCAACCTCGGAATGAGGGCCATTGTCTTATTAGTAAAAGACTGTTTCAGTTACTTAGAAAGAAAGGGAGAATGCCTTGAATTTGCGTGTTTCTGTCCCTGCCCCCACCAAGAAGCGCAGCTGTGCAGTCTGTAAACCATGTATTGCTATCACAGGGGGACATGCTCCCCTTCTTCCTTTGAAGACAATGCATCATGTGCAGAACCGTAACCATGGAAACCACATTTCAGATACATATGCAATTAGCTAATCGTGTTAAGTGACGTGACAGTAAATGCGATGAATGAACGGATGGGCGTCAAAGAGAGGCTGGCTGTATGACATGCCGTTTATCGGTGTTTGTGTTACGTGCACCTCCCTTCCTACCGCCTGATAGCTAAACAGAGGATGTTTGTGCACCGAACATGCAAACATGTTTTCTCGTCAAATGGAGGTGAAGATACATTAATTGCATATCACTCTTCTGGCTTTCCAACCAAGCATTTACAAAACGTAAACCATCTAATGTTAATAGAAAAGGAAGTTAAACCCAAATGAAGCGCGCCCCTGATTTAGCAATGTGCCAATAATTAAGTATAGCTATTATATAATACATCACCGTTCCTATTTTCTTTTGACGATTTTCTTTTCCTCTGTCTCTGCATGCATGTGATCTTACGCACTGCAATGTCAGAAAGGTATCCAATAACGCATAACACATATTTTGGAGTTGTGCAATGAAGAAAGCTGAACATTTGCTATTGAAAAAAATCCAATTGTTTACGTTCGAGAAAAACGAACTCGGTGGCCTTATAAAACCCTCCAGCTGCGCCCTGGGAAACTGGGTTATCGTAGAAACTAAAATCCGTTCTAATGAAAGACCTTGTTCGCCCTCTGCAGGTTGTCGTTTGTATTGACTGGCACCTTTCTCCACGGCCTTCGGAGCTGTCTTTTTTTCTAGTCTGCTTGAGTTTTTTTTTTCTTTTTTTTGGGAGGGGGAGAGGGGTGGCGGGGGAGCTGAAGACAGATTTAATTTTTGTATTATTCGTGAGAAGTCTGATTTTCTACTCTTCTTATTTACCGCAGCGGCAGTCTTGTTGCAGAACACGTAACTTTTGTTCTGATTAATTCCGTTGCAGCCTCTGTTTTTTGACACAAACAGTTGCAGAGAAGGGGAATATGAACGTGTCTCGTCGCGGATTTGCTTGACTCGATTCCTCCAGGGGACTCCAATAAACGTAGTCTGTTAATAGTTCATTGTCACACTTTTAAAGTAATTACAGTTGTGTGATGATTTTTTGCAGTACCACCCAAGCAGAGCACAGTGCGTAGAATCTGGGTGGATCAGAGCCGTTTAGTCAGCCTTCCACGTACCGGCTTGTCTGGGAGCTTCAGACAAGAGGACCCCAGACAGGGAGGGACGCCGCACTGTTTTACTCGTGTCTCCGTGACAGGTTTATAGCACGACTCGGTGGGGGGAAGTGCTAGACATGCAAACGCTCAAATTGTATACATTCTTCATAAGGTTACGGTACAGGGCGATGCTGTGGAATGGAGGCTTCAAGCCATCAGAATTGCTTTTTAGGAGAAGGGGTGTTTAAACAAACGTAGCAATGACTGCTCGCAGCTCCATGCATGGCAAATGCTATTTCAGACGCTCCATGTTGCCGAACCTTGCAAGGCAAGCGGTGCCCCGACATAACATTTCCATAGCGGAGGCTGGCGGTGCGAGTGGGCGCGGTTCAGAAATCCTTTGGCAGCAAATGTTAATGCTGGAATCTATGCTCTCTTGAATGCTCTGGAGACACTATGTTCTGAAATATGCAGGAGACGGGAAAGGTGCCTAATGACTGTTTTGATTTGGAAAAGTCTGGTCACCTTCATTACTTTACTAATATATCTACAATTATCACGGTTATGCATTTATCAATAACAGGGGCCGGGGGGCATTCAGATTACCAATAATAACGAGAATACTAATGCAACAACTACTACTACTACTGCTGCTAATATTAATAACAACACCTGATTCAAATATATTATAATTATTATTATAATTATTATTATTATTATTATTATTTATATTTATCATACCAATAATAATGAGAATAGTAACACTGCTACTACTACGAATAATAATAAAAACAATGGCGTTGTTATTATTATTATTATTATTATTATTATTATTATTATTATTATTATTAATATACTCGTTGGGCCTGATTCACAGGCATTTTTCAATGGGATTGCACCATTTTAAAACGCTACTGTGAATAAGGCCCATGTTGATGAGAGTTTACCCAAGCAAAAAATACAATACAGAGGGCGATTCATGGAATTAATGTGCGCTGAAATTTTCGGCGCAAGCGTGCGAAAGCATGAGAATCGTAGTGCAAGTGCAAAAATCGCAGCGAAACCCGCGCACAGTGATTCATGGAAGTCCGTGAGCGTGTAAATCCCTGGATGTGCGCTAAAATTCTAGCGCAGCGCACACAAAAAAAGTAGGCGGAACAGGGGGCGTAACACGCGGAACGGGGTACAACGCGTGAAAATGTGGGCGTCACGGGGGATGTATAGGAGGCAAATGTGTGGAACGCCCACACGCGCGTCTACAACACATATTCATGGAATCGAACGGGGCTAATGCGTGCGCCAAAAAAGACGCGCTAATCCGGAAACACATACGCCAGCAGGAAGCAGGCGTACGTGGATCCGCGCAGCATAAAAGTGCGCGCAAACAACAAACAAGCTCAGACGCCAAGATGAATATACCGTTCCTAGCAGCAGTGGTCGTGGGATACCGCAGGAGGAGGAGGAGGATAGTCAGGCCCAGAATTTTTACACCGAGAACCAGCCTTTCTGGGATGCCTGTTGACCAGGTGTATGGGAGGTACAGGTTTCCACTTCACATAATACTCGACCTGGAGAGTGAGTGGGAGGACCCACCCTGTGCTCCCAAGCACTCAGCCCCCTGGAGAAGGTCCTCAATGTACTGCACTTCTTGGCCACTGGATCATTTCAGCGGACAAGTGCTATAGTGGGGGGGTGTCACAGGCCACGCAGTCACGCTACCTACACCAGGTGTTGGCCATCATGACTGCACACCCATCAGTCCGCAGGCACATATACCTGCCCAGAAAACCTGCAGAAAGGCAGGCTGCCGTCCAGGATTTCTATGGGGTGGCACTATTCCCCAAAGTGCTAGGTGCCATTGATTGCACCCATGTGGCTCTACGTCCCCCCAGGGCATCTGAGCACATCTATAGAAAACGCAAGCACTGGCATTCCATCAACATGCAGGTAGTATGTAATGCCAAGAGAATCATCACCTCAGTATATGCCAACTAACCAGGATCCACCCACAACAGTTTCATTTACAGAATGTCAACCCTAAACCGGGATCTAGAAGCTGGGCGGCATGGTGATACATGGCTGCTTGGTGAGTATGAATGCCACTGCACTGCACATGCATGCATGTCAGATACTGAGTAATGTCACAACCCCACTAATGATACCCATCACCACCTCCCCAGGGGACAGTGCCTACCCTCTGAGTACCCACATGATGACGTGAATTCGGAACCCCACCACGCCACCCGAGGTAAGATACAACACAGCCCATATTGCAACCCGGGGCATAGTGGAGCGCACATTCGGAGTGCTCAAGTCATGCTTTCGCTCCCTTGACCGCTCTGGTGGGCAGCTGTTATATGCTCCCCCAGTAGTGTACAGGATCATAGTGGCAGCATGTGTCCTGCACAACGTTGCAACACTCCGGGGCCTGCCGCTGGACATGGTGGTGCCCCCACATCCCCAACCACATGCATGCCCGCTGCGCATGGGAGGGGAAAGCGCACATGGTGAGGCATAAAATCACACCCCTGTGAAGTTCAGACACCCCTGGCACATACCAGCTGACAATCAATGATGATGACATAAGGGACACTCAACTGTCACAACCATACCATCCTGAGATTGGTCACCTGGAAGTGTTACATTGCGTGCATCCCCACCTACCCAAACACCACCAATGCTGTGTCATCAAAAGACATACATCTATGCTGCTAAATTCATTACCCCCTTGCTAAATACAACATGAGAACAGCGCCATGTCACCCAACCCCTCCCCAGCTCCACCACCAAACACACCATGGCATGTCATGCAATGTAAAAGCAAATAAAGCAATGCACAAGACCTGACACAAGTGTCACAAAGTACACTGTCCCTATTGGAAACTGCCCACACACAATATGCTCCCAGTAATGTATAACTAACAGCACACATTACCACATACTTACCACCAACACAATGCTGCAACACACCATGGAAAAATGCAAAAAAATGACAGTACTAAGTTCAAATAGTGGTAGTCTTACAACCTGAATACGCCAGCACATTGACCCCTTACAACTGTAGAGTGTTGCTGCCACGCAAATGTCTCAGTGTACTGCATACAACATGAACTGCATCTGCAAAGTAGACGGCCTTGTGAAGACATGAGGAAGGAACCTGCAGATTAGGAGGAAGACATGGATATACAAGCACATATCAATACACCATGCAGTGTACAATACAACAACAATATCCACTAGGGATGTCTACACAGTATTGACTACAGACTGCCCACACAGCTCATGGGAGCCCAACGTCATGGTGTGATTCACTGTCACTTGGTCACACCCTTTGCAAGCCCATGGAAACGGGAAGCAGGAGGGGAGTGTGTCTCACGAACCCAAGCATCTAACCCAAACTCAGGACAAGCCTGCATGTGCCCAGTCGGAATACAGTGCATGCCCACGGGAGCCACACAAGGCAACACACTGTAAAAAAAAAGAATGGCCATGTGGGGGCAAAGGGGTGTGGGGGAGGCCACCCAGGAGGTTGGAGGACAGGGTGCACACCAACACCCACCTGCGTGGATGTTGCAAAAAAAAAAATACCTCCTTGGGCTCATGGCCTGCACGGCTATGCCATTGTGGGAGAACTGCTGTTGCTCTGCTCATCCTCAGCTGCTGCATCATAAGGTGGTGGCACTATGGGAGGCAGCCCATGCAAAGCCCTGGTATGGTCCTCCATGGCAGCAAGCATGCAGGTCTGGAAGGTCTGATTCTGGAGGATTAAAGTGCGGAGATCCCCATGCAGCACATCACGGGTTGCCTGCATTTCTACACGCATGGCCTCGCGTGATGCCCGGATCTCCTCACGTGTTGCATGCAGCTCAGCTGAGAGCAAAGGTGTGAGCTGCTGCAGCTGCGGTTCTGCCCTTAAATTACTGGAAGCCTCAAGTTCAACCAGAGTCTGCCTGAGGTTATGTAGTTCTACCCTCAGGGCTTCCCTGTGGCCCTGGGACTCTATTGATATGGATTCGCGCAGAGTCTCCATTGCCACCCGTCTGTCCCTGTTGGACACCAACATGTCTTCCCTGTGTGATTGGCAAATGGAGTCTGTTGCCTGCTGTTGCTCCATCTGCCTTTCAGGGGGGATAATGGAAGTGGCCACCCTCTCCATTGCCTGAGCCATCATTTCTACTGATGCTGCCTGTTGGGTTGCCATACTGTACATGGAGTTTTCCCATACAGTATTGCCTGGTGGTGCACGGCCACCGCGTCGACGGGCACCACACCGGTTTGGGGCAAGGCGGTCTGCACCTTGCTGTGCTTGCACTGCCTGAGGCTGAAGGACTGCATTCCCCCTCTGGTCTGCTGGCCCAGGAACAGGATAAGATGCTGTGGAGTGTGACCCTGCATCCATAACCGCCAAAGACGGACCTACCAACACTGACATCCCCATAGAGGGTTCTACCCCTTGTCCAGGTGGGTTGGACAGAACAGAATCCCTGCCAGAAACACTTACCTGCGATGGCACATACGTCTCATCATCCGACTCAGCACCTGAATAGAGTTCTGGGGAGGTGCACCCAGAGGCACCCCTGGACAGTATGGTCTGCAGTAAATTGGGTTTTCACCCACCACCACACCACGTCCCCCAATGATGCCCGGTCGTGCCTGAGATTCCTCCTGGGTCTGCACCATCTCCTCAACCTCAACAGCACCAAGTGCGTCATCACCTGCAAAAACATGAAAGACAACACATGGAAACAGGCATGAGCATCATAGCACACACATAGGCCGTGACAAGCCAGAGATCCAGTACATGATTTACACATGTCCCACATGACTATAACCCTGCCATGCATGCACTGTCAAAGAGTTGGAAGTGGAGTCAAAAGGCAGACAATGGGGAGAGCAAGATGGAAAGGCAACACATTTGCAGCATGTTGGGTAGCACTGGCATCACACATCAGGCTGTGAGTGGCATGTCCAATACACATACATGACACATGCCACCACACAGATGTCATGTAGCATAGCCACGGTAAATTACAAAACTACAGCAATATGTCAGTGAATGAGTACTGTCACACATCCATGTCACATCGACATGATGCGAAGATTGATGCTGAATAGTGTTGCAAAATATGCATGTGCCACACACTGAAACACATCCAATGTCCAATAACACAGTCATTGTGGGCTGATCAATGGTTGGTCACTTAAACATTACAGGAAACATCTGTCATCTTCCACATGCAAACAGGCCCTGATAAAAAATGTCTGCAGCCCAATACTCCATCGGCCTGAATGGTGTAATCATTAACATAACCAGGTAAAAATAGTGGCCCAGTGTGGGCTGTAAACAATGACCGAAGCATATCACATATGTTGCAATAGGGCAGAATAATGAGTAGCAAAAATGGGAGAGTGGAAACAATCAGCCTGAATGAACACTTACAAAATCTGAACAATGTAGTTGCAAGATGACAGTTCAAGGTAAAGTGCACTAATGTGGGCCTAATTGGTAACTGTGGACAGAAGGGATACAGTCATACCCAAATCCAAGGCACATGAATGTATGGGAGGAAGCAAATGGGTGACCCATTACACTCAGGAGTACACACCCTCACCTGGCACTCAATCAGAACCTGTCACCCAAACAACATACACATGGATTACACACACACGCATGGGCATTCACTGGACAATGCGTCGTAATCAGGTATATCTCCCACACCTTGGATCTGTTCCTCTCTGACGAAGGTCCCAGCAATAGACTCATGTTCAGTGAGTTCGTTGTCCTCTTGTGGAGACCCACCGCCAGTCACCAGAGTAGCGGCATGATTTGAGGCCAGCTTGTTCTTTGCTCTGCGTTTCAGGTCATTCCACCGCTCGTAGCAATCATCAGCTGTGCGCCTCACAAATCCAAGGGCACTTATGCGGTCCGCGATGGTCTGCCAGTGTACCCTACGTTGACCAGGTGTGGTCTTGCACCCTGCAGTCACCAACATTTCACGGCTATGTGCCGACACATAGCTCACAAGTGCATCAAGTTCGGGGTCATTAAAGCTAGGCTTCCTTGACGTGCCAGACTGTGTAGCCGTGTCTGGGGTCTCAGCCTTTACTGCCAGAGCACCCTTCTTCCTCTTCTTCAAAGGAGGATCAGAGCCTGAGTGGCTTGGGCCGCTCTGGTCAGTAGGGGCAGAAGCGCAGGTGAACGGGGTACTGGGAGTGTGCGAAGGCACAATGACCATAGGTCTTGGTGCAGGCATTGGCAGAATTGTGATGTTGGCAGGGGCAACATCAGTTTGATGGACCAGGACCGACACTGTCCCGGTTGGGGGACTCAGAGCTGGGGTGGATAGAGCTGCAGCTGCCTCTGCAGCCTCCCCACCCTGCCTACTTGGGGCAGCAGATGACATTGCTGCCCCAGATCCACATGGCCTGGTGACACCAGCTTGCACCGACACACATGGCTTAGACTTGCTGACCTGGAAGTCAGCCTGGGAGTCATCCTGTTCCGGCTCAGGTGCCACAATGGGCTGGTCCAACAAGGGCTGAGCTGGAATGGTATCAGCCATGTTTCCCTCAACCATGGGGGGGGCATGGGTGTCTTTGATTGGTCCTCCACACATGGGGGTCTAGGGGCACCCTGCAAATCCTGGCCACGTCCCCTACCGCGCCCATCACGCCCACCTTTTGGAGGTCGGCCACCTTTGCCTCCCTTACCGCTAGGTCGCCTCCCAACCATGGCACTGATGTTGTTGTGCATATGGGAGTTGCAGTAAACAATTGTCCTGGGCAATTGGGGGTGAAAGGGGTAGGGTCCTAGATGGAATTCGTACCCTAGTGCTCTAGCAAGGCTGTCTGTGACCCCTGGGGAAAGATGACGGGTCACGCAACGCACAGGCACCCCAAAAACAAAAAGTAACGTGCATGGAAAAATGAACCCGCACTATGCTGTGGCACCCAGAAACACAAAAACAAGTGTATGCATGTTACACGCAGCCTACAATGACCTCTGAAGGGGTACGCGACACACGGGCAAGCACAGTTGGTAAATGCGTGCGCGACCGTCTGCCTGGAAAAAGAACGTGAAAAAAACGCACGTGTGCACATAGGCAACACTCTACGTAGGCAACACCCCCGCCAAAAGAAGAACTGTACGCTGTCTGAGGAGACAGGACAAAAGAAGAGGTGAACGCTGTTTGAGGAAACAGGCCCAAAAA
Source organism: Ambystoma mexicanum (assembly GCF_040938575.1). Classification (NCBI taxonomy): domain Eukaryota; kingdom Metazoa; phylum Chordata; class Amphibia; order Caudata; family Ambystomatidae; genus Ambystoma; species Ambystoma mexicanum. The sequence goes on from NC_090936.1 coordinate 759,531,877, forward strand.
AAATAAAGAACGCTCTCAGAGGTAACAGGGAGTACGAACTTGAAACGCTGTGATGTAATCGCGTGTGAACTGACAAGAAGTACAGAATTCACCCACTCGCTCTCCACGAAAAGCACATACAATGGAATGGGGTCCTACACGGACCTTTTAAAGCAGCCCACACGTACAGCGTCACTTACGCGTGTACGCGCTAAGGCCCTTTCCTCTAATTACACGAGCTGACACTCGGACGTGCAGTTTTTGGACGTGTATGATGAACATGCACCCGTGTTGATGGAAACGCCCGAGCGCGTCACGTCACTTATGCGCGTAGGTCCTTTCCTTAGATTACACGCATCCACACGCGTACGTGCAGTTTTTTCACGCGCGCTGAACCCCTATGCCCACGTCACGAGGGAAACGCCCGCGCGAGTCACGTCACAGAAGCACTTACGCGCTAAGGGCCTTTGGTCCAATGAAACCGCGTACGTGTGCTGACGCGCTTACGCACAAAGGGCCTTTCCTCAAATTACACGCTGACGTGCAAGATTTTCACGTGCCAAATCACTCCGTATCAAGCTGGCCACGCAACAACACACGGAAGACCACGCTCGTGCCCAGAAGGCCGAATTACTGCCCCCCTGATCCACCAGCACGCTCCCACCTGCCATCTGCTGCTGCCTGACTGCCTGCTGGCCACGTGCCCTGCTATTTGTATTTTTACAACATGTCAAGAAGCGCTGGGAGGACTTCAGGTCCAGGACCCTCAACAAGGCCTGTCGCCTCTTGAAGGCAGCAGATGCCAAGGGGCGCCGGGGCCACCTGTCCGACCACCAGATGAGGGTCCTGGAACACATATGCCCAGCACTCCACGTCCAGGTCCTTGAGAGGCAGACCCGTCTGGAGTCGAGCGGTAAGTGTACATGCATACTGATTGGATGCTGTACCTGTGGTGGTGTGCCAGTAGTGTGCAGGTTGCACATGTGTTTTCGTAGGGCCATGTAGGGATGTGTATGAACAGGGGCGTGAGGCTGTCACATGTGAGTCCTCTTAGGAGTGAGACACATCGATGGTGTATGTGTTGGTAAGCATGCTGTGCAAATGCAGGTGTGGGAGCACACATGTTTTAATTTCTGTGTATGTACGTTGGCATGGTTGTGGTGTCACACATGGATGGTGGTTCCTGCGCATGTATTGGCACTGTGTACATGTGCATGTGTGTGTATTTGACAAGTGTGCAAGTGTGATGCAACATGGATGCACGTGACACTGATATGTAGAAGGCTGAATGCCAGATGTGACATGTATGGCGATAGCATCATTGCGACAGTTGGAGGAGATGTAGACATGCATGTAAGTTTGGTGGTGTGTGTGCATGTCTAGTGCACTCCCTGTGTTTCATGTGATGTCAGGCTCACCTTCGGCTGTTCATGCTGTTGTATGTGTATGGATTTTGCTGCCTGGTGCAATATTGCTGTGGACATGCTCATGTGTGTGAGTTGAAATGACATGTGTGTCGTGGAGTGTGATGCCATGTCTGAAGTTTGACACTGCCACTCATGTGCTACTGTCATGTGTGTATCAGTCCATTGTACAGTGCCCTGATGTCTGTGTTTTATCTCTCCCTGTCTGCAGCGTCAACTGATGAAGAGGGCGGAGAGGGTGCTGTGGAGCACAGCGGCAGGGATCGCACCACCAGCCGGAGACGCAAGGCCCGGCTCCCCTCCCAGATTGTCATCTCGACGGGGAGTGAGGAGTCTGGTGCCACGTCCCAGGCCGCAGCTGCCGAGGGTAGGTCCAAGAGGCAGAGGTCGGAGGTGGACTCCTCGGCAGCAGAAGGGGCAGCTGAGACCCCACAGGGTCCAACGGAGGAAGATGGCACAGAGTCATCCAGGTTGGTGGGGGGTTTGGTGGAGGAGGAGGCCGTGGAAGGGAAACACACGGGGTCTGGAGGTGGGGATTCCACTGGTGCTAGTGGTGCAATGCAGGGGCAGGGACAGGAGGCAGCACAGGCCGCCGCGGAGGTGCCTGTGTGTAATCCTGTCCCTGATCCTGTCACTGCATCATCTGGCACCAGCAGGGATGCCTACGTCCAGACCCGTTTTCAGGGAGGGGATGAGTGCACAACAACTGGCCTTCCTCTCCCTGCGGATGTGGCTATCCGGGACCATGTTGAGCCTGTCCTGGCTGGGATAGCGTTGCGTCAACGGGGCATGCAAGGTGACCTGCAGTCTTTTCGTGGAGAGACTGCACGTCATCTCGCATGGCCCTTTGACCACGTTGACCTACTGGGACGGGTCACCGGTACTGGGTTCCTCCGTGTGCTGGACCTTCTTGCGACCCCCTCCTCACCTGAAACCCCTACGCGCCAGTCGTCCTCCATGCCATCTTCCACCCATGTATCACCTGGGTACCCTGTGGAGCTGCCCCTGACCCAGCGGCCAGGCTGGTGGAGGACACATCCCTGCCACAGTCGGGAGTCAGACGTCCAGCAGGGGTGGCCACCATGACAACTGCACCCCAGCCGGAGGAGGACGTGCAGGCAGCAAGAGCCAGGGCACAGGCACAGCAGCAGCAACATGGTGGGAGCAATGATGGCTCAGGGCCTTCAACATTGGAGGGGCAGGCATCGGCCATAGGGCAGGAGGACCCCAGATTTCAAGTGTCTTCCGTGTGGCAGCGGTTGGGCCACGCCATAGATGCGGAGCGGCAGCGGGCGGAAGAGGCACGGCTCACAATGGTCAGGGCGGAGAACTCCATGCGGAGGGCCCCGAGGCGGGCCGAGTGCCTCGAGGCAATTCGCAGGGAGTTGGAGGAGAACATGTCGTTGTCCCTGCGAACCCTCGGGGCTATGGAAGAGGACCTCCTCCAGGACATTGAGTGGGAGTTTGATGATGCCCTGGAACGGGACATCAAAAAGTGAGCCGTCGGACTAGCCCGCTGCCATTGTAAATAGTTAGATAGTGTTAGGTTTCCTTTTTGTTTTTGTTTATTTTGGGACGCTTGGACAATGCACCTCATTTTTGTATATAGTTCTTCATTAGGTAGTGTTTTTTGTAGGTTTCATTTCATTTGTTGGGTTCATGGACCTTGGATTGGTGATTTGTATATAGTTGAACAGTGGATGTTTCTCATTTTTATTTTTATTTCACCATGGCGCAATCGATTTCATATATTTTTTTTCCCTTGGATTTGCTTGGTTGGACTGAGACTTTGGACAAATTTTCATTTGGATTTCTTTGGATTCTGAATTCATATTTTTTTATTTTTTTCCGGACATGCTGCATTTTATTTCTTATTCCCATTATTGAGTGGTTTTTTTTCATTACATTCGTGTTGTGTTCAATATATTTTTCTTTCATACTTCGATGTGTGCTATTCTCTCATTGGTTTCATGCATGTCATGATATGGGTTTTCACATTCACTTGCACCCATTGTGTGTGTGTGAAGGACATGTGTTCATGTACATACTTGCCATTTAGGTTGTATCATGTAATGGGCATTTCTCTGCGGGTGGATGCAATACTTGGTTGGGTCTTTGGGCTGGGGTGGCGTGGGGTGTGATGTGGGTGGCCATGAGGCCCATGATTGAGGATCGTCATGACGTGGGTGCTGGGGGACATGTGTGGGGGCCTGCTGGCAGGTGCCCCTGACTGCTGGGGGGTGGGGGTGCTGCGGGACATGAGTGGGGGCCTGCTGACAGGTGCCCCTCACTGCTGGGGGGTGGGGGTGCTGGGGACATGAGTGGGGGCCTGCTGGCAGGTGCCCCTTACTGCGGAGGTATAGGGGTGCTGGGGGACATGAGTGGGGGCCTGCTGGCAGGTGCCCCTGACTCCTGGGGGTGTTGGGAGACATGGGTGGGGGCCGGCTGTCAGGTGCCCCTGACTGCTGGGGGTGGGGGTGCTGGGGGACATGAGTGGGGGCCTGCTGGCAGGTGCCCCTGACTGCTGGGGGGGAGGGGGTGCTGGGGGACATGAGTGGGGGCCTGCTGGCAGGTGCCCCTGACTGCTGGGGGTGGGGGTGCTGGGGACATGAGTGGGGGCCTGCTGGCAGGTGCCCCTGACTGCTGGGGGGTGGGGGTGCTGGGGGACATGAGTGGGGGCCTGCTGGCAGGTGCCCCTCACGGCTGGGGGGTGGGGGTGCTGGGGAACATGAGTTGGTGATCACTAGTGCAAGGTGACATGTGGCTCGGCTGGGGGGCATGCCCATGGTGGATGGGCTGCCTGCGGGACATGACCAGGGGTGCAGGGTAGTCCCCTGTGGTGTGGGCTGCCTGCAGGCGCCGTGGAGGGTGTAGAGGGAACACCTCGAAGGACCCACACTGCCAATTCACGTGTAGGACTCCCCGTGCACCCTCGAAAATCATGCACCCCGCTCTGACAGAAAAATCGCTTGTGAAACTTCCCACGCACCCCAGGAATACAGGTACCCCACTCGCACAGGGCATTTCACGTGTGAAACTTCCCGCGTACCCCTGAAATACACGTACCCCGCTCCAATCGCATTTGAAACTTCCTGCGCACCCCAGGAATACACATACCCCACTCGCACAGGGCATTTCGCGTGTGAAACTTCCTGTGCACCCCCGAAATACACGTACCCCGCTCCAATCGCGTGTGAAACTTCCCGCGCACCCCAGGAATACACGTACCCCACTCGCACAGGGCATTTCACCTGTGAAACTTCCCGCGCACCCCCCGAAATACACGTACCCTGCTCCAATCGCATGTGAAACTTCCTGCGCACCCTAAGAATACACGTACCCCACTCGCACAGGGCATTTCACATGTGAAACTTCCTGTGCACCCCCGAAATACACGTTCCCCTCTCCAATTGTGTGTGAAACTTCCCGCACACCCCAGGAATACACGTACCCCACTCGCACAGGGCCTATCGCGTGTGAAACTTCCTGCGCACCCCAGGAATATACGTACCCCACTCGCACAGGGCCTATCGCATGTGAAACTTCCCACGCAACCCAGGAATACACATACCCCACTCGCACAGGGCCTATCACGTGTAAAACTTCCCACGCACCCCAGGAATACACGTACCCCACTCACACAGGGCCTATCGCGTGTGAAACATCCTGCGCACCCCACGAATACACGTACCCCACCGGCACAGGGCCTATCATGTGTGAAACTTCCCGCGCACCCCAGGAATACACGTACCCCACTCGCACAGGGCATTTCGCATGTGAAACTTCCCGCGAACCCCTGTTATACACGTACCCCGCTCCAATCGCATGTGACACTCCCCGTGCAGCGGGGTACGTGTATTCGGAGGTGTGTGCGGGGAGTTTTACAGGCGTTTTCGTGGTTGGGGTCCTGTGCGCCATATACGGGATTTGTGCGCTGTGCATGGCGCACGGGGAGGGGTTGGGGCGTAACTGGTGCTGCTGCAGGGTCGCTGCGCCATTCTGCGCCATGGCTGGTTTTGGAAACTAAAATCCATGAACACGCTGTGCGTGGAAATGGATCTTAGCACACGCGGCTGGCGCAGAAATTTGCACGAGCACACTGTGCGCCAGCCACGTGCGCCACTTGTGCGCTGAATTCTATGAATTACCCTCAGAATGTTTGGCGCTGTACAAAAGATAAACAAAACTGACAAACAAATGAAACTTCTAATTAAAGAAACATCTATGTGGTGAATTGCCGTCTGGCAAGGGTGTGAAGACCCTGGCTTTTTTTATTTGTATTAAATGTTAAATTGATGTGGGTAATTCCATTCTTGAAAGGGTAATCTGCTAATCAGATTCCTCTTCTATAATCTCAATGTCAAAAGCCTAGTATGTTTCTGTGTCGTACTGCACCAGTGTAGAGGTGGAGTCGAGTACTGCTACCAAAAGCTGTTCTCCCATGCTGCCTATGTGTTGGGAGTCGGAAAATGCAACACGTGCAGTACCAGTAAGGTTGCCTGTACTGCAGAAAATCATGGAAACAAGGTATTGTAAGAGGTTTTGTCTTTTTGGGGCAAGTTCGGAATTTGGTGGTATTTTCTTATCGTGATATTTTGGTGGTAAACTGGCAGTAAACTGGCCTTACCATTAGAGATAGTTCAGTATTACCCTATTTTGGTGACCATGTAGTGTTAACTTGTGTTGCCGGTAATTTTTCAGTGGTACCTTTTTTTTGTGATATAGTGGTGAGTATATCTTTTTTATATTACCGCCCCATCATAAAACAAACCTTTCCTCTCTATTTGAAACACTCTTAGTTGCCTGTGGAGAACTCCCCAGGCCTATCAAACTTTCAGGGAACACAGTGGGGCTGAATCATGAAATTATATGCAAATGGGGATTTGCGGGCAGAATGGCACACAAATCCCATTTCTTTTGGTGCAAATAATCCCTGAATCAGAGCCAGTGAGTTTATTCAGAATGCAACCTATTGTATGTGGCTTGTATTACTGGCTTATTTACATCCAGTATCCTATGTGTCTTATCTGACACTGCCTTCTTTTCCACATGCAAAGAAAGACTCATTCACACCCACACACCCTTCTGTCTTGCTTATTTGTATATGATTACTCTTATTCTAAACTTGTAAATGAGGAAGCAACATTCTTTACCACATTGGTATAACACTATGATTACCCATTGACTATTTCCCCTAACACAGTAAACATGGGAGACATAAAATAAAACCAAAAAAATTGTTCCAGCTTTGCTTTTTGTCATAATATATTTATGTTATGCACAATCCAGCTTACCAACAGCAAGCATAACCGTGTCTCCTACAACAAAACACAGTGAAGAGAACAAGCATATATAGAGATGATGTGAGGTATCCTAGTGGTAGGGCCCTGTGGCGAGATACCTTGGCTCTTTTCTCCCCTTTCACAGCTGGTGGCATGTCCTCTGGCTGCCTTCCTGCCTCCCGCTCCTGTGTCCCTGTGTTCATTGCCACTAATAGGAGGCATAAAGTGGATCATTTTGATGAGTTTGCCTTAATGTATTAAAGTAGGCAAGTGGCATGTGGTAGAGGGCGTGCAGAATTTACGATGATTTAGGCTGTGAGCATCTGTATTTTGATATGAGCTCCATACTTCTACTTCTACTTTAATAATGTATACCGAGCAATCCATGGACCTGAAGGCTTAAGGGCAACAAAAGGACAAACACCACACAAAAAACCTAGACACCAAGAGAATGCCTGAACTACACTGAAAACCTAGAGAACGGTGGAAGTTAGTTAAAAAGCCTTCAGTTTCTTTTTGAAAACTGTTATAAATTGAATACCACTGAGAACAGGGGGTAATTCATTCCAAGCTCTATGAGCCGCATGCAAAAAAGCTGTTTTACTGGCCTTAACAGTGTTAGATTTCAGAACATTAAGCAGATCAGTGTTTTGGACCTAAGGCACCTAAGGTGGCCCTTTTCACTGATCAGAGCCTGAAGGTACGCCAGCCTATTATCCAGCTGACATTTATGTTTAATTAGAACAATACGATATAGAAGTCTAGATTCAACCGGTAACCAGTGTAGGTTAAGGCGGGCCTTTGAGATATGATATCTGTCAGTGGTGCCCATGATCACTCTAACCGCACTGTTCTGAACAACCTATAATCTCTTGCACTCTCCTTTATTGATACCTGTCAACAAGCTACAGCAATAATCCATTTTTGCACCCACTATTCCTCCAGCATTGGTCTCTGCATTCTGTTGGGAAATAAAAGGGCGCAAATGAGTCAGGAGTTTAATGTAATATGCAGACGAAGACACTATGAAATTGATATGATCTTTCATATTAAGGTGTTGGTCCAGCACTACACCCAGTGTTTTGACCTTTTTATGTGTGGCAAGCTTAACCTCCTCTAGGCTAAAATTATCATAGGCTGGACCCAATTCTTTTATCAAGTTCTGCGAGACCACAACCATGAGCTCAGTCTTGTCCTTATTTAAAGCGAGATTATTCTGAATCATTCAATTTTCTATAATAGAATAGACCCTATTAAGATAGCATCATCCAATTTTCTATAATAGAATAGACCCTATTAAGATAGCATTTGTCCTTCTCATGATTGCCAGTCAATGGTATAAGACACTGCGCATCGTCAGCATAGTTGTTAAATTCTATACCATTGAGCTCAAGCTGTTTAAAGAACGGAACAGTAAACATGTTATACACACAAGGTGAGAGGCAGGCTGCTTGAGGCACACCAAACTTTAAAATTGTTGGTGGAGATTCCCCCTCACCAGAGAAGACTCTACACTCCATGTCATTTAAAAAAGATGAGAGCCACGTTGCTGCCTTATAGGAAAGGTTTGCCACCTCCTTCATTCTGGGGATCAATATAGCGTGATCCACCAGGTCGAAGGTGGCCGATAGGTCTAAAAGCATAAGAAGGGATGGCAAGCCTCTATCTAAACGATCTACCAATATAGACTTCAATTAAAAGACGGCGGACTAGCTTCCAAACCCCTGCCTGAAGCCTTATTGGGGAGGATGAAGAATTGGATGGGAGTTAAGGTGAGCAGTAATCTGGGCATATGTCACTCGATCGAGACTCTTCAATAAAAAAGGGGTGTTCATAATTGGTCTAAAGTTCAATGGATTATCCTCGAGCAGATCAGGTTTTTTTTAAATAATAGGAGTAATCAATACCTTTTTTATATCCCTTGGCACCAGATTTTAAGCAAAGGACGCATTGATGAACTTGCAAATGGCGTCTAATAGGATGGCAAAGCAAGATTTAATGATGAATGCAGAACAAGGGTCACCTTTGCAAGATGTAGTCTTAAGTTGCTTGATAATATTTGCCAATTCATCAGCAGTTATAGGGGTAAAATTAAATTCCAGGGTCAGGGAGTTTGTGACTGGAAGAACTTGGTCAGTGATTCGAGAAATGTCAGAATACATATTTTTTTTTCTGGCAATATCAGACCCGATTTTATTTAGATTACCCTGCATTGCTTCCTGAATTGAGGAACACCAAGCAGAATCTTGGTAATGGTGGAAGTCTCCTGCCTAAAAGGTGTTGTTTGGTCTTTTAAAATTTTAAAAAGTTCCTTTGTTTCACATTGTTCATTGTTAATTCTCTTGTTAAGATTATTTTCTTTTGCATTAGAGATAGCATGTTTATAATCTTTGAAAGCCATTTTATAGGTGACTACAGAGGAGGGAGATGGATTCTTTTTCCAGGTGTAAAAACATTTAAGCATATAATTTTTAAGTGTCCTGAGTTCTTCTAAAAACCAAGCATTTCTGTGAATAGTTTTTTTTATTTTCATTTTGAGGGGGGCTATAGAGTGGTAATATTATCAAAGGAAGAAGTCATAGCTTTGGACAGCTCTTCAGCAGACACTAGGCTATTGAACTTCCCGATGGAGGAGCACAGGAGCGGAACCATGTGATCACTGGTTAGATTCTGTGTATTTCTACACAGTGTAACCTGCTTAGTCCGTCCCTTCAATTTAATGGGATGTGTTGATAATAACATAAAAGTAACAAAAAAAATGGTTGGACCATGGGCATGGGTATACAGACAGGTCTTTAGTTGGAACATTAAGGGTGGTCAGCACCCTGTCCCAGCCATACATTTTAAAAAAAGTCCCCTAACAAAAATAAATGTTATTTTAGGTTTGAGAAGAGGGAGAATAAAATTAGAGAGAACTGAGGTAAAATCGTCCATGACCACAGGAGGTCTATATAAAATCAGAAGATTAACAGTTGCCTCAGCATTCAGGCCTGTTTTCACAAGTTTCATTTCAGGGGCTTCAATATGATTGTGTTTTACTTTCCAAATGGACAGGCAGGATCTCTAGATATGGGCAACTCCCTCCCTTACCAATAGCCCTATCATGCCTGACCATACTGTATCCATCTGGAACGGCCATGTCCAGAGAGGGACCCGCCGCTTCATGACCCCAGTTTTCAGTTATAGCACAGATGTCAATATTTTGCTCCTCAATATAAATAGCCACCTCAATGGCATGTTTAATCAAAAAGCGGGTATTAAGTAAGACTATTTTCAATTCGAATATAGAAGTTATTTTGACTTTGGGGTTAGTGGTCATATCTATGTCCTCCAAATCCAGGCTTAGTAATTTAGGGGACTCATCTTCAGTAAAGAAATTATCCACAGACTGGTGATCTTGGCCGTGTGAAGACAGCAAAGACACAACAATCATACTCGGGGTAGACGGGACATCGTAAAGGATCCCGTCCACCCCCAAATTGTTCAGGATAATTGTTTTAGGCGTATGAGATTCCTCCAGGCTCTAGAGATCCTTTTGGTCTAGGATAATCACCTCAGATTAAATAGGTCCATTTGTATTCATCAGAAAAATTGGCCTAGCTGCAGCAATTGCTGTGAGAACTTCCACAATTCCAATTATCAACAACCAGGATAGTAGCTTCCTGCTTGGGGCCCTTCACAGACCGCCACAGACTGCTTGTGGTCTCATGCCGGCACTCTCGCGCCTGGTGAGAATAAAAAGCATGAGACTCACCAGGTGGCCTGGGCAATGTAGTTTTCAAATTAGCGAGTCACGGCTGCTTTAACACCCACTAGACGGAATGCAGACCATGGCTCTATAGACTTAAGTGAGCCAGAGGGTGGGGCTAAGGAGCAACGCAAGTTAAAAAGAGCAGAAATTCAAATGCTAAGTAAAACTAGCAACAATTAAAAGAAACTAGTTAAAAGGGAGAAACACTGCAGTACAAAGATTTAATGGATGATGGAAAGCACAAATAAAAAGAACAGTGCAAACTCGCAATAAGGAATACACTAAAGGAGTAAAAAGCAATTCAAACGTATGACTGCCAAAACGCCCATAAGTATAATATATGATATACATATGATATATTGTGACTTCTCTCTCATATTTTTACCCATCAGAGGAAATTGAAGGTCATTCTAACTATCTGGGGTTACACCTGAATGAAGCTCTTTTTCAGAAAAGAGAATGTCCTTTACAAGATCCCTTAATGCAAAAATGACTCATGAGTGTCTAGTTGCTCATATGGAAGAGGTGGTAGCTGAATGACCTACCCAGTCTGCGCAGCCCAAGATTCTTGATTTGGGGGTGAGATCGGGGCACTCTCAAGAATTGTAAAATCTTAGGGAAAGTGAAAAAGTTTCATTAGCACCTGTTAAACCGTCCTCTAACCCAGGGCCTAGAGGAAGTCAGCTCTCTGAGGACCTGGAGAGGAGTGCAAGGAGAAGGCATTGATGGATGAAATTGCGAGTTAGAGATAGGGAGGTTACCGGGATGATGTTGCTGAAGAGATATTCTCGAAATGCCAGAGTATGATATAGAAAGCCAGTGAGGATTGTTTCTCTCTCAGTGGCCTGGTATCTTCTGTGATCACCATCGCAGCCTCTAACCATGGAGGTGTGGAGAGATCTTTCAAAGTCTGCCTTACAAACCCTTCATGATAGTTAATCAGCACAGGCTGAGAAGGTTTGTGAATTAATTAACTCTGCATGCAGGCAACTCACAAAGGAACATATTATAACTAAGCTCAATCAGACTGATAAACATACTAGAGCTTCACCAGTGGTTTGAATCTGTTGATAAGGAAGGGTTCTAGGTCCATCAGGGAACAGTTGACAAGTATTGTCAAACTGTCCGGGAGGAAGTCATCAGTACTATGGTGGTAAGCACTGAAACAAATAAAGATATTTTACTGTTGCCAATAGCAGAATCTCCTTTTGGATCTGTACTGATTCATAAAAGTCCAATTAGACCTGCAGATGCTACACATAGGATACTCAGGATTGCCATTCCAAGAGACATCTGTATAGGAAAATCTCAAATGCCGGCTATTTCTGACAGGAATTCAAGAGGTTTCATCATGGACAAGAGCAATGTTATAATTACAAATGTGGAGAAGCCAGTTAGAAATGAGCCAGGAGAAGCACTAAGAAATAAAATTGTAGCCTGGCTACACCAGAAAGTCGGGGGTGGATGCAGAAGATTGCATGACCTGAGCGTTCTTCATAGGGTACAGATTGACGAGTGGTGCTCCCTTAGTAATAGAGACTGGATAATTGTAGGATGCAAAAAAGTAATATTCCCCTATTTCTGAGAGTATTAAAAACCCTGTTGAATGTGCCATCCAACTTGAAAATCATAGTTATTATGCAGAGAAGATATAGCCTATTCAGCGTTTTGAGTCAACAAATCAGTCACATTAGTCGTTAAGCAATTGCTTTTCATACTTTTAGTCCATATGTTTTCATGAACAAAATGACTAAAGCACCACCTATGCATATTTTGATTTTTTTTAATGAGCTGCAGTCTTTACTTTTCTGGTGGTTGCATTTGCTTGAGTTTGTGATGAGTTTCCCTGTTGCTTCCTTGTATTTCTCTTTTTTTTTTGTTTTTTTTCTGTTATTGTTTATTAGCACCATGAATGACTATGGGTGAGTTTGGTGCTATGCAAAAAATAACTAAATAAATTAATAAATAAACAAAAACCACATTTGGACTCCAATCCTGAAAGAAGATTTCCTTGGACCCTGCTGGGAGATCAGTCCTTTTCTGAGTCATCCTTTTGTGAGGTGCAAGCAGGTGTTCCAAGGCAAAAGCCCCCTAACCATACCAAGTGACCATTGGTGGTTATCTCTGCTTCTGGGCAAAGACCACATCTCTGCCAGCCACCCTGTTGCCTGGGACCTCAACATGTTTCAGGACCCCTGAAGGTCTGTGGACCCTCCCCGTGTTTGGGAGTCAAGAAAGGACTAACCTTGGACCTTGAGAACCTGGAGTGAGACTCACAGTTTATGGAAGCCAGAACAGCTGTGAATCCTGTTTTCGGCATCAGCTGGTTGTGAGCCATGATTCGAGCGTGTTCATCACCAAGGCAACTTTCAAGACCCATCAACACTCCTTTGGCATTCATTGTTCTTCGAACTGCCGTTACGCCTGTTAGAGGCTTTTCACCACAGTGCTGTGCCAGCTAAAGAGCAATGTTGTCTCAGCTCTAACCAACAAAGTACCTCTGCCTTGCATTGCTCAAGTCATTTTTTCGAAGCACCAGCTTTTTCATCGCCACTCCTGTAAGTCGATCAACTCAACCCTTTTGTCCACTGAATACTGACACCTCTGAGCCTCCACATTGAATCACCTGTGCATCCAGTTACCAGCTGAACCGCCATCAAACCTCTACCACAGACTGAACCTGATGACCAGATCAGCACTGCTAGAGTAGACAATTCAAGACCTAAGCTAACTTCTGTTTGATTCCCACCTTGACGCCAACTTGCTGCTGGACCAGATTGATCCTGAGAAGCCTGGCTCAATACAGTAGAACCACCAAGACCTTTTAAAGGAATTGTTGATTATTATCTGCCCCCCCTCCCAGTTTATCTTTTGGCACTGGAGACTGGATAGGTCATTTTAATCACGTTTTCAACCTCAAGAACACATCCTTTGAACATTGTGGTCTTTATTGCCTTTTTCCACCTGTCTCATTATCCAAAGTGCTGGATATTTTATATCTTTGCATAGGTTGTGTTATTTCTGCAGGGGTTGTTTTTTACTGTTTTTTCTAATTGGATATTAGTGTACATGGTGTGTTTGATTAAAGTGTATATTTGTATAGAAACCTTATTGGGCATTCCTTTATTTTGGACTGTTATACTTTGATGTTGGGGTTGCTACTGAACCACTTTCACAGCCCTCTTCAGAGTTATATCTATTAACTGTGCCTGTTTTACCTTTATGATTGTGCTGGCTCTTGGTTTGCAGGAGGGTAATGACTGAGTGGGCGCTTGAAGGCAAGTCCCTGTTAACACTTACGCCAGAGTAAATACATCCCGCTAGGGAAATAGTCCAAGAGAGAGCTTGCAAGGATAACAAAGTTTAGTGTACAGAATACAAAATATCAGCAAAGGACTCTATTGCTCAAGAACGTTCTGACTCCAGAAAGATTGTTAGTGCCTTTTGAGAGGCCACAGCACCACTGATGACATGACATATAGGGTCTGAACCCGCACAGATGATTGGTAAGACAGTATACATTATCCTGCTCCATAGGGGATGCCAGGCTCCAATTGGTTCATTTCTCAGCCATCTGTCGATTCCCACGTTGGTTGGCTGGACTCATCTATCCATGGGGTGAAGGTCAGGTCTCTCATAAGATACATTGTGAAAACTATGATAATGTACTTAGCCTACTACTATATCAGTGTGGCATGCACCTGGGAGGTTCGGGGACTGGTGCCAGGTGGAAGGGAGGAAGAAATAAAGTTATACTGACCCACACATTCTAGGCTTTGTTGATACCGCTCTGCTCGTACTCAAGGCTTCCACCCTATTTTGATCTAAAATGTATCCCTCCCTGTACCTCGTGTTACAAAGGATGTATTTTATGCTGAAGGGTGAACCAGTCGCACTTGCTTAGATCTTTTATGGTCACTTGGTTTATGCTTGGGGCTGAGGTCACCTGCTATCATGGATACAGGGGTGTGGTGGTTGGGTCAGTGTTGTGGGCTCTAGGTCTGGGTAGGCTGGGTTGGGGTTAGAGGACTGATGTCAGCTTGGTTGTGATGAATGGGCAATGTGAGGAGACTGGGGTTGTCTCATGGGCTTGCAGAGTGCATTCCTTCTAGTGATGCAAAGTAATTGCAACAATGGAGGGACAAGAGGCCATTTCTGCGAGAACTGATTATGTTGACTCATACTGTCTTAATGATCTGGGTCTCGTCAAACCCTTGCATGGAGCTAAGAGATGAGTAGCATGGCCATGCAAGACTGTGCCTTTGCCATAATTACAAATGACATTCCTTTATTTGCCCATTCAAGGGTTATTCATCTATTGTTCACGTTATATTATATCGGCACGGATTCATAGCATGGTCCCCTCCCCCTTGTACACTACACAATTTCATATGGGATTCGCCTCACATTAAAGCGCCTAGGGGCAGGATAGACTAATTTCTATCCCAACCTGCTTTAGCCTCTACTCATCATTGTACTCCTGCAGGGCAGAAGTCAGTTTGTCACAATGTATTACCAACAGTTGTTCAAAATAGGCAATATTAGCCATGACACACTAGTTAAACCTTCATATTAGCGATTATGTGGATCCAAATGGCCCCCCCAAGTGGTTGATGGGGGCCTGCTGAGAATATTTCATCTATGTGCTTGGATCAGATCTTCTGAGAATGCTCAAAGCGGGATAGTATTTAACCGATGGCTGAGGAGAAATGCAAGGTTTTTGTACTCAGCCAGGAACTTTTCATCAGCATGCTTATTTTGCTGAATTGGCTGTCCACTCTTACTGCATTACTAAGAGTTTGACGGCTTTTCTCCAGGAATTATCAGCAAACTCAAATAACATGGCTGCTTGATTGCCAAATGCAGTAATAAGAAGTGTCCACAAGATTCAGAGTCATTTCAGTTATTCCCCAGTGTTGAGTTGCATAAGACTCCATGGTGAAATGCCATGTTACTGCAAACAAGATTACTCCATGCAGTAATATCAGATGTGCTAATGTTTTTTATGTGGAGGAAATCACCTCCACATAAAAGCAAGGGGATTTGCCTAGTTTTACTTTTGAAACTCATAGTTTGTCAGAGCAGTACAAACATATGGTATTGGTTTACTAGCAAACTCTCAATGGAGCTCTCCATCTTGCCCTATGAACGTGTATTAACATAAACAGTTAGCAACCACTTTTGTTTGAATAAACCCCACTTTTGTTTGAATAAACCATCCCCAGTGGTTTATAAATGACTTGTCAGTAAAATTAAGATGAAATTGCATACCTGATTCATAATTAGTGGGCAGGTAGGTGTGACATAAGGAAAAACAAACAAATAGGAACATATATCATACATGAATTTGTAATTTATTCTGAAATACTCTATATTAATTTTAGGTTTGTGTGAGGGTTGTGTGGAGCACCCAACACCCCATGGCCGGCTCAAATGTGCGTGCTTATTTTTAGGTGCTTGTGATAATATGGAAACCACTGTCATGTCCATAAGCTTGTTTACAAATGGATATATACTCTTGAGAAAGAGACAGCAGGGATTTCCCTCATAATTGGCAACATGAAGAGCTTAGTCACAGCCATATTGGGCGATCAAGGGGACGAAATATGGGAGCAGGCAGGATATGACAGAGAATATTTGAGTGGTAACATACACAACTGTGTGCTCTTTAACAACTGCCGTGCACACGTGTGGAAAGTATTAAGGACTATGTACCCAGAAACACCAGACATGGGAGCCATTTTGGCACACAAAATGAAAGCAGATGAGGACCCCACAGAATACATACAACAGATACAGGAGATGTGGACATTAAAGACGTGACAATCATGAGACATGTACATACTAATATTATAACACATATGAGTCTGAGGCCTCCCCTCAGGTGGGGAGACATCCCTAGAGAAGTTGGTTGGGATTGAGGCAAAGGGATGGCCGATATACAGACCACCACAGTACACTTTTGTAAGAGGAAACAGGAAAGAGAGAAGGACACTGCAGACAATGCAATTAAGGCAGAGGCAGAATTGGTGCAAAATCATTTGCAAATATATCCACGTAAAGGGCTGTATTTACCAACATTGTCCCAGGACAGCTTAAAGTTGCCACTGCCCAACTAGGGTTGTTTCCCACAGGGGCATGCCACAGGGAGGAGTGCATCCACAAAGAAGAGAGGGCTATCCCCAATAAGTAGTGTGTTAGCAACAAGTGGGGTATTTCCCACAGGTGGGATATTACCAAGAGGGCAGAGGATACTCACAGAGAGGGAGGGGGTTTGGATGTGGAGGGGCAGGACCCAGATTTGGAGGACCATGTTTTATACATGGGCAGAGGGGAAACTTTGCACGAATGTGCCCACATGAACAACAGCAGCATTATGACAAAGGTCCCCCAGGTATATGTTTACCCCATGCAACCACAGATGCAGTCACATTAAGCACAAATGCCACCACAGCAGGCGCCCTTTACGCAGACAATGCAACCTGCCAGGGCCGCAGTTGCCCAGACACCACAGGTAAATGCAGAGCAGCAGACAACAGTACCACAGAATGCCTTACAGGCTCAAGCATAAATATTCCAGTGGGGGGACAGCACATTGTTAGCTCAGGACACAGTTCCATACTACAGAGGAGTGACCGTTCTTGGAGGTATCCCATTCCCATTTTCGTGACAAGGCCCAAATGCCCAATAGGCCAGCCCACAGAAGACACATGCGTGCCCAATCCTTTCAGTAACTGAAGATCCCAACGAGGAACCTGAGGTAGCAGTGAAAATTGGACACACATATTTCACATTTTTGGTGAACAGAGGAGCCACCAAATTCTGCATTAAGGAGTGTGTCCCTACCCTGGTGGACACAGTGATGGGCAAACAGGGATATTCTGGGGCCATTGAAATGGTTCCTATCACAGAAGATTTACCACTCACAATAGGTACACAGCAAATAATAGTGACCCTGTTGTACTCAAAAGACCCTTCCAACAACATATTAGGAAGAGACATAATGAGCAAATTAAATATGACAATTTCATTTTCAGAGAAGGGAATAGTATGCTTGGCACCTGTTATCTTTTATGAGCAGGTTTCAGCCATCATACAAACAATTTTCAGACACAGCACTTTACACGGGTCACCACGCCACCCCATGGTATTCCTTTATGGGGTACAAACATTGTTAGGTTGGGTACCAGAATGAAAGATAAGGGGCCTCATTATAACTTGTGCGGAATGGTTTTAACAGCGCCGGTAATGGTGCCGCGCCGTTAAAGCCATTCCCTACAATAACGAGGTCCCCTCGCGGGACCCGCTCTGGAAGGCTGGTTTTTCTAGACGTCCATAGCGGGTCCGGCGAGGGGACCAGGGAGCTAACAGTGGGGCCGTTCATAATGGGCCCATTGTTAGCTCCCTCCCCATTCCCATTGAGCCCTATTAGGGCTCGACTGGGAATAGGGAAGGACCGGGCCCGGGTTCCCTGAAGGAGAAAATACCGGGCCCTCCATACTCGGAATGGCCCGGTTTTTCCCCATTCAGGGAACCCAGACACGATTTCAGAGGGGCTACCTCCAATGTCGTAATGAGGCCCAAGGTATTCTGGTTGGCCACATAATTCTTGCTCAGACCAGGGGTACACAAAGATATAGTACCAGGAACAAGACTCAAAATAAATTTAGAAGCAGCACTCACAAGGAAGGACATGGTAATTTTTTACAGGACGGGCAAAGAGGGTACATATTGATGCACGGTCCTCTGCATTGATCCCACATTAATGCTAACAGACTTGACTGATGAACAGCTGTTCTCAGAGGATGAAGAAGAGGGGGGATGGTATTTAAGATATGCATCCCATGTCAGGTAAACATAGAGGAAAGACAGGTATTCCAGAGGAGGCAGATAGTGAGCAAAGCATAAACTCACCCACGGAAAGATTTGAAAAAAGTACCAGCGGTACTATGGGCCAGTAGCCCCCATGATGTAGGGTTGTTGAAGAGAGTAGGGGTGGTCTTCATTGAAGTGAAGGATGGGGCACTGCTGCCCTGGGTTAAACAATGCCTACTATCACGTGAAGCAGACAAGGGCATATATAAAACACTTCTTGCAGTATGGTAACAGGGCATAATAAAGACATCCGAAACCCCATTTAATAGTCCCGTAGAGTCCCAGTCTGCCCAGGATTCTGATACTGTGAGGAGCTGCTGCTACTGCTACAGAGTGCTTTGCCTTAACTTTACTGGCACTTTAACTGGTTGACTCCACCTTTAAAAAGGTGTAGCTGGCGCGAAGCGCCGCACGGAGTCCCGTAGAGTCCCAGTCTGCTCAGGTATCTGAAACTGTGAGGAGCTGCTGCTACTGCTACAGAGTGCTTTGCCTTAACTTTACTGGCACTTTAACTGGTTGACTCCACCTTTAAAAAGGTGTAACTGGCGCAAAGTGCCGCGCGAATCCCGTAGAGTCCCAGTCTGCCCAGTCTGCCTAAAACCGCTTCAAGACGGCGAAAGGACTGGTGAAAACGAAAACGAAGAAAATTGTCAGTGGCGGACTAATGGTGGAGCCGGGCCCTCAAACACGGCTAAAGACGTTGTTCGAGCGCTGGCAGTCCAAAATGCTGCAAGCCTTTAATTCCACGCCCATGTCCAAGACAAATGGTGAGGTAAGCGCTGAAATGTTGCTAACTACTTGCACTCAGCCAGCCGTGCCTACGTTACACTCTCTTGTATCTGCCCACCTGAACACCATTGCTGAAGTTGCAAGTATAACACTGAACCAGGACCCATTAACTGAACACTCGCAACAATTGTTACAGAGTGACTTACCCCGAAACCTTAACTTGAGCAGGATCGGGATCTGTAACTGGATCGGGATCGGGAGTCACGTCCTCGACTCTGCATGACAATATGAGCGGTCCGTGACGTGGGCTTGCTTATAACATAACCATTGATCCCACCCCGTTCGAATCGCCATTTGATGTTACGGATGTAGAGCTGATGGAAATACAAGTGCCAACAAGCTCCCTTGAGCAAAGGGAAGTGTCGTTTTGTCCGCTGTTGCAGGACGACAGAGTGAAGTGCATTGTGGACGCTGAAGTGCATCGGCCGACATCGCAGGTAAATCTAGTGAATGAAGCAAAAGTGGCGTGTGCTGCGGCTTTGGCTAGATTTGTTCCCCCGTACTTGTGTGAGCACTTATTCGCATTCTCAACCCAAGGTTGCTTTTCCATTGAACCGCGACGAGGCATGGCAACTCGATCATGCAGCGGTCAATTACAATGAAGTCGTTGACACAAGTGGTGAGATGGTTGTTAGAGAGAAGCTTTTGAGACTCGAAATACCTGGACCACACAACCTCAGTACCACTATACACAACAGAGAGGCATCATATGGTGCACAAGATGTGCGGCTGAATGAAAAATCCACAGTTATTGATGTCACTCAAAGAAATACGGCAGAGTCATTAAAACTTAGCTCTGACACTGTTGAGCTGGAAGCTCGTTTGTCTAAATGCTTATCTGAAGACTATCAACAAATTAAAGACAGATTGGTCCTAAGTTGTTCGCATCCAGACAAAAGAAAATCTGCCTCGGGCAACGAGGACTTAAACTCACCTTTAAATAGCGCGTGCAATGTAGAGGCTGGTTGTCTCACAAACAACAGAGACAGAACTAGTACTCCACAGTTGCATAACAAGAGATTAATGGCCTGTGCTCATGGGGCTAGAGGTTCAGCAATTCTGGCGGCTAACCAACATTGTTTGGATTCAACAGCAGAGAAGTCAAAAACTAATGGAGACGATTCAGCAGTCTACAACGATGATACTGAGAATCAACCACAAAAAGCTCAGTCACCTAAAGAGCAAGTCATAGAAAGTGCAATGAAGGCCAATATATCAGTGGATGCCTCAATACAAATACACAACAATGTGTTGTTAGCTGCTACGTCTGTGGCGCTACTTCCCTTTGTAAAATTGTATGAGTCACTTAGTGAATCAATAAGAGATCAAGGGGCACTGATGGCTAACTTGGACCATAAATTGTCCACTCTGACACACAATTTTGAGCTATTACAACAAAAGAACGAAATGGAAGCAAATCTATCAATGCAATGGCAACATAGATTAAGTGATTCGGCAATAAAAGATCATAATAATTTTGCCAACCTTATGGACGCTATTTTGGAATGCATGAAATGGTTTCGCCATCTTGATGCAACTCGTCTGTCTGACCGACCTCCTTGTTCCAACCCACATGGGTGTCAGCATGTCATTGAGAGAGTAAAAGCACCTAAAAAAGTAATTCAACAAGAACTGACGAATGCTGCTGTTCTATCTTCACCACTGCCGGATCTGGCTACATCTGATAAGCCATTAGGAACAAATGTGATCTTAGATGCTTCAGTCAAGATCACAGAAAAAACCCAGGAGCAGATTTGTGCCAGTCAGACAGTGGTGCCCAGTACCATTCTAGAGCCGCTGGAAGTGAAAGCACCAATAACCATGAAAGAAAATCCTTGTAACACATTTGGGATTTTCGTGGGATCCGCAAAGACACTAGAAATTCCTAAGAAAACAAGTGAGATAAACAACAAGCAGAAGGCTGCTGCAACCAAACGTCGGCAAAAGCAAAACCCTGCAAAAACCAAGCAGTTCATACGAAACCTATCAACACCTCATAAATTAGGCCTTTTCCAGATGGCGCCCCCTGTAAAGACTCAAGCTCCCATAGGAGTAAAAAATATCCAACAAGGGGAGTTGAAGAATGACAAACTGCCGACTGTTGGACAGGAATCAAATCTAAAATAACGGCTAAGGCTTGACTCCGAATTGAATACAATGGAGGCAACAAAAGAATCAACAGATTTGTGTGAATGGTCATCGTATTCAATTGATGCTGAAAATGATTCTTCAAGTGAAGTCATTGAGGTCGCATTTGGTGAATCCCGAGAACAGCAACTTCTATGCCTGATCAAGTGAATCAATCACCTTGCAGCTGTGGAGCCAAAAAAAATAACAAAGCTAAAGAAATCGCTGAGGGAGGAATGGCTCAGATCACTGCTCCGAAATCAGTGACGAGGAATACAGTTACACAGTCTAAGGGGGACAACCACAAAAAATATCAGTTAAATAATACCTTAAATCCAAGATTAATCAAAGTGCAAAGGTCAAACAACCTGTGCAAGAGACGAAAGTGCGCTTTCAAAAAAATATTGTGGAGAAAAGCTGGAGCGGGAAAGTACGGATTGAAAATATCTTTCCCGATGGAAATGAAGTAAATCTAAACAGAAGTAATGTGATGCGCTTACTTCATGTAATTCCTTCATTACGTACAATCTCGTCTGAAGACATCCGTATAGTAAAATATCTTTCAGAGTCTTGTTCTGATCAGGTACTACTACACATTCGATCACAAGCAGTAGAAAAAACACTACTGGCAGCGAAAGATGAACTCCTCTCTTATGGATTTGAGGTTTCATAGCAGAAAGAAGATCTGAACATACAGAGGACAGAGAGTTCATCTGCGGTTGAAGATCTCTGTACAACCAATGAAAAGCGAAGAGACATTCTAAAGGAGGTATATAAAAATCAGCCTACAGTGACGGAAAATGCTGCATATGCAAAAGAAGGAGCAAAACCAGACACGCGATGACAGAAGTAACTAGATCAGCAAAATGAAAAAGTAATCTGCGAGCTGGTGTCATGGAATACACGCGGCTTTAGTCATCTGTTGTTAGATTTACTGTTCTGTTTGGATAACAATTTTGCACTGTGCTTACAAGAAACGTGGCTACGTGTTCCTCCTGTAAGAGATGGATACACCATACTACTCAATCCTGCAGGAAAAAATCAGTTTGGTCGTCCGTTCTCCGGGCTATTAATAATGCTGAATAACTCCTTTGGATGGGAAATAAGGAAAACATATATGCCCAACCTGTTTGTTCAAGGAATTTTGATGGAATTCAAACCTACTGTCTTTGAAGATCCTAAAAAAATATTTTTGATCAATACATATTGGAACCCAAAGATGATCTCAACCAGAGCATATTTGGAAGCAATAACAACAGTCATTGACGACAGTCTGCTAATATGTTATAAACTGCAGATAATCATATGTGGTGATCTAAATTGCTCGTGGTTTGATGGTAACCAATTCATAAAATGGGCCACAAAAGACTCATGTGATCGTTACACAGAGCGAAGACAGCAATGGACGATGGCCATGAAAACCTGGGGCTGCGAAATGGTAAATGGGATGATGAAAAGTGACAACCCTCCCAAGCCGACCTGGCATTGTGGACCCACGCATAAAACCTTAGACTACATATGGATCTCAAACAATGTTGGCCGGACATTGAGGATCTTGAAATTAAAATGTGCTCTAATAGTGACCATGATTCCTTGCATCTAACTCGGAAGTGCGATAAATATACGCCTGAGGGAACATATGAGATCGCCGTCACAATCAATCATGGAGGAAATAGATTAAGTATTAACGCAGAACAACTCACTAAGTTCTCCCGAAGCCTTAGGATGGGAAACCTGTCTCCGAGAAGCAAAATAAATGTTGCGCCATTGTTATCAGAATTTCGTCTCAAAAATAAACCAGGAGCAAATTTCAAAGAACGGAAACATGTCTTTAGCCGCACAGTGTACAATGAAAAAAAATCTCTACGAAGGGATGTAAGACAGCCTATGAGACAACATGGAATGAGCGCAGCATTGAAAATCAAAAAAAGAAAGTCGAAATACAGAAATTGGTTGAAGTCCTTTGTATTTTTGAGAGATCAGGAAAGAGGAGAACAAATGTTAAAGCTGATCCTGAGTCATAACTCAAGAGAAACTTGGAAGATCTTAAACCAAGGCACCTTAACTCAAGACTCCATGCAGTCAAATGGAATACTGAGGTTGAAATGGGAAGAACATTTTGCCAATGTATTTGGATCAACACCAGCAGATGCATTTATGCAGATAGAAGAAAGCACTGCATTTTGGGATGTCATCGAGAATGTCGAAGACATCGTAGCTGTAATTGTCCATCTAAAAATCTCAAGAGCGGCTGGACCCGACGGCATAACAAATATCATGCTGAAGGAAAAAAAAGAAAGTTGGTCTTGCTTCATTGCTTATCTGTTCGATCTAATTGCAACACTGAAACAAGTGCCGGATTCGTGGAGAACAGCTGTTGTAGTACCAGTGTTTAAGAAGGGCAGTCGGGACGACCCCTCAAATTATCGCCCGATTGCCCTTCTGGACACCATTGGTAAAATTTTCGCTACTTGCATACAGCGCAAATTAACGAGATGGGCCACTGATGCAGATCTATTGGATTGTAGACAAACAGGTTTTTACCAAAGGTGTGGGGACTGAGGTGAACCTTTTAATACTAAACCTACTAAAACTGGAGACGCTGAAGAAAAAGTCAAAGCTCTTTCTGGCATTTATTGACATGCGTCAAGCTTTTGACTCAATAAACCGAGTCAAATTATGGGAAAAGCTAGTTAAGTGCAATTGTCAATCCTCGCTACTAAATCCAGTGATAGCCCTGCATTTGAACACCACAATGCGCGTATGCATGAATGTCCTGGGTGAGTTATCAAACAAAATACCCACAAATAGAGGCGTGAAACAGGGCTGCCCATTGGCAGGCTTATTGTTTAAACTATATATCTCAGACATTTCAACAGCACATACCGAGGTTCTATGTTTTCCGCCAAAGGTGAATAGGCAACACCTGAGTTGGGCTATTTATGCTGACGACATTGTGTTAGTGGACCGTACACAAATTGGCCTACAAAGGCTCCTGGTTAAATTTCAAGAGTACTGTGATGACAACGAGCTTACAATAAATGAAAAAAAACAAAGATTCTGATTGTCGGCAAGGTGTTAACCAAAAAAGATCGATTATTTAAATGGTTCATTGGCCAGGAGAACATAGAAATAGTTTCATTGATACGATATTTAGGAATTCTCTTTAATAACTCAATAAGAGAAGCCGATTGGCTGCTTGACTTAAAAAATTGAATGGACGGCTTTGGATTGCAGGGAGCCCGCATACTTGCCGACTATCGAAAATTCACGCTTGCACCAGTGTTGATGTTTTTCAAACAGAAAGTCGTACCGGCAATTACTTTCGGATCGGAAGCAGGTTGGAACCTGAGCGCGTTCTGTTGGGACATTCTTGAGGGAAAGTTTTGGAGACGTGTACTAAGGCTTCCTTCATATGTCTCAATAAAAGCCATCAGACACGAACTTGGCCTTGATACCTTATACACCACGGTATTATGGAGATCAATCACAACTGCTAGGAAAATTCATCTGAATGAACCTGTACCAGTTTACAGAATTCTGTCAGCAACACTGCAACGACCGTTTGAAGGATTATTAAGAAGTTGGGTCGATAAAATTAAAACCATTGTTGATGTCGCCGACATTAAGTGGGAATTGGTGATGGCTACGCCACAACTAGCTAAAAAAAAACTTTGTCAGTGGAGCTGGATACAGAATGCAGCTGACCGTGCGAACATGAAGACCTCATTAGATTTAGGAACTGTGGCAAATAGTTTGGATAATTTACCAAAATATCTGAAGCAATTTCCATCCAGATACCAACACATTTTTGAGATTACGCTTAAATGTTTATCCCACAAAAGATGTGCTTTGGACTAGACATGACATGAATACAGTGGGTAATACCTGTAGATTCTGTGAAGCACTGATGAAACTTTGAAACATTTAATAACGGAATGTGAGGAGCTTGTAAATGTGCGATCCTTGCTGTTAGGCAAATATGCTCCTCTCAACGGAAACTCTGAAGAATGGTGGTTTAGAATGTTAACCAGCAATAATATCCATCTAACTTGTGCGGTGATACATTTTCTGGAAAAAATTCTACCAAATGATGAACTGTTTTGAGAATTTTGATGTTAGATGAAGGGAAATGATGATGTCTGAGTGATCATCTTGAGTTCTGCAGAGGTGGACATTATTGCCAGAGTTGTGTTTTGATTTGTTCTGTTTTGTAATAAAAAGTTTGATAAAACTAAAATGTACAATAAAATAATAATTAAAAAAAAGTAATACAGCCCTGCCAAGAAATCGAAAGATGTGGTGTGGAGATTCATTCAAGATCTCTTCCCCTTGAACAATATAGTAGAAGGAGAGTTTCCACTCATAACAAATCCAGCCACAACATTATGTAACATACCTACAAAAACAACATGCTTCACAGTAATTGATTTGAAGACTGCATTGTTTTCCATCCCATTGCACACAGATTCACTGTATCTCACCATGTTCACATATTGCGGCACAAGGTTCCAACACACTCGTTTACCATAAGTCTAGTGTGAGTCATCCAGTGAGTTCAATACGGTGATCCAGATGGACCTAAGCAACTAGCAATTGCAGTAGAGTCATCCAGCAGGTGGATGACCTCATAGTGTGCAGCACACTAGAGAACCAGTACAGAAAATATTCAGTTACACTTCGGACATTGTTAGTAGACATGGCGTGCAAGGTAGACAAGGAGAAATTGCTACATTAACAAAACAATGTAGTGTACATAGGACAGATAATATCAGTAAATGGCATGAGAATTACTCTAGGGAGGGCAAACGCAATACACAGCACACCACAGCCATTCACGGTCAAACAGGTGCAGCAGTTCTTAGGTGTGTACAATTATTGCAGTGCCTGGGTCTTCAAATATTCAACATTTACAAAGCCCCTCCTACAGGGACTAAACGAAGCACAGAAAGTAAAATTCCACATAAAATGGACATCTGAAATGAATTACCCATTTGCCAAACTGAATTAATCATCAGCACACGCATCAGTGTAAGCAACCCCAAATTATAAATAAAATTAATTTTTGGTTTCGCACTCTGAAGGAACTGTGATGATGGCTGTCCTCACTCAACAGAAGCCACAAGGACACAAGCCCCTGGCCTACTACAGTGGTCTTCTAGACCCAGTAATGCAAGGACACTTCCCATGCAAACAGGCCCTCACCGCAGCATTTTTTGCCATTGAGTAATCAGCAAGAATAACGATGGGCTGTGCAGTCACGCTCTTTGTGGAGCATTTGCTTTTTGCAATACTAGAAACATCAAAGTCCACGTTAACAACTCAGAGACTGTATGGGTACAACATCTTTTTGTCCAATCCAGTAATTGTGGTAGTGCTGTGTCAGTTGTCAACCACATGACATTCATAGCACAGTCAGCAGAGGTAGGGGAGTATGTGCACGATTGTGACTTGTACATGGACAAGATGGGGGGAAACCTATGGTACACAATGAGCCCATTGAAGGAGGAGAGAAGGTCTTTGTTGGTGGCTCATCAACGATAGATTAGAGCATGGGGTGTCAAAATACGGGTCCGGTGATGATTTGTTTTCATTAAGGAGAATTTAAGGTTTGGGCTCAGATTAGGCTGTCACTACACTATTTAGCACAAGCGGATGAGTTGACAGCTTTGATAACAGCCATAAATAAGTCATAAGGGCATGCCACCAACATATTCTCAGATCTGCCTACAATACCTCGACAGTACACTTGGGATTGGCCAGATGGAATAAGAGGGATTTCCAGAGGAGCAATAGCTCCCCCCATACAACACGCAGAGTTGCTGTCCCGGTTAATAAATGCACTGCCTCAGTACCAAAAGTGGCAGCATATTTGCCACAACACACCACACTATTGATGACCTCTAATAAGGATCAGGCACCTTGAATGTCATTGTTTCAAAAGCAGCACCATATACTTGCAGAGCCATTTAACACATTACCTATTGTCCAAGTGATAGAGTTACAGGGGGGCGCACCCCAACAAGAACAGGAATTATGAAAAAAGAGGGGTGGCTCACTGTCACCCACAAACCTGGTGTGGAGACAATACCATACAGTGAAACTGGTGATGTGTCAGGTGCTGCCTAAAAAAGCTGTCAAAAGGGCATGTTGCTGCAGATATTAATGAGCAATGGTTAATACCTATTTTGCAGGAACTGAAAACTGAGTTTGTGAATAATTGTGGAACATACCAGAAATGTGCAGCAGGACACACACTTAACACTGTTAAGGCAACATTATCAAGCCCACAGGGGCCCTTCTGGCATTTGCATATTGACTATATCGATATGCAGGATCGATGTAGCTCTTATAGGTAAATGACTGTCGTTGCATGTTTTTTTCACATTGGCTTGAGGCTGGCCCATGTGCTCATAAAGATACAAAATATGCTGCCAAATTTTTAGTTTGTGGAGTATTTCCAAGGTTGGGGATATGTGATGGGTTGAAGTCTGACAACATACAACACTTCACCAACAATCTTTTTAAGGAGGTAACCTCCTTACTGGGCATCAAGCACAAACTTTGTTCTGCGTACCATCCTTAAGCCAACAGACTTGTTGAGAGGCTCAATGGCCTGCATAAAGAATGCCCTGCCAAGTTGTCAGCAACACTTGGCAAGAATTGGCTCTATTGTCTCCCACCTGATTTATTTGTACTACGCAATTCTGCTGGCTCTGATCATCATATCAATCTGAACAAAATTGGTACTGGCAGGACAATGCATGAGCCCCTCACTCCTGCATGCACAATTTCAGATGCTAACAACATTGTCCACCTCCTGGGAGATTAATTTAAAGTATACTTAAGTGAGCTCACAAAATCTCTCAAATACATTTTGCACCAGATTCAACCACGTCGAGATAGGCCTGCCGACCCGGCATCAAGCAAAGAGACTCCATCAGCACAAGAAAGAAGATAAATTTGCAGCAAAGCCTCCACTTTGTCTAGGCGACTGTATTAATACACAACTTCAGAAAATCTTGGAAAGGAACCATCCTTCACTGGACCCTTCACTGTGACATACTGCAACCCAACAGCAGTAAAGGTAGCAGAAAGTTGCCCATGGATTCATTTTACAGACATCCCTCGGGACACGACTGGTGCTGCCCTCACAGGAGAAAAGAGGGAGCTGACTGATGGGAAGTATACACCAATTGTCAATTACATTTTTCACTTCCTTTACCTGTATAGAAAACCTGTGAGCAGGCAAAGGAATTAAGGCAAATGGAAGTAGGGGGATGGACATTGTATAAGATATGTTGTTGTAGTTTGGTGTTTTCCTTATTTGGTTTTATTTGTATTTGTTTTTTAGTTCAAAGGGGACAGTTTGGCCCTACTAGGAGTAATAATGAAGGAGTATGCAACAAGCAAGAAATATTTGATTTTGAATTGATCGAACAAGACATTAGGGGCAGTCATGGCACTGTGTCTCACAACATATAGTATGACGATTTTTTAAAGGTGGGGCGAGAAAGGGATAATGTTATGTGTGCTCTCTCATTCCACAAGCTATAGGGAGGCCCACACTCTTTATCCCTCAAGAAGTGTAATTTGAAGAGGGGGGTGTTTGATTCATTTGTCATCATATAAAGCAAGGGGTTTGTTTATGGGACACTCGGTTTCTGTCCAATGGATAGATGAGGAGGAGGGAGTATATGCCAACAATTAAATGATTCTCATGAAAATGGTGAGCAAAGAGGCCACAAAATACATTGTATTTGAATATGTGACAGAAAGGGCAAGAAGGGAGGAGCAGCAGTTCACAACCCACAGCAAAATAAAGGGCCTCATTATAAGTCAAGCAGTAAGTGGTTAACGGCGCCGGTAAAGGTGCCGGCACCGTCAACCCCGTACCACCTGATTACGAGGTCCCCTCACGGGACCCGCTATGCATGTCTGGTTTTACCAGACGTGCAGAGCGGGTCCCGCGAGAGGAAGAGGGAGCAAACAACAGGCCGCTCGTAATCAGCCCGTTGTTTGCTCCCTGTCCCATTCCCATTCAGCCCTATGGGGGCTGAAATGGGAATGGGGAAAGTCCGGGCCTAGGTCCCTGAAGGGCGGAATTACTAGGCCCTCCAAACTCGGAATGGCCCGGTAATTCCCCATTCTGGGAACCCGGACCCGATTTTGGCGGCAGACATGCCGCCATTAGCGGCATGGCTACCGCCAAAGTCGTAATGATTGCCAAAGTGTCACAACTCCTCAGGGAGGTTGGTGGTGAAATACCACCATTTCCGTGGTGAAATACAGACCATTGAAGTGTATTGATGTCATGCCTTCAACTACGCCCCGGCCACGGAGTCGGCTTACCTTTCACCATTCGGCTCTTCACCGACTCTGTATGCATTGTGGCCCAGCTGCTCCCCCGGTCCAGCCTCTCTTCATAGGAGGCTTGTTGATCCGCTTCAGAGACCATGGCATCTGCGGTGCAAGCCGCGGTCCCGTTGGCAGTTGCCTTGGTGACTGCATGATGCTCGGAGAGTGCTCGCATTAGCTCACGTGATGCGTAGAGGGTCCTGTGTTCTGTTACCAAGGCAACCAGTGTAAACGCGACCACAGCGTAATATTTGCTCCTTTGCAGCTGTGTCTACAGCCGGCGTTCGGCATGCCTGGTTACTTATTTTTTGATTCCTGATCTCCTGTTTTACCTGACCTCTGGCTATGTTTCTTGGATTACTTTACTGGATTTTCCAGGACTTGTTTTCATCAGGCTATACTTCTTGCTGGATTTCCTCCTGTGCTTCACCTCAGATAGTTTCATGGACTGTCTTTGGACACCCTCCATTGTACGACGCAATTGAACTTTCTCCTTTGCAATTTTTTCTGGGACTCTTTTCTTTGTTCAGTTCATGGGGCACCCCTTGCATCCAGTCATCCCTGGGGGCTCCCTCTGACTGCTGGAACCAGTCATCATCTGCACTGTACCACGTTGGATGGGGAAGATCCTCTTGTACATCAGGAGTTCCTTCTACATTCCTCATTTCGGTGCCTGTTCACAGTCTCCTTGTAGGTAGGTGAAAGGGCTGGTTTTGCATGGTAATCAGCTCAATAGCACACATTGCATAGTTACTTACCTGTTCTGTTTCCTTTTCAGCCACCAGGAGACCGGTGCAGATGTTCAAGTCACCTGTGGCCTCAATAACAGGTCAGCGAGTGAGTACATTCTCCCTTACTGGTGCTTGGGGACGGAGGTATTTTTAGTCCACACAGTAATCCATGCGTTGACAATTGAGGGGTCAGTTTTCCATGATGGGGCATAGAAGGGGGGAATGGTGCAATGTAGGGTGGAAGGACTGCTAGGGTTCTGTTGGGGAGGAGGTGACCAAATCCCACCCCATCACCATTGATTGCTGCAGTGATTAGACCATGAATAAACCAAGGGGGGAGAAGTCCCCTCCCTCAAAGCACAGTGTCTCACAATATAACATAGAGATTTACCCGCATAACACAACCCACAGCCCTGTTGATAGATGCCATTTTGTATTAGAGCAGACGCCATCTTTTCCTAGGCCCAAAAATCATCCCTCTGCAGAACTTAGCTCTCCCATCCCCAGTGCCTCGCGCAAAGAGCCCAGTTCACCGCCACACCTTCCCGTCTGCTCTGCGCAAACCTTGTTCCCACGGAAGTCCTATGATATGATATGATATGATATGGCATTTGTAACGCGCCTATACACAAGTGTTTCAAGGCGCGACGAGGCAGGGAGGGGGGACAAAGGGAAGACAGACAACGATCTTACTAGGCCAGGTGTCATTCAGATCACGCAAGTGCATGGGAAGAGAAGTGCAAGGGGAAAGGGAGAGGGGTAAGTGCAGTACAGGGGTAGTAGAATAACAGGATAAATAATAAAGGGCCAGCTGGTGGTAAGTGCAGACAAGTGCTGGGAGGGGGGGCTGTAGGGATGCAGAGACAGTCCCGCAGTGCAGGGGTATCCAGGGACGCAGTGCAGGGGGCAAGTGGCTGGGCCAGGGACCGAGATCAGTGAGAGTGGCCCAGTGCAGATTCAGTGCAGTTTCAATCAGGAATTTAGCAGGGGAGAGGGGGAGAGAAAGCAGAAGCAAAGAGGAAGGTTTTGAGGTGCTTCCGGAACTGGAGATGGTTCTCCTCAAGTTTCAGGGAGGCAGGAAGGCTGTTCCAGAGGGAGGCCCCTGTCGCGGAGAGACATCTACCCCCAACTCGTTGCTTGGAGAAGCGGCTGACCCTGAGGGAGTTGGAGGCGGATGAGCGAAGAGCTCGAGAAGAAGATATTTAGGAAGAGAGATTTGAAGGTATTTCGGCCCCAGGCCCCAGAAGGTCTGGTGGACAATGCAGAGTGTTTTGAACTTAATTCTCGCAGCCACTGGGAGCCAGTGCAGAGATTTAAGTCCTGGAGCGATACGGTCCCTGGGCTTGAGGCCAAGGACAAGTCTTGCAGTCCTGTTCTGGATGAGTTGCAGAGGGCGGACAGTAGAGGCAGGCAGATTTAGATAGAGGCTGTTACAGTAGTTCAGCTTAGAGAGAACCAGCGTTCTGGAGACAGTAAGCTTTTGGGGGAAGGAGAGGAAAGGAAGAATACCTCTGAGGAGGTGCAGCTGGTAGTGTGACTTCTTTGAGATGTCAGAAATGTGAGGAGAGAAGGAGAGTGTGGAGTCGAAGATGACCCTGAGGTTTTTTGCCTGGTAGGTATGAGCAGGAAGAGTGCCAAGAGAGGCCGGCCCTCTTCATAGACATAGACCTCTGCATGACCACTTCGACCTCTCTTTCAATAATTCTACAATCCACAATCTTCCTCCTCTTACAACACCAATGCCTCTTGGTACTTGTAGTTTCATATTCTCTTGGGTTTACTTCTAGGCCTCTTTCAGATGTAACACCAATACTTGTTGGTATTTGTAGATTCTCATTTTCTTTTTATTGCCCTCTTGGCCTCTTTCAAAGCTTATATACTTTGCCCTCTTGGCATATTCAAAGTTCACATACTTTGCTTTTCACTCATTCAACATTCTTTCGGGATCACAATTACTTTCTTGTCTGTGGTTTCCGACCAACTCAGAACATTTCACATAGACTTTCGAATGTGCAACTTCACCTCGAAGGACAACTCTGCTACTTTGTATCAATTCCTTTTACAGTTCAGCAACTGTCCTTTGCATTACGTGTTTTATCGGCATACTCGTAACCTTCAAAGTTTGAGTTACGGTCACTTTTGCTTTCAACACAAACCAGACCATTGTTGCATTCGATAACTCACTAGTTGTGTTTATCAGTCTTCTTTACATCAACGCTCTTCATGCAGTAGTAAAGGCCTTTTTCAGCACCTCCTCTGCTCCTCCCCAGCTCTGTTGTTCATCCAGGAGGGTCATGTGCTGCTTTCAAGTACCTTGAAGGTTTCTCACTTTTGCTCTGTGAGTTTCAGTCTTGGAACCCTTCCAGCTTCCCGAAATTGTGAGATTCTCACCTGGCTCTCTCTCGATCATTCTAACTGCAGATCAGCCCCTTGGCCTTCCATCATCTGGCTCGCATCAGCTCTGAAAGAGCTGTTCCTTCTCGTACCCAGCCTCGCTCAGAGTGCGCCTGTGCGGGCCACCTTTTATTAGTCTAAACGGGAGTGTTAACAAGTGGAAGGTGTATATAATTAGGATTACGTGCCTGACTCTGCCTGGCCTCTATACAGGCGCAGAGCCAGTGCAGATCAGTGGAGGTAATCTGCCTGACCTTATTCCTCATCTTCCTCGGCTCAGTAGTGTTGCCAATTTAACGTGGCTAGGAATTATGGGAGCTGTAGTTTCCTATTTAATAAGCAGGGATAGGGGTTAGATGGGTTGTGGAAATAGGGGGATACCATGTTTCTCCATCAGGTGTTTCTCCCCCACTCCCCAAGGACACCCTACCCAGGTGATCCTCCCTCGTTTGTCCACCCCCAGGGTCGGGATCCAAAACTGATGGCCTTTTCCTGGCCACCTGAATAAGGATCCCCGGGGACTAGGTTGTGAAACACCCTCATGTTTTTCACATACCCAAAACTATGACAGTTGCAGGGGTCACGGGGAAGCCTCTTGAATTAAAGACATCAATATATATATATATATATATATATATATATATATATATATATGGAAAAACAAGGAAAGGTGCACACTCCAATTCTCTGCATGACCCTCCAGGCCACCGGTGCACTCCTCCGACCGGTCTCTCTGCTGACCAGATGACTACATCTACCAGTAGCCCTTGCAGCAGATTTTTATCACCTGCACCTGCGGTGAGCTGCAAGTCCACCCAGCCTCCCTGATGACGTGTATTGGCACAGAAACCGGTCGGAGGAGTACACCAGTGGCCTGGAAGGTCATGCAGAGAATTGGAGTGCGCACCTTTCCTTGTTTTTCCATTTTTCGCAGGACCTTGAGGGGTGGAATCCTCAAGACCTGACAGGGTGCCGCACCAGGGTTATATATGCCCGGCTTTGGAGTGCCTCACTTGAGGCTACACTCCCCCCCCCTTTCTCCACTGTGGGATTGGGCGTGAGCGTTTTCTCTGCTGACCAGATGACTACAACTACCAGTAGCCCTTGCAGCAGATTTTTATCACCTGCACCTGCGGTGAGCTGCAAGTCCACCCAGCCTCCCTGATGACGTGTATTGGCACAGAAACCGGTCGGAGGAGCACACCAGTGGCCTGTAAGGTCATGCGGAGAATTGGAGCGCGCACCTTTCCCCGCTTTTCCATTTTTCGCAGGACCTTGAGGGGTGGAATCCTCAAGACCTGACAGGGTGCCGCACCATGGTTATATATGCTATCATTTTAGTGTTGCAACTGTATTACATCACTTCCCCACAATGTGTTTTCCACAGAGTGTGAGATCAAAGCAAACCTTAACACAAGTACCCATCCGTCTCCACAAAACTGCCTATGCCCTTTCAACCCCCACCCCACCAGAACAAGGACCACTAGTCCCCAACCCTCCACGCTCTTTCATGCTGATACCCATCTGATCACATTGTACTGAGGTCGGAATGCTAACATATTAACCCATGTTTTTCCAAAGTACCCCCTTTCTTATAAACATTGTATGGTCACCATTATTCTCGGATTATCAGTTCCTGTGTATTAGTTTTCCCTGACAGGGTGTGTTATCATTATTTTGGTCTATTGAAATATTACATGCTTTTTGGGTGCCCGCCTTCATTTTGTGACTCCTTTGCATGATATTCCTCGAGACCACCCCGTACTTACAGCAAGATCCAGGGCTTCTCCTGCAAGGCCACCCCGCCTATGGCTACCACCTGGTTACAACACCCCCCAAAACCCTCCACACAATATGAAATCACACCAAAACCATCCTAACCAGATAGCACATCGCCACAACAACCCTTTCGCCACCACCCCAAACAGAGCACCGGCACCCTATCAAGGAGCGTGCATGCTTAGTGACAATGTTTTTTCATGCCCCAGTAGTAACACACACCCAGATTGGACAGCCCACAGAGAGCACTTGCATGTCCAATCCTATCCACTACCTTGAATCCAGAAGAGGAACCAATGGTGGGGCAGAGATAGGAAATAAAAAGTCAATTTTTATTGTGGACTCAGGGGCAGAGAAAGCATGTATATGTGAAGATGTTTTTCTGTTATCTGGAAAAAACTCGAAATGTAAGGGTTCTCTGGGGCTGTATTCACAGTTCCTTTTACAGAGATTTAGATGTCAAAATAGGAGTAAAAACAGTGCGAGCCCCCCTTCTCTATTATGAAAGTTCCCCTGTCAATTTAGTAGGACGAGATTTGCTCAGTAATTAAGCATGACGATCATTCACTGACAGGGGAATTGTTTGCTCCACTCCTGGCATGTGTCCCTTCAGAGCAATGATGTTGATACCAACTGTGGCTAATGAACTTAAAGTGAGAGGGGTACCAGTAGATCCCAACATGTTCGTGTACGGGATCAGGGTTTTGGCCAGTGCAGTGCCTGAACTGACTAGAAAAGAATGGAGAGTGCCTCCAGATTTTGTATTCTGACCTGTAGCTGTCCTTGAGATTGTTGCTGGCACGATATTATCCCTAGAGTTACAAATGGTACAGGTGTTTGTCAAGAGGATAGTGGCAATAGGGATGGACATGTATGGAATGCGAGTGCGGCACAGTACTATGCATTGACCCACATATACCCCTGCATGAATTAACAGATGAGGAACTGTTCACTGATGACAACAA
The DNA here is from genome assembly GCF_040938575.1 of Ambystoma mexicanum. NCBI lineage: Eukaryota > Metazoa > Chordata > Amphibia > Caudata > Ambystomatidae > Ambystoma > Ambystoma mexicanum. Next base: position 759,567,331 of record NC_090936.1, read on the forward strand.
TGATGGGGAAATTATTTTGGAAATAAGTATTCCTTGCAAAGTGATGGTGCAATACAGAAAGGTACCAAGCCACCGCATGGCTGTCGTCGGTGCACCACATTCCTACTATGACACAGATATGCAGCACGTGCCCCTCACCTGTGGACCACAAACCCCCATGATGTAGGGTTGTTGAGCGAAGTGACCCTTTGAAAATCCCCTTAAAACCAGGAGCAATCCTATACAGAGAGAAGCAGTACACATTGTCCCGAGAGGCAGAAGAAGGAATACAAGAAAAAATATGTGCATTGCTCCATCATGTTATAATTGTCCCCTAAAATACCCCATGCAACACTGCAGTGTATCTGATCAATAAAGGGACGAGGGGGGCCTGGCGTATGGTCCAGGACCTCCGCCCACTAAATGACATAGCGCAAAAGTAGTTCCCTCTTGTCCCGAACCCCACTTCCATTTTGTGTAGCATCCCAAAAACAGCCACTCATTTTACTGTGGCCCAGCTCAAAAATGCATTATTTTCAGTCCCCCTTGATCCTGACTCACAATATCTCACAGCATTTACACTGGGTGGGAGGAGGTATGAACACCGTTGGCTGTCCCAAGGATACTGCGAGAGCCCTACCATATTCTATAGGATACTGCATGAAGATCTTGGTAATATTCAAGTCCTGAGTACCATTATTCAATACGTAGATGAGCTCCTTGATATGATATGATATGGCATTTGTAATGCGCCTATACACAAGTGTTTCAATGCAATGACAGTAAAGAAGTTTGTCGAAGAGATTCAATTGCCTTGCTCCAGCTATTCGCCCACAAGGGGTACAAGGTAGACAAGAAAAAGCTGCAGTACTGTCTGACTGAGGTCCTGTACTTGGTCCAATTGATTTCAAAAGACGGTAAAAGAATAATACCTAACCGGGTGGCCACAGTGCGCACCTCAGCCAGACCACACACTGTTAAGGATATGCAGAATACCTTGGAATCTGCAATTACTGCAGGTCCTGGGTACTCGATTATGCATACACGAGGCCCTTCTACAAGTCCTCAAAGAAGCACAAAAAGAGAAGACAAACATAACATGGACAGCTGAGATGCAAACAGCATTTCAGAGTTTAAAAGAATTGATCAGTACAGCCCCAGTTTCAGCCAGACCTGACTATGAATGGGAATTCTACTTATTCTCACACTCCAATGGAACCCTGATGACAGCAGTGTTAACACAAGAAACATCCATCGGCCATAAACCATTAGCCTGCTACAATGGCACACTCGACTCAGTAATGCAGGGTCACTTTGCGTGTGAACAGACCCTCACAGCTGCCGCCTTTGCTATTAAAAATAGTTCAAAATTTGTTAAGGGATGTTCTGTCACTCTGTACATGGAGCACTCCCTGTTTGAAATAATAGAAAGAACTAATCCACCTTAACCACTCAAAGGCCATCAGCGTATGAAATAATCCTTTCAAGCCCCAATATCCAGGTGGTGTGCTGAAAAACAGTCAACCCAGCCACGTTTCTCACAGAGCCATGCACTGTAAAAGACTTGCAAGAACATGATTGTGCCACTTACAAGGGTGAAGGGGATGACATTGTCGGAGCAGCGGTCATGAGGTTAGAGGAGGGGGAATATGAAGTTCTGGTTAAGAAACGACTGCCCATGCATTATTCTGCCCAAGCCGCCAAGATAGTGCACTGATCGAAGCACTCCATGCAGCAAAGAGATATGCAGTAACAATATATTCTGATTCGGCCTACATAACCACTACGGTACATGCTAGACTGTCTAGATGGAGGAGAAGGGGGTTCAGGAGAGGCAATGGATCCCCAGTACAACATGCATAATTACTGAATAAACTGATTGAGGCACTTGCACAACCGTCTGTAGTGGCGCTAGTGAAATGAAGAGGAACAGTACTGAGAAAGGTGTAGAATATCACTAGGGCTGGTGATGTGAGGGTTAGGGGCGGGGCATATGATTTAGTGACGGCAGGCCAGTTTACCTTAGGCAGATGCAGCAATGGATAACAATAGCACAAGATGGATGCCCCCTGCTGCCAGATTTCATATGTTTCTAAAAGAGGAGAAATGAGGTAAGGTGAATTGGAAAGGTTTGCGATAGATCAACGTATGTACAAAAATACATGGTCGAACCCTCGGCACAATAAAATATTCTGAGCATTGCACTTGTGAAACTTATGAAATGATGTTTGGGGCGGTGAGGGGTGATGATGATGGGTGGAATATTTCTGACGTGATTTCAAATGAGTTTACAAAGTTTTTTTGGGATTTTGTGCACAGCTTATATGACAAATCATTTCTGCATTCTTTTGACAGTTTTGAAAAAATAAAACGTGGATGGATTTCCAGCAAATTTGCATAAGGCTCATTGGCAAGGATCGAAAAGCATGGTTTTGCAAATGTGGCTGTGTTTTCTAAAATAAAATAGCAGTATAGCTTTAGTGCCTGAGGAGTAAGGCTGTAGCCATAGTCAGTGGCCAGAATGTCGGGGTCATCGTATAAGGTCATGATCCGGACAATGTGGCTACTGGCCATGACCAGAAGGGACAAAACATAGGAGTAAAGTGGTCATGTCCACCTGGGAGTGGCTTTGTGGTAAAGTTATTCGAAATTAGGATAGATTTGAAAGGGAAGAAAAATGTGCTCATGTTAATATGGTCAGAGGGATTTCTTTTTGCCTTTTGGAGGCTGCCATGGAAAGCGAAGAGGGGCCCTGTATGGAACTGGCGCTTTCCCATTCCATGGTGGCCATCTTGGGAAAGGATTTTCCTCCTAAACCGGGACGCCAAAGGCATCCCTGTGTAGGATGAAAAATCCTCTTTCGTAGTTGCACGGGTTACCGCTTTGGAAACCTAGGATGCTAATGGCGTTCATCCCCCATTTTAGGGGCTGAAATGGGGGGTAATGGTCCAGAGACCTCGTTATCCACCCTTGCTTCGCTTGGGCTGATAACTTGGGCTACTGGACCGTTATCCACTATTCCAGTCCCTGGAACGGCGCATGAACGCTACAATATTCCCATTATTATAACACAAAATGCAAATGGAAATCTTGGAAAATCTTATTGCGTCTATGTATTTACTGAGAAATACAAAGTAGATGGAGTCTATGCGTTTTTTTTTTAGTTCTATTCTTTAACTGTGAAAGGTGGTTCCTAAAGGAACATTTATTTTGTTTTTGGACAGATATTTTTTTGCCTGAGAGTTAAGAACGAAAAGTGGTGAGGGAAATGAGGGAAGAGGCACCAAACACTAATATGGAGGGGCAGGTGCAAAGGGGAAAATGTTGCGCGTGTGTTATTTCTAAGGTAGGGGGCAGTGTTTCTCATGCTCCTTGATGACAGCAGTGGTGGTGTCTCTTGGGGAGGAGGGATGGCCTTAGCTGATGTCATTTTAACATAAAAAGCAATTTTGCTAAAAGTATGTACTGTGTACTAGATTGTTAATGGATTAGGTCGAATAGGTGTTGGAGCTGTGCAAGGGAAATGTTGAAGTTGCAAGTTCCTACATCAGTAGAAAATGTAGTTTCAAACTGTCCACAAAGCACAGATGTTATTGTGAAGTGCGTATGGGTTCTCAGACACGTCATCATGATGTGCACCAGCATATGGTCATGTGGCATTCTCCGTAAGGTGTGCAATGAAGTCAGATGTTCGTAGACATTATGGTTAAGTTGCGCTAATAAAAACCTATGAAATTCAGTAAAAAAAACTTTGTTAAAGGGACGTTATGGTTCAGTTGCGCTACTAAAAACCTATGAAATTCAGTGAACAAAACTTTGTTAACGGGACGTTGTGGTTCCAAATAAAACCAAAAAACCCCTGAAATTCGCCAGTTATGGTAAGCTAAGCAACCATAACTCGTGCCACTACTGTGCACTGCTAAGACTACCACCCAGGACATAAAAGATGACATCACAAATGCCAGTGATGACATCACTGATGACATCACATGTCTGGCTATCCCTTTTTTCCTTTACTGACATATCTAGGCCACATGGTTTTCTTCAGTAACAGTCAGGAACTAAACATTGAAAAGGTACTATATTTGTAGACTTATCCTTCAAGTATGTTGTTACAGTAATTCCCTTAGGGTCCAATCACATCATATGAAACATATACATAGGGGAAGACACAGGATTGAAAGACAGCAATCCTTTATGTACATGAAGATAATCAGTAGGGTTATCAGCACTTTCTGATAGTTCTGTTGTTTTTTTTATTACTGTACTTTCCCTGTATGTGCTCATATTTGTTATCATTGTACTCACACTACTTTCCTTAGGGTCCAGTCACATCATGTGATACATATACATAGGTTAAGTAGCAGCTTTGAAACAGAGCAAACATTTCTCTGCATTAAGATAATTAATTAGGTTATCAACACTTTCTGCTACTACTGCTGCTTTTTTGCTTACTTCACTTTCCCTGTATAAACTAATATTTGTATGTGCTGTTGTCTCTTTGTGTTTTGTCTGTAATAATGCAATCATGTAGTAAGTGGGTTTTATTAGCTACCTATCACATGTTTCACAGTACGCAAAACTCTAATAAGAAAACAGTTATCATTTCACTATTCAACATGGCAACATTATGAATATTGCACCTCCATCATGTATGCTGCACACAATGCCTATGTTTCTACATGAGTAGCTTAGTATACTGGATAGAACTTCATAATAGAATGCCATTTATATAAATGCATTGCTTAATGCACTAATTAACACATGATATTTATTCCAATGATCCTTGACACTTTTTTGTCAACACTATAATAAGAATTCCTTGTCCAGAATTTTCATGAAAAGTAAATGCACTTGTGATGTCATCAGTGATGTCATTAATGACATTTGTGATGTCATATTTGATGTCCTGGGTGGTAGTTTTAGCAGTGCATGCTGATGGCGCGAGTTATGGTTGCTTAGTTTACCATAACTGGTGAATTTCAGGGGTTTTTCGGTTTTACTTGGAACCATAGCGTCCCATTAACAAAGTGTTTTCACTGAATTTCATAGGTTTTTAGTAGCACAACTTAACCATAACGTCCCTTTAACAAAGTTTTTTCACTGATATATATATATATATATATATATATATATATATATATATATATATATATATATATTTTTTTTTTTTTTTTAAACAACTTTATTGGGTCAAAAGAAATGACCATCAAAGTACATCCTACAAAAACATTTCTAAAAATAAAAATGCGATTCTAATACAGCGTTGCAAAAAATCAACCACAGAGAAGACAACAGGGCAGAACGAGCAAACCACCCCCTCCAATAGAGACCATAAGCAGATCTTTAGGTCCAAAATCAGGTCCCACCATCCCCATGCCTCCTCCAACACCCATGGCGCCTAGGGCCTAGGACAGTCAAATTAGCACCTGAAAGGAGGCTGTTACTAGGGAAGACCCCGGTCTTTACTAAGGCAGATCTAGCAGGAGTGACAGGGCTGAGGAAAGGGGGCATACTGATTGAAATCCCACTCTTCGATAATTTGCTAGCCCGACTGCAACCTCCCCAAACCCTGTGTGCCAAACTATGGTCCCAAAAAGTCAATTTAATGCTGTCCAGGGAGTTTTTGTCCATGCTGGAAATTCTGCTGCACCCCGCCAAAGCCTCTCTACGTACAAACGGGCAGCCTCCAGTGGTGTTTAGCCAGAATAGGCATTTGTTAAGTAAAGCGTCCCTTGGCTCTGGCTTGTCTACTGCCAGTTTGGGCACCCCCTGAAGAAAGACTATTGCATGATTGGGACTTCCTGATTCCAGCAGCTTTAGTTGAGCCCCCGACTTCCATGGACCCAAGGCTTTGGGTTCGATACAATCGGAGATCATGGGTGCAGAGACCTGTACCTGTATTGGGTCAATAGCAGACCCGTTGGGGGTGGACAAAACCAAAGGGACCTCTACAGGAGGACAAACTGAGGGACTTTCCAGAGGTGGGCACGTGTGCCCTTCGTCAACTGGGGTGTTGGTCATAGGCTCCTCCACTTGAACAGTTCCATCTCCCTTCTTTTGAGCCTCTAGCAAAGTGTACAACAGATCCTTGATGATAGCCAGTTCCGCCAGTACTTGAGTACACCTTGAGTACACCTGCACCCCCTATCCAACAATACAGAAGCGCCAATTATATAAAAGACAAATAAAAATAGATGCCAAAAATTACGAGACACGATCAACAGTGATAAAAATAACTTGCACTTGCTTGCCAGTCAGGAGGGCATATTTTAAAATTATACATTATGATCAGACATAAAACAGGACTCAACCACTTTTCCCCAAACATAATTCATTATTAAAATTGGTGGCACTAACTGCCCCTGCCTTGCAAATTCAATAGATTTGTTCTAAAATACATCGCTCTTTTTAAGAAAGTCAACAGGGCCCAGGATGTAAAAACTGACTCAGCACTCAGAAGAAACTCAAGTGCAGCCTTATGTAAACGAATCTCCGTTTTCTTAAGAGCGGGGACCAAGGTCATTCTACGGATACCCGCATATCCTATGCAAAAGAACAACAGGTGCGAAAGGTCCTCGCGCTTGTGACCACAGACTGGACAGCCGGCATCACTAGGAAAACTTTTCCAATTGCATGTATTTCCCTGTAGCCGGAGGCAATCAAAGCGGGCCCTCGTGATCAACCACCTTTCTGTTTTAAAAATGCTCCTAATCAAATATGGTTGGATTCCGGAGAGATTGCTTATACTGGAGTGAAAAGAGTCAAATTTCTGGGTATATCCCAGGAAAATTTTCCTCTTAGCTACAATTTCTCCCAGTTTAACCTTATATGCTGCCCCCTCTGGCTTAGTAATTAAATATTCAGGCGGGAACAGGGCACTTAGGTTAACTTCCCCCAATTTAGCAGAAACATAGGCTAACCATGGGATTTTTTTCCATCCTGATCTGCCCAACACAGTGCGTAAGATAAAATGGCACAGCGTTGCGTGTTCGTTAGCCCACAGCCGAATCCAAAAGAGTAATGGTGCCGTCGCCCAGTGATCCTCCCAGAACTCTGCCCCCAGTTCTCTATGAATAGCTAATCCGGGGGCGCTGGTCGGTAACCCCAGCAGGTTTTTAAAAAATTTATTTTCTTTGCCTTGGATTTCAGCCGCGTTTTGGAAACCCCAAATGGCTGCGCCATACAGAGTAGTTGCCAAAGTTTGTGCACCATAAATTTTCAGAATCACGTCAAGAGGCTGAGCTCTGCTTCTTGACGCAAATCTAAAAAGCCCACCTATCTGTTGGCTCATCTTTGTCGATTGCTTTGCCACATGAGCCCTTCCATTTAGGGCCTCTGAGAAACTAATCCCTAGATAGTCGAACACCTTAACTCTAGGGATTGTTTCCCCAACGCATAGCATGGGTTTCATTGGTGCTGAACGTTTCCTTCCAACACATGCCATAACCGCTGACTTTTTGGTGTTAATTTTTAGGCCCAAGTTGTTCATAAAGGTTGCATAGGCGTCAATCAAAACCTGTAGTGCCCTTGGTGTTCTGGCTATTAGGACTGTATCGTCCGCATAAGCCAGAACCGGAAAGCCCCTACCCCCCAAAACCAAAAAGTCTGCCCTTACATCAGTGAGGTCCCGCGAGAGGCACTGGTAAAACGAAGCACAACATAGAATGAACAGTAGTTTAATTCCAGAGGGATTATGTGATTGCCAAATGATTGTAAGGAGTACTACCCACAGAGAAGGAGTGTGGCATTTGGAATCAGGAGCTTAACAGTTGCTACTGAACTCTGGGTTATTACTTAGAAATTAACCTTGTTGACTGTCTCCTACCTTGCCTCAGTGAATGTTTAATTTGGGAAGAAGGGAATCAAACCTGCAGCAACCCTGTCACCCCAGTTGCCACCCATTGACGTGTAAGGCAAGAGGAGTGGAGTGGATTGTGCTTCTTTTCCCTCTCAAATTGTGAGCAACACTGTTCCACAGCCCTGCATCATCCCAGAGGCTGCCTTATCTGCTTCTAAGTATTTTTGAGTGAGGTTTATTCTGTTGTGGTGGCTAGTTAAGGGCCATGAAGGGTTGTTTTGCCATCTGTGGACAACAGCTGCTGAGATTAGTGCTGGTTTAATTGACAGTCAGTGGCGATCTGTGGCAGCTTGTTTCTCTTAATTACCTGCAATTGGACAATGTTAATGCCAGGCTGTAACTGGAGACCCACTAAATGTTGCCAGGTGGAATATTTGAATTAAGGCACTCACCCACAAGCATTTTTTCACACCAGGTGGTATTGGCCTCAATGAGAAAGCAGCTCTGTGCATGGAGTCATGTGCACCAGCAACTTGACCAGTGGATCACCTCTACTGAATGCCCCACGCTGTACCATAGCATTATTTGAATTATTGAGAGTGAGCAGTCTCATGAGATCTTCATCAATCGCTAGCAGAAATACACACTCTGCCTCCAGGATGCATGCATGATGAGACAGAGCAGAGACCTGCAATGTAAAAAAGGAAAAGAAAAACAAACATTAATTCTCTGAATATCAAAAAACAGTACAATATATATAGTAGATCCATGGCTAAGCTTGGCAGACGCCTGTATGTGACATAACATAGTGGATGTTGTGTAGTCACAAAAATTGGCAAAACATTTTAGAATGCAATACATTACATGAAGCCATTCTATGTTGAACAGGGAAAACATAAAACATAAGAAAATATTATTTACTTGTAAAACACATAAAGTACATTTGGCCTCATTACAAGTGTGGTAGCAATTTGGTGGCAAATTGTAAAATTACAGCCAAATCTGATCACACTTACCGCCACTTGATCCCTCGAATTTACCGCAGGATTAAATGTGGTGGTAGGGCAGTGAAAGTACCAATTCTTGGAGTCCATAGGACTTCATGGGGATTTTGGCAGAATCACAGCTGGTGATATTTCTGCCATGGTAATTCCACTGATGTATGGTGGTAATGTGGTGGATTCACCTCCAGCTTGTTGCTGGAGGTAAATAATCCACTTTACCACAAAACACATACTATGGCACTGTGAGCAGTCATGGAATTACTGCCAAATTGCTGCAGTTATTACCCATACCACCGTACTTGTAATCTGACCCATTCTGGTGCTCTCTACATCCAACAATAAAACAGAACCTTTTTTAATAGAACACAACAGGTTACTGGTAAGCATGTGGGCCTTAGTCTTCCAAAGAGTAAAGACCTGATAATCATCATACGACTACAATGAACCGTTTGAACCAGGATCATTTCACTGTATCTCTTGAATTTCGGGACTGTCTGTCGGCAGTAGGAAACAGGATGAGTGTGAATTGGCTGAAGCTGAATGGGGACAAGACTGAAATTCTGGCGGCGGGTTCTTCTCTGGTCACTACTGACTGGTTGTTTTCTTTCTGGCCTTCTACCTTGGTGACTGTCCTAATCTGGTGAAGGTGGTTAAGAAACTTGGGGTCTTACTTTCACCTGATCTATCTATGTCACCGCAGGTTAGTGCAGTCTGCAAGACTGGTCACTTCTTTCTCAGGGTTCTACGCCATGTTCTGCCTTTTTTGCCGGAACACTTGCAATGCTTAGTGGTGTCCTCTTTGATTACTAGTCGGCTTGACTACTGCAATGCACATTACCTAGCGCAACCGCTTGGGTTGGAGCACCGCCTGCAGCTGTTGCAGAACTTGGCGGCCACTGTGGCTACAGTGTCTCCATATGGAGCTCATATTAGTCTGTCACTCTGGGCACTTCACTGGCTCCCAGTAGCTCAGAGGATTCAATTAAAGGCTCTGTGTTTAGAACATCGTGCTTTCTTTAAACAGGGTCCTGAATACCTGCAGGACATGGTTTCTCTGGATGTCCCTGGCAGATCACTGCGTTCAGGAGATGCCAAGTTAGTGGCCATTCCAAAGATACACAGGGTTGGTATAGGAAGGCAGGCTTTTTCATGTGCGGCCAGCAGACTTTGGAATGGGCTGCCCGCTGGCCTTAGAGCCATGGCAAATCATCTTCAATTTAGGAAAGCCCTGAAAACGTTGTTGTTCTAGGCTCTCTGCTATGACCTATACCGTCCCCAGTCCTCGTGCCAAGATGCCTTTGGGTGGTAGTGTGCGCTACAAATTGCTATAGCATACATAACATAACATGACATACATAACAGGGGTATCCCACCACTAGAGTGTTTTCTGGCCATTCCCTGGGAAATGGCAAACTCATGGGCAGAGTGGAGAGACTGCTGGAAGAACTATGAGAATACCATTGACATTCATGAATTGATGTAATTCAAAAAGAAGTCTATGTTTTTGCACTCCCTCAGCATGGAAGGGCAATGCATCTAGAAAAGTATGCTTCCATTGGCAGAAGGATATTGAGAGACCAATGAGCATGAGCATGAAACATTCCTTTAAATATCTTGGCAATTGTTTTAACAGCATCAACAGGAACAGCTATTTTTTAAAACAGTCCGATGAAGAAAGCATGGAACACAATGTTTCTTCACTATGACATTTCTGGAGCAGAGTTGGGTATTAAGAACTCATCCACAACCAGATAGTCATCCATTATCTTTTTTATTTTTATAGTGCCAACTGTAAAACAGGTTTGCTTGCGGAGGCCCAAAAGGAACGAAAGGAGGAGAGAAGGTAAGATAAGACAAGGATGGGACATGGTGTGCTGATGTTTCATAGGTCTTGGTACATGCAATTAGTATTGGTGCCTAAGGAGAGGGGTATGGAATATGGCTAAAAACAGGGAAAATGCAAAAAGCAGAGTGCTAAGCTAAGATAACGAAGATAGTTAATGCATCTTTCAGTGAAGGTGTGGTGCCTAAGGACAGCAAGGAGGTAACTATCACCCCACTAGTTCAAAAAGAAGGATAGGACCCCAAAGATCCCGGGAACCTACGGCCCATCACTAATTCGAACTTCGTTTTAAGGTGCTAGATAAAATTGCCACAAACCAACTGCAAAAACATGTGGAAGACCTGAAGCTATTGCATAATCAACAATCAGGTTTCCGGCCTCCCACAGTACCGAATATGCTATTCTGGACCTCCAGTCGCATATGTTGGGCCTGAGAGATAAAGGCAAAACAGGTATTCTCATGCTCCTCAACTTAAGCGCAGCCTTTGATTTGGTGGATCAGGAGGCATTGGCCAACATTGTAGGTTGTTCCTCTAAGGGGTTGGCTTGGTTATCATCCTTTCTCAAAGATTGGAGTGCTAGAATACACTGGGGTGACAATTTCTCCAAGGCCGCTCCCATCTTCTATGGAGTCCCGCAGGGAGCTAGTCTGTCACCTCTCTTGTTTAATTTATATCTGAGAATCCTCTGCAAACTCCTGGAACACATCGGCGTATTCTTTACGAATTACGCTGATAATACGCAGCCCATTTTTGAACTCACGGGTGATTATATCACTGACAGTGTCAAAATCTCAGAGGTTTATAACATCATAGACCACTGGATGCAACATCATTGGATGTGTTTAAACAATACTAAAACGGAGCTGCTGATTTTCGACACGCGACAGGCCAGATGCAAATTAGGGAATGAATATAAGTCCTTCACCATCAAGGACGCAAACATCCCAGTGATGCTGCATGTTAAAACTCTCGGGATGTTGGTGGAAGCTTCGGTGGGCTCAGAGGTACAGGTAAGCCACCTGCAGAAAAATAATGCCTGCTATTTACGTCTCCTGAGAGCAATAAGAACCTTCATTAATGAAGTCAATGCTGCATCAATCGCCAGGGCCATCATCCTGTCTTGACTTGACTACGGCAACGCTCTCTTGCTAGGAGCCACAAAAAGGGAAATTCAAAAGTGTCACGTCATACAAAACGACGCAGTGCACATAGTCAAGAATATCAAGAACAGAGAACATGTGTCAATAGGGAGAAGAGCAATACATTGGTTAAGAGTGGAGGAGGGAGTCAAGTTTAAGGCCATGCCAATAATCCATAGATGCCTATATGGAGAGGCCCCCAGCTATTTCAAAAACATTTCTCTTTCTATGCTCCTGGAAGATGTTTAAGATTAGCCGACAGGGGCATCTTGAACACCCCTGGGGCTAAGTCCGCATTTAGGCAAGGCAAATCCTTCCAGGTGAAAGCAGTAGACCTCTGGAACAAGCTGCTGATGGCATTACGGCTTGAAGCAAATTACCAGAGTTTCAGGAAATCGCTAAAAATTTCATTGTTTCAATGAGCAATAGAGTCCCGATCTCTAGGATATCTACCCATCTTAATGAGGAGAATTACGTATTTAGATTTTCTTGGTTCCCGCGCCCTGATGCCCGCTGGCTACCGGCGCGTAATAAGCAAGCACATAACACAACATAACATAAGAGAGAAGCAGTGTGAGACGTAATATGGCAAGCCTAAACAGTTGGAAGGCAGTTGCTAGATAGGAGGCCTGAAATCGGAAGCCAGGAACAGGAATTTGAAAAATCTAGAAGCAAGGCAGAAGGGGGAGAGAGGCCCAGAGTGAAAATGTTCAATTTGTTGTGAACGTTTTTTGCAAGTGTACTTATTGAGTTTGTTTTCCTACTGCACTGATAGATCATCATCATCATCTCAAAGTGTATTCAGATTCCTCCAATAAACACACACTACACAGTTAAAAACATTCTCACTCATAAAATATAAATCCATATGATATCCATTAACACATATTAAGTCAGCACACAATACATAGTTAACAACATTGCCAAACAATAAATATAAAGGGAGAAACCTAACTCAATCCCAATAAACCAACGTCGAGATGCCATTCATTTAACAGAATGGCCTTCCTTATAATTCCTTGCTTGAATTTATTTTGAATAACCTCACCTTTAGGACCTAGTCCCGAAATTGACCAGATCGAACAGAAACTGTGTTACATTACAACTACACATTAAAGCCATCACCTCCTTACAGGTTCTGATATTTTGTGCTAAAAAGTGGGATTTTAACCACCTCGCCCCCTCCCTTCTGTAAAATGGAAAGATCAAAATAAAATTGACCCCCCTCCCTTCTGTAAAATGGAAAGATCAAAATAAAATGGACCAAATGTTCGTCTGCACCCATATCACAATAGCATTTTACTGGGGCCTTTATCTAGGTGGCTATTTTTGCCAGTAGCAGTAGGTTAACCTGGTCTTTATTAAAAATGTTCTTACCTCCGGGGAGTCCAGGACAGGAATCAGACCCATGGTGGACAAACACTCCTGCACTGACAGAGGATTTATTCAGGAGATCCATCCTGAAGTGTGTTCAAGAATGATTTTTGGCAGTTGTGGAACATACAATTCTGGAAAGAAAGTTTTTTTTGACTAGATTAGCAAGGTCATCTGGGGCTATAAAATAAAAACATTTGTGAATGAAGCTTTAACACTTAAACTCAGTTCCTTTTTTTAAGGAAGCCAGTGTAGGGTCTTCATGGTTTGATGATTTGATCATGAATGTTAGAATAAGTATATATAGATGTCGGACAGACGTCTTTTGGAGTAGTAGACTAGTGTGATGTTTTGGATGCTGAGGAATAAACTGTTCCTTTGGTCAAGTCCAGCTAATACTGTGACCCTTACAACCTCCACTGTTGTATAACCAGGAATAGAAGGATTGATAAAATCAGAGCAAGTGGAAGTGACAGGCTTTGGACAGTTCACAGATCTGCCAATTGAAACAGAGCTGCAGTCAAGAAAGATCCCTATGTTTCTTGTTTCAAAAACTGGTGGATGTGAGATGCCCATGTAAGCAACCTGAATGTTGTTTGTGCACAGCTGGAATACGGTATTGAATGAGTTCAGTATTTGAGTGAGTTAACAAACAGTGCAGCATGGAAAGAGCACTGGTGGATGCCCATGTTGGAGGCGAACGGTTTGTAAAGAATCAAGCCCTACTTCACACATGAGACTATCTTTTAAAAGAAAGATTTGGTAGGACCTCTCTACTAAATGTCAACTGAATGCATTGAAGATGGATGCCATTGTTGTCAGTGTGAAATGCTGCAGACAGGTCATAAAGGAAGAAAACTAAGGGGAGTTTACACCCTACATAGTTGGCAATGCGTCCTTGAAATGCAGCAAGGCTGATTCAGTGCTGAAATCTGGGCAGAATCTTGATTGGAATTTGTTCATGCATATTTCTTTTTTGGTGTTTTCTAAACGCTGTTTGCTTGCCTTTGTTTCCAGAATCTTGCCCAAGAAAGGTTTTTGAAAATTGAGCGGTATGTTGATGTCCGTTGAAGGTGTTTCCACAAGTGTCAGATTATGATGGTTTCTTGGGGTCATTAGGAACTTCCCCATGAGAGATTTAACAATTTATGAGTATGTTCATGGGGGGTGACAGGGTGTCTATATTCTTTTTTATGATTATAGCTCAAAAAGGTTAGCTGTGGAGAAAGAAAGCATTCATTTTGGCAACAGGTTTGATTAAGTCATCCAATGTGATAGATTGCGATGACGTCAACTGGCTGGCATTGGGAATCGGGGGCTGTGGATGAGGTAAATGAGACCTAGGCTGGGCATGAATGTTAGGTATGATTTCCTTGACACCATGGTTGTAGAATGCACCTGGGTGATAACCCCACTCTTTAAGAGACAATAGGGTGGATCAAGAAAGTGGAGAATACTCAATTATGCACACAGGCTGTAAAAGTGAAGACTGTGGGAGTGTAAGCAGGAACAGGAGTGAGGTGGCAACAAATATGGTTAAGATCAAAGACTGGCGGGGAAAATATGAAGTCAAACAAGTAGAAGTAATAAGTACCCATTGGCATGGAAAACATAAAATACTTTAAATGTGAGAAATTGCCCACCGTGAGGTTGAACGACAATAAGGGATTATATCCCTAGTTCAAATTGAAAAGAGAAGGGATACAAGCATGATTGCTGACATACTCTTGCTCACCACCAAACATGACAGCAACAAACAATCTACAGTACAGAAGAAGCTACGCTCAGATTGTTTGAGGAGCACAGCAAGGAAAACAGATGTAAGAAAAACATGGGGGTTTGAAGAGTTAACAACAATGCCATAAGGGTTTGCCCAACATTAGTAGAACTCAAAGGTTGTATGAGTCACTGTACCTGAATTGAAGAACCAAGGAAGCCTAAGAATGAAACTAGATTCCACCATCCAAGAACATATTTTGTTTGTGAAGTCCAAAGAGAACTAGAGGAGAGAACATGACTTCAAAGTTTAGCAAAAATGAAGCTAAAAGGACATGCTTATACGAGTATACTCAATTACAACAATGATCATGCACAAAGCAATGGGCATTTGGTTTGCACTTGGGGAACAGGTAGATAGAGAGCAAAGAATTGTGACAGAATTTTCATAGAAGCAACCGAAATGTCTTGATGGAATGGCCCATGGTCATGGCCATGGGGCACACGGGAAAGATCAGTATGTGTGTAAACTTAAGAGACATCGTTAAGCATATCATTCTGAGCAGTTTTCCCCAAGTCATTTTAATCTGATATAATTAGTTGGATATGGGTGTAGGACATTTTTACTGCACTTCATCTCTCTACAGAAAACATAAACATTCCGCTAGTAGAGAAGAATACATAAATGATGTCATTCATTATGCTGTTTGGAGCCTTTCAGTACTGCAGTTGGCTGCTTGGCTTAGCAAAGGAGGAACATTTTTTCCATGTGATAATTGCACACAAGTAAACATGCTTGCAGGGAGTTTTTTTATTAATATGACATTTCGTTTTTAAACTCTTTTTTAGGTATAATTAAGGTGCACTTCGATTCTTGGCATTACAATCCGTTGTGGTATAATAGCCTTGTATCACATTTAGTTCCTACAGTTTCCTAGTACATGTTAACTGCATCTGGTACAAGTCAAAATGCAAACATTCGCATGGTATACAGAGGTCAACATCCCTGGATGGTTACAAGGTCATCAGTATTTGTAATATACATATAAGCCTGTTACCCTCCCCATATATTCTTGAGACACTGGGACGCTGGAATGGTAGTGATATAGGATTCATACCTTTCATTTGAATGAGCTAATTATTTTAGCCACAAATGCCATTTAGGGGCTACATTTGGCTTCCATAACTTAAGGATACACTTTTAGGCAATTAGGCATGATACATTATACAATATATGTTTCTCTACTGTAGTCTCACCAATGTCTCCCACGTGATATTTCACTGATAATAGTGCAGGGGATACATTTGTCATTTCGGCCAAAATGCTTGCTGTTACAGAACAGAACTCCAGCACATGTGTACATGACCAGAGCATACTATCATTACATTCAAACGATCCACAATTCTTTTTTATATATTGAGTGTAGTGCCCTGAATTGGTTGTGGCTCCTGCGTGGTAGATTATACCTATTGTTGTGCAGGTTTTCTTACCAAGTGATATTTTACCATGTGTGAATCCAGTCAGCTTGCAGTTGTTTTTGGTACCATCTGCATTTTAACGTAGAAGCATTAGTATTACGTATTTACTATGTGTTTGTATTACTAACGTGGAGCGATTATCTGAATTGCAGGTAGAGCATAATGTACCATGGTTTGCATTTTGTACAAGTTGCTGAAATTGAATGGATTCACAATTTGGTATTGATATATATATGAAGTGTTCATTGGGGATTTCTTCTTGTGTCACATTGTTGCAGAGAGTGCATGTATGTTTCCACATTTATGAAATCTGGAAGATTTCATTTATAGGTATGTTTTTGTTTTCCAGTACTTGTAGTAAGTACATTAGAAATTCTTGTGGATCTTCCTGTGAGTTTATAGTGAATTTCACCATTCCAGAACAGTAGTCCAATTGTCGTCTTATTCCAAAAACACTATATGTGTTGTCAGGATTGTTTGCTGCATTTCTGTGAAGTACTAACATTTGCAAACACAATGGGTCTGTACTGTGTAAGTAAATGTTGTCAACAATTGGTGGTAATTGAAATAGAATATTCATTGCTACATTTGCATAGCAACTTACACCAACTATATTTGAGAATTTAAATGGTCCAGGTAGTTCTGTATCTAACTTCTTTTTTTGGAGTTTGTCTTCCTTCTTTAAAGAAGTACCTGGTTTACTTTCTCTAATTGATTCTTTTTTGCTTGTGGTACTTGATGAAGTATTAGTTTCTTTTACTCTCTTTGGAGGATTTGCAGTGACGTCCTGTTGCATTTCTGTTTGATTTAGTTTTCCTTTACAACGTTTTAGTTTTTGTGGAACAGAATATGTGTTTAGATGGGGAGTGTATAGTGAGCGAAGTCTATTATATTCTAAAATGCAAGGAATATCAGCATTTACTTTACTTGCATCAAAGTTGATTAGAAATAGACCGTCAAGTGTACGTAAGCGTGATAGTGCTACGTAGCTCATGCCTTCTTTAAAGACTGTGTTACCAATATCTATCATTGCTTTGTCTAGGGTAAGACCTTGTGATTTATGAATCGTGACTGCGTATGCAAGAGTTAGAGAAAATTGTTCTCTGCGTACATACATATCTTTGAAGAGAAGGAATCTAGCTGTTGAGCGTCCTATCCGTTTTACTTCTGAAAGTTTGTCAAAGAGTATATTGACAAACTGAATTTTGTTGTCACGTGGGTATGTTTGAAAGCCAACAACTGTACCCAGTGCTCCATTAACTAGTCCTTGGTACACGTCAAGGTTACGTTTAAGCATTACTCTGCAATTTAAGGATAATTTTAACAACTTTTCTAAGCCTGCTGTGTTTGAGATTGATTTTTCTAAATTATTTAGTCTTGTTGTGGCTTGGTCACACATGGGTAGTGTCATACCATGTACATCTAGTTTGTCTGTGGCGCTAATTTCCATTATTGGTTGCATTTCTTTACTTAACATTATTTCATTGAATTTGAGACAGCTTGCAAGAGTTGGCATTAAGGCCATACAATTGACATTTTTGTGGGCTAATTGTTCCATAACATCTGTAGCACATGCATTACCGCCATAAAATGCATTAATGTGCCGGGTTTTCAATGTTGCTTCTGCTTCTTTAGAAAGTATACCAACTCTCCAAATTTTTAAAATGTTGGCATAAGTTAGATCTGCAGATTGGCGCATGTTTTCTGTTAATTCTCTGTATTGGAAATGTTGCCAAAGGTTGACATTTCCAATGCTGCCAACAGTTTTACGGCAGAGTTTGTGCCCTAATGTTTTAAAAATAGGTTCACTTTTTACTGGTGTTAATTGAAGCAGATCTCCAAAAACAATAATGTGTTTTCCTGCAAAGAGATCTTCATAGTCTGTTTTGAGTACTTCTTGTAATCTGAGGTGAATCAAAGCTAACATCAGGTTGGAGACCATGCTCACTTCATCTATTAGTAGCATTTTCATTTGTTTCAATACTCTGTGTAATTCCATTGCAGCTTATGCAGAAAGTTTGTAATAGTCTAATTTGTTCTGGTGTTCTACTGGTAATAGTAGTAATCGGTGTAATGTAACACCACCTATGTTGTAGGCAGCTAAACCTGTGGGGGCAGTGACAACAGCTGACAGTTTGTTGTTTGTCAATTGTTGAAGGAACTTACTAATGATTTTGATTAGGAATGTTTTGCCAGAACCAGCTTCACCACTGACGTACAGTAGTATAGGTTTATAATTATGGCAGGAACTTTCTTTATTTTCATGTTTTACACCATGTGCAATTTGTTTTGTTACTTCTTGAAAAATGCTACTTTGCTCATTGTTTAGTTTTGATTGTAGTATAGTTAAGTCTTCCTTATCGTCATACTGACACATGGTGTTTTCTACTTCTATCATAGCTAATTCTGCCTCATTTGTTATTTGTGGTTCTCCCAGTGGTTCTTGGCTTCCTGTTACAGAAGGTTGACTACTGTCAGGAGTATCCTTATCTAGTTGGGCTTGGAGTTCTTCTTTATGTTGCTGTTCATTGTGCAACATTGTTTTGTACTGTGTAAAGTTTACATCAGTTATAGTGCTTTCATTTGCTTTGAAAGCATCCTCATATGAGTCATGGTTATCTAGTAATTGTTCTTCTTTTCTCCATGGTTTGAAGAGTTGCAGCAGGGACATGTAATATACTTCTTTATGTTGAGGAGTCTTCAATGACAATTTGATATGATTAATTAAATTTGGTTTAGTGAGTTTAACTAAGCTGCCTTCACAGTCTGTCACTCTATATTTACCTTTTTTTTCATCAAGTTTCATATTATTTTTGCATGTGTAGTTTTGGGCTATTTGGTATAGGCACATGTTTTCCAAAGTATTACTTCTGTTTGGGTAGTATGTGTCCAATAAATTGTTTTTTAAAATGTCTTGGCTGTTGGGATCATGTTTGGCTATTGTTTCTATATCTTCATATGATTTTAGAACTCTTTTTCTAGATTTAGCTGGACCAAGACTTAGCCATACTATATTTTCAGATTTACCATAAAATGAAGTACCAGTTAAACGATCAGCTGCTTCATAAGATCCACATTCTCTATGGGTGAGCATTTTTATGCCCAAGCTGTATAATTTCTGAGATACTGTTTTATCTGATGACAGGTCATTTCAGAGGTCTTGGAGCTCTGCCTTTTCTGCTTTAGTTAAGTATGCTGTGACATATCGTGCAACTGCAGTAGAATTGTCTGCAATGTACTGCACATCTATGTTTGCATTCCATAAGTGGGCAATGATTGCATTATAATCATTGATATATTTTCTTCTTCTTTTCTTTTTATCTAATATGTATTTTTAGGTGACTTACCTTTAACACTATGTCTAACTGAAGACATGAGGTTGTTTACTTGACCTGTATTTGTAACTGGTCTAGGGAAACCAAATCGGCATTTGGTGTAGTATTTGCCTTTGTTTTTGTATTTGCGACGACAATATTTTCCACATTTGTGTCTTTGAAATTCTAAAATTTGTGCACGAAGATCACTATTTGTGGCTTCTGATGGAATTTCACAAGTGACATATTTTTCAATAAACTGTAAAACAGTGGCATCACTGTCTTGACATTTGTGTCTTTGAAATTGTAAAATTTGTGCACGAAGATCACTATTTGTGGCTTCTGATGGAATTTCACAAGTGACATATTTTTCAATAAACTGTAAAACAGTGGCATCACTGTCTTGACCAAATTTAGGAGCATCTTTAATCCATAAAAGCATGTGGATATGTGGTGCTCCTCTGGCTTGGTATTCTTTGCACTTCTCCAAGGGAAGGAACAGTTTTATTACAAATAAAATGTAGCATAGTAATGAAGCGATGGTGAAAATATCTTGAAACATTAACAGGATCCAAAGAACAAAGTTCTCCGGGTGTTAGAATATCTATGTTTGTTTTGTTTTTATTTGATATGCATAGGAAATCATGTAAATCTTCCCATGCATATTCTGCACAGCTTAATGTAACAAACCAAGTGGGTGGGCCAAGGTTTCTGATCATACAACGTACATCTCCATGACGTTGAAACCAGTACTCTTTAGTACCACGCATATTTGCTAATAGATTTGTAATATTTGATTGTAAAACCTCATCCTTTTGTTGCACTTTCTCTAATAATTGTGTAGCTGTCATATTTTGAAAGTGTGATCCTGATTTTAATATGTGTGCAACTCCGTAACATAAAGTTGCTAGTTCACTTTCAAAGAGTAGGTGGAATATGTATTCCACATTTTGTCTAAATCTGGGATCTTCAGAATACATCCGTAATGAGCGGTATTCTGAAGCTGATATTTGAATAGGTCTATCATCATACCTTCCTCCTTTGCCAGTAGGAAAGAGTAGAGGAAAAGCACGTGCTTCTATACTTTTTTCCCATATACTGATTGGCGATCCTTTTGTTTGACGCATTTGGTAAGTTTCCAGTACATCTTGTACGGTGTCATTACAGTGCAAAGGATGAATTGTATAATGGTCTAAAGTATTTGATATTGTAGCAGGATCTAGTAGCTCAAATTGACCAGCTTCTTGTGTTTCTTGAATTATTTCAGTTGTATCTTTCAAGTTTTCTTCAATATTAATTTCTTTGTAATATTCATTATTCTCTTTAAGATATAGGAAGGCTTGTCTAACTTTATATAAATCTACCAGATGTTGCCATATTTTTTTGTCCTTTGTAGGTACTCCATTTACTAATATAATTAAAGATTGCTGCATTGGACGTTGCACTCCTACAGTATGCACATTTTCTTTTAGATTTAATGGTAAATAAACTACTTTTCCACGAATGCCTTTTACCAATTCAGAGGGAGGTAATTTTTCTGTTTTTGGTTGAAGGCGTATTATTGCTTGAAATGGGTGTACTGTTTGAATTATGATGCTCTCATATAAATTAAGTTGTTGTAGAGGTTTTGGTACTGGGTATAATTCTAAATTATTTGTGATAGAACGTGAAGGAGTTTGGTTGTTGTCAAGTTTTGTAGTGCAATAACTGCAAAGTATTAAGGGCTCAGTTATTTAATATTTGTTTTCTGCTACAAGGTAGAGAGCTAATTCAAACCATTTAGAATCTTCATTGTCTTCTATTTTGTATGATAGGTCCACAGTTTTTGTGTTACTTTTATAAATAATTCGACCGGCAACATACACATACATGGTTTGGTACTTCAGATGATGTACTTTTACATTTTAGTATTTCTTTTTTGTATGTGTTTAGCAAAAGGTTGCCATGTGTAGAATTGTTGCTTAATTGGTTTAAAGCTATTTCATTCTGTAAATGGCTTTCACTTCCAAAATATTTTTTCTGGATATAGTGAATTTCTTCAAGTAGGTCTTTTGCTGTACCATGTAGAAGGATGTTATTTAACTTTGCTAGTGCTAAAGCAGGACTTTTAGCATAGTACAGTTTATAGACTAGATTTCTTATAGTTGAATGATGTGTTGATATCCTTTTGATATCATGGAAAGTGGTTTTACAAGTAGGTCCTGTAATGCAGGCCAATGAATGTCCTTGTAGTCCTGTGTACTTGCGCACTGGACAGGTATCTATATTTTGCAGTAATTTAATTTTGATTTTGTCTTTGCTTTTTACATATTTATTGAGGAATTGGCGTAAAGATTTGAAACATTGTTTGGGAATGTTACACATTGACGTGCATGGCCATTTGTACACTAGACGTTCTGATTCAGTTGAATGGAGGGGTAATTCTAAGTTTTCAGGGCATATTTTTGTAATGAGTACTTCTTGTTCCATTATGGTATTATTCACTCTTTCATAACCTCGACCACTGCTATTTATGGCAATTGTATTTGTTTGCTTTTGTTTGTACGCTTCTTCATTAAAATATGGTTCTGTGCTCGTAGTGTGATTCCATTCACTTCCGCAGATACTTAAGAAGTTCTTTCTGTTGACATTTCGCTTATTGAGAAGTCTTTTTTGTAATTTAGTTATTAGTTTTGTTAGTGGTTTCATTTTGTTTAACAGTAAAATAAATAAATTTCTTTTGAGAAGAATTGCACTGTCCATCAATGCTTCTAAGATTAATTTCCTACGATAGGTTTTAAGCTTTGAACCTGATTTCTCTCCTGTTTTTATAAGATTTTGAAGGACTTTGTGACGGTATATTTTGGCTAAAATACTTTTCTTGGTATGCTTACTTTGCACTATATTAAAATTTGAAGAAGTAGTTTTATCTGTACTGATAGCTGATTTTCTGTTAATTGTTTTTTGGTTTGTTTTACATTTCGATAAAGGAAGCAGAGTTGTTGTACTTGAAACTTCTTGTGTTTCACTAAATGATTGTATTAGCTGTTTTGTTTCAATTTTTTTTACAAATTCTGCTAGAGATGAATGCTTATGTTGGACACCTTTATTTTCATTTGCTCTACTTTTGCGTTGCTTTCTACGGACTTGACTTTTGGTAGGCATTCTTTAGTGTCTGTTGAAAAAAATAAAGAAGATATGGGTTGGGGTGTTCTGGAATGTATGTGTGCTGTGTGCATGAGTGTTTGAGTAAGATGATAAAGATGTATGTAATGGTGTGTGATTGTGTATTGGGAACTAAAACTAGTAGGGATAGGTATTCTTGAATTTATGTGTTACTAAACTGGGGTTCAGATGACAAAAAAAAAGTAAGCTAGTGGTGTGGAAAAGTACAAATAGTAAATCTAATGTATACAATTAAAACAGTTGTTTGTTCTATAATATGAAAATTGTAGTGGTTCAATTGGGTAATTTGTGTGTCCAAAAATAGAAATTTGTGGGCCATTCTGGCTGTAAATCGCTGTTTAAGACATGGAAATTTTTGGACAAAATGGTACAAAATCTCTATTTTTAGAAACCAAAATAGCTCGTATTAATGTTATAGTATATTTAATTAATAATACAAATATTATGGTGAAATTTTACTTACTTTTTTTTAAATTAACAGGTAACTTCTTAGTTTTTCTTTCTTCTTCGAATTCGCCTGCTTCTTTTCAGGAAACTGGTCTTCACTGCAATTGTAAAAGCTTCAAATTAGTAACTTTGTTTGTATATAGCAGTGTTTTTAATTTAGATATTGATTTTTTTAATTGAAATCTTCAGTGCCTTCTGTAAAACCATTAAACTAATTTATTTACATAAGATACATTGCATCAGTTCAGTACATATGATATGTTCTTAATGAACAAATTGTATTGAATGACTAACTGTAGCAAAAAAAAAATATCTTTACTATGTCTTGTGAAATTTATAATATATTAGTGAAAATATTATGTTTTGTAGTACATACATTTTTCGCAGAGATGGAGTCCATCTTACTTATGCTGGCAATCAGATTTTTCTGAGAAATGTACAAAATGCATTGCGACCTTTTTTGGAATTACAACAACAATTTTGAAGTAGATGTTAAGCATTTACAATTTTTGACTTACAAACACCACCCAAAGGCTCTTTTCAGAGCCACCACTTCTTTCCAGAGAAAATTACAATGTTTGTGATGGAGTAGCAACCCAATTTTTTTAATGTTCGCGAACTGTCCACGGACTTCTAAAAAATACAAAGAGCCCTGCTTCATTTATTTTCACTTCTATTTTTTAACTGGGAAAGGCGGCTCTGAAAAGAGCCTTATTTTTTTTTTTTTTTTGTAATTTTGAATTTTTTTGGGTTTTTCAGACACGACACACTAGGAGAGGAGGGTAAAGGAGGGTAAAGGGGGGGACACCAACCACAGGGATAAGAAAGGGCGAGCTGAGAGAGGAAGATGTAGAGTGGGTTTTATTTGGGTAGTGAGCAGGTCTTCTCGTGCTCTGAGACGATAGTCTCAAAGCACTCCGAAGTCACTCCCCCCTGCAGAGTACTGTGTCACAGTACATACATACAACTGTGACCCTCGAAAGGTAAGGGTCATCAGCATTCTGCATGGCCTGTGAGGCAGCCTGAGAAAAACGCTGTCCCACAGAGGTGGTCCTTGTGGTGACAGGATCAGAAACAGAGGATGAAGTAGAGGAAATCAACCTGCTACGTTCTTCGCAAGGTACAACCCTGCGAATAGCCCCAGAGTGAAATGACCTCAGGTGTCGCTTCATAGTAGTGGTCCCAAAGCTGTAGTTACCGTGCTTCCCGCGACTGAGTATCATTTTGCACTCATTGCAGGTAACATGGTTCGCACGAGCCTAAGGACCATTCCCATGAATGGTAAATAACCGCCACACCCAAGACTCACGCCTAGTGCGGGTAGTAGGGATTTCCTCTACCTCATTCTCATCATCCTCTTCTTCCTCCTCCGCATCCTCAGTCCTGTTCCCCTCTTCAGGCCCTTGGGGAGGTGGTGGTGGTGGAGGGGGTGGTGGTGGTGCTGAAGCAGGTGCAGCACCAAGTGGCAGTTCAGCAGCCAAGGATGCCATCTCGAAGATGGTGTAGTCTGCAGGTGGCAGCAAAAATCACTGTGTTCTGAAGAATAGCCAGAAACACAATGGGAATAAGCTCTTGGGCGTGGTCTTTTATAGGGGTGCTTGTGCGCGGTCCGCGGACATGCGCACTGTGCGCGGACAGATCGAACACAAAAAAAGGATTGGAAAGTTTCAAAAGGTATATAGAAACTCAAGATTGCTATGTGGGACTTGTAGCATGGTGAGATGTTATTGAAAAATATTATGGATTAACTGAAAATGTACTTTTAAATTGTTCGGGGACACGAACAGTGTCCGCATTTCAGGACACACGATGAGCGTGGGCGCGGTCATATGATCTGTTTGCGAACTAGTCTGCGAAGGAAGCGCCTGTCCGCAGGACACCAAGTGCACGGAGATTGGTTAGCGCATGCGCATTGATGTCCTACAGACACTGTTCGGGTTCTGAAGTAATTAAAAGTGCGTCACACGTGAAACGAACATTTCAGGACACCGCGTGTGTTCTTAGAACAGTTTAAACTTGGTAGCGAAAAGTAAGGACAGATATAGTGTTCTTCAGGACACGTGTAATTTAGTTTATGTATGAACATTTCAGGACACCAATTGTGTTCTTAGAACAGTTTCAATTGGGTAGCGAACACTACGAACAGTTGTACTGTTGTTCAGGACACATAATTTTTGTTTATTTACGAACATTTCAGGACACCAATTGTGTTCTTAGGACAGTTTTAAGTTGATAGCGAACATTACGGACAGATATAGTGTTCTTTAGAACACTTTAGTTTTTGTTTCTTTACGAACATTTCAGGACACCACGTGTGTTCTTAGAACAGTTTCAACTTGCTAGCAAACAGTACGAACAGGTGTGGTGTTCTTCAGGACACCTCCATTTACGTTTATGTACGAACATTTCAGAACACTCGCACTGTCCGCGGACACTTTTATTGTTTTTTTTTTAAAAAAACAGAAACTATTCACAATACAATATAAAAATTAAACTTTATTTAACATGTATTAATAATTTATGACAGAGAAGGTGAGGCAGAAACAGAAACAAAAACAGGAGAATTTGGGGTTTCAACATGATTGGTATTAGGTGAAGAAGGGATGGACATCTCATCAAAACGTTTTGGATTATGGAGAGGGTTTGGGGATAATTGACTGGGATATGGTGAGGAGGGACAAGTACATGTGGGGCAATGGTATGACGTTTTTGTTTTAAAATGATCTTCAACAAAAGTTTTCAAATTATTAAAATTGGTCAACAGTAAATCAATTTTCTCTTTTATGTTGTCAAGCGTGTTTTCCATTACAGCTTCTTCAGAGGTAGTTTCTATTTTGTTATGCTCTGTACAAAAAAAATATATATATGTTAAATGTATACAAAATAATAATATTTAAATGGTTTATATTATAAAGTGTTTACCATTAGTTTCACTATCTTGTGACATTTCTTCATGTGGGAAATTGTCCTCTAGCCATTCCAGAGTACTAGACATTTCTGTGAGAAAAAAAAAGAAAAGATAATAAATTTTTTAATCTAATACAGAAAGTTTATAAATATATGAGTAAAATGAAGTACACTTACTATTTCTGGTAAGATAAGTCCTATGTATTCAGTGGGTCTGGTCTTGTTCTCAGTTCTGTTGTGTCTGTGAGGTAATTATGTTGGAAGCCAATTTATGTTCTTGTGGTATATTCCATTTCAGAACATATTGTATTTAAATGAATGGTTAGTGTGTTACATATATGGGTTACATTTCTTATGTATTACTATATATAATGTGTTTGTGTGCTGCTTTTTGAATTTGTTAAATGTTCCTATATTATGATATAACAATCAAACATACCCCACCACCCCCCCCCACAGTTTCTAGGTAGTGGTACTGTTCTCCGAACATGTCCGCGAACATTAAATACGTTCGCGGACATCACGTTCATAAGAAGAGATCTAGTCAGTTCCATATGACATGTATATAAAGTCAAAGTCATTATTGTTAAGTTTTGCTACTAAAAAACTATGAAATTCAGTGAAAAAAACTTTGTTAAAGGGACATTATGGTTAAGTTGCGCTATTAAAAACCTATGAAATTCAGTGAAAAAAACGTTGTTAAAGGGACGTTATGGTTAAGTTGCGCTACTAAAAACCTATGAAATTCAGTGAAAAAACTTTGTTAAAGGGACGTTATGTTTCCAAGTAAAACCGAAAAACCCTTGAAATTCGCCAGTTATGGTAAGCTAAGCAACCATAACTCGCGCCACCACCGTGCACTGCTAAGACTAACACCCAGGACATCAAAGATGACATCACAAATGTCATTGATGACATCACTGATGACATCACATGTGTATGTACTTCTCATGAAATATGTGTAGAAGGGATTCTTATTATGTTGCGAAAAAAGTGTCAAGAATCATTGCAAGAAATATACCCTAATAAGTGCATTGAACGATGCATTGATATAAATAGCATCCTATTATGGGGTTCTATCTAGTATACTAAGCTACTCATACAGAAACATAACATTGTGTGCAGCGTACAAGATGAAGGTATGATATTCGTAATGTTAATATATTGAATAATGAAATTATAATTGTTTTCTTAATAGATTTTTGTGTACTGTGAAATATGTAATAAGTAGCTAATAAAACCCATGTATTACATAATTGCATTACTATAGACAAAACACAAAGACACAAGAACACATACCAATATGGGTATATACAGGGAAAGTGAAGTTAGCAAAAAAGCACAAGTAGTAGCAGAAACAATTCATAACTTAACTGATTAGTTTCATGCAAATAAATGATTGCTCTGTTTCAAAGCTGCTATTTACCCTATGTATATGTATCACTTGATGTGATTGGACCCTAAGGAAAGTAGTGTGAGTACAATGTATACAAATATGACCATATACAGGGAAAGTACAGCCATAAAAAAAAACAACAGAACTATCAGAAAGTGCTCATAAGTCTAGTGATTATCTTTATGCACAAAAAGGATTGCTGTCTTTCAAGCTTGTGTTTTCCCATATGTATATGTTTCATATGATGTGACTGTACTCTAAGGGAATTACTATAAGAACCTACTAGAAGGATACGTCTACAAATAAAATAAAATTCTTAGTTTCTGACTGTTACTGAAGAAAACCATGTGGCCTAGATATGTCAGCAAAAGAAAAAATAGTGAGCCAAACATGTGATGTCATCAGTGATGTCATCAATGACATTTGTGATGTCATCTTTGATGTCCTGGATGTTAGTCTTAGCAGTGCACGGTGGTGGCGCGAGTTATGGTTGCTTAGCTTACCATAACTGGCGAATTTCAAGGGTTTTTCGGTTTTACTTGGAACCATAACGTCCCTTTAACAAAGTTTTTTCACTGAATTTCATAGGTTTTTAGTAGCGCAACTTAACCATAACGTCCCTTTAGCAAAGTTTTATTCACTGATATATATATATAGATATATATAGATATATATAGATATATATATATATATGGGCATCAATAGCCACCCTATAGTTAAGGTGAGTCAGAGACACAAAGGAACACCCCAACATTCTATTTTTATTAACTTTTGATTCATGTAACAGATTTGAATGAAATTTCAAAAGTGATTAAAGTCTGCAGGCCACCCCATTTCACAGTGATTCATTAAAAAAGAAAAAAAATATTAGGCGTCAAAACAATTTTTGGGGGAAAAGTGCTGCCTACTTCCCATTCATTTTCCCATAGACAAAAAGGTACATTTGTGCCAAAACGGCACAGCCCAAACTTCCGGATGGATTTGGACCAGGTCCAAAACATCTTGGACAAGAAGCGTTGAATCGCACACCGTACATGTTTGAGTTATTCTGTGCAGTAGTTATTTTAAATATTTGACAGTGCAGGGGGTGCCCCTTTCCCCCATAAAATAGAGATATCTCCCATGGTGCATTGCAGGATCATGGTTTTTCAGAAATGAAACAACTGACATCTTGTTTTTCTCTTGCTTCGAGAAATATTTGCGGCTATAACCAAGGTTATGGTCAAATGAAATGCAGGACATATCTATAGGCAGTTCAAAAGAGATACAAATGCCATCAGGGTAGAGGTGGGGGGATGGCGGGAGGGTACAAAGTGAAATTTGGGAGTTGGATAGGGTCCAGGGACCAAGCTTGCAACACAAAGCTTTCTGTAGGCCCGGCTATAGCCGCAAATAGCCAACATTTGAAAGCAAACTGTGTCACAGATGCAGCGCATGTTCTGGGGTGAAAGGGAGAGGGCAGTGGAGGTGAGGAGGCCATCTGGGAAGTTGTAGGAGCTGGCACAGATGAAGGGGCACTTGGTGATGGCCCGGGTGGCATGGAAACATTATTTTCCGGTCAGTTTGCAGATATTCACAGCTTTATCTGAGGCTTTGAAGGACTACAGATACCTGGGGTCAAGAGTAGTTCTGTAGCCGCGGCTATATTTTTTGGGGGGGTTTGTATTTCATGTATTTTTTAAAGCTATTTGTATGGGTATAGTGACACTGGAGGGTGACAAATCACTGGCCATGGCCTTAGCCATGGCCCGTGCCCTCGTAGGTATTTTGGATGTGTATTTTCAGACTTCTGAGAAGGTGAGACTTGGAGAAAAATAGAAGAAAATAGTTTAACAAAATTAATATAAAAGGTGAATTGTAGTGTAGTTTTCGATTTTCCATACAACGTATTTTAGGATGTGTATTCTCACTTATGGTATTATATTGTGTGGCTGTGAAATGTCTGCCTGTCTAGTTCATTGTTATGTATTTTTCTATGCTTTCTTATTTTTCAGTTACTTTATATAAGTACTTGAGTAGTGTTGCACTGTATTGATCATTTAAGTTGGATTGTACTATAACATTTGAAGTCAGTCCCCCTTTTAACTGACTTTTGCAGCCTCTGTTATGGTAAAAGTCAATGAACTGTAGCGGCACCTATTATAATCAATATGTATTTGTTATTATTTATTGTGTTTGTGTATTTAAGTATGATGCGTAGTCCTTTAAAAGACTGTTTGCGGTACACTGGGTGTACAGCTTTAGCACATCAGGAGTACTGTTTTGATGTTATGAAGGAATGCTGCATGTCCTTCATCGGTTAGGTGTACTCTGTCATGTCTCTAGAAATTGGCCATGTTGAACTGTATGTTGTTGTTCGAAATCCATAATTGGTTGTCGTCTATCATGAATGCTGAAACTGCTTTATTAACATTTCTCCGGGATTTCTCAATTTTACCATTACATCTGGTGGTCCATCTACATTTTTGCCTTTGAGTGAGATTGGAAAAGATAAATATGGTGTGAGGAAATGGTTCCATTAGTTTTCCCATGTCTTGTTTTGTCATTAAAGTAAGGGACACCCCTTGTGCATTCCCCAAATCATCGCCTCCACAATGGATTAGTATGACATCTGGCTGTCTACTTCTCAGGCTTAACCATTTTGGAAAGATGTGGCACCAAAGCATTCGCCACAATACAAACCACTTAATTGTAAAGTCTCTCAAACCTAGGTCCATGTTAATATTTAGTTTCTCACAAAAAGCCAGTAACCAAACCAGCCATCATATCTGTAGTATTTCTCTGTTTCCAGGAACATTATTCCTAGTATGATTTTATAGTAGTTTGCATGAGTAGGGTATGTATGATGTGTGTGTGTTCTAGTTTCTAATTGGTTGATAGTGCTGTGGATATCATTCACAGCTATACAGCAGCCACCCATCCCGCAGCATTACTACACATGGGGAGATACCCACGCCCACACCCGTCCCCCCTGCAGCCACAGCTATATTCGGGCAAATGACACATCATGTGTTTGTGGACGTTGCTATCCAAAGTTTTGGGTGGCGTGGCATCTTATATGAATTGAGTGGGGGATTGTAAATGACTAGGGGAGTGGAGGAGGACTGTGAGGAGTGGAGGGGGGCTATTAGGCATGCTGCAGACAGTTTCTGGAGTTTGGTGGACTGGAAATGCAATTTTGAATCTGTAGTTTTGGTGAATAGCCGCAGTTATCAGCAAACGTCCAGGAGTTTATTTTTTGTAAAACCGCAGCTATGAAAAACATGTGCGAAGGTGCTTCGATATTATTCTGTGTTTTATTTGTTGTGGCTGGACCCATGGGTATATTTAAAGTGGCGTCTATAAATATACATTTTATGTGCAATATTCATATTTGTATGTGAATGATACAGTACAGAATTGTATTTGTGCATGCTATTTTATGTAGTTAGTTGTTCACTTATTTCATTTCAAGGTTTGAAGGCCACTTTAGTTTGATATGAGGTTTGCAGAAAAATGTGCATTTAGCCGCGGATACAAACCAAGATCAGTAGCCATGGCAAATAGCCATGGCTATGAAGGATGCTAGCTGGGGAAAAATAGATTTCTGTCCATTTCATTCTTTGTTATTGGTTATTGGTACTTTTCTATTTGTGTAGCTGTCTGTGATAGGTTATTAGTAAATATGCTTCTTTTTTTGGCATTCATTTTGGAAAGTATAAAAGCCACCCTTTTCTCCAGTTATATCCTTTTGATTCCAGAACTCTCACTGTGGAGGTGGCAGGAGTGTGACTGGTGTGAAAGCAAGTGTTAATACACGTTTACATTTTTGAAGGTTTATTTACAGTCTTGTGTGTTTTAGATGTATTTACCACTGCTATTAGTTGTTCATTATGATTTTTATTTCATCTGATTTGATTGTGTGACATGTATGTAAAGTATTTTTCAGGTTTTAGAATATGAAAGTAGATTTGTCAAAGAATTATATTTATCTGTAGGTATTTCGTTTTTGCATTTATGTTAGTGAGGTTGAAATGTTTGATTGTATTTTTTGTAATTTTAATGTACTTTCAGGTATGCAGTTCTCTTAGGTGTTTAGTTTGTTTTTGGCACTGAAGTTGGTGCAGATTTTTGTGTACGTAATGCATGAGTCTAATGCATTTCTATTTTGTGCTGTTTGTCTGATTTCCGATAGGCATCATCCACATCCCTGAATTGGATTCACACTAGATGGTTTCTCATTATTGATGTTCCTAATCTTTGTTATAGGACATTGGAAGGGGGGAAAATAAATGCCACTTAAAATAATAAGGATGCAGGTAATCTGTTGTTTGGTGATTAACTTCTCCCATTCCTTAAATGTGGCACCTCCCTTGGCTACCCATTCGAGGCATCACCTACACATGACTTGCATCATGGAAATACCAGGACTGGGTAAAATAGGAGTCTGTGCAGTTGGCACCACTGCTGAAGCTGATGATTACTTTGCAGTTCGTGGATGGAGGTACTGCAGGTGGTGCTGATCTTCGTCTACGCATGGAATGGGACCCATGGATTTTTCTTTTGAGATGTTTGTGTGATTTCCGGTAGTCATCGTCAACGTCATCCGAGTGGACTTTAACTAGATTATTAATCATAATAGATGTTGCCTAGGCTTTGAGATGGAACAGTGAAAGGGCAACGGCATAGAGGTTTGTTGCAGAATGTGCAAAGTAAATCCTCTGCCTCATTTATGTAAAACTGTTTTTTGACTTTAAAGAAGCACCAACTGTCAGCAGTGGTTTCATGCCAGTAGCTTTCTTCCTGGGTGGCAATTGGATTGGGTACCCAAACCATTACGTCATCAACACTGCTACTCTCATGGTTGGACATGTTGGAATATGTAAAACAATAAAAATGACAACACTAAAAAGACAATGGGCCTCATTACAAGTATGGTGGTAAGGCAACAACGACGCCGGTATCGCTACCGGCACTGTTGCTACCATACCGCCATACTACGAGTTGTGCTTCCGGGTCTCGCTCTGCCCGTCAGGTCCGACCTGGCGGGCAATGCGGCTCCCACAAGCACAACTCATGGATGCACTGGCACCGTTATGAACAGTGCTGGTGCACCCTATGGGGCCGAATGGGTATGGGGAGTCCCTTATTGCAGGCACCCGCGAATGGGCAATTACCGGGTCCGCCGACCCCGGCATGACCGGGTAATTGCCCATTCGCAGGTGCCGGTAAAATCACAGGTCTGGTGGCAGCCATGCCTTTGTTAGAGGCACGGCTACCGCCAGACCCATAATGGGGCCCATTGCCTCTATATTGTCAACTATCTGTATGATATGATATGATAGTTTATTTATATAGCGCCTATACACAATGTGTTTCAAAGCGCTTTTAAGGCAAGGGAGGGAACAAGGGAAAAAACAATGACATTCTTACAGGCCATGAACAGTAAGGATGTGAAATTAACTATCGTACTTGGCCTGACGACATATCAGATAGTGCAAGAGCTAAAACATAGATAAGGAGGGGAGGGGGAGAGTGGGAAGGAAATGGAAACAGACAGGCGACTACCGTACTAGGCCTGACGACATTTCTGGTAGAGCCAGAAAAAAAACAAGAGGTGAGGGAGAGGGGTGCAGAAAGGTAGGGGAGGAACGAAACAAGCAACTATCATATTAGGCCTGACAACATTTCAGATAGTGCTGGAGGGGGGTTCCGGAGAAAAAAACCAGTAAGGGGAGGGAGGAGGAGACAGACGAGGTTGCTATCATACTAGGTCCAGGGACAATTCTGATAGAGTAAGTGCATAGAAGAAAGTAAGGGGAGGAGATAGGAAAAGGGAGAAGGGAAAGGAGGAGAGAACAGAGAGTTAGCAGTCAAAAGAGTGGAGAAGCAAGAGGGGAGAGTGAATACTATTGCAGAAGTCAGTAGTAACACATAATGTTGCAAGCCAGGATACAAGATGAAGATGGGAACAGCATGATTCAGGGCCACCATGAGTGCAAGATGCAAAAGAAATTCCGCATGAGAGCTGAGAAAGGGTGACACACCATGAATGAATGAAGTCCATAAAAGTCAAATCCAGTATTGTCCACAAGACGGTGATGGTGAAACCAGAATGTATCAGGACAGACTCCTGCAGAAATAGGCTTGAGTGGGATGAGGGGGGAGCAGGGTAGAAGAATCAAGCAAAACAGGCAACACCTGTGTGCGAGAATGGGGGGCAAAAGGGAACATCACGGGGTGACCAGAGGGAGTAACACATGTTGGTGCATGCCTACCTGCTGTCTGAGCAGGGGTCAGACCCTGGGTCCTCCTGGTCCGAACAGGTCCAACCAGGAATTCCCCTTTTCTTTGTCTGCCCTTCGCTTAGGACGCCCGGGCGAGAGACGCCCTTGATCTAATAGTTAGGAGCAGGAAGGAAGAGGCAGGGCTAAGAAGGTGGGTGGTGCTTGCTAACTGGTGAAAAAGAGTGGCAAACAGGAAGGCACCAGGTGGGCGGGGCTTGCTAAGTGGTGAAAAAGAGCAGCAAACAGGAAGGCACCAAGGGCGGGGCTTAGGCCAAGTGACCTAGATCCTCTTGCACCTGCTCCCCATCTGCAAAGGAAACAAGGCTGGAGGGCTCCTTAAGTAAGGAATAAGAGCAGCAAACAGGAAGGCACCAGGTGGGCGGGACTTGCTAAGTGGTGAAAAAGAGCGGCAGGCAGGAAGACACCAGGTTGGCGTGGCTTAGGCCAGGTGACCTAGATCCACTTGCACCTGCTCCCCATCTGCAAAGGAAAAGAGGCTGGAGTGCTCCTTAAGTAGGGAAAAAGAGCGGCAAACAGGAAGGCACCAGGTGGGCGGGGCTTGCTAAGTGGTGAAAAAGAGCGTCAAACAGGAAGGCACCAGGTGGGCGGGGCTTGCTAAGTGGTGAAAATGAGCGGCAAACAGGAAGGCACCAGGTGGGCGGGGCTTGCTAAGTGGTGAAAGAGAACGGCAAACATGAAGGCACCAGGTGGGCAGGCTTAGGCCAGGTGACCTAGATCCACTTGCACCTGCTCCCCATCTGCAAAGGAAAAGAGGCTGGAGAGCTCTGTAGTGGTGATCTTTAAAAAAATAAAAAGACAGTACTACTGTTTATATCTGTGTAATTGTTTTCTATCCCTTGTTCACCAAGTTGTATTATCCCACCATGTTCTCTCTTATTCTCCCAGTCTACTTAAACTTCCCCATCCTCTGTCCTGCAACCACCCAGTATAATGTCCTTTGTTTATTCTCACCCAGTTTATATATCTCTGTTTGATCATTTTAGTGGTATTTTCTTATAGTTCTTTTTTTTTATATTGTTGTACCTTTTTGTTTAATCCAAGTTGGATTTTTTTTTCCCAGTGACCCACTGAAGACTGTGTGCAAAGAGAACAGTGTACTTTGCACTAATGCTGTATCTCATATAGTGCATGGGATGCACTGCATAGAAAATATGAGGGTCATAAAAACATGTGCATTAAATTGTGTTTATTAAAGTGAGTGTGTCATTGAACTGATTAGGTTTTCTTTTTTTCCAAATAGAAGAATATTATTATTTTTTAAACATAGATGTATAACCGCCACTAAGTTTGAGTCAAATGGGCTGTTGGATGTTGGAGACACAATTAACTACAGCAATGACTGGGAATGGTCCTAGCCGCAGTGTTGATGACTGTAGCCGACACATGCAATAGAATAGCCATGGTTATAAGACTTAGGTCCTCATTGGAGTTTTGGTAACCGCGGCTATACATCATTTTTGAAAAATGAAATGAAATGTGGAATCTTTTTAAAAGATGTATTGTATTGATGTATATGAATGTTGTAACATTTGAAATGCTTTTTACTCATTAATAATGCATATAAGTGTACATACTTAAAACCTGTAAATAAATATTCAAGCACAGTTTGTTGAGAACAGGTTTATTTGGGGTGAGTGTGGTTGTGGGTTTTCTTTTTTCTTTTATTTGGAACACTTAATACATCTTCTTTAGCCCAATTATCTCGATTTTTACTGTCCATAATTTGTCTTAAATGTTAAATGTCCTTTTTCATTAATTGTTGAATATTAAGTAATACTTATTTTAGTTTTGTTAAGGAATCAATAATTATATTTGTGGTTACTTGTTGTGGTGGTTCCTGCTTGAATCTTCCTGAGACTTGAATTACTTCTTCATTTGTTTGAAAATATTTCAAATATTTGTAAACAATTAAAGATATAATGCACTTTAAAAATATTTGTGTTGGCTGCATAAACATTTAAAAGAAGTTAGATCAACTATATCTGTTTGGTGACTGATGTTTGTTCAATATCATATTATTGCTAGTCTAATTTTATATAAATATATTGAATGTACTCACAAAATCCTGAATGTGATGTATATTCATCTGGTTCCTTTTCATGATTATCTTCTTTTTTAATGTCTTCCTCAGTAGGATAATTTTCCTACAGCCATTCCATGTAATTTCCCATTGTACTGTGATAGACACAAAAAACCCTTTTCACCTTAAATATTAGAATTAGCAACGGAGGAAGATTACACGAGGAGAGAAGGTGGAATTTGTTGCCTTTACGTTCAGATTAGTTGTTTATTGTCTGGTGGTGGGTGGGTGGCTGCCAATAGGATGTCAAGTACCTCAGATGCTGTTGAATGTTGAACCTATCAGAGTATGTATTTTTTTGAGTGATGTTTATATATGCCAATATAATTGAAGATTATATTGTATTATTATAGTAAGAGCTTTTCTACATAGTACATTTTTATTGTTTGAGGGTGAACTTTTGGGAGATTATACTGTTTTTTGGGTATATTTATTGTTGCATTGGATATTTGAAACATGGAGATAATTCCTGATGGAAAGGAATCTCTTTGTTCAGAATACTATGGAAAATGTGCAGATTTTGAGAATGGGTTTAATAGTGATGTTGAGAACACAGGTGATACGTTCTCAAAGCATTGACTTACAAGGTTGTTTTGGTTTTATAATATTATTTTATGTTTGAAAATGGGAGTTATATGCTGTGATTGTGGAGACATATTTTTGACAGGGAGCACAGGTTTTTTTTCTCTTTGGGAAAAGTAAATGAATAAATTATTAATTAATCATCTAAAGAAAGAGCAAAGACAAGTTATTCAAATTGTTTTCAATAATCATAGAGGTGAAGAGTATTTCTCTGATTGAACATATATTTGTGGGTGATATGTTAGTAAAATAACCCAAAGTCTCTTTTTAGAGCCACCCAGAGAACTTTTTAAGTATATTGGAAAAGGAAAATATCTTTGATGTCTTTTTTTAAAATAGCCACAGTGAGGATAGCAGCCAATGAAACATTATATCCTGTCCGTTGTATTATAGCCGGGGGTATAACTGACAGATGGGTAATAGCCGCAGGTACGAGCAAGCAAATGGCACGTTGTGTATTTTGGCGGGTGTAGCTAGAATCCTAAACAAGTTTCTCAAGATAAGGAAGGAACGCATAAAAGGAAAGATGAGGGTGAAGTGAGTGCCATTAGTAAGGATGAGAACGGGAGGCCTAAATATTTAATAGACATTAAAAAGAGCACCCAGTAGCAACTTGACTCTGTGTTCAGGAAGCCGAGCAAAACCAACAAAAGGGAGATACAGAAAAAAGGAAAAGAACAAGGAAAGACAGCTGACTGAGAGGGGTAGGCAGCAGAACACATGCAATTTAAAATAAACAACTGGGGACAGGACACAGACAATAGTGGAGATGACATGACAGAAGGAGTGTGCACCGTCTCAGATTGGGAGGACAGTGGTGACAGCGATCATGGGGATGACGAATAAGACACATGCAATTTGAAGGACTTGAGCAAGGGAAGGAGATGAACTGAGAGAGAAGAGGAGGAAATAGATGAGTCATTGGGAGATTGGGGAAATACTCTTTGGAGTAGAAAAACAAGAATAGCAGTTGCAAAAAGACCACAGTGTGGTAATAAATGCAGAGTTTGCATCACAGATCACAGCTGCCTCTTTGGCAGAAAGCGAGTTGTGAGGTTCACTACATACCATGGCAGAAAATGGATAGGGATAATTTGGTTTACAGTTTACTTTCATTAATGGTGGGGGTGAGCAAATGGATTTATTTTTATTGGTAATGTTGGTTGGGGAAAGAAGTGACCAAATATGTCAAAAGGCCGGACATGCCAGGGTTAAATGAAGCTCTAACATACATGATGGAGCACCCTGTAATAAACTGAGCACATATTTGGAAGGCTCTAGGGAGCTGTATTTATATATGACACACATGGTTCAATATTTACTTGTGAAATGAAGCTGGATGAGGAACCCACGGAATATATACGATCCATACAAGAAATGTGGACACAGGAAAAAAAACAGTCTTGGGATGACAACATAACTTTGTTTTACCACATCTTTGTGAGAGGGCTCCCAGCAGATGTGCAGACATCCCTAGAGAAGATAGTGGAAATTCAGGCAAAAGGGCGGCCTGAGCTACAGGCAACAATCATACATTATTGCAGAAGAAGGATAGGGAGACAGCTGACAATGCAACAAGAGCTGAAAACAAATCAGTTCAGAAACAAACTGCTAAAATAAACATGGAAGGAGCAGTGCAAAAAGGGCCAGTTGTTCCACAGGCACAGCAGGGGGGCCTTCAAGTGGCCACAGTAATGTAACCAGGAGGGCACACTCAAGTACCACCCAATCAGCAGTGGGGAACAATGCAGATGCAGCAACAACCTGCTTTTATAAACGTGCAGCAACAGCCAGGGTTTGTGCAGACAGGTGGAGTAAACTGTTACATGGGACTGTATCAGACAGGGAGAGGATATTATACACAAGGTAGGGGAATGGAGTACAGGGGCATGGGGCTGTGGTTTGGGGACAGTGCTTTGCATGTGGACATTTTGCCCACTTTGCATGGAACTGCCCACTAATAGTACATGCAGGGCAACAACAGCAACCTTATACACCAGCACCTCAACAAATACAGGTGCTACCACAGCAGCAACTACAGATACAGCCCACACAATCACATGGTATATCCACCCAGGGACAAGTGCAAGTGCAGGGTGGGGAGGTGGAAGGAATCCCAGCTACAACAAGCATATACACCAGGCACCAGTAAAGACACAAGTCCAAGAAGGGGTAACATTACTGGGCTGGAACACTGTGCCGCAATACACAGGAGTGACAGTGGTGGGCGGTATTCCATTAACATCATCCGCCAATACATTTTTTCCAATAGGGGTGCCCACTTGGAGTGCGAGTCCTGTTATAGCTCTAACTGAGGATCCCGAGGAGGAAGCAGAGGTAGCAGTTCAGATAGAACAGAGGGGACTTTCATTTCTTATAGATACTCGAGCAACCAAATCATGCATAAAGGAAGAAGGATTTCGATTATTTAACAAACATTTGGACAAACAAGGATTTTCGGGGACAATTTTGATTTACCCTTGACAATAGGGACACAGAATACTGTAGCACCATTATTCTATTCGAAAGATACTCCCATCAACATTCTGGGAAAGGACTTGCTCAGCAAATTGAAAGTCACAATCTCATTTTCAGAGAAACGGATGGTGTGCTCCACACCCAGAATGTAACAAACTAAGGGGGTGTCATGACCCCTGCCCCTGGCCCTAACAGGCAAGCTATATGAGCTACACCACGGCCTTCCATCATGGCTCCAAGGGCCTCACCATTCTGCCCAAGACCCTCCTGGAGTCAGTCCTGGCACCTTTGGCGCCAGGCTCATATGTGAAGCCAGAGAACTTGAGAACTGGGACTTGCAATAGCCTTTGGGAAACATGGATGCCCCCGCATAGCTCAGTCCCAGAACTGAGCTATGCGGTCTAGTGTATTAGGTGTGGTCAGACCTAGGGGCATCTGCAATACCTGCAGGCTTTATAAGCCATGCCCAAGCTGAGGAACACGCTTCACGTTACTCTGCTAGCTGCATCGTGACGCTCACCACGTTCTGTTCGGATCCTCATCTGCATTCCCGAACCTGTTACCTTCAAGAACAAGAACTTCGTTAGAATACACTTACCTGCGAGCGAATCCTGCTTCTGTCCTCTGCTCCTGTGTCCTGAATATACACAAGCTCAGCGAGCACTCCTTCTATCTGGAAAGCCGCACCTGAGAAGAAAAGAGAACAGAAATGCACCATTAGTAAGTGTTTATACTCCAATATAAAAAACAATCAAAATAAACACACGCTTACCTGGGGTTGACTCGTCCTTGGCCCACGTCCATTCCAGGCCATTTTTATGACCTGCAAGGGGGAAGAAAACACTGATTAGCACACAAGAGATCAAGAAGGCGGCACGTGCTACGCTTTACTCACCGCTCTTCATCTTCTCGGCAGCATCCATTCCGGGACATCGCAGCGGCCTGTAAGGAAGAGAGAAAAAACAGGTCAGCACAAGATAAGTCACATAGCGCTGTGCTTTGTGCTTTCACTTACCATCTTGTGCACAGCCCCAAGCAGCACGGCACCACCAGAACTCCATTTGCACCTAAGGAAGAAGGAGAGACATTAATTGGGGCAATTGCAAAGTAAAGAACAAACTGCCAATCCAGCAGTCTTACCTGGACAAACAGGAGTCGCAGCAGGTCTGGACTCTGGGGGCCCACAGCAGTTAAGCAACTAGGCAGCGCCGCGCCCATCCAACAACATGCCCCTGCACAGAACAGCAGGACGGAGAGCACACCATATACTAAAACAAGTTGAGGAGAGCATCAAGGGGGTCGTTAGGACCACAAGGGAGGTGGGCTTCGGGCCGGAAGAGACAATAAAACTAAACCCAAATTCCTGTGTTTTCAGACCCGGTCCTCGGCTGAACAAGAGTCCAAGGGAGGGGGTTCAAGGTCAGAAGTGGTCCAACCAGACTGAGTGGCGTCCCGTGGATATCAGGTGAGCATTACAAGGGGCAGTATTGATTCAGGCATATTATGCACACAGCACGATGAGAGGGATACCCACACACATGGATGTGTTTTTAACAGGGTGCACACGTTGTTTTTGTTCAAGCCATGGTGTTGAGGCACACACACACTGCTGTACATAGAGGGAGTAGTGGTATGGAAGCACATGATTATATTGGTTGACACTGATGAAGACATGATGTAATGGTGTTCAATATTATTTATTGATCCCACACTTACATTAAAAGGAGTAAGTGACACAGAGTTGTTCACAACAAAAGACAATGAAGAAGGAGAGGTGGTGTTTGAATTGAGCATGACTTGTTCAGTACTCATAAAAGAAAGTGCAGTTTCCCAGATGACTCAGATAACACAAAAGAATACAAATCATTTGGAGGAAGATTTGTAATAAGTGCCAAAAAGCTTATTGACAACAGGACCCCACGATGAAGGTATACTAAAAGGGGCAGGGGCAGTCCACATCAAATTAAAAGGAGCACCATTACCATGAGTAAAGCAGTACCCCCTTTCTCTAGAAGCAAGGCATAACAAAGGAGAGCACATTTTTTAACGCACCTAATAACGCACCTAACACTATATCTGAGTTTGGTTTCTAAGCACGGATCCGAGATTCAAACCTCTCTTGCTTTGCATGGTCTTGCTTCCAAGACCAGCGCATTGCCCCTTTGCTATCCTGCGTTCACATCACCTTGTAACTTGAATATCTATCCAATCAATCAAATAGTAGCAGGGGCATGTCATTTTATACAGGATTTACGCCCTCTTAACAATATTATTGAAGCAGAGTATTGATTGTTCCCAAATCCTGTAAAGATTTTTTGCAGCATTCCAGCGGAGCCACTCTATTTCAATGTGGTAGATTTGAAGAAAGCACAACAACCAGAGTTCAGGTATCTCACCATGTTTACGTATTGTGGGACCTGGTACAAACACACTACAATGCCCTAACAGTACTGTGAGGGACCATGCATCTGTAATAGTGTTATACAAATGGATTTGAGCAACAGTGATACAGTACGTTGATGACTTATTAGTGTGCAGCCCGACAGAACATGCGTGTAGAAAGGACTCAGTGACACTACTGACTTTACTAGCTGACAAACGATACAAAGTGGACAAAGAGAAATTGCATTACTGTCAAAAATATGTGGTGTACCTGGGTCAGATTGTGTCAGCAGACACGAGAAAAATAACATCTGAAAGTGCACAGGCCATACATAAAACCCCACAACCAAAAACAGTGAAAGAGATGCAACAATTTGTAACCCACAGCAGTGAAAATCGAAGGATGGTGAGGATGGGTCCACATCACAGATGTGTGCAAAGACAAGAGCTCTGTTTCCCCAAGCACAACATGATGGGAAGTATATGTGATATTTCTTTATGTGTTTTCTCTGCCTTTAGACTATATGGAAAACAAGCAAAAGATAAAGATGAAAATAAAATGTCTTTAAATAAAATGTTTTAATGAAGAAGAAAAGGACATTTTCAGTGTTTTGGAGTGTGATGATATTAATATATTTTAGTGCAGGATTAATACTTTGGTCTATTTGGTTTTAAGAGAAAAATGAGCAACACAAATGAATGAAAATAAAAATAGGGGAAAAAGGAGTTTAATGAATGAGGAAGGTTTCCATCATGGCACTGAAGGAGAGCCAGATTCGTCAACTGGAAATGTTTCATGCAATGAGATGTTACGTGTGGAGAGAGAAAGGGTGAATGGCACATTCTACGTATGCTCACTCATCCCACACATGATAGGAGTGCCCACACTTTTTCTAACCCAAGCTGTGTCTTATGAGGAAGCAGGA
The DNA here is from genome assembly GCF_040938575.1 of Ambystoma mexicanum. Classification (NCBI taxonomy): domain Eukaryota; kingdom Metazoa; phylum Chordata; class Amphibia; order Caudata; family Ambystomatidae; genus Ambystoma; species Ambystoma mexicanum. The sequence continues at coordinate 759,609,632 of NC_090936.1, forward strand.
TGCCTGATGCACCTTTCACTCTGCAAAACTAGAAGTTTATTCCAGGGAAAAAAGATAACGGATCATTGGCTGGATGAAGGGGAAAAGGTTTATGAAGATAATTTTGTGAAATTAACAAAAATGATTGAAAATGAGCAAACCCGGCATAAGGTAGTGGAATATGTGACAGAAGGTCCTAAAGAAGGGGAATTACAAATTAGAGACCACAAGAGATTATGGTGCACAAGTTAGGAAGGTCAACGTATACCTTGGTGTCATACAAGTACATTGTTGGGGGTAAAGGGAGCATTGTGGTATGGGGCAAACGGGAGGGGGTAATAATACAATGTGGTGCTGAGGGATTTGTAGGTTTTGAAGAAAACATGTCTGCCATGGGGAATGATAGTCGCAGGGCGATTTTGGGAAAATATGTACATGCATTAACTTGGCTACCTGAAAAGCATCAACCAGTTGACATCAAGAGCTTTACATGATTCCTGTTGTATTTCAGGTCGAGTGGGTCTATCTGCCTGGGCACTGACTCTGGATGCACCAAGGTGATGTGGAATGCAGCGCTGACACAGGATACTGCCATGGTGATGGACGTATGGTGGGCCTGTCGATTGAAGGCTTATGCCCAGCTTCCACCTCACTGGATGGGTGTTTGTGCTGTTGTCACTTTGCACAGTCCTGCACTGGTGGTGGCTCGAAATAGCACTACCATGAAGTTTGTGTTGCATGGAAAAATGGCACAAGAGGAGGAATGAAAATCAATAAGAAGGAAGAAGAAGGTAAGTAATTATTTGAGGTAAAAAGCACAGAAAACTTGCCCGCTATCCCTAATGAATTCAGACTGTTTTCCACGGCAGCAATATGTTTTACCTCACTACTGCTCCCAGGTGTCCAGGCTGCCACTAATTGAAAATAGCTGCAGCTCACTCGATATGAGCCACTGCAGTTGGCAAATTCAACAGCAAAGGGTTTGAATGCAATTAAGGAGGAGATGAGGGTGCTAAGCTTGTTGGCCCTCCAGAACAGATACGTGCTGGACCTCCTAAAGGCTATCGAAGGAAAGGTATGTTCAAAGTTCGGGAGCAGCTGTTGCACAATGATTCCCGATGGAGAGGCTTCAATCGAGATACGGACAGTCCAAGAAAAAATGACCAGCTAAGTTAATGGAGTACAATCAAGTAGCTTGTTGGACAGCATTTTTGCATGGCTTTCCAGACTATTTTGAGTGACTGTCCCGGCGTTGGTGCTCATTCTCGTCACCTTCTGCATCATTAAAAACATGTTTCAATCATATTATAACAGAAAAAAAGGCAGTTGATGTTACCCTTACGTGTTGATAGAAAGGCTACCCAAAAGAAGGGTGGTAATAAAGTTATTGGGGAAAATGAAGAGGGGGATCCTGATGGGTGGTTCTTTAAACAGCAAGCAGATTTAGAAAACTATCAACAATTTTGGATTTCATACATAAAGGATTGAACAGGATGTATATGGGTGGGGGAAACTATGGATGGTTGGGAGGAGATTAGGGGAGACATGACCCGATTAGAAAACATTTGGATTCACAAAGATAAAGTAGCAAAAAGGGAGCTGGAGGCACAAAAAGAGTTAATTATTGATAAATAAATAAAAGGTAGAATAATGTAATAAAAAAGTTCTGCGTGGTGAAAACATACACACTTATCAATTGCGAGCACTGTATAAAGGGAGGTGCTCCTTTTAATTGTTAGACAAGGCAAGCCCAAAATAAAAGAATTGCGGGGTCACAAGTAAGTGTAACCAGACTTAGGGGTAGGCTGGAGCATGGTAATAGGCCTTACAGCATGCTTTTTTATTAATCTGCAACAAAGCCACAGTGGCTGGTAACACATCGCAGGTCCCATGAGCCCAGCCTGGTATGATAAGAAGCAAACAATAGTTGCTATTTGTCAAGGTTACAGATTAGAAACTATGGGTACTGTTGACAGGCGAGGGCATAACCATTGTATAATTCAAAATGATTTGTAAAGTGTTATTTTTAGTATAGCAGTATGTCCGTGGTTCAAGGCTCAGACAGTGCCATGGTAGCATGGGCGTAGGACATGGGGGGTACAGGGGGGACAAATTCCCCCCACAATTTTAAGTGGGGGGATGTAATATCATTTATCCCCCCACAATATGTGTTTGGTTTGTCGTGCAGGGATCTGTTTTAGAAGTGGGGGGAGGGGCTGCTTACTATGTAAGCTGCCCTCTCCCCTCCTGGCCCCCAAAGCATGGGGGCAATACCCTGGGGGCAGATGAGTGATCATCTGCACCCAGGGAAGGGGGACTAACAACAAAAAAAAGATAATATTTTTTAAACGTAGTTTTGGATGGGATGGGTGCGGGTGGGACCACTAGCCGCCAGGGATTTTTACAAGGGGGGTGGCCCTCTCCCCCCCTCCCTAAGTGGATAGGGCAGGGCTGGACTGGGAACTAAAAGAGGCCCTGGAAATAATTACTGGGGACTGAAAGAGGCCCTGGAAATCAAGTTCAAAGTGGCCCTATATGACACATTTTCAGCAAGCCCAATGCTTTTCCTATGAGAAAATTTGGAAATACCACAGAAAAGAGGCCCAGAGTGCAGAGGCCCACCGGGAAATCTCCAGAGTTCCCTAAAGGCCAGTCCACCCCTGGGATAGGGGGCACCTTATGTAGCCCTACCTGGGGCAGATTTCTGCCGCTAGGAAGTGGTACATGAGATGCCCTCCATCCATTTGGGGTGGGGGGGAAGAGGCCACTGCAAATATTGGCAAAGCCACCCCTCCCAAGCCTGGGGCAGTATGTTTTGACCCCCCAGGGGCAGATGGCCACACACATGTGCCCATCTGCCCATAGGAAAGGGGCAAAACAAAAATATATATATATTATAACTTGTTTTGGGTGGGGGTGTGGGGGGGAACTAGACCACCAGCATTTTTTGTGTCTGAAAGGGAGGTGTCGCCCACCCTAGGTGGATGGGGGGCACATTATGTAGCCCTCCCTGGCGGCAGATTTCTGCCCCTAGGAAGGGGTACATGAGATGCCCCCATCCATTTGGGGTGAGGGGAAAGGCCACTGCAATTATTGGCAGAGCCACCCCGCCCCCCAAGGCTGGGGCAGTACATTTTGCCACCCCTCCTAGGGGCAGATGGTCACACATGTGCCCATCTGCCCCTACGGAAGGGCAAAACAAAAATATATATATTATATCCTGTTTTGGGTGGGGGGCCCGCTAGACCACCAGGATTGTTTGTGTTTGAAAGTGGGGGTGGCCCTCTCCCCCCAACCTAAGTGGATGAGGGCACCTTATGTAGCCTTCCCTGGGGGCAGGTTTCTGCCCCAGGAAGGGGTACATGAGATGCCCCCATCCATTTGGGGTGCGGGAGGCCACTGCAAATATTGGCAGAGCCACCCCCCAAGTCTGGGGCAGTAAGTTTCACCCCACCGGGGGCAGATGGCCACACACATGTGCCCATCTGCCCACAGGAAAGGGGCAAAACAAAAATAAAAAATGATAACTTGTTTTGGATCGATGTGGGGGGGCCACTGAACCATCATTGATGTTTTTAGTGGAAAGGGGGTTAACCGTCTCCCCCTCACCCCAAATGGATGGGGGTCATCCCATGTAGCCCGCCCTGGGGGCAGATTGCTAGCACAATCTGCCCCTACGAAAGAGGCAAAAGAAAAACAAAAAAAATGATAACTTGTTTTGGGTGGGTGTGGGGGTCACTAAACCACCATGGATGTTTTTAGTGGAAAGGGGGGTGCCCACGGGTATCTTCTTTTCGGAAATGCATGGGGTTCTCTGATTTCCTTCATGGATTCGACACCCTAGGCCCAAATCTGTAGGTTGTCCACATGAGCAAAATTCCTGAAAATCTGCTGTGCGAAAAGACTTGGGGTTACCAGTGTTTTAGGCTTTTCCCTTTGCACCCAGGTAGGTGCACCCACACATGTGAGGTACCGTTTTCGTCGGGAAACCTGTGGGAACGCGGGAAGGTAGGCCATGTGTTGTTGGGTGACCAGAGTGAAATGTGTGGAAATTGTGTTTTTTTTCTCTCATTTTCCCGATTTACCACCAAACTATGGAATCTTTCCCTACATAGTTGTTGCCTGACCTTCGCAAATCACCCCTTCCTAAACTTGGAATATTGTCTACTTTTCAGAAATGTATGTATCAAAATATGTTGTTTTACTTTCCACTCAATCTGTTCTTGAAAGCCTGGAAAACGGCGAATCCAGCACAGCAAACCATTTGTTCCTAGCTCTTACAAGGAAAACACCACAGGCTTCTATGTACAACATTTTATTGGCATTTTCTGAAGAAAAAAAAATGTTCTACTTTTTGGTTATTTTCTCTCACCCCCCTACAGAAAACTAGGATTCCTGGGTGACGTTACGGCTGCCTACATGTGGGGAAAAAAGGGGCCAACTTTGGCCAAGATATCTCATGTAACAAAGAAGTTACAAGGGGTTGAATAGCAACATACCGAAATCACCAAAAAAGGCCTTGGCACTGGGGGGAAAATACCCATGGCAGTTAAGGGGTTAAAACGGTAAAGCCCCAGAGGAGATATCATTTGTAAGGTACCTCAGTTAGTTAATGCTCCAAATGCAGATTGTGCAAAGGAATATGTAACACCTGTGTTCAGCACCTGGCTTAATCTTCCGGTGGGATAATAGGCAGAGTGAATGCATTCAGCTTCCGATGCAACACAGCATTATCCAGGTCAATTGGTTCAGAAAAAGTGGTGGAAAACACTATTACTGTTGCTTTTTCTAATCGGCCAGATTTTCGTGCATTTTCTGGGTGGAGTTTGGGAGCCGAGTGGACACACCAGGACCCCGTGTATTTCCCGCTCCACCAGACAAATGCAGCCTTACTGCCAGCATGGATTCTCATGCTGGAAATAAGGAAAGGGATTCCTCTGGAAACTGCTTGGAAATGAAACCTGGTAAAAGCGGGCGGAGTCCAGAGGAAGTGATTGTCAATTCCGCCAGCAATCGCTAATTGCGCGAGGTATTTACACTCTTCTAAAGTGGAAAAGCAATGTGATTTCACCTGCCTTTTATGCAAAAATCTTCCATTTTGTGGCAGAAAAATAAAAACGTGCGCCAATGGAAGTGGTCCATTCCATGCAGTTTACTTTGCGCCTTGATGCTTGGGGGTTTTGCGTGATGCTACACATGTAATAAATAAATAAATACATTTAACATGACCCCAGATAAATGGCAATTCGTGATCAGAATGAGTGAGCATGGCATGTCGCTGGTAAGAGGGTGTCCTGTGCTTCTTGAGTGCGTTGGCAAATGCCCTTAATTGCCATCTCACGTTAAGCAGTCGACAGAGGTATTTCAAATGGTTAATTTCGCTCTTTGGGTGACATTGTCAAAGTGGGAGAATGTTGCCCAGCATGTGCCACTTTCTCTGTGGAGTGAATTGTGCCCACCCCAAGGAAGAAGTGTAAAAAACTCACAAGGGCAATGTGCCTTGCTCTTTCTGTGTGTGTCTTCCCCACAGGGCGACAGATGCCGACTCAGACATGGGTAAATCTCAGGTGGCAAGCCTGTACCCTAGTTGATGTGGCAAAGGATTCCAGACTTCTGAGGCTGATCACAATAGTAGCATTGAGTTACATGCCACCTGACAGGTATGTGTGATAAAGTTGCAAAGCAGAGCTGTTAGTGGGCTAAAGCAGGAGGCAATGGCTGCCCACCCTCAAAGGGTACGTACAACCAAAAGTAACAGGCCCCTCCCCCATCATGGCTGTAGGGGCCAGGCTCCAAACCAGGGCAAGAATGCCCTCCAATCATCCATGCCCACGGGTAGGGAACCCCTCGTGCTCCAGGAACCCTGTTGAGCAACCTCTGTGCTTTCCAGGTGATACTAATGTTATTTAAAGCCAGAAGTCTAAAAGGTAATCGCTTAATTGCAGCTGGAAATTAGTTCCTGGCATGATCAAAATGTCTTAACCAAGTGTGACATCATCCCCTTCATTTTTAAGCAATATGTGTGTTCTCGCGTTTCTTCATCCACTGAATTACTTTTAGAAACAAAGGCAAGAGTTGTTTCTCTTGTGTAGGCATTAGGAAGGCAGTTGCCAGCCTCTGGTATAATATGCCCATGTTCTTCCTTTATTGGCTAGCTGTTGCCCTCTTATGGCCAGATAGAACCATAATGGCAGTGACTGGCAAATGCCTTTCCCCTGCAGACAGAAAAGCGGAAATAAGAGGCCAATTCAAGACATGGAACAAATAGAAGTTAAGACAGACTGCAGCTGCCATTGCTGTGTTAGGGAGAATATGTTGAGTGTTCAACCAAGGAGTTATGTATTAAGCAAGCAAGCAGTGAGACAAGGGAGAGAAAAAGAAATGCCAGGGGCTCTTTGAATAATGTAACAGGGCGGAGGACCCATGCTCTGCCGTCCCAGTAACATATGAGAGAATCAAATAGATCAGGCTTTGCAGCACATGTTAAACGAGAACGGAACAGAGTCCAGCTCTGCATTCAGAATAACAAAGGCAAAGAAAGGCTAGGCTCTGATTCCAGCATGAGATGGAATAAGAGGGACAAGACTCATCGTGAGAGGCTAGCCCGGCCCTCGCAGGGTTGCTAGAGGGGCAGTCCACATAGCGGGCTGCCCCTCTGGCCATCCTCCTTGGTCCACATAGACCCCACCTACTAGGCATCCCCTGAGTCCGACACATCCGGCCGCGGACCTGGGTAGTGCTTATAAGGGGGTGGGCTTGCGATCACTCATCCTCCTTGTTTGCTGTACCCCCTCCCCAGGTCCCCCGGAGGACAGTCAAAACAGCAACATCACACAGCTGGTCCCTCTACTCCCTTTACAGGGCTTATTCAGAGGTACAAACAAGATTTCCTCTTTCTTTGAAACCCCCATCCTTCCATTCCAAGAGACACACACATCCCCTTGCCCCACACAAAAATGTAGTAACTTACAGTTGGAAGAAAAGGCTTCAACTCCTTTAATTGGCAGGAGTCCACTTACAGGTGATCTGCCTCTTAACGAGCTGGCATCCTAGCTGTGGCCCACTGGGAGTAATTGTTAATTCCTCTCTCTTACCATGAGCTCATAGTCAGATGAAAAATCCAGAAACATTCAAATACATGTTCTTTGCTGCTGCATACTTTAATTTTCTTCTGTTTTCTTTTCTTCTTTTCTCTTGTTTTATACAGTGATATTCGTAATTTAATACGTACTGCTATTTTAATTCTAATCTTGTGAAAAGTCGAGTTCTTTGACTAAAACACAATAAATAAATAAAACAAAGTCCCCAAGATGTCCCCTGTCCCCCCCAGATTGTATGTGTCTCCTACGCCCCTGCATGGTAGAGAGTATTTCTCATGAGAGCGTAGATGAGATGACCGGGACAGATGAATAAAGTTCAACTGGTCATCTCAAATGTTTCAATGATTTGTCATTATGATTTGGGAAGTGGGGGTTAGATTGTGACTTCACACATTTTACTTAAGGGTAGTGTGGGAAGGTTTGTGGGCCCAAAAAACATAATGTATGATTTTCTATAAGGGTATAATGTGCAATTACCAATCAATTTAGTGTGGGGAGATGTTTTCATATTGCAGAGTTACTAATGTTAATTAGCTCGATTGTTATACAAGTTTTAGATTTAGGGGTGTTTCCCTGACAGCGCATTTTCACAAAGTTCTGTTCCACAATCTGTTTGAGTTTGGCTGTCCCAGCTGCATCTGGGCCCTGAAAAACTGTGTTACTTCTTGCCTGCATACACTCCTTTGACTACTTTTGTAATTTTTTATTGGTGAAGCCTGAGGTGACACCTGACACAATTCTGCGAATACTTTTGGAACAAACACCAAAAGTAATAATGAATCATGATTTATCAGACTTATTCTCTTTAGATGAGGTTGTGTTTTTCTTGGAAAGCAGTTATCTCTTTATATCTCAAACTTTAAGATATGCTCGCTCAATCACTTTTTTAGCATATGTCTGATCTAAAAAGACCCTGGCAGTCATTTACTTTGTTTATCAAAAAAGCCATAGTGGAGCAATTTCTATGTAATCTCAAAAATTCCCCATACAGCATACTCCAAATTAGAATTTTAGGATGACTGCTAGAAGTGAGAAGAGGAGCATTAGAACATGGGGGTTTTCTATGTAGATCAGTCTCAATCTTGCCTTGATGCTGTTCTGTAGATCCAGAAATATAACGTGAATGTGACTATGCAACTCTGTACATTTCAGATTAAGTGTGTTGCTGTTAAGAATTCCAACAAACTCCAACCATTCACGCTCTTTCGACTTTCCGTATGATGAACAAGTCATCTATGAAATGCAGCCATAAAACAATCTTGTCCGTATATTTGATATTCTCATCAGACCAAACCAAAAATTGTTCAAACCATCCCATTGCCAAATTAGCATAAGTTGGGGAAATGTTGACCGCATCTCAGTTCCCTGAAATTGTTTATAACATTGGCCATCAAATATACATACATTATTCATGAGACATAGTTCTCTCATGCCAAGAATCATTTCACTGTGCTGGAGAAAGTTAAGACATCTAGTATTAAAAAATAACTGACATGCTTTCTGACCTGTGTTGTGTCGAATGGATCTATACAGGGATACCATGTCCATTGTAGCTAACAAGTCGAAATGAAGAGTAAAAGAACTTCATCAATTGGCTGAGACACATTTTCCAACAGAGAATCTAAAAGTGTCATAATGGGCCACCCTGGAGGTTTCTTCAAATACTTATGGACCTTTGGAAGGAAGAAGAAGAATTGACATGTATGCTCTCCAAACACACAGGCAAACAACTCCTCTTCAGTGCGCCACACTCACAGAGTTCCATCTACCGTCACCATGGAGAAGAAGTCCAAACATGGCGAAGTTCCCTATTCAAAATCTATTGTTTATTCAGCATCATCAAGTGACAAAAACAAAGGGACAAAAAACAACTGACACGTTTCACCACTTGGCTTCACCAGAGTTCTAAAAAAGGACAAAAAAACACATATTTTATATGGAACTGAGTTACAAAGTTTGATCCTTCCTTAGTTGTCAAGACATTCTAAATGTGAGTGTGATAGGTTCTGTGTGATTGACAACAGGCACCATGTTGTAATAATGCAACTTCTTTCAAATATCAAATTACAGTGACTTTTAATTGTTTAGTACATGCTTTCAACAGTGAAAAGTTTAAAATGTGACCTTTAAAAGTCCTCATGGGGTGCAAATATACATTGATTGCTGGTCATAACATACTTAAGTGTGTAGACTAGATGCAGAGCAGCAGTTTTTCACCTACAACTGGTGTCTATGTGTGATACCTGTGGGCCGATTCATGGAACAAATGTGCGCTGAAATTAGTGCGCAAGCGTGCAAAAGCGTGCGATTCATGGAAGGCGCTGCACGTGTTTTCCAGGGGATGTGCTCCAAATCCGTGGCTGGCGCACACGGGTGCACACGTCACTGCAACATCCCGAATGCTGTGTGCGACGTGCACAGCGAAAGCACACAATGTGTAGTGCACACACCAAAAAGGGGGCAGAACATGGGGCGGAACACGCGGAATGGGGAACAAGGCGTGAAAATGAGGACGTAACTGGGGAAGTATAGCTGGGAAATACATGGAACGCCCACACGCACGTGAATTACACGTATTCATGGAATCAAATAGGGGAAACCCACACACGCCGAAAGACATGCATAGGCCTAAACACGTCCACCACATGAAGGCAGGCGGAAGCGTCCCCGCGCAGTATAAAAGTGCACGCAAACAACAACCACGTATATACAGCTATGATGAATGTCCAATTTCACGCAGCACTGATCATGGGACACCGCAGGAGGAGGAGAATAGTCAGGCCCGCATTTCTTTTGCCCAGGACCAGCCTTTTTGGGATGCCTGATGACCAGGTCTATGGCAGGTATAGGTTTCCACCTCATATCATCCTAGACATGGTCCAGGAGTGGGAGGATGACCTCACATCACCCACCTTGTGCTCCCAAGCACTGAGCCCCTTGGAAAGGGTGCTGAATATACTGCATTTCTTCCCAGTTGTATGCGATGCACAGGGGATCATCACCTCTGTCCATGCTAACTATCCTTCGTCCACCCATGACAGTTTCATATACAGAATGTCCGCCCTGAGCCGGGACCTGGATGCAGTGAAGCATGGCGACACATGGCTCATTGGTGAGTACAAATGCCTGTGCACATGCATGTATGTCACACACAGACAGATACACAAACCAAACTAATGACAACCATTATCATCTCCCCAGGTGCACCTACCGTCTGAGCACCCACATGATGACGCCAATACAGAACCGCACCACCCCGCCCCAGGTAAGATACGACGCAGCCCATATTGCAACTTGGCCCATAGTGGAGTGCACATTTGGAGTGTTGAAGTCACGCTTCTGCTCCCTTGACCGCTCTGGCAGGCAGCTACTCTATGCACCCCCAGTAGTGTGCAGAATCATTGTGGCAGCATGTGTCCTGCACAATGTTGCAACACGGTGTGGCATACCGGTGGACATGGTGGTGCCCTCACATCTACAACCACACGCATAGGCGCTGCGCATGGGAGGGGAAAGGGCACGTGGAGGCTGCCCAACTGAGGCGCCCCTCACCTTTTGTGGCCTCCCAACCATGGCACAGATGTAATAGTACCAATGGGAGGCACACACAACAATTGTCCTGGACAACTTGGGTGAGGGGGCAAGGTACGTGATGCAAACAGCACCCCTGTGCTCCTGCAAGGCTGCCTGTGGCCCCTTAGGAAAAATGACGGGTCACGCAATGCTCAGGCATCCCAAAAAAGCAAGAAAAAGAGATACGGGACCCCTGTAGCCCACGTGCATGTAAAAAAACACACACAGTACGCTGTGGCAGCCAGGAACAGAAAAAAAAGCATACATGATCAACACGCAGGCTAGTATGCCTTAAAAAAGGGGTATGCGACAAACAGGGACACCCACATTGGGAAAAATAGCGTGTGCGACTCACCGTCTGCCTTGCATGTAGAAGAAGAACGCGTAGCCAACACCCATGCCAAAAGAAGAAGTATGTACTGTAGCCGATGTGAAGTAATCGCGTGTGAACCCCAAAGTCTGGAAAACAAACACACCGCTCTACACGAAAAGCACATACAGAGTGATGGAAACCCACGTGAGACCTTTAACCCGTGCTGAGGAGAAACACCTGTGCGCCTATTACATCACCTATGCGCTTACACTCTAAGGGCCTTTCCTCTGAATTCAGGCAAATGTGCTGTTTTTCACGTGCCAAATCACTCTGTATCAAGCTGGCCATGCGACAACACACGGAAGACCATGCTCCTGCCCAGAAGGATGAATGACTGCCCCCCAGAGCCCAGAGCAGCCTCCCACAAGCCATCTGCTGCTGCCTGTCTGCCTGCTGCCACCGTGCCCTGCCATTTGGTGCCTGCACATCTGCCATCTGCAGGGGTCCAGTTGCTGTGACCACCCCTGCTGGAACAGAAGACTCCTGACTGGTGTTCTATCACTCCACAGCCCAGCCCCAGTTGCCCACCCAGACCTGCCTCGGGGGTTGCCATGTCAGACGCAACACCATCCGGCACCAGTGGCAACCCCCCAGCAGAGAGGCAGAGGGCTACCATCTTCAGTGAAAAGGAAGTTGGTATCCTGGTGGGGCAAGTTCTGGGGCATTATGATGACCTCTTCACACCATCCCACGCCGACAAGGAAGGATGGAAGAGGATCTGGAAGGACATAGTGGGTGCCATCAACGTGGAGGGGGTGGCACACCACTACATCAAACACATCCAGAAGTGCTTGGAGGACTACAAGTCCAGAACCCTCAAGAAGGCCCGGCGCCTCTTGGACGCAGCGGATGCAGTGGGGCGCCGGGTCCAGTTTACCACCCAACAGATGAGGGTCCTGGAGCGCATTCGCCCAGTGCTTCACCTCCAGATCCTCAGGATGCAGGCCCGTCTGGAGTCGAGCGGTAAGTGCCCATGCATTCACCTTTAAAATAGTGCATGTTGCAGTGTGGTGGTAGTTAGCTACTTGGCTGCATGTGTGACATGGGTCATGTATGGATGTGTGTGTGCAGGGTCATGATGGTGCTGTAAGTGAGTCCAGTCAGGCATGACCCACATGGATGGTGTATGTGTTACAATGCATCATGCGGAGCAGCATGCAGAATGCACACATGTATGTTTGCCTGTGTCTGTACTTGGACATGTTTGGGGTGTGAGAGATGTGTGCTGCTGTCATGGACATGCATGGTGTACATGTCTGTGTGTCTGAGTAGTGTGTGTGCCATGGATGCATGACACATGTCCGTGAAAATGTGTTGATTCACTGATACAGCCTAGTCATCCTTGTATTCACTGTGTCTGTGGGTATACGGGGCCAGATGCATGACTATCCAATGATGTGTGTGCATGTGATCAGCATGTCCCATGATGCATGTGAGTTTCAGCCCACCATTGCATGTTTCTACGGTGCTTTGGACATGGATGCAAATGTTTGTTGCTTGTGCCAAGCCTGTTCGTGCATGTGTGTTGCCTGCACTGACCCATGTGTTGTGGAGGGACATGATAGAAGTGACGTTTGACAGTGCCACTCATGTGCTATTGCTTTCTCTCTAGGGGACTATTGTACAGTACCCTGATGCTTGTGTTCAATGTCTCCCTTTACACAGCGGTGAGTGCAGAAGAGGGCGGAGACGGCACTGTGGAGGAAAGTGGCAGGGATGCCTCCACCGGCTGGCGACGCAAGGCCCAGTCACCCTCCCTGGAAATTCCATCATCCGGGAGTGAGGGGACTGGTGCCGCGTCCGCCACAACGGCTGCAGCAGAAGGGACGGGTGAGCCCCCACAGGGGTTTGTGATGGAGGAAGATGGTGCAGAGCCATCCAGGTTGGTGGTGTGTGCGGAGGAGGAGGAGGCCGCTACAGAGCCGCACATGGGGCCCAGTGGGGGTGGTACCACTGGTGCAAGTGGTGCAGTCCAGGGGCAGGGGCAGGAGGCAGCACAGGTCGCCGCAGAGGGGCCTGTGCATGTCACTGTCCCTGACACTGTGACTGCATCACCATGCACCAGCATGGAAGCCCCGTCCCAGGCCCGTCCGCAGGTAGGGGGGAGGTCCTCGTCATCTGGCACTCCTCTACCTGCGGACGTGGGGACCCGTGAGAGGATTGAGTCTGTCCTGATTGGTGTCGCGTTGCGCACACGTGACATTCGTGATGATGTGCGTGATTCCTGGGGGGACCACACACGTCATTATGAAGAGCTGTGTGCCAACGTTGCCCAGTTGCGAGGCACCATGGTCGGGGGTTTCCTCCATGTGTTGGCCAGTCTAGCGGCCCACTCCTCCTCTGTGCTCACTATAAGCCAGTCATTCTCTGTGCCATCATCCGACCCAGATGCCACCAGGGCCCCCTGTGGACCTGCCCCAGCCAACGCAGCCAGCCTGGTGGAGATTCCATCCCTGCCACAGTCGTGAGTCAGAGGTCCAGCAGGGGTGGCCACCCCACCAACTGGACCCCAGCAGATGTAGGATGTGCCAGCATCATCAGACAGGGCATGTGTACGACGGCGCCAGTGGATTCCATCAGCCTGGAGAGGCAGAGTCAATAGCGTCCGAGGCAGCAGCAGGCTCAGCGTGGGAGACATCATGGCTCAGGGCCATCAACACCCCGGGGGCCGGCATTGGCCGAGGGGCAGGAGGACCCCGGACTGGAAGTGTCTTCCGTGTGGCAGTGTTTGGGCCGGCAAATAGATGAGGAGAGGCGCCAGATGGAGAGGGCACGGCTCAGGATGGTCAGGGCGGATAACTCCATGCACCGGGCTTTGGGGTGAGCGGAGGGCCTCGAGGAAACTCGCAGGGAGTTGAGGGATTCCATGGCTGCATCCCTGAGAGACCTCGAAGCCAGGGAACAGGCCTGCATCCGGAACATCGACGTGTAGTTCGATGATGCCCTTGCCCGGAACATCACTAAACGAGCCGTGGGACTGGCTTGCCGCCTTTGTAAATAGTCATGTAGGTGTAGGTTTCCTTTCTATTTTTTGTTCCTTTGTGGCGCATGGACTATGCCCTGCCTTTTTGTAAATAGTTATTTATTAGGTAGGTTTTTGTTAGGTTTCCTTTGGATTGTTGGGCTCATGGACCCTTGATGTTTAAATGGTATATAGTTATGGACCTGATGTTACTGTATTTTTTTTTACCATGGAGGAATGGTTTGCTTTTTTTGTTAACTTTCGATCTTGTTTAATGAATGGACACTTTGGAGCCATTTTACTTTGGATTTTATTGATTTCAGCATTCTTTTTTTCATTTATTTTGGACATCCAGCCTTTTATTTATTATTTATTTTCTTGTGTGATTTCATTTCATTCATTCAGTTTTGTATAGAATACATTTTTATTTTTAAATTCACTTTTGTGTTCTTCTCTCATTGGTTTTGTATATGTCACAATGTGGGTTTTCTCAGTCATTTTTCGCCATTGTGTGGGTCTGACGGACATGTATTCATGGGCATACTGGTTACTTGGGATCTATCATGACATGGGGATTTCAATGTGGAGTGGATGGAATGCTTGGTTGGGTGTTTGGACTGGGGTGGCGTGGGATGGGATTTGGTTGGCCATAAGGGCCATGGGTCTGGATTGTGATGACATGTTGGGTGGGGGACATGAGTCGGGGCCTGCTGGCAGGTTGCCATCACTGGGGGTGGGGTGGGGGACATGAGTCAGGGCCTGCTGGCAGGTTGCTTTCACTGGGGCTGGGGTGAGGGACATGAGTCAGGGCCTGCTGGCAGGTTGCCGTCACTGGGTGTGGGGTGGGGGGCTATGTGTCGGGGCTCCCAAGTGCATGGTGCCATTTGCCTGTGGCTCATGGTCTGGGGTCATGGGCTACCTGTGGGGCATGCCCAGGGGTGTAGGGTGGTCGCCTGTGGTATGGGCTGCCTGCGGGGGATACCTAGGGTGGATGGGCTGCCTGTGGGGCATGCCCAGGCTGGATGGGCTGCTTGCGTGTATACTGTTGGTGAGCATGGAGTTTTACATGCAATTTTGCTGGAGTGAGCAGGGTACATGTATGCAGGAGTGTGCGTGGAGTTTTTCACGCGATTGGCCTGGCGCGAGCAGGGTACGTGTATTCCGGGGGCGCGCGTGGTGTTTTACATGCCATTGGCCTGGCACGAGATGGGTACGTGTATTCCGGGGGTGCGCGTGGAGTTTCACACGTGATTAGTCTGGCGCAAGTGGGGTACGCGTATTCCGAGGGGTGCACGGGGAGTTTTCCACCCTGCACCACGGCTGATTATGGATGTTAGTATCCATGAATATGCTGCGTGTGAAAATGTGTTTTGGCGCACGCGGCTGCCTCAGTCTAGCGCACGCTCCCTCTGTGCGCCATCCGCATGCGCCACTTGTGCGCTAAATTCTATGAATTACCCCCATCATCCTTTTTGATATGTTTCAGCTGAAGTCATACACTTGACCCCATAATTTCAAATTAATATGCGGCATACTATGGGGCACGACTAGTGTGCCTATGTTCAATCAACGAGTCACCAAATTAAGTGTATCGTCCATTATATGTAGCACTGTTGTTCAGATTGTCGCTGTTTGGACAATTTAAAATTATGCATCTTGTATTTTATAAAGTGCAAGAGTGCATTAGCAGCCTATTTGTAATGTGCATGGCAAAATTAGCTTTAGTAGCAGATGAGAGATACAGTGCTTAGTGCAATGGATACAATTTATACTAGCAGTTTATCAGCCTGTATGCATTATGGATATAATTATTTTAGCAACCTATTCATAAAATGTATGGCAGAGGAAGTTGAGCATTTGTGAATTGTGTAATTCGAATACAATGAGGCTCTCCAAGTACAGTGTTACATGTTCATGGTTCCTGTCCTGCATAATTGCACATCTTAATGTGCTCTCTCCTTTTGTTACGTTTACGCAGCTATTTGTTGTGTCTAATTAGGCATTCAAAAGCAGATCTAAAATCAGATGACCTGTCCATGCAATGCAAAATGCAATGTATCTCTTAAATAACAGATTTGATCATGTTCACTAACCTGCAGGTATATTCATACCTTACATGTATTCTTTTCAGTGAGGCTTCTATCTAGTGATACTCAAAAATGTCTTGTTGAATCCTTACATTGACTTGCATAGTTATGGATGGTCTACCATATTACCATACCAAACATTGTTTGTCTACCTTGCGTTCTAAAATCGTCATCTTGAGTGCCTGAGAGCTGTTTAAAATTCAAATATAGTGATGAAAAAAATCTAAAGAGAAAATAACCAATCACCTATGAAAACAAGCGTTACATAGAACAGTTTTGTATATTTTTATTTCATTAAGAAATAAGGAAACTATTTATCGCACATAATTGTGAAAGAAATGTTGCTATAAATAACATATCAAAACTCATAATTGGCGATTTGAGGGTCTTAGACGGGATTATGTGCTCTTTGTATGCTTTTTGTGTTTTGCCTCTGAATCATGTTACTCCCAAAAGGGAACAGATTGACTGATCCTGGACATTTATCAAAAAGTCTAATTCTTCCAAGAAAATGTGCATCTGATCATCCATGCGGTGCCCATTTGGTGTTCTTTTGTCAAAATCCAAAACAATGTCAGATTCTCCCTGACTTTGCTTTCTCTACCTGTTTCCTCCTCAAGGATGTGATACAATATTATCAATTACAAAGTATTATAGAGAGGATAGGTCTCCTTGATGTTTTTCTTGAAAGTGTTTCACCTGAGTATATGTGGGATTCTTATTTTTTATAGCTCGAATATGCTGCAAAATGTGAAATTTTGCCATGTGTTTGGTGCTACCGACACACCCTTTCTCACATCCACATTGTATTATATAGATGGCAAAAAAGCTTTCACAAGTTTAATGAATATCAATCAATATCCTCTCTTTTGTCCATGGGTTTTTATATGGTTTGACATTGGTACCATATCAACGTGCTTTGCACTTGCTGCATTTATAAATGTCTTGAATTGGACCCAATACCCACTTCATTGAAGATTTCGGTGACTAGTTGATACCACTTTTGACTTGATCGATGTGGTTTACGGAATATAATTTGGGCTTGTTCTTCTAGATGTGATGCAATGTCTGGGTCAGTTTTAAACATTTTACAATATTTTTCTTATGATATTTTTTGATCATCTATATAGTGGATCCACATTATAATTTTCTGTGTGTGTGCTTCAAAGTAGTCCTGTATATATCATAGCCCAGGGAGAAGGGCTTTGAATTTGATGCCCTATGTGACAGTGCAGCCTGAGAGCTTGGTCATAGTTGCTTCTGGTGATCATGGATACTTAGATTATCCAGAATGTGTGATGATCAGATGCCATCAGCAAGGTGTCCATCTTTGGAATGGGTTTCATTGACTTGGAACATATTATAAATTGTGTTCTGCTGATTTATCTATTTTTGTGTATACTAACATGGGTCTTCTGAACTTGGACTTCTTCCAAGGGTTGTTGACTTCCTTCTGTTATTCTGACATGGGCAATGGGTGCTCGGGTGTTTTCAGGGTCAGGCCCACCCCTTTATGATTAACTCTTTTGCTCAGTTGTGCTCACATTCTGAGATCTGGGTTGAGGAAGAGAGACGCTAGGCAGTGCCCTGATTTTGTATTGTAATGGTAATTGTTCCCAGTCCTATCCTACGTTTTCTTGTTCCAGTACTTATATCCCACCTATGTCTCTTGAAAATGGCAGCTTTGGGTGTGTGTGTGTGTGTGTGTGTGTGAGTGTGTGCGTGTGTGTGTGTGTGAGAGAGAGGCTTGGAGATTTCAGGACTAGCCTGTAGTGAATAGTTCCTTTAGATGCATTGATACATGAGAGTACAGAGTCTCCATAAGGGCAAGGCAAATCTCTTGAAATCAATTCCTTTGATAAGTTTGAATACTCATTTAAGTATAGGAATTATGAACTGTAGGATTAGATTTTACCATATTTAATTTGAGTTGTTATACTAATGAGTGTTGCCTTTTCACAATAATCAGGATCGGAAGACTCATGAGACCAAAAGAGTGTAAAGTCTCAATTTTCTGTGGAAAATAAATCTTATCTTTTCTTTTTTCGGTTGCCCCTGAGTTAGAACCGGGCACAGGGAAACCATCAACTATCTTGGGTCAATGAACTGGGAGAGAAGATTCTTCTGCAGTCAAAACGGATATGATGATTTCAAAATACAATACACTAGTGAAGGGATGTGGGCAACAGACAGAGTCAGATGCAGGAACTCATTATTGTTAAGATGGATTTCTGAACTCTGACGTGGAGGGGCAGAGGTTCAGAAGGCCAACCTAGTTTCTTGGAACAGGGTAACCTCTGGACAAGCCAGACCAATAAGGGTAGCTACGGCAGGCGGTCAAGACTAAGGGCCTCATTACACGGTAGGCGGTAAGGGTTTACCGGTACCAGTATTTTACCGGTACCAGTAAACCCATACCGCCTTACTACGAGGTCCCTTTGCGGGTTGGAGAATTTAATGCCTGCTTTTTTCAGGCGTTAAAAACCAACCCACAAAGGGACCAGGGAGCTAATTACGGTACCGCAATTTGCGGTGCCATAATTAGCACCTTCCCCATTCCCATTATGCCCTATGGGGCAAAAATGGGAATGGGGAAGGGCAATGGGGGAAGGGGGAATTATGCCCCACCAACCTTGGAATAGGGTGGTAATTCCCCTTTCCCCCAAGGCGGTGCCAGTATTTTACTGGCATGGACCAAGGTGCTAATAGCACCTTGGTCCACCGCCATCCGTGTAATGAGGCCCTAAATCTCAAGAGGGGTGAGAGTGACTGAAAGACCTCAATGAGCACACAAAGCAAGGACACTTACAAATTACTCCAGACAGGTGTTATATTAAAAATATAGACACATTTATTACAAGGCCTTTGTAATATAGACCATAGCAAAGAATCACAATAATACTGAAATACACCAACACATCACAATCAACACGATATATATACAAGACCAGAGGGGTCTAATGGATTAAGAAGCACGAAATATGTAGACCACCTAGATGGGGAGGAAAACAGGTAGTGCAAGTAATCTTTAGACCCAGTTCCACATCAAGAATACACCGAACTAAGAGGTAGTCCAAGCCCTACGAAGAAAGGAGCCTTATACTCAATAGTACATGCACACGCTTGTGCCACTGGACACAATAGGGTCTCTTCAAGGGTCACTAGCAGCTCAGGAAGGTGGATCAGGTCGATGAAGATCAAGTCCCCACTATTCAAGCAGGACCTCCACTTGAGGGCAGAGGCAGGTTGAGAGTGCGGGACGGAGTTGCTATTTTGCAATAGCTGTGGAAAGGCAAGGGGCCCTCGGGGGCCACTTTGTGTGTAAAAAAATGGGCTCCTGCGCTAGGGGCCACCGGTTGGGGTATGGACTACTCACCGGTCCCCGACGCAGGCAGACCCAGACTTCGCCAGTACAGTCCACTTCGCTGGCAGGTTTGAATGCGACAATCAGGACGTCTTGACACCGTGTAGTTTCCACGGTAGCAGGCTTCGGAGTCAATGGGGTCACAAGTGCAGCGAACTTGCACAGGTCGTTGCCACAGCAGGGCAACACGGTAACTGCGTTTACTCCGGTCCGGGCGCACTCGTCTCACTTCAGACCTGGGAATGCCAAGTGTATGAAATTCGATGTGAGGGTGCCATGGACACAGGGCAAGCAGTATACCAAGTTTCGAGGGCTTCCTCGAAACCGCGGCAACAGAGAAAACGTCCTGCGTAAGCTTGTCAGCCCACTGGTTGACCCAAGGACACTTCCGAAGAGGCTTACTTGCAGGGTTTGATGAAGGTGCCGGGAATAGTTGGTCCCACTATTCCAATGGGTCACAGACCTTCTAGGACGATCAGATGGAGAGGGGTCTCGCAGGACGACAGCGGCCTCAGGGTGCCAAACCTTCCAGCGGATCACCAGCGGTTCCTCGACTCGGCTTCTTGATGCAGGATACTTGGCTCCTTATCCTTCGTTCGTGTGAACTCAGGAGATCGACATGGTAGTGGTGCTTTCGGCCTCCTCTTATCCAAAGTTCCCTTCGCGCCAAAACGGAGAGGACCCAATGGGAGATCTGCTCACAAACACTCACTCCATACGTGGACCAATCACGGACCACGGTGGTCCCAGGCATTCAGGACACTCCAGACTCTCTGGTACCCAGGATGTGTATTGGGAACAGACATCCCAGCCCACATCCTGGATGCACACACACAAGGCATGCAGAAGACTGCAAAAGCTTTGGGTTTCACGGCAAAGTGCATGACCAAATAAGGACTGACCCGGGTCGGCTTGACCTGGGGAATGTGAATGAGCAAGATGGTCAAAGTACAGGACAAAGAACCTTGTGGCATGGCCATTTTGGAGCCAGGCCACCTATTTGTGCCAAACGCAGTAAGCGTGGATAACATGGCAAGAAAGGTTTCAAAACATAAGAAAAACGATAGCTGCCACCAGTCCTGTCCGTGACACATCTGCACAGTTCATAAAAAGGCCAGCAAGCGTTTCTAGGGCCTTTGGAATGACTAGAGACCCAACGGTGCTGTAAAGTAAGTTACATTGCACTCTTGTTATATGTTGCACAAAAGCTGCAACATGAGGAAAGGACTAAGGGAAATGAAGTCTCCCAGTACTGACTGTCTTAAGGGCATGTCAGTTTCCCCATAAGAAGTGAGCGAAAGCCCAGGGGAGTGTGGGTGAGGGCTGCGCTTCTCTGGCAAAGGTTAGATCAGGGTGTAGAACAGCAGCAAAAAGTTTGGGGGTTGACACATGGAGGGAAAATTACATTCAAATATGAAATCTTTCCTAACAATTATGCAATGGGTTAAGTTTGCACAAAGGTGTATGGATGCCCCTTCCACATGCTCATTCAACTCTGTAGGGAATTATTATAAATAGCAACCACCCACGCTATGGAGGAAGCAGGACAGAATTTTCAGTCAAGCAGATGTGGACAGGCACAAGAATTGATTTGGTTACTCATTGTAATCTTCATTATATAGGCCTTCTCTTCCTCATCACAGTCCTTACACATGAAGTTGATCGACAATCTGCCAGAACCATTTCCCAAAATGTCCTCTTTTTCTCTTCTTTATATGTAAAGCCCCTCCTCCTCACAGCCAGGGTATAAATCACCTGGCATGTCCCACAATTCCCCTGTCTATATAGAAGAAACAAGGATGATCTTACTACCAGTGAGATAAAGGAGGATTCAGGTCTGTGATGAGGAAGCGTAGGCTTAGGAATAATGAAGATACTGTTTAGTAATCCAAGCGTTACATCCCATCACTCTTCCTCCTCAAAGTACATACTAATGAAGTATTCCAAAATCCAAATGTCGGACATGTACATATTTGGAATGAAATGGAATGACAGCTTTGCAATGAAGGATCAATGGTAATCTCATTGAGAGTCACAAGCAATCCCCCAAGGAGAGACCAATTGGCAAACGGTAAAATAATAGGTGATATGGAGCTATACTATCCACGATGCTCAGCAGTACTAATTCAGGTAATCCAAGAGCCCATGATCTAGGCAGTCCAAACCCGGGATTACCACAGAATCACAGAACTCCCAGGCAAATGACTAAGGAAGAAAGCATCCACTGGCCAACTTCTAACTTGAGGAATCTCAGGAAACAACACTGAGCAAGATGGGGGGCCGTACCTGACTTCAGCATAAAAAAGAAACAGCCACAACTGTATTCCTAGATGATCATTAAGAGCCCTCAGTAGAGAACCCTAATCTGAGATTTCATTTATCAAATATTGTCTTGCAGTAGTCCAAGCATTGGTCCATACAACCATTTGAAAAGGGAAACCACATGTTCTTAATCAAGACTGCCAAGATCCTGCACTGCCCATGTAGGAGGGTTCTGCGCCTAAGAATTTCCACTCAGGGTCTCAAAAATAACAAAGAAGCAATCTTGCCCTCCAGCCTGCGAACCCTAGAATTACATCTCAGATGGGCTGAAGAAGCAGATACCTGTGAAAATAAGAATTTGGTGCCAAACGAGCCCAGATACAGATCCATATTAACCAACTCTAACATGCCACCCAAACAGATCCTACTGGAAGTCGAAGTACCTAAAGAATTGAGGTATGAAGGAACTTGGGAGGCCATGAACTACTTCACAACATGCAGACCAAATTCACTGAAACAATGCAGCACACACTGTGAGGAACCTGAGGGCATCCTCACTTCTTTACCGCCTGTCGGCTCCTCTCGGGTAGCAGGGTAAGGCCATTGAATTTGGATCCTGACCCTGGGTGCAGATTTGCGAGTGAAGATCACCTGAGTGGAGGAGACTTGGGAGTGGGGAGAAGACATCCTTAGGTGAGACATGGTACCCCACATTTTCTTTTCATAATGAACCCTCCATCCCTCAAGGCTTGTGTCATCCACAGTCACCTAGCCCTTTCCCTGTTCTCCCATCCACAGTGTCCCAAAGAAACATCAGCTCAACACTGGTATGAGGAAGAAACCAACTAGGAAGATACATTTTCATTTTGTTGAGACAAACACATAGCATAATTTCACTACTACAGACACATATCAGCCTCAGCTGTGTACTGGGGTGAGGAGGAGTACAGCACGAGTAAGGCAGAACTACCATTCTAATGGTGAGAAGTCTAGTCTTTACTGGTCTTATCATGGTGGCAGATACTTCAAAAATGGACATCCTTTCCTAATAAGAGTCAGCTTTGGATGCCAAGTCAGCTGTGGAGACAGAGGCAGCAGCTGGGAAAGCAACTCCAGATCGGATGCAGAGTTTATGCAGCAGGAAGCAAAGCTAAGCAATTATGGAGGTCTTTAGTAGTCTGCGAGAGGCAGGCCGGTGTGACCGAGCGAAGCGGTCGCAAGAATCCTGACCTGCAGATGGAGCATCCCTGGGGACCCACAACATGAAGAGTTGCTGGGAGTGGAAATGAGGTACAGCATGGGAAGCTGAGAATCTGTGTGGCAGAGACCTCGAAGCCCTGTAACATTTCTTTTTTATATAGGCAGTGTAGTGCCCTGAATTGGTTGTGGCTCCTGCGTGGTAGATTATACCTATTGTTGTGAAGGTTTTCTTACCAAGTGATATTTGACCATGTGTGAATCCAGTCAGCTTACAGTTGTTTTTGGTACCATCTGCATTGTAACATAGAAGCATTAGTGTTACGTATTTACTATGTGTTTGTATTACTAACGTGGAGCGATTATCTGAATTGCAGGTAGAACATAATCTACCATGGTTTGCTTTTTGTACAAGTTGCTGAAATGGAATGGATTCACAATTAGGTATTGATATATATACAAAGCGTTCATTGGGGATTTCTTCTTGTGTCACATTGTTGCAGAGAGTGCATGTATGTTTCCACATGTATGAAATCTGGAAGATTTCATTTATAGGTATGTTTTTGTTTTCCAGTACTTGTAGAAAGTACATTAGAAATTCATGTGGATCTTCCTGTGAGTTTATAGTGAATTTCACCATTCCAGCACAGTAGTCCAATTGTTGTCTTATTCCATAAACACTATACGTGTTGTCAGGATTGTTTGCTGCATTTCTGTGAAGTACTAACATTTGCAAACACAATGGGTCTGTACTGTGTAAGTAAATGTTCTCAACAATTGGTGGTAATTGAAATAAAATATTCATTGCAACATTTGCGTAGCAACTTACACCAACTATATTTGAGAGTTTAAATGGACCAGGTAGTTCTGTATCTGACTGCTTTTTTTGGAGTTTGTTTTCTTTCTTTGAAGAAGTACCTGGTTTACTTTCCCTAATTGATTCTTTTTTGCTTGTGGTATTTGATGAAGTATTACTTTCTTTTACTCTCTTTGGAGGATTTGCAGTGACATCCTGTTGCTTTTCTGTTTGATTTATTTTTCTTTTATAATGTTTTTCTTTTTGTGGAACAGAATATGTGTTTAGATGGGGAGTGTATAGTGAGCGAAGTCTATTGTATTCTATAATCCAAGGAATATCAGCGTTTATTTTACTTGCATCAAAGTTGATTAGAAATAGGCCGTCAAGTGTACGCAAGCGTGATAGTGCTACGTAGCTCATGCCTTCTTTAAAGACTGTGTTACCAATATCTATCATTGCTTTGTCTAGGGTAAGACCTTGTGATTTATGAATCGTGACTGAGTATGCAAGAGTAAGAGAAAATTGTTCTCTGCGTACATACATGTCTTTGAAGAGAAGGAATCGAGCTGTTGAGTGTCCTATCCTTTTAACTTCTGAAAGTTTGTCAAAGAGTACATTGACAAACTGAATTTTGTTGTCACGTTGGTATGTTTGAAAGCCAACAACTGTACCCAGTGCTCCATTAACTAGTCCTTGGTCCATGTCAAGGTTACGTTTAAGCATTACTCTGCAATTTAAGGATAATTTTAATATCTTTTCTAAGCCTGCTGTGTTTGAGATTGATTTTTCTAAACTATTTAGTCTTGTTGTGGCTTGGTCACACATAGGTAGTGTCATACCATCTACATCTAGTTTGTCTGTGGCGCTAATTTCCATTATTGGTTGCATTTCTTTACTTAACATTATTTCATTGAATTTGAAACAGCTTGCAAGAGTTGGCATTAAGGCCATACAATTGACATTTTTGTGGGCTAATTGTTCCATCACATCTGTAGCACATGCATTATCGCCATAAAGTGCATTAATTTGCCGGGTTTTCAATATTGTTTCTGCTTCTTTAGAGAGTATACCAACTGTGATACTTTTTAAGATGTTGGCATAAGTGAGATCTGCAGATTGCCGCATGTTTTCTGTTAATTCTCTTTATTGGAAATGTTGCCAAAGGTTGACATTTCCAATGCTGTCAACAGTTTTACGGCAGAGTTTGTGTCCTAATGTTTTAAAATTGGCTCACCTTTTACTGGTGTGAATTGAAGAAGATCTCCGAAAACAATAATGTGTTTTCCTGCAAAGAGCTCTTCATAGTTTGTTTTCAGTACTTCTTGTAATCTGAGGTGAATCAAAGCCAACATTAGGTTGGAGACCATGCTCACTTCATCTATTAGTAGCATTTTCATTTGTTTTAATACTCTGCGTAGTTCCATTGCAGCTTCGGCAGAAAGTTTGTAATAGTCTAATTTGTTCTGGTGTTTTACTGGCAATAGTAGTAATCGGTGTAAAGTGACACCACCTATGTTGTAGGCAGCTAAACCTGTGTGGGCAGTGACAACAGCTGACAGTTTGTTGTTTGTCAATTGTTGAAGGAATTTACTGATGATTTTGATTAGGAATGTTTTGCCAGAACCAGCTTCACCACCGACGTACAGTAGTATAGGTTGATAATTATGGCAGGAAAATTCTTTATTTTCATGTTGTACACCATGTGCATTTTTTTTTATTACTTCTTCAAAAATGCTACGTTGTTTGTTGTTTAGTTTTGATTGTAGTATAGTTAAGTCTTCTTTATCTTCATACTGACACATGGTGTTTTCTACTTCTATCACAGCTAATTCTGCCTCATTTATTATTAGTGGTTCTCCCAGTGGTTCTTGCCTTCCTGTTACAGAAGGTTGACTACTGTCAGGAGTGTCTTTATCTAGTTGGGCCTGGAGTTCTTCTTCGTGTTGCTGTTCATTGTGCAACATTGTTTTGTATTGTGTAAAGTTTACATCAGTTATAGTGCTTTAATTTTCTTTGAAAGCATCTTCATATGAGTCATAGTTTTCTAGTATTTCTTCTTCATTTCTCCATTGTTTAAAGAGTTATAGCAGGGACATGTAATATATTTCTTTATCTTGAGGAGTCTTCAATGACAATTTGGTATGATTAATTAAATTTGGTTTAGTGAGTTTAACTAAGCGGCCTTCACAGTTTGTCACTCTGTATTCACCTTTTTTTTCTATTATTTTTGTATGTGTAGTTTTGAGCTATGTGGTATAGACACATGTTTTCCAAAGTATTACTTCTGTTTGGCTAATATTTGTCCAATAAATTGTTTTTTAAAATGTCTTGGCTGTTGGGATCATGTTTGGCTATTGCTTCTATATCTTTGTATGTTTTTAGAACTCTTTTTCTAGATTCAGCTGGACCAAGACTTAGCCATACTATATTTTCAGATTTACCATACAATGCAGTACCAGTTAAAGGATCAGCTGCTTCATATGATCCATATTCTCTATGTGAGAGCATTTTTATGCCCAAGCTGTATAATTTCTGAGACACTGTTTTTTAAAAAAAAAAAAAAAAATGTATTTACTTTTTTATAATCAAAAACGTTTGATTTTTACAAGATGTTGATACGCAACATAGAAAAACACACTCTGTAAAATAAATATCATAGATGTAGACAGAGAAAAAGCGAACATTGTACAAGAGGGTAAGAAGAAGGAAAGTTGAAACCAGCAAACTAGGTACTTAACCAAAGAAACTTAATGTCCAAGCAGCGAAGAGAGTCAGTATTAATTGAGTTAGACTTGACTAGTTTGTAAGTTCTGGTTTAGGCTCAAGGCTGCTTCTAAAATCTTTACTGCCGCTATCGACCACTTAGTTCTGTCTCCTGCAATCAGACGGCACCACCATGTGTTTTCCTCTCGGAGTGTTACATCGTAAATCAGAAGGAGCACGTAGGCTTCTCGCAAGAACGCAGTTCTGAAGTCATGAGTAAATGACTTAAAGTTTCCACTGTTTCTGGATCCGAACAAAATCTGCAAGATTGAGCGTCGGTTTTTGTGCGTATTGCTATAATTTCCTGCGTTGGTAGTTGATTGAATCTTATTTTCATAAAGGTTTTCTGCATTTTTTTGTTGGCAAATTTTATGCAGTAGCTCATAGGTTGGTTAAGTTTATTTGTTGTTGCTGGTAAGTCAGCCAGAACATTATTTTCTATTGTTTTCTCACCAGTTTGGATCCAATCTGCTTGTGCTATTTTTACCTTGATTCTGTTGGGATTCGCAATCAGGTCTTCTACTGAGCAAGCCAGATCTGCTAATTGTTTTGTGAGTTTATGTGCCCAATTATTTTGTGCTCTGCACCGGCCTTGACTGAGCTCTATCTGGACCAGTTTATAGATTGGAAGGGTATCTGGAAGAATAATTTTCCGAAAAAGACACATCTGGCTTTGACCAACTGATGCTTGCACTGATAGTAAGCCCAATTCACGTTTAACAGCAGCAATTGAGGAGGATTTTGGCAGACCTAGCACGGCTTTCCATAGGTAGCCTTCCAGCTTTGTCCATATGGTATTGTCAATGTTCAACGCAGCGTCCATGCCATAGATTATTGACGGGACTACCTTTTGTTTGTAGAATTGGATCGCTGGAAGAAGCGAGAATTTACCATATTTCCGATCTACTAATTTCATTTGGGTTGTCAGAGTTTTGATCTTCGTCCATAGTGCTGAGTAGGTCGCACTTTCTGACCTTTTTGAATCTATCATAATTCCCAAGTAGTTTATAGTAGACACGGTTTCAACTTTCATATTGTTCAAATACCAGTGGCCTTGATCTGTCGTAGTTTGACGGCTTTTCCCCATCGTCAGTATTTTTGACTTATGGATGCTTATCTCCAAATCGTTGTCGCTGATATAGTTTGCCAGTTTCGTGAGTTGGCGTTGGAGACCTATTTGGGTTTGATCCATGAGGATCAAGTCGTCAGCGTATAACAGTCTTGATATTTCAGTATTGCCCAATTTGGGTGGAAAGGCTCTGACCGCTGGTTGTGTATGTTGGAAGTCTCCCATGAAGGTGATAAATAGGGCCGGAGCGAGCGGGCAACCCTGTTTGACCCCACGCTCTGATGAAAATTGGTCTGATAGCATCCCTTGTCGATTTAAACATACTCTTAGTTTTGTGTCCGTATGTAATGCGATCACCGGGCATAAGATCTTTGCAGGGCACTTCCACATTGTTAATTTCGCCCACAGCTTTTGACGGCTGATCTTGTCAAAGGCTTGTGTTAAGTCAATGAACGCAATATAAACTGCTGGAGCACCGTTCTTGACCTTTTCCTTTATGATGTTCAAAATCAGGATATTGATGCTGGTGCTTGCGTTCTTTACAAAGCCCGTTTGGAATTTATCCAGACAGGGCGCCGATCTCGCCCAATTGTGAAATATAGTTAATAGTAGGGTAGCAAAGATCTTTCCCATGATGTCAAGGAGGGCTATGGGGCGATAGTTTGCTGGACTTTCTCGATTTCCCTTTTTAAAAATATGTACTATTACCACCTCAGTCCATGTTTTAGGTATTTGCCTCGTGATCGTACATTGCTTGAAAATTTTTGTAATTAGGACGGCCCATTCCTGTGGATGTTGCTTTAGATCCATGTTGGTTAAATCATCAGGGCCAGGTGCCCTAGAAGATTTTAATTTCAGAATAGTCGCCAGAATTTCGTCACGATCTGCCAGGTCTTCCCAAGACGATGTTATGCAGCGTGGAGAGTCACTTGAGGTTTGCGGGATAGGAGCAAATTGAGATGAAAAGAAGGTTATCCATGCCTGCTCTGAGACGGCGTTCGAAAGTTGGTTGTTTGTCTCATCGTTTTTATCTTTGATCAGGGACCAGAATTCTCTGGGATTCTTTGTTGTTAAAGTCTTCAGCATTTGCTCTGAGTAGTTCTGGTACATTACTGCTTTGTTTTGTCTCACTCAAGATTTATATGATCTTGTGGCAGCTTTAGCAGAGTCCTTTTGTTCCTGATCTTTGGAGACTTTAGCCAGACGATTTAATTTACGCATTTGTTTTCGTTTCAAGACCAATTCAATATCATACTCATGGACCTCTTTTCCGATGGGTCGGGTACACAGACCTTTTTCTTTCCTATGTGGTAACAACAGGGGCATGTAGTTTGGTCTATTTGTAGAGTCCATCGTTGTTTTACTGAGTGCATCAAATTTCTTGGCGATTTCCTTGATGTTAGTCGCTGTAAGTTGGATTTGCGACGACTTTCGCGCTACCTCCACCTCAAATGGATATATTTGCTTTGGAGATGGTTCGGACTCGAGAGTCATTATCAAAGGATTATGGTCACTAGATTTTGTTCTGTATACCTCAAAAGAATCAACGAACGGGAGGAAAGAGTAGTAAACGTAGATGTGGTCCAGCGTTGCTGATGTTTCGGCTCGTTCCCATGTTGGAATTCGGGGAAGATGACCACGAGCTGATGCAACATTGTAACATTTTCTCGAGTCCATAAAATCAGACCACAACACACCTCTCACAGCAGAAGGGCAGAGATATGACGCAGCAGGGGTTTGCTAGACTCTTGCGTTCAAATTGCCACAGATTATGATGTAGTCAGTTGACTCTACAAAAAGGAATTTGTCTATGGTTTCCGCGATGTTATCAAGAAATTCTGTGTTACTTGTTCTCATATTAGTTCTCGATGGAGTTTCTATATGGAACCACTCAGCTAATAGGGCTAACATGCCATATGATTCGGCCACTTTCTTTCTGATGGAAATACCCGATCCGATTTTAATTGCCGTTAGGAGGCCTGAAGACGGTCTTCCAAACAAACCTTTTTCTGCTGGAGAGATGTGCATATCGTATCCATCCAGCACTGGTGATTCCATAAGCCACGTCTCCTGAAGACATATGATATCGAAATGGCTCAAATCTAAAGCGTCTGGCTTAGTCAGGTGGTCGTGGCCCCTCGTGTTGCAAGAGCACATGATGCTCCTATTCCTGCGCGGACATTCCAGTTGTAGAGGTGCCGTGGGCGTCGCTGAGTCTTTTAGTTGTTAATTTTGATGGTTTGGGTTTAACACCTTTTTTAACCATCTCCAGGGCCCCGACGGTTCACGTTTTTTATTATGGGCCCACTCCGCACTTTCATCAGTGGCCTCAGAACGTTTTTGGTTTTTCCCCTGTCTGGGATTTGAGCTCCAGTTGCCTTCGTATTGGGATTTTCGGTAATTTGTGTTGATGTTAGACGAATGGAGTCTCGATCTAAATCTACCCCTGCTGAGTTCGGGTTTCTCCCTGTAAGCAGTGTTAGAGTGACGCGCCAATTGATTTTCCGCCGAGTTGCTTGCAAGCGGAGCAATCTTTACCGCACGTTCAGTCACGGGAATTTCATCTAGCGAGAAGCCCAGTTGAGTCAAGGCCGCGGTCACATCTTCTTCACCGTCTAGGTCTACAGGATTTTTCACATGGAGGTAGGTTTTTTCCTTCCCATCTCTATGGTAAGGCTCAACTAGTACAAGATCTGATGTTTTTAAAGATTTCAATGCTGGTATATTGGTTAGGATTTTCAAAACCGTTTTTCTGTTCAAGACTAGGAAATTTTTACCGGGTACAAGTTGTTGCATTTTATAGACTCGAGTGGATGTTACTTTGGAATCCCACCGGAGCCTTGGCTCCGGGGGTATCTTTGTGTCAGCATTTTCCGTTTTTGTCGTTTGAGAAATATTTTCATGTTGTTTCGGCCGCGAGTCCAGTTCATTAGCGGAAGGGTCCGCTGGTGCTTTCCCCCCCTCTTTACAGTTGGCGACTTTTTTACTGTTTGGAAGTTCTTTGGTTTTGTTCCCATTT
The DNA here is from genome assembly GCF_040938575.1 of Ambystoma mexicanum. NCBI lineage: Eukaryota > Metazoa > Chordata > Amphibia > Caudata > Ambystomatidae > Ambystoma > Ambystoma mexicanum. Next base: position 759,640,179 of record NC_090936.1, read on the forward strand.
TGGGGCGTGGAGTTTGGGTACTGATTTCTTGCAGTTTGGTTTACCTTTGCACCTTTTGTTTGCAGGTCCTTTGGGTTTAGCAAGAGAAGATGTTCTGACTGAAAGTTTTGCGTGTTTTCCCCGGAATTTCTTGCAGTGCTTAATGTGGTAATTAAGGACTCAAGCCGGGTAAGCTTAGAGTCCCATTATCTTTCTTTCTCCACGTTTTGTTGGTTCTGAGCAGTGATGAAATCTTCCAAGAATGTTACTTTTGTATTTAAGGTTGAGACAAGAGTTAAAGAATCCTTAATTGAGTCGTTAATTGATTCATACAATTTTACAAAGGGTGCCAGACCCACTGTTATTGCGGACATGATTGTAACTATGTCCGTTTTTTTTGTTGGCGTGTCTTTCGGTAAGTGACCTACCATGTCACTGGGTCTTCCGGTTCTCACCGGTGTTGAGATGTCTTTTGGAAAATCGTTGTATGGAGACTGTCTTCCAGATGAAAAATCAGATAGAATTATTTTTTGCCCATGTGAAGCCAGCACCGGTTGCATCACTTTAAGAAAGGGCTTATTCCTTAAGTCCGGTTGGGCTAGAGTTGGTGATGATGTCTTTCTTTGACTATTTCCGCTCATTGGAGGGGAAATAGTTGATGGTATTAATAAATTATTCCCCAGACCACCTCTCTCCGAACGATGTGGAGGCACCTCTTCATCGAGCAGATTTATTGCCTCTGTTCGTACTCCCAATCGACAGGGAATGGTCCTATTTCCTTGAGCGTCACCGCGGCTGGTGGGCACTGGGGTGGTTGACTGGCCACACTGGGCCTCCGCTGTGCTATGAGCAGTGTCCGCTATTTTTTCTTTTTGTGTCAGCACAGAAGGTAATTCCAGGGGGACATTAAGTATTTTTGCATCAGAAAGTTCAGTGTCTGTTTCTGGTATCCTCTTTGTTTGTTTAAAGAAGAATTCTTTGAGAGTATGAGGTGTCGGAAGATTCTGGAAAGTAGTTTTGACTAAGTCACATTTTTTTTGTTTCTGGTTGGTAGCTCTTTTTAGTGGCTGGGAGCCATGATCTAAATGCTCCCCCAATTCCTTTCCACTCTTTCTTGATAGTGCTCTTTTTTTCAGTAGAGCCATTGCAATGTTTCTCTTCTGGGCAATGACCTCACTGGCTACGGCATTTGGTCTGTTTCCCGGAGTTAGTCGGTCTGGGGCTACGACCGTGGACCCATTTTCGTCAGAACAGATGGTCACAGAAGCCAAAGCGCCCTGTTGTCTTGATGCTTGGCTTTGCCACGAGGTGGCAGCAGAGAGGAGTTCTGCGTCTACGTCGCCAGAGACTGACTCATATTGAGCCTGGGGAACAAAGACTTCCGCCTGTGTAAGGTCCTGGTGGCTTTGATGGGCAGGATCCTCAGTGATAGAGGCAGGAGGCCCTGTCACCCTCACCGATGGAGAGAGAGGCACATGGGAGCCACAGACAACACCCGCTATCGGTGTGGCCGCCCGCAAGCTGAGGTCAGTCGCGCGGGTTCCTCCGACTCCGCTAGGCTCACTCTCACTCGCCGCGCGGAGGCCCGCGGGACACCAACAGCCGACAGTGGCGGGCTCGTACTGAGCGACGGGCTCCCAACCACCAGCATTGGGTCCGTTTGAGAGCGATGACCCTCCCCACTCGGGGCCACAGCAGACTGGCCTCCGGGTATATTCGGAGATGAATGGGGGGGAGGGAAACTATGAAAATTGGGGGCAGAAAGCTCAGAGTGAGGAGGTACCGGAGCCAAATACGAAGTTTCACAGGAAATGTTCGTAGAATCCTCCTCCAAGTTTTCACTCATTACGCCCTCCAAGATACCGTAAGAAATGTCATTTGGCGCATTCTGAGCATTCTGAGCACTCCCGACCTGACAGGTCGCGTTTTCGGGCAGGTTTTCAAGGGGGCTGGAAGTCATTTGGGTGGAAGGCGCCAAAGAGCATGAGGATGTCGTTTTTCCCAAATGAGTAGAGCCAGCATTAATTCCACGGTTTTTTCTTGCCATGTAGATTTTACGCGACTCTTTCTGCTTCTCAAGGCTGAGATATTTGCTCCTTAATATCTTGCCAGGTGGACTTTTTACTTGGGGGTGAAGAGAAGAAAGTTCAGAGTTTTGCATAGTAATTTCTGGTCTGGGAAGCAGGGGGTCCGTTTGCAAATCCATACCTCCTTACCTCCTAGCCTCAGTAGACTGCAGTTGACTGCTCGCACCTCAGCGAGCCAACTCCACGTGTCCGCTCCGCGTGAGTACTGAGGCTTTTGACAACGAACACAGTAGAAGGACTGCAGGGAGGCAGGTCTGGAAACAGGAAGGACTGCAGTTGACTGCTCGCACCTCAGCGAGCCAACTCCACGTGTCCGCTCCGCGTGAGTACTGAGGCTTTTGACAATGAACACAGTAGAAGCACTGCAGGCACTGTTTTATCTGATGACCGGTCATTCCAGAGGTCTTGGAACTCTGTCTTTTCTGCTTTCATTAAGTATGCTGTGACATATCGTGCAACTGCAGTAGAATTGTCTGCAATGTACTGCACATCTATGTTTGCATTGCATAAGTGGGCAATGATTGCATTATAATCATTGATATATTTTTTTTCTTCTTTTCTTTTTATGTGATATGTATTTTCAGGTGACTTACCTTTAACACTATGTCTAACTGAAGACATGAGTTTGTTCACTTGACCTGTATTTGTAACTGGTCTAGGGAAACCAAATCGGCATTTGGTGTAGTATTTCCCTTTATTTTTGTATTTGCAATGACAATATTTGCCACATTTATGTCTTTGAAATTGTAAAATGTGTGCATGAAGATCACTATTTGTGGATTCTGATGGAATTTCACAAGTGACATATTTTTCAATAAACTGTAAAACAATGGCATCACTGTCTTGACCAAATTTAGGAGCATCTTTAATCCATAAAAGCATGTGGATATGTGGTGCTCCTCTGGCTTGGTATTCTTTTCTCCAAAAGAAGTGTTGCACTTCTCCAAGGGGAGGAACAGTTTTATTACAAATAAAATGTAGCATAGCAATGAAGCGATGGTGAAAATATCTTGAAACATTAACAGGATCCAAAGAACAAAGTTCTCCTGGTGTTAGTATATCTATGTTTGTTTTTTTTTTTATTTGATATGCGTAGGAAATCATGTAAATCTTCCCATGCATATTCTGCACAACTTAATGTAACAAACCAAGTGGGTGGGCCAAGGTTTCTGATCATAAAACCTACATCTCCATGACGTCGAAATCAGTACTCTTTAGTATGACGCATAATTGCTAATAGATTTGTAGTATTTGATTGTAAAACTTCATCTTTTTGTTGAACTTTTTGTAATAATTGTGTAGCTGTCATATTTTGAAAGTGTGATCCTGATTTTAATATGTGTGCAACTCCGTCACATAAAGTTGCTAGTTCACTTTCAAAGAATAGGTGGAATATGTATTCCACATTTTGTCGAAATCTGGGATCTTCAGAATACATTCGTAATGAGCGATATTCTGATGCTGATATTTGAATAGGTCTATCATCGTATCTTCCTCTTTTGCCAGTCGGAAAGAGTAGAGGAAAAGCAGGTGCTTCTATACTTTTGTCCCATATGCTGATTGGTGATCCTTTTGTTTGACGCATTTGGTACGTTTCCAGTGCATCTTCTATGGTGTCATTAGAGTGCAATGGATGAATGTATAATGGTCTAAAGTGTTTGATATTGTAGCAGGATCTAGGAGCTCAAATTGACCGGCTTCTTGTGTTTCTTGAATTATTTCGGTTGTATCGTTCAAGTTTTCTTCAATATTAATTTCTTTGTAATATTCATTATTCTCTTTAAGATATTGCAGGGCTTCTCTAACTTTATGTAAATCTACCAGTTGTTGCCAATTTTTTTTGTCTTTTGTAGGTACTCCATTTACCAAGATAATTAAAGATTGTTGCAATGGACGTTGCACTCCTAGAGTGTGCACATTTTCTTTTAGATCTAATGGTAAATACACTACTTTTCCACGAATACCTTTCACTAATTCAGAGGGAGGTAATTTTGTACTTTTTGGTTGAAGGCGTATTATTGCTTGAAATGGGTGCACTGTTTGAATTATGATGCTCTCATATAAATTAAGTTGTTGAAGGGGTTTTGGTAGTGGATATAATTCCAAGTTATTTGTGATAGCATGTGGAGGAGTTTGGTTGTTGTCAAGTTTTGTAGTGCAGTAACTGAAAAGTATTATGGGGTCACTTATTTCGTATTTGTTTTCTGCTATAAGGTAGAGAGATAATTAAAACCATTTAGAATCTTCATTGTCTTCTATTTTATATGATAGGTCTACAGTTTTCGTGTTATGTTTATAAAAAGTTCTGCAGCAACATACACATACATGGTTTGGTACTTCAGCTGATGTACTTTTACATTTTAGTATTTCTTGTTTGTATGTGTGTATTGAAAGGTTGCCATGTGCAGAATTGTTACGAAGTTGGTTTACAGCTAATTTATCTTGTAAGTGGGTTTCACTTTCAAAATATTTTGTCTGGATATAGTCGATTTCTTTTAGTAGGTCTTTTGCTGTACCATGTAGAAGAATGTTATTTAAATTGGCTAGTGCTAAAGCAGGACTTTTAACATAGTACAGTTTATAAACTAGATTTCTTATACTTGCATGATATGTTGATATCCTTTTGATATCATGGGAGGTTGTTTTGCAAGTAGGTCCTGTAATGCAGGCCAATGAATATCCTTGTAGTCCTGTGTACTTGCGTACTGGAAAAGCATCCATATTTTGCAGTAGTTTAATTTTGATTTTGTCTTTGCTTTTCACATATTGATTGAGGAATTGGCGTAAAGACTTGAACATTTTTTTGGGAATGTTACACATTGACGTGCATGGCCATTTGTACACTAGATGTTCTGATTCAGTTGAATGGAGGGGTAAATCTACGTTTTCAGGGCATATTTTTGTAAGGAGTACTTCTTGTTCCATTATGGTATTATTAACTTTTTCATAACCTCGACCACTGCTATGTATGGCAATTGTATTTGTTTGCTTTTGTTTGTACGCTTCTTCATTAAAGTATGGTTCTGTGCTTGTAGTGTGACTCCATTCACCTCCACAGATATTTAAGAAGGTATTTCTGTTGACATTTCATTTATTGAGAAGTCTTTTTTGTAATTTAGTTATTAGTTTTGTTAGTGGTTTCATTCTGTTTAACACTAAAATAAATAACTTTCTTTTGTGAAGAACTGCACTGTCTATCAACACTTCTAAGATTACTTTTCTACGATAGGTTTGAAGTATTGAACCTGGTTTCTCTCCTGGTTTCATAAGATTTTGAAGGACTTTGTGACAGAACATTTTGGCTATAATACTTTTCTTGGTATGCTTACTTTGTACTATATCAAGATTTATAGAATAAGTTTTATTTGTAGTGATAGTTGATTTTCTGTTAATTGTTTTTTGATTTGTTTTACTTTTTGATAGTGGAGGAAAAGTTTTTGTACTAGAAACTTCTGTTTCACTACATGACTGTATTACCTGTTGTGTTTCAACTTTTTTTTACAAATTCTGCTATAGATGGATGTTTATGTTGGAGAGTTTTCTTTTCATTTGCTCTACTTCTGCGTTCCTTTCTACAGAGTTGCTTTTTGCTAGACATATTTTAGGGTCTGTTGAAAAAAATACAGAAGGCATTCTGGGGTGTTCTGCAATGCATGTGTGTTGTGTGCATGAGTGTTTGAGCAAGATGATAAAGATGTATGTAATGGTGTGTGATTGTGCATTGGGAAGTACAACTACTAGGGATGGGTATTCTTGAATTAATGTGTTACTAAACTGGGGTTCAGATGACAGAAAAAAGTAAGCCAGTGGTTTGGAGAAGTATAAATAGTATTTCTAAAGCTATACAATTAAAACAGTTGTTTGTTCTACAACATCTAAATTCTAGCGGCTGAGTTGGGTAATTTGTGTGTCGAAAAATAGGAAGTTGTGGGCCATTCTGCCAGTAAATCACTGTTTAAGACGGGAGGATTTTTGGTCAGAATGGTGCAGAATCTCTATTTTTAGGCACAAAAATAGCATGAATTAACCTTACAGTGTGTTTGAGTAATAATTCAAATATTATGGTAACATTCTACTTACTTTTTTTCTAAAATGAGCAGTTTGCTTCTTAGTTGTTCTTTGTACTTCAAATTCGGCTGCTTCTTTTCTGGAGGTTTGTATATAGCACTGTTTTTAATTTAGACATAGATTTTTTTAAATTGAAATGCTCAGTGCCTTCCTCAAAACCATTAAAACTATCTTATGACTAACTGTAGGAAAGAAAATATCTTTACTATGGCTTGTGAAATTCATAATGTACCACTGTATACCACTATTCCTGTAACTAAGCTTTTCCACGTAATAGTGAGTCAATGTCATAGCCTGCTTTTCCACGTAATAGTGAGTCAATGTCATAGCCTGCTTCTCCTATATAAATCTAAGCAATTATATAAATTGAAAAAAATAAAACCAATTATGTGTTTGTACAAATATTATTGTTTGAGATTTTATCATAGAGTGTGCATGTTGTTTGATTATATGTAGACTATATATTTTATTTCAAAAATGTTAGTTTAACATTATTTGCGTGTGTGTATGTGTATGAAGAAATTTAACGGTATAAATGTTTGTAAGTCACAGTTCATTTTAGGACAATGAAAAAATGATCGTAGATTCATTTTACAGATTATACAAGGTAAACGTCGGTTAGAAAATGTGTTCATGTAATGTATAGAAAATATGCATACCTGTAGTTTGTGTTCATGCATATGGATATGGACGAAGCTGCAAGTAGAAATCTTGGAGACTTGTATAGTATTTCTCGTAGATCGTGCTTGCCGATGGTATGAGACATGTACTCCGAGAGATTCACCGTACATTTGCAGTGCTGATCTATGATGATGCAGTTACATGTAGAGGTCTTGGATTTGATTGGTGGATGGTCATGTGATTTCTTAACTACATCCAATGAGGGAATGGCACAGAGAGTGAAGTGGAAATGGTAGAAGGGCTGTCCATGTTACGATATGTTCGCGGACATGGCGGTAGTTCTAGGACACCGCGTATTACATCTGGGGAATTTGGGGTGGGGAGGCATACAAATGAGATTGAATGTAGCAAGGGATTGGTCAGTAAAGTTTAGTGAGTGGGTTGTGCTAGGAGAGGTTTTCTCAGATATTCTTTTTGCTGAGAGAAGAACAGATAGCTATGGCTGAGTGTTTCAAAAAAAGATTGTGTGGATTTTGGGAGATTTTTTTATACATTGGTTGAAGGTGCATGCAGAAAGCTGTGGAGTATCTATAGATCTTGGATTCCCACTTATGGAAGTGCACTGGCATGGAGTGCGTGGAATGAAGTGGTTGGACTTGCTACCTCTCTGTGCAACTTTGAAGATAGAGGAACATCCAGACATAATTGTAATTCATTGTGGAGGGAACAGTTTAGGACATGTGTCTGGAATTTCTTTGCAATTTGCAATGAAAGAAGGACTTCAGAAGATCATGGACCTGTTTCCAAACTCCAAAGTAATTTTTTCACGGATTGCGCAGAGACAAATGTGGCTTCGCTCTTTCTCATGTGGTCCACAAATGGAGAAAGCAAGGCGTAATGTCAATAAGGCTGTTTGTGCTTTCCTAAGAGATTCTGGCATGTCTTCTTTTCACAATGAAAATATTATGTTTCGTAGTACATACATTTTTCGCAGAGATGGAGTCCATCTTACTTATGCTGGCAATCAGATTTTTCTGAGAAATGTACAAAATGCATTGCGACCTTTTTTAAAAATACAGCATCCATTTTGAAGTAGGTGTTAAATATTTATAATTTTTGACATACAAACACCTCCCAAAGGCTCTTTTCAGAGCCACCACTTCCTCCCAGAGAAAAATGCAATGGTTACAATAAGGTAGCACCCCAATTTTTTTTATGTTCGCGAACTGTCCGCAGACTTTTAAAATATACAAAGGGCCCTGCTTTATTTATCTTCACTTCTATTTTTTTAACTGTGAAAGGCGGCTCTGAAAAGAGCCTTATTTTTTTTTTGATTTTTGTTATTTTGTATTTTTTTTGGTTTTTTATACACGACACACTAGGAGAGGAGGGGAAAGGAGGATAAAGTGGGGGACACCAACCACAGGGATAAGAAAGGGCGAGCTGAGAGAGGAAGATGTAGAGTGGGTTTTATTTGGGTAGTGAGCAGGTCTTCTTGTGCTCTGAGACGAAAGTCTTAAAAGCACTCCAAAGTCGCTCCCCCCTGCAGAGTACTGTGTCACAGTACATACATACAACTGTGACCCTCGAAAGGTAAGGGTCATCAGAATTCTGTATGGCCTGTGAGGCAGCTTGAGGAAGACGCTGTCCCTCAGAGGTGTTCCTTCTGGTGACAGGATCAGAAACAGAGGATGAAGCAGAGGCAATCAACCTACTACGCTCTTCGCAAGGCCCCAGTGTGGAAAGAGTTGAGGTGTCGCTTCATGGTCGTGGTCCCAAGGCTATACGCACCATGCCTCCCGCGACTGAGTACCATTTTGCACTCATTGCAGGTGACACGGTTCGCATGAGCCTTAGGACCATTCCCATGAACGGTAAACAACCGCCACACCCAAGAATCACGCCGAGGGCAGGTAGTAGGGATTTCCTCTACCTCATTCTCGTCATCCTCTTCTTCCTCCTCTGTATCCTCACTCCTGTTCCCCTCTTCATTCCCTTGGGGAGATGATGGTGGTGGAGCAGGTGGGGGTGGTGCTGAGGCAGATGTAGCACCAGGTGGCAATAGGGGAGCCATGGATGTCATCGGCTTGGAGATGGAAATCTCAAGATCTGCAAAGTATGCAGCAAAATGCAGTGTGCTCTATGGAATAGCCAGAAACACAATGAGAATGAGCTCTAGGGCGTGGTCTTTTATAGGGGTGCTTGTACGCGGTTCGCGGACATGCGCGCCGTCCGCAAGACAGATCGAACACTAAAATACGTTCAAAAAGTCACAAAAACTATGTGGAGACTTAGTATTGGTATGTGGGATTTGTGGTGTGCTGAGTTATTAATGAGAAATATTGTGGATTACTTGGAAATGTACTTGTAATCTGTTCGGGGACACGAACAGTGTCCGCATTCAGAACACGCAATCAGTGTGGGGGCGGTCACATGATTGCTTCGTGAGCATGTTCGCTAAGGAAGCGGCCGTTCGCAGGACACCCAATGTATGGACATTGTTTTGCACATGCGTGTTGATGTTCTACGGACAGTGTTCGGGTCCTGAAGTAATTAAAAGTGCGTCACAGATAAAACGAACAGTTACGGACAGCCGTTTGTTCTAAGCACAGTTTAACTTACTTGCGAACAATACGGACAGACATAGCCTCCCAAGCACACCTCCATTTTCGTTTATTTACGAACAATTCAGGACACCACGAGTGTTCTTAGAACAATTTCAACTTGCTAGCGAACACTACAAACAGGCATAGTGTTCTTAAGGACACCTCCATTTTCATTTATTTACGAACATTTCAGGACAATACGAGTGTTCTTACAACAGTTTCAACTTGCATGAGAACATTACGGACAGATATAGCGTCCTCAGGGCACTTACATTTTCGTTTATGTACGAACATTTCCGAACAACTGCGCTGTCCATGGACACCTAAATTGGTTTTAACACAAAGAACTGAAAGTAATTACAACACAATATAAAAAAGTAACTTTATTTGACATATATAAACAATTTATGACTGAGAAGGTGGGGCAGAAACGGAAACAAAAACAGGAGAATTAGGGATTTCAACATAATTGGGATCAGGTGAAGAAGGGATGGAAATGTCATCAAAACGTTTTGGTCCATGGAGAGTGTTTGGGGTTAAATGAGGGGGAACAAGTACAGGTGGGACAATGCTATGTTGTTGGTAGTTTTAGGTGATCTTCCACAAAGTTCTTTAAATAGTTATAATTTGCCATAAGTTGGTCCATTTTTTGGTTAATGTGTTCCAGAGTGTTATCCACCGCTTCTTTTTCTGTGGTAGTGGCAATTTTTGTATGGTCTTTAAAAAAAATAATGTATATGTTAAATGTATACAAAATAATATTTATTAATTTGTTTTATATAGTAAAGTGTGTACCATTAGGTGCACTATTTTATGACATTTCGTCTCGTGGGAAATGCTCCTCTAGCCACTCCAGAGTACACATTTCTGTGAGAAAACAAAAAAGTTATATATTTTTTATCTAATACAGAAAGTTTATTACATGGACGCACTAGCGTCCATGTAGTTATGGTTAAGTTGGTGTTTCCATAGGAAAAGCATTTTTTTTGTGGCTTATAACTTCGCTCCCTCTGGACATATCCTCACCAAACTTTGCAAAAAAAGTATATGGCCCACTCTAAATTCTTTTGCAAAGTTTGGTGAGGATTCGTCCAGGGGGGGCAAAGTTATAGGGGTGGTCCCAAAACTTTTGTTTTTTCCCATAGACATAATGGGAAAAAACTTTGCTCACGCCTACAGCCCAAACCGCTGGACGGATTTATACCAAATTTTCGGCAGGAGAGGGGGCTTGGTCCCGAAAGCGTGCTTTTGCAAATTTGGTGTAAATCCGTCCAGTAGTTTTTTTTAAAATGACCAAAATGTAAGGATACAAAATTAGTGATATCTCCGCGGGCGGACTTCCCAGTTCGCTCCATGGACAGTGCCCTGATTGGCCGAGCGGCTTGCGTGATGTCTGCGGACACCCGACGTGTTCGCTGATTGGACGGCGTGGTGCGTGAAGCGCATCAGATTTTCTGTGGCGCCCACCATCTTGCATTCGCGGACGACCACGGACAGCGCGGTAAAACTTGGATTAAAAATTGTATTTAGTGGAGTGTGTTGGTGTGTAAGAGTGTTTGGGGAGGGTGGGGGAGCATGAGTTCTGTTTTTTTTATATGCTAGATATGTTGTGTTCGATTTGTCTGCGGACAACACGGCTGTTCTGAAATGTTCTATATAAACTAAATGGTGGGGTGGTCTGAGGACGGAGCTAAAATTGACCTAAGAACACTCGCGGTGTCTTTATGTTCGTACAGAAACAAAAAGGGGGGTGTCCTGAGGACGCTGTCCGTATTGTACTCTGGCAAGTTGAATGTGTTCTAAGAACACTCGCGGTGTCCTGAAATGCTCTGATTACTTACTGGTAATCTTCATTACTCATAGTCGTACTCTTCCTCGTCACAGTACTGACAACCCTCCTCACCCTCCCTGCGGGGAAGGTCCCATGCTCAGGCTTGGTAATATGAAACTGAGTGATGTGGATGTGAGGGAAGAGTTATAGGAATTTAAATAAATAGAAGAAGGTCTTGTGTCGGAGGTAGGGGCCTCATGAAGTAAGTACTGGGACGAGGAAGAGTGGACGTGGAGGTAATGTTTGCAATTAAACAAAATGGGGGTGTTCTGAGAACACTGTTCATATTGTTCATTGTCAGGTTGAAAGTGTTCTAAGAACCCTCCTTATGTCCGTTGACATTACAATTTCCTATTGCCCTTACCCGACTTTTTGTCCACTAAACAAACGATAAATCAGGCTCCTGTGAGTCGACATTATGTGATAAACCTATCACTTGCCCCATCGACCTGGCTGACCTGCTTTTGCGACACTAAATCATATCTCCCGCCCCTAAGCCTGACATTATCAAAGCATTCATATTCCCTGTCTCTCTCCGTGATGGTACAGGGTGCGTAGCCAAACGCGCCCAGTCGTCTCCAGTCCTATACGACTTTACACAGAACCCGAAAACAACACAGATCATCTCACAACACAGTGCGCAACAATTCGGAATATGAAACTGTGATTTAAAAGCAAACAGCAAGATTGTACATTTCGTAAAGTACTTTTATTTGACATCAAATGTTTAGAGAATATTCAGCGATTTGCCTTTGTCTTTGCTGTCGATCCGCAAAAGTTCATCTTGAGTCACGCGCTGTTCCTTTGCGGTACACAGGGTGTTGGTGTATGATAAAAGAAGCACTATGGTCGCACTGATAATCGGAAGGCTGTTCCAACAACGAGGCATTAGACCACCATAATGGTTGGTATGGTGCTTCTAGCCGCTAGTACTGCGTAAGGGCATATTGGTCTGTAAATCGTGGCATGGACAGTACGGAAGGACATACCTGTTTTAAAAAACATAAATTAGTCTCTCCAGACGATCTTCATTAAAAATATTCATGCCTTTTTCAGAGCCCTCTAAGCGGCAGGGGACCAATTCGGCGGTGATAGTGCGCGGTAGAAAACACTATGCCACATTGAACAAACAAGTACAACTTAACCGGGCTTTAACGCCATGCTATTGTTATTATATTCCGGTATAAAATAATCTAAAGGGTTACTTACATTATATTGGCATTTTTCCATTGTCTAAGCGTAGTGCAGTCCCAAAATACGACTCCGTCTTTGCCAACGATCTTTCTCATAGTGATATTATATATAAAAGTGGTTTTGTTTCAGAAATTGCATCCTTATCGTGTCTTACGTTTTTGGAACACTCCTTCAAAAGAAGCCTTTTAGCATGATCCCTGTCTGTCAAGGTCAAAAAACAATAGAGCCTTATAGTGCGAGCCGTGGGCCACTCCGGCACGCGAGCAAAAAATGGAAGCAGCTGACCTTCACTGTAAACAACCATAAATTCTTAGTTTGCAAGATTCTGTGCACAGCCATCTCTGAGAAATTGCTTTTTACACTCCATCTTTGTATATTGTTTGCGTGCTAATAAAGAAACTTTGTTAAAGGGACGTTATGGTTCCAAGTAAAACCGAAAACCCCCTGAAATTCGCCAGTTATGGTAAGCTAAGCAACCATAACTCGCGCCACCACTGTGCACTGCTAAGACTAACACCCAGGACATCAAAGATGACATCACAAATGTCATTGATGACATCACTGATGACATCACATGTGTATGTACTTTTCATGAAATATGTGTACAAGGGATTCTAATTATAATGTTGCGAAAAAAGTGTCAAGGATCATTGCAAGAAATATACCCTAATTAGTGCATTGAACGATGCATTGATATAAATAGCATTCTATTATGGGGTTCTATCTAGTATGCTAAGCTACTAATGCAGAAACATAGCATTGTGTGCAGCGTACAAGATGAAGGTATAATATTTGTAATGTTAATATGTTGAATAATTAAATGATAATTGTTTTCTTAATAGATTTTTGTGTACTGTGAAATATGTAATAAGTAGCTAATAAAACCCATGTATTACATAATTGCATTACTATAGAGAAAACAGAAAGAGACAACAACACATACCAATATACATAGGGTAAATAGCAGCTTTGAAACAGAGAAATCATCATTTATTTGCTTGAAAATAATGCTGTCTTTAAATCTTGTGTCTTCCCCTATGTATATTGTCGGGGGGAAATTCTGCCGGGGTCGGCCGGGCCGTCCACAGACCTCCGGGCAGGGAGGCCCCAACTCCTCCCGTATATCCCAAAAGAGATAGAGTATGAGACACACGCAAGAAGCAAGGTGACTCTGCTGTTTATTAGACAAAACGGCAGGGATGGGTCAAGGAGCGTACGCGTCCGTCCTGACACACACACAATCGTGGGGCTCGCAGGCCCTTTCTTTTTACCTTAGTATGATGCGCTACTTGCGTCACCTTTCAAAGTTTAGCAAAAAAACTATTTCCACTCTGGATTGGTTACTCGAGTGGTAGGGTTAGTATAGCATACATATAGAGAACGGTGTTAGTGGTTGAGGGTTAGTCAGGTGATATACTTGGGCTGTCCCTTCAATTTGATACATGAAAATTGTTACATGAAGTTGGTCAATGTTAATGGCGTCAGTGATAAGAGCCCCATGTTATGATTGGTCCGCTCGCGAGCCTCCCAGTCTGGGACTATCGCTGTTCCCAGCTCGCGGTGCACCTGTAATTTGCAACAATGTTTTACTATGGGTAGGTGTAAACAATGTGAGGATTTATTCATATGTTGGGAGGTCGACTACTCCCACTGCTGCAGATGTCCAATGAGTCTTTTAATTGTATCTGCCTGTGTCTTGAAACGTGGGATTCAGGCGTCTCCTTCCTCCTGGGCTTGGCATCCTGTCAGGTTTGGCTTTGTCACGTGAAGTGGGACCGTGTTTGAGGCAGAATTCAGCACAATTAATATTGTTTTTCCCACTGTGTGCCTGGTTTATCTTGCAGGTGCGACCTTGGCGTTGGCTTGCGGCGTGCGAGATTGCAACATCGTGCCCTTGGTGGTGTGCTTTCGCCGGGCTCATTCTGCAGGGTCAGCAACCGAGCTCTTGCTCATTCAATGTTCATGGAAGCTTTTGCTTGCGGCCTACTTGGGCCTAGTGCATAGGTGGAACCGTTTGATGCAGAGCGCTTTAGGTTACGGTATCATATTGCCCTATCCTCAGTATCGTGTCTCCGTTATATTCTTCATTATGGTACATGGTTCTTAGAAGAAGCGTGAGCAAGCCTTTTTAGATAAGTTCATGATGCGTCTTGCGTTTCTGCATTTTGAGAGCCTATGTGGAAAATAATAAAGATGCACGTCCGTGAGTATGTCTGTCGCCTACGTCATAGCACTGAGTATATTCTTCGTGTGGATTGGTGTGGGAGTGTCCGGTGTGCTAACCGTTGGCTAGGTCGTCATGGCATCTCTAACGACGTGTTGATTTAGTGCTGGATGGTTCAGTCGAGTCCATCCATGCCACAGTTGTCGGCATGTGCAGGGCAGGCTGGTGGGCACATCCGTATGTTCCTGTACCAGGGTATTTGGTCGTCTGGTAGATGGGCAAACTCCTCTCGTGGCGGGTGTCTGGGCCGTGATCCTCTAGGCCAAGCGCGAGAGGGGAAGGGCGGGAGCCTGTTCTTCTATTCTCCCACTCCAGTCCCCCCTCTGGTCGACTTGTCGACCACAAACATATCCTTTTCTTTATCTCCTCTTACTCTCCATATTTTAGTTATTCCTCCCAAATGTCCATAGTGGTTAACATGGTCTTCAAATGACCAATACATATATTCACAGGTTCCTCCAGGAGTGCAGTATACCCATTTCCCTATGTAGCTCTTTGGGTTTCTTGGGTTTTCGAGCTTTACAGATGGTGGGTCCAGGTGGTTGGTGATGATCTGGTTGCGCAACTTCTCTCTCTCTTTTATTATTGTGCCTGTGTGTTTGCCGTCATCTGTTGGCATCAAGAGGTGCATACCAACCATTTCGATCATCTCGTCTGTAGTGCGTGCCTTCCAGGCCTTCCAAAATCTTATTATGATCAGTGTAGCTCCAGCCAAAATAGTACATCCAACTATAATCTTCAGTCCATCTGACAGCCAAGATGGCATCCATGACCATAATATTGAAAACCAGCTCTCATGCTTTTTCACACCTTTACTTTCATCCATCATTTTTGAGTGCATCTGGGTCAATTGTAAAACTGCTTCTGTCAGTGTACCATTGTCAGCATCGTTGGCAGGGTTGAATGTGCAGCATGATTGTCCTATCTTAGCGCAAACTCCTCCTTCCATTGCTGTGAGGAGGTCCAGTACATATCTGTTCTGAAGCGCTACCATCCTCACAGCTCGCAGTTCCTCTTTTATTGCGTTGAATCCATTCACTGTAGAGTTAATTGTCATCATTAGTTCCCACCTAGTTATCTGGAGCCATTTTGCGTTTGCGTAAGCCTGGAGTCCCGGATGTATTATTGAGGAGAAGAACATTGCTGCTCTGCTGAATAGTCTGTGTTCTGGCGGAATTGAAGTGAGTGCTGTTTCTGACCTTCCCCACAGGTAATTTCCTGTCAGAGGTTCTCCTTGACTTTTCTTCGTATTCAGGACGGTGTTGTTGCCGTTGTTCCTGTTCTCTTGCCCCTTCTGAAGCTGTGCAGATCTCTTCTTCCTCTGGTTTCCTTCATCCATTTTGGGGAAATTCGCCATATTCACATGTTTCTGGGGCACCACTAGTGATGGTACATTAACGTGTACTATTGTGCATACACCATTCCACAGAGGGGGCAGTGTGTGGTATGCCTTGTCTCCACAGGCCCAGTAATGGTCCATTACTACTGCTGTTCCTGCTCCCCCCTCAGGTAACTCCATCACGCTTTCACAGTTGGTGTTGTATCCTACGTCCACTTCTCCTTTATGTTGGTAGCATACCTTAGGCGCAGTTAGCGGCAGTATTGTTATTGGGTCTTCATCCTTTTCCATCCACGTGAGCATGGGTACGTACATGACACAAGTCATCCAACATCTATGGTTGTGTCCATCAATAGTTGAAATATTTTCTCTTGTTACCATGTTGCTGCCAACCACTCCTATGTCCCATTTGTTGTTCATGTACACCTTCCCTGTTATTATCACCAGTGGTCTTTCCCAACATCCGTTTTTACCAGGGACTTCAGTGGCGTACCAATCTCATGGTAGGTACTGCAGTGTTACTTTCTTTGTTTCTCCTTTTTCAGGACCACTTGTTATGTATTTGAATCCTTCAGCATGTAAACTGCTCTTGTGGTAACTCAAATAAGTCTTGAGGAAGTTGTTTTCATATGGATATGTATCTCGTGTTTTCCACACCAGATGCACCACTGTCCCTTGAAATCTTGCTTTCGTCTGGAACAGTGCCAGGTATATTATACATCGTGCTATTTTTTCATCTATCTCCGTGGCAACAAATGTTCGAGAAGCGCTCATGGCGTATGGAATTAATGAGCAAACGTAGCAGCTGTCTTCTGTTGTCTGTTTACCTATGTGGGTCATGTGTTGGTACCATATGTTGTTTGAGATGTGTGCTGAATCTTGTATGTAGTTGTCAATACCTTTATTATCTGAGTATGTGCTGCGTTTAACTCTATTTTTCTTGTGTGGGATTTTACTAGTACCACCTGACATAACACCTGTTGCAGCTGGGGGTGGGGTGCATTAGGTTTGGGTACAGCAATAATATCAATAGCATAGCTGTACTGCCATACAGAGGCAGCCAAGAACCCGGTGATCATTAAAATCCCTATCAATTTTATTACAGATGCTAATTTCACCGGCATTTTGCTCTTACCTTGCTGCAGTCCGGCAGCTTATTCTTGCGACGTTACAGTTGCCCGCCTGAAAATTCTCAATATGCTTGTTATTGGTGTTAGTTGTCGTTTTTTTTAAGCTCTCCCTATCAAGTAGTCATTCAGTGCCCAGGCGAAGAGCTGTTCCCACGCCAATCTAAGCGATCTATCTCTTAGGGTAGGCAAGTAGGGTTGGAGGTGGGGCATTGAGTGTTCTATGGCCAAGAGGAATGCTGTTTAGTAGACACGTACCCTCCTTCTTTTCAGGTACGTTGGCCGTTTTATTTCATATACAAATTGGTGTGACAATTCTTCCAGGTAATTATCGTCTGAGGGTACCATCTACTCCTGGGCAGTGAATTGGTTAGTTATCTACTTTCTTAACAGTACAATAATACGCTGTACCTGCATGTGCGAGAGAAAAGAAAGAGAACATTCAGGTGTTTACATGTGTATATGTGCAAAACAATGTCCTTCAGTTCAGTTATTACTACAGTGGGTAGGGGGTCAATGGGCAGAGGGTTTGGGGCTCAACTGGCGGAAGTCTCTTTACCCTTTGATCGTGTAACCAATGGGTGGGCGGTATGGGGATCACCCCTTTCTTTTCTAGTAGTTGTCTCTGGGGAATCTGGGGGGTGGCAGGGTATGGGGACACTTAGGCCGTTAGTTGCGGTAGAAGTCTCTTCCTCCGTTGGTGACGCTGTTGTTGTTCTTTCAGTGGCCCTGTCGGTGGCGCTGGGGCGGGTCTGGAGTTTGTAGATCTTTACGTCATGTAGGTGGTTCCAGGCACGTTTGTCCTGTAGCTTTACTGCTCTCGTTGATACCTCCTCTACCAGATGGGGGCCAGTGAAGCGTGGACTATTCCACTTTCTGTTGAAATTGCGAAGTAGTACGTGGTCACCTTTAGCAACCTTGCACAGTCTTTCCTTTTCCAATTCTTTATCCGCGTCTTCTTGTTGATCGCTGTTAGACCCGCCCCGTGTGCGCTCGAGCTGTTGAGACACAAACAATACACTAGTAATCAGAGAAGACACATATTGGTACATTTCATCACCAAGGACATTTGCAGTACTCTCATGGTCAGTAAATGCTCTTGATGTTGGCGTTAGGGGAAGGCGCATTTGACGTCCGGTAACCACCTCATGAGGGGTGAGGGGGTGGTCGGAACCTGGTCTATTCCTTAGCTCAAATAGGGCTAATGGAAGGCAATACAACCAACTCTTCTTTGTTGTTTGCTGTATTTTTGCAATTGCCTCCTTTAATAGGCCATTCAGGCGTTCACAAAGACCGTTGGCCTGTGGTTGGTATGCACATGCAAATTTATGCTTGATGTTCAGTAAGGATGTGATGTGCTGGAACATTTCGTTTGCGAAATGTGGGCCATTATCTGACCGCAGTACTTCACACACTCCCCACCTGGGGAAGACCTCCCTCACTAGGAATTTAGCTGCTCTAAATGCATCTGGGTGTGAACAGGGCCCTGCTTCAATCCAATTCGAGAATGGGCATACTACTACAATCATATACCTATTTCCTTGACATACGTTTATCATATCAACATAGTCAATATGGAGATGTCGGAATGGTCCCTCTGGCTGGGGTATAGTACCTCTTATCACCTTCAGAGTGTGACCGGCCGTAAACTGTTGACATGTGAGACAATTGCTGATAAAATTTGACACATGAGAATTTAACTCGGGGGAGAACCAGTCTTCCCTAATTCGTGCTGCAATTACTTCCTTGCCTGTGTGGGCTGGGTGGTGTAGTTGGCTCAGGGCGGTGTTCAATAGTGCCAGTGGTATTACAATCTTCCCAGTGTCACTCTGGCGCCATAGTGCGTCGGTTGGTGACATTGTGCATCCTCTTTTTAGCCATATTTCTTTTTCGGCCATTGGTGCAGCCGCTTGTAGCTCCATAATCTGTGTGGCTGGGAGATGGGTGTACCCTTCTCTTATCAACATCTCCTTAGCCATTCCCCTCCCTCTCCCTCTCTCTGACTCTGGGGGGTTCCATAACTCACCAAAATATGCAGCATACTTTGCATGTGCGTCTGCTGCTGCATTCCCTTTTGAAATGTGGTCTTCACCATTGGTGTGTGCGGTGCATTTGACCAAAGCTAATTCTTGGGGGTCATTTATTGCTTCAATTAGTTCAGCCAATAGGAGGGCATGTTGCACTGGAGTGCCATCAGCTCTCCTAAACCCCCTTCTTCTCCATTTCGACAGCCCTGAGTGGACAGTGGACGTAACATATGCGCTGTCGGAATATATGGTCACTCGTTTGTCAAAGCTTTCCTTCAACGCCAAAATTAGTGCAATTAATTCTGCTGCTTGAGCGGAGTAATGCTGTGGTAGTTGTACACATTTCATTGCCACACACACCGGTACCTCCATCATTTTTACCACTGCTGCCCCAGTCCTCCTTATACCATCTCTTTGGTCGATAGTTGATGACCCATCAATGAACAGGAGCTCACCTCCCTCTAGTGCGTTTTCTTCAATCTTTCTAGTACATGAGTACATTTCAGTTATTTGCGTACAATCGTGGGCATAATCTCCTTCCTCAAGTACTTCTGCTAGGAACCTTGCAGGGTTGACCGTGCTACATCTAACAATTGATAGTTCAGCTCTGGATAAGATGATCTCATAACCTGATGCCCTTTGCATGGTTAGGGTGGA
The DNA here is from genome assembly GCF_040938575.1 of Ambystoma mexicanum. Lineage (NCBI taxonomy): Eukaryota > Metazoa > Chordata > Amphibia > Caudata > Ambystomatidae > Ambystoma > Ambystoma mexicanum. Next base: position 759,659,939 of record NC_090936.1, read on the forward strand.
CTTAGGTTTATTCAATATTGCAAATAGTGCATGTTCCACAAACAGTGTAGTTGGGCACCCCATGGTTATTGCTGATGCTTTTTCTACCGCAAAAGCAGCTGCGGCGAGACCTTGTTCGCAAGGGAAATGACCTAACATCACAGGATCTAAGTGGCCACTGTAAAATGCTACTGGTTTGTAGCACATGCGAGTCGCAATGTGAAAATATAAAGAATTGTCGCTCATAGTCTGGGGTTGCCAGTACCGGAGCAGTTGATATCGCATCTTTCAGTTCATCAAAAGCCTCTTTCATTTCCATTGTCCACCCCAACTTTTTCTCCCCTTTATTAGCTTCCTTTAACCCCTCAAGCAGGGGTCCTATGTATGAGCTGTAATCAAATACCCATGCTCTACAGTAGTTGCACAGACCCAGGAACTGCTGCAGTTCCCTCACTGTTTGTGGCATTGGCGTTTTTGAAATGGCCTGTGCCCTTTGTGGTGCAATCTTTCTTCCATGTTGGGATATGAGCTGACCAATGTAAAGTACCTGTTCTTGACAGTACTGTAACTTTTCCATATCTACCTTGTAACCTTTTTCAGCCAATATTGTGAGCATCTTTAATGAGTCCTCTCTGCATGTTCTTTCATTTGTACTGCAAATTATTATGTCGTCGACATACTGCAACACTGTGCTTTCCACTTCAATGTTACCCAAATCCATCTGTATTACTCTGTTGAATATTGAGGGTGATTCGCAGTACCCTTGTGGTAATCTGGTGTGTTTCCACTTTGTGTTTCTGTAAGTGAAGCTTGTCAGATCTTGTGAGTCTGGGTGCAATGGTATTGAGAAAAAATCATTTTTAAGGTCGATCACTGTAAATCGTGATGCTTCCGTTGGAATGCCACACAATATCGTGGCCGGGTTTGCGGCTATGGGGTATTCTGCTTCTACTATGTTGTTCAAGGGCCTGAGATCCTGTATGAAGCGCCAAGACCCCCCTCTAGCCTTGCGCACTGGGTATACAGCCGTGTTACATGGTGATTCTGAGGGGACCAATATGCCATTATCTATAAGGGCCGTTATGGTTTCATATATGCCCTCATCTGCCTCTTTTGATAGTGGGTACTGTTTCACTCTGGGGAGTATTGCACCTTTTTTCAATTTTATCCTTACCCCCCTATACTTTTAATGCACCCCACGTCAAAGGGGATAGTAGTCCATAATGATGTGGGTACTTTTGTCATATCCTCCTTAAAGAAGGGAACTGGGGTGGATGTGGGTGCCTCAAGTGCCATTGCCATTTTCTGTGCCACTTCTTTGTACGCCACTCTTAGCCATATTTCCACACTCATCATAAACACCATTTCACCTTCCTCCTTTTCTTCTGAGAACAGCTCCTCATCTGACACCTGGGTGAGTCTACATCCTTCTGCTAGTGCTATCACTGCCCTCCATGCTCTTCCTTCTCTGTCTTGGGCATGTACAGCAATGTAATCAGCTGTTGCTATAATGCTCTCAATGTCCACTGGAGCCACCTTTCCTTCTAGTTCGTTGACTGGTGTTTCTGGTCTGAACAAATAGGCTGCTGGCCTCTTCCAGATCTTTCCCTCTATCCCTGGCATCCATGCAAATGCCATGTCTGTCCCTTACTGGAAGAGTTCGTCATCTACTGGCTCGGCCCTTATCGCTGTCTGTCCGCAGTATGCTTGCATAATCTGTCGTGCTGTGAGCATGTTAATTCCTGGAGTAGAGCAAATTATGCCGTCCTCCGTAAAGGAGATCGTCATATTCAACCTGTTCATTATGTCTCTCCCCAGTATATTTACTGGTGAGGCACTATAATATAAAAGTGGGACTGACATGTCATAATCTCCTATAGATAAGGGAATGTTATCAGTAAAAGAAACCAACCCTCTAGCCCCAGAGAATCCTTGGGTGTTCATGGCTTCGCCCGACATCTTAAATTTACCTTCCCTTATGCAAGACCGGGTCGCCCCGGTGTCAACAAGGAATGATAATTTTTTGTCGCCTATCTTTACCTCTATGCGTGGTTCCTCCGCACTATTAGGTGTTACCGACAGGATGGGACACACCAAGGCCGTCTGTGGGCTGTCCTATTGATGCTACAACGATTGACCATTTCCTGTGTAAGGTTTGTGTCCCAGGACCGTCACCCTACCCAGTTGTGTTTGTTTTGCTTGGGGTTGTTGTGTTATCGCTCCCTGTTGTTGTGGCAGTGAATATGTCTGTGGCTGTTGTTGTGTTATTATTTGTTGCTGTTCATTTCCCTGTTGCAACGTCTGCTGTTGCTGTATGCCCTGCTGTTCCTGTGTGGGCCTTGGTTGTCCCTGTTCGCTCCATGATGGTGTACCTGGTCTTACTCTACACGTGCGTGACATATGCCCTACTAATCCACAACTCCAACACACCGGTGGTTCCCTACTCTGCCATGGAAAGCTTCCTGTGTTGTCCTGGTATACTGGTTGCCCGGTGGGGTAGGAGTTTCTAAGTCCTCCCACCTGCTGTTGTGTGTTATATCCGTATCCTCTCCCCCTCATAATTCCTCCTCTTCCCCTGTTGTAATTATAATACCCAGCTCCTGGCATTGAGTATCCTCCTCCCATGTTGGTCGTGTATGGTTGGAGTGGCGGCACCTGTTGTGTTATTGTCTGTGAGGGTAGTATTTGGGAGGGATCTTGTGCAGCCAATACTTGTGTGGGGCTTGGGTCATTATTGTAGGTGCAGTTATTAGTGCCCCTTCCATTGTGTATTTAGTAAGTTTTTTCTGTACTAGTTTAGCCTCTTCCGTTTTCCTGTCTTCTTCCTTTTGTTTCATTTTTCCTTGCCATGCCCTACAATGATGCACTATTGTCAGTTGTATTTCTGGCCATGCTTTTGCCTCCATTCCCACTACTTTCTTCAGTTGTTTCTGAACTCCTTCTGGGAGCCCTTGTACTAGTATATGATAAAATATTGCTGGTGTTTTGTCCCATTGTTCTCTAGTTTCCATGCGCCACTTCTCTTGGATTTCATGGATATAATCAACAGGATCTTCGTTCTCACGCATCTTGCGTGAGGTAATTGCTCCTATGTCTGATGTGTCTGGGTACTGTACCCTCAATGCCTGCCATAGTGCATGTCTGCAGTTTGCGAATGGTGCCCCATCATGCGATGTGTTTATTGTTACCCCAGGGAATCCCGCTCTCTTCCAAATGTCATCCGCTGCATCCCCTAATATCGATATTAGAAGGCCCTTTACATCTCCCACTGCCAGTTTCTGTCCTGCGGTGTGTTTTTCCATTTCATATATCCATTTACCCGCACCTCCACTTAAGGATGGGAGCCTGCACTTTATATTCTCTTTGTCTGTATGCTTCCATGGGACGTACTGTGGTCTAACTCCTCCCCTCTCCAGAAGTGGCATTAAGTTGTGTCTCATTTTACCCCTTGGGTTCCATAAAATCGAGTCCTCACACCCCTCCTCTTCTTCCCTCTCTTCTACATTGTCAATTTCGTCCGTATTTCCCCTGCTCGTAACTCTTTCTTCTCCATCCTTTCCCCTTCTTCCATCATTTCCTGTATTTAATGTGGGCGTGTGTATTCGTCCTTCCTGCCTGCGTCTAGGGAGGTCTCTAAGCCGACATGCATAGGGTGTCAGTTCGTTTGTGAAGGGCGCAAGTTTTATTGTAGGTAATGAGCGTGAGGTGGTTGAGCATGTAGGGTGGGATGGGAGAGGGTGTGATGGTGATGGTGTGGTTTCATGTGTCTGTCTTTCCGCTATTCCTTGCTCTTCCTCCTCACTTTTCTCCAGTTCATCCTTTCTCCTACAGATCCATGGTGAGTCTGTATTGGTCCGGGTGGTGTATCGTTTATCTAGACTTTCCCTTTCACTGTTTCTTCCTTCCTTCTCCATTCCTTCTTCTTTCTCACTACAAAAGTCAGTCATAAACGGCACCCCCCACTCGGTCTTTTTCCCCTTGATTGTTACTGTTTTTAAGTCTATTAGGTCCAGTTCTCCCTTTTCTCCTTTATCAACCGCTCCCCTTTGCGCTGATGTTGTTGCTACTTCTGTGTCTCTATATACATCCCCCCTTACTTCACTCTCCCTTCTCCTATCTTCTCTTTCCCCTTCATTTCTTTCCTCCATCTCTCTACCAATTTCCTCCCTTTTCCTTTTTAATTCCTCCATTACTTCACTACTCATCTTTTCCAATATCCTTTCATCCTCTTTCTTCCTTTCCCCTCTCACCCTCTCCCTTTCTAATATACTCTCTATCACCCTCCCTTGTTCGTATTTCTTAGTCGTTTCTGATAGTAATCTCTTCTTCCACATTGCCATTTCTTTTTCTTTCTCTTCTTCTTCCCTTTTCCTCTCTCGTAGCACTGCTCTTGATACCCTTTCTGCTGCTGCTTTTACCCTGTCAGCTTCTTTCCTTTGCTCCTTAGTTCGTTCCCTTATTTTTTCCAATGTGTTCTTACCTTCTTTCCTTTCCCTCGCTCTCTCTCTTTCCTCCCTCTCGAGCTGTTTGATCAGTTCATTCTGCTCATCCCTTAACTCTGCTAGTCGTTCCTCCAAAATCTCTTCCTTTTGACGTAACAGCTCTTCCCCTGTCATTCCACTCTCCCTAGTATTATCCTCGTCTATTTTCCTTACTACCTCCTTCTCTTCTCCTGTTAATGAACCTCGTAATTTTAATAATATCTGCGCGGCTACCCACTTCTCATGTCCTATTTCCACAGTTTGTTCTTCTCCAGTCCTCTCCTCCCCTGCTGGCATCTTCCTATGAGCCACATATGGTGGCGGGCTGTATGCCGGGTTCGAGTACCCCTCAGCCACCCTTTACTGTCCTCTTTCTATTTCTCCTAATTCTCTTGAAGGGTACAACCCCCCTCCCTCTGTTTTCACTACCTTTGCTAGGGGTATATCGTTGCTCTGTTCCTTTTTTATTTCATTTACTTTTGAGTTATTATTCTTTTCTCCTCCATCTTGTCCATTCCCCGTGTTCTTTGGGTCTTCACTCCCCTTTTTCCCATTCTCTCTTTCCTCCTTAATCTCTTTTTCTTCCGGTATTTCCCCCACAGTGAACATTCCATTTGGTCCAGGTCGGGACCGCTGGAACATCCTCCATAAGTTAAACACCTCCACGTGGTTTGTCAACTTCTTCCCTTTGTATGTATTATGAAAATGGTTTAATAGTGAATGTTGGGTATATGGATCGAAGCTACCATTAGGCGGCCATGGTGTTATCATTTTGTTGTCCGTCCCCTGTGTCCATTCTATGCTATACTTGATCAGTTTATCCCTATGGGGTGACAGTGTTGTACATATGTGTTGTAGTGGGGTAGTGAGGGTGTTCCCCACCCTCCCGATCCTGTCCCGTGTGACATAGTAGCGCTCCACTTGTTACCCTTCCCCTATTTGGTAGCGGTTATCTCACTAGCAGTTTACAATATACAGCCTTATATCGTTACCTGGCCCCGTAAGTTTGGGGACTTGCGATAGTCCGCTAAGGAAAATTATTAAAATATAGTATTTACATTTGTATATTTTCTTCTTTCTTTCTTCCTTTACACGACACCCTTACGGCCCCCTGCGGCCGAGGCGCACGTAGCCCCCTGCGGCTGCGTACCCCTTGTGACGTTCTTATACAGTCGTCCTATTTTCACTTGCTCCTCCTCCTTCTTCTACACTTGCCGTGGCCGGCGTTCTACGTGCGCCGCCACGTCCCCCGTTTCGCCTTTCCTCGATCAATTCATTACCGTTTATCTCCGTTTCCACTCCCTTACCACAGTTCTCTTCCCCACCACTCTCAGAAAGAAAGATGCCTTGTGCTCGGGATATCCTATGAAAGCCCTACTGGTGACATCACCGATCTCTTCGAACTACTGGTAAGTTCTTCATATATTCTTTAAGTCCAAAATACACTTGCAATCTACCCCCGTTAATCCTCACAGCTGTCTTCCTGTCACTCCTAGAACAAGGTAATCAATAATATAATTGGACTGCGCACGCTGCGTCGCCTCGCGTGTGATACACCCCTCGACAGGAGGGCTTAACCAGCCAATTATCTTCCGTTTTGGGCAACTAACTAGCTACCGTCTACAGGGAAATGTCATCTACCTATCGAGTTTCTTGCTCGAACAATAGGGATCCTCATCTACTCATTGATCAATAAATGCCAAATCGTAGGAAACCACACACACACACACCCTTACACGTAGTCGCGACCAAGGCCAATCAGTGTCTACGAGCGGCCGCACGTGATGTTTTCGTGCTCCACCTCCCTTTCTCGCATAACGTAGCCGACTGCTCTCGCACTCGTTCGGCTACCATTCATTTCATTACCTACACTAAATTGTCAAACCTTCGCCGCGCACCTGTGCAACACCTCCCACCTCCCGTATTTAATTCCTCCCCCCTCCCTCACAATTTCACATTGCTTGTTGTGCATGGCATGCTCACCAAGTTCTCTTGATGCGGGGCCGCTCGACTGCGTGCACCCCTCCAAGCGGCTCGCCACCTCCCCTTGTCTGGACCACGTCTGGACACTCGCCAACCGCGGGCGGGATACTTCTCAACCGGCTCCCGAAGGCCAATATCCGGATTGCGCTGTCCGGTCTTCTCGCAGTTCCGCGATTGTCCTGTAGTCCTCAGAAGGGGGCAACGGCAGAGGGGGCCGCGCCGCCGGGCCTCCTTGCAACGGGATTACCTGGAAAAAAGTAAAAATAAAAAAGCAGATCTTAAACAGATCTCAGCAGTGCCTCCAACTTGTCGGGGGGAAATTCTGCCGGGGTCGGCCGGGCCATCCGCAGACCTCCGGGCAGGGAGGCCCCAACTCCTCCCGTATATCCCAAAAGAGATAGAGTATGAGACACACACAAGAAGCAAGGTGACTCTGCTGTTTATTAGACAAAACGGCAGGGATGGGTCAAGGAGCGTACACGTCTGTCCTGACACACACACAATCGTGGGGCTCGCAGGCCCTTTTTACCTTAGTATGACGCGCTACTTGCGTCACCTTTCAAAGTTTAGCAAAAAACCTATTTCCACTCTGGATTGGTTACTCGAGTGGTAGGGTTAGTATAGCATACATATAGAGAACGGTGTTAGTGGTTGAGGGTTAGTCAGGTGATATACTTGGGCTGTCCCTTCAATTTGATACATGAAAATTGTTACATGAAGACCTCTGAGGATTGGTCAATGTTAATGGCGTCAGTGATAAGAGCCCCATGTTATGATTGGTCCGCTCGCGAGCCTCCCAGTCTGGGACTATCGCTGTTCCCAGCTCGCGGTGCACCTGTAATTTGCAACAATGTTTTACTATGGGTAGGTGTAAACAATGTGAGGATTTATTCATATGTTGGGAGGTCGACTACTCCCACTGCTGCAGATGTCCAATGAGTCTTTTAATTGTATCTGCCTGTGTCTTGAAACGTGGGATTCAGGCGTCTCCTTCCTCCTGGGCTTGGCATCCTGTCAGGTTTGGCTTTGTCACGTGAGGTGGGACCGTGTTTGAGGCAGAATTCAGCACAATTAATATTGTTTTTCCCACTGTGTGCCTGGTTTATCTTGCAGGTGCGACCTTGGCGTTGGCTTGCGGCGTGCGAGATTGCAACATCGTGCCCTTGGCGGTGTGCTTTCGCCGGGCTCATTCTGCAGGGTCAGCAACCAAGCTCTTGCTCATTCAATGTTCATGGAAGCTTTTGCTTGCGGCCTACTTGGGCCTAGTGCATAGGTGGAACCGTTTGATGCAGAGCGCTTTAGGTTACGGTATCATATTGCCCTATCCTCAGTATCGTGTCTCCGTTATATTCTTCATTATGGTACATGGTTCTTAGAAGAAGCGTGAGCAAGCCTTTTTAGATAAGTTCATGATGCGTCTTGCGTTTCTGCATTTTGAGAGCCTATGTGGAAAATAATAAAGATGCACGTCCGTGAGTATGTCTGTCGCCTACGTCATAGCACTGAGTATATTCTTCGTGTGGATTGGTGTGGGAGTGTCCGGTGTGCATGTTTGCACAGGTGTGCTAACCGTTGGCTAGGTCGTCATGGCATCTCTAACGACGTGTTGATTTAGTGCTGGATGGTTCAGTCGAGTCCATCCATGCCACAGGTGTCGGCATGTGCAGGGCAGGCTGGTGGGCACATCCGTATGTTCCTGTACCAGGGTATTTGGTCGTCTGGTAGATGGGCAAACTCCTCTCGTGGCGGGTGTCTGGGCCGTGATCCTCTAGGCCAAGCGCGAGAGGGGAAGGGCGGGAGCCTGTTCTTCCATTCTCCCACTTCAATATGTTTCATATGATGTGACTGGACTCTAAGGGAATTACTATAAGAACCTACTTGTAGGATACGTCTACAAATAAAATACAATTTTTAGTTTCTGACTGTTACTGAAGAAAACCATGTGGCCTAGATATGTCAGCAAAAGAAAAAAGAGTGAGCCAGAAGAACCATCGCGGTGTCCTGAAATGTTCATACATAAAGAAAATGGGGGTGTTCTGAGGACGTTGTCCGTATTGTTCACTGGCAAGTTGCATGTGTTATAAGAACACTTGCGGTGTCCTGAAATGTTCGAAAATAAACAAAATGGGGGTGTTCTGAGGATGTTCTCCATATTGTGTGACTGCTTAGCTGTATGCAATGAGGGAATGGCACAGAGAGTGAAGTGGAAATGGTAGAAGGGCTGTCCAAGAGTTATGCGGTCTGCGGCCACCGCGCTGTCCGTGGTCAGGGCGTGCTACATCCGGGGTTTTCCATCAAATCCAGCATGGAAAGAAGACTGTAGGGATCAGCCAATCAGATGTTGAGGTTGTAGATTTGTGTTGAAAGAGACATTGTGTAGTGAAGATGGCAGAAGTGGAGAAAGTCAGGGTGTTGGTGCTCGGAGATATGTTTGTGCATGGTTTACAACAGTATGCTCAATGCAGGCATGTTGCAAAGAATTTTGATGTTAAAGGAGTGGAGGTTGTGTGGAGCACTGTGCCTGATTGCAATGTACAGGGAATTGTACACGTTTGTGAAGATATGGGCAGGATCAACAATCCCCATGTGGTAGTTTTGCACTATGGTGCTTTCCGTTTGGGCTATGTCAGTGCCCCTACTTTGTTGGCAGATTTGGAACACTTGGTTCAAGCAGTAATGAACATCCTTCCAAATGCCAAAGTAATTTTTTCTGGATTACTACCTAGGGCAATATGGGACAATAGTTCAGTTTTTTGTCCTCAGCAAAAAAATGCTAGGTGTGTAATCAACTGAGGCATGTGTGCCTTCATGCTTAGAGCTGGTATGTTCTTCTGTAATAATTAGAATATTGATTCCAGTAATGATGTTTTTTTGAAAGAAGATGGCATTTCCTTATGTTTTATGGGAAATGCCATGCTGTTTTGGAATGTAAGGGTTGCTTTGGAGAAGGTTATGTGAAGATTTTAGGAGTAAAGTAAGAAAAAAAGTAGAATAAAAATACAAAATAACAGGTGTCTGTCAAGCATCGGCAAAAAAAACAAAAAAAAAACGGCTCTTTTAAGAACCAACCTCAAAGGGGAAATGGGGCACACTATTTAAATTTACATTCACCACGCTCAGATTTTCAATATGTCTGCGGACATGGCGCTAGTCCGCGGACATCGAAATCACTAGCTAGGGGTTCAGTATGTTCTATGTTACATGTATTTAAAGCCAGGGATATTATGGTTAAGTTGTGGTACTAAAAACCTATGAAATTCAGTAAAAAAACTTTGTTAAAGGGACGTTATGGTTAAGTGTCGCTACTAAAAACCTATGAAATTCAGTGAAAAAACTTTGTTAAAGGGACGTTATGTTTCAAAGTAAAACCGAAAAACCCCTGAAATTCGGGAGTTATGGTAAGATAAGCAACCATAACTCGCGCCACCGTGCACTGCTAACACTAACACCCAGGACATCAAAGATGACATCACAAATATCATTGATGACATCACTGATGACATCACATGTGCAATGTGCATTAACTTTTCATAAACACTCTGTACAAGGGATTCTTATAATGCTGACCAAAAACCGTCAAGGATCATTGGGATAAATATCATGAGCTAATTAGTGCATTAAGCAATGCATTGATATAAATAGCATTCTATTATGAAGTTCTATCCAGTATACTAAGCTACTCATGCAGAAACATAGGCAGTGTGTGCAGCATACATGATGAAGGTGCCATATTCATAATCTTGCCATGTTGAATAATTAAATGATAACTGCTTTCTTATTAGAGTTTTGCGTACTGCGAAACATGTAATAAGTAGATAATAAAACTCACTTAATACATAATTATTACAGACAAAACACAAAGAGACAACAACACATACAAATATGAGTATATACAGGGACAGTGAAGTAAACAAAAAAGCAGAAGTAGTAGCAGAAAGAGTTCATAACATAACTGATTGTCTTTATGCAGAGAAACTATTGCTCTGTTTCAAAGCTGCTACTTACCATATGTATGTGTATCACATGATGTGACTGCACCCAAAGGAAAGGAGAATGAGTATAATTTATACAAAAATGAGCATATACAGGGAAGGTAGAGTAATAAAAATAAAACTATGAGAAAGTGCTGATAACCCTAATGATTATCTTCATGCACAGAAAGGATTGCTCTCTTTCAAGCCTGTGTCTTCCGCTATGTATATGTTTCATATGATGTGACTTGACCCAAAGTCTACCAATATAGTACCTTTTCAATTTTTACTTCCTGACTGTTACTGAAGAAAACTATGTGGCCTAGATATGTCAGTAAAGGGAAAAAAGGGAGAGCCAGACATGTGATGTCATCAGTGATGTCATCAATGACATTTGTGATGTCATCTTCGATGTCATGGGTGTTAGTGTTAGCAGTGCACGGTGGCGCGAGTGACGGTTGCTTATCTTACCATAACTGCCGAATTTCAGGGGTTTTTCGGTTTTACTTTGAACCATAACGTCCCTTTAACAAAGTTTTTCACTGATAAATATATGAGTAAAATGAAGTGCACTTACTATTTCAGGAAAGTATGTGATGAGTAGTCTGTATGTCTGGTCTTGCTCTTAGTTGTGGAGTGTCTGTGAGGTAATTATGTTGGAAGCCACTTTATCTTCTTTTGGTATATTCCATTTTAGAACATATTGTATTTAAATGAATGGTTAGTGTGTTACATATATGGGTTACATTTCTTAAGTATTTCTACATATACTTTGTATGTGTGCTGCTTTGTGAATTTGTTAAATATTCCTATGTTAGGATATACAATTACACATACCCCCCCAGAGTTTTTAGGTGGTGGTACTGTTGTCCGAACATGTCCGCGGACAGTCAAATTCAGTAGAAAGTGTTCAGTATGTTCCATATTACATGTACATAAAGACAACGTTATTATTGTTAAATTCTGCTACTAAAAACCTATGAAATTCAGTAAAAAAACTTTGTTAAAGGGACGTTATGGTTAACCATCGGATGTGCGCTAAAAAAGTGCGTGGCGCACGTTGGCGCACAGGCCATCTAACGGCGTGCGCCAGGTCACAGCGAAAATCGCACATAGCGCGGCGCACACAACAAAAGTAGGCGGAACACGGGGCGTAACACTCGGAATGGGGAACAACTTGCCAAAATGTGGGCGTCACGGGGGAAGTACAGGGTGCAAGTGCGCGGAACGCCCACACGCTCGCCTACAACACGTATTCATGGAATCGAATAGGGCAAAAAAGCGCACGGTCAAACCAGCGCACAGGCACAAACACGACCGCCACAAGAAAGCAGGCGGTAGCGTCTCTGCGCCTGTAATAAATGTGCGCCAAAAGGTGCGCCAACAAATAGCACCTATATACAGCTATGATGAATGTCCTATACTGTGGCCCTCCAGGACAAATGACGTGCAAAGGGGTACCCACAAACACGGACACCCGCTGACTGAAAAATAACATGTGCGTGTATTGCGGGGTGCGCGGGAACTTTCACACGCGATTTGGCAGGGTATGTGGATTTCAGGGGTGCGCGGGAAGTTCCACACGCGTTTTGGCCGGGGACGTGCGCGGGAATTTCCACACGCGACTTGGCTGGGTACGTGGATCTCAGGGGTGCGCGGGAAGTCTCACACGCGATTTGGCAGGGTACGTGGATTTCAGGGGTGCGCGGGAAGTTCCACACGCGATTTGGCCAGGTACGTGCGCGGGAATTTCCACACGCGACTTGGCTGGGTACGTGGATCTCAGGGGTGCGCAGGAAGTCTCACACATGATTTGGCAGGGTACGTGGATTTCAGGGGTGCGCGGGAAGATCCACACGCGATTTGGCCGAGTACGTGTGTGGGAATTTCCACACACGATTTGGCTGGGTACGTGGATCTCAGGGGTGCGCGGGAAGTCCCACACGCGATTTGGCAGGGTACGTAGATTTCAGGGGTGCGTGGGAAGTTCCACACGTGATTTGGCCGGGTACGTGCGCGGGAATTTCCACACGCAATTTGGCTGGGTAAGTGGATCTCAGGGGTGCGCGGGCATGTCCAACTCATGTCCCCCTGCACCCCCACCCCCCAGCAGTGCAGGGCACCCTCCACCAGGCCCCCACTCATGTCCCCTATCACCCCCACCCCCCAGCATCCAGGGGCACCCTCCACCAGGCCCCAACTCATGTCCAACTCATGTCCCCCTGCACCCCCACCCCCCAGCAGTGCAGGGCACCCTCCACCAGGCTCCCACTCATGTCCCCTATCACCCCCACCCCCCAGCATCCAGGGGCACCCTCCACCAGGCCCCCACTCATGTCCAACTCATGTCCCCCTGCACCCCCACCCCCCAGCATCCAGGGGCACCCTCCACCAGGCCCCCACTCATGTCCCCTATCACCCCCACCCCCCAGCATCCAGGGGCACCCTCCACCAGGCCCCCACTCATGTCCCCCTGCACCCCCACCCCCCAGCAGTGCAGGGCACCCTCCACCAGGCCCCCACTCATGTCCAACTCATGTCCCCCTGCACTCCCACCCCCCAGCAGTGCAGGGCACCCTCCACCAGGCCCCCACTGATGTCCCCTATCACTCCCACCCCCCAGCATCCAGGGGCACCCTCCACCAGGCCCCCACTCATGTCCCCCTGCACCCCCACCCCCAGCCACCATGGGCATCCCCCACCAGGCCCCCACTCATGTCCCCTATCACCCCCACCCCCCAGCAGGGCACCCTCCACCAGGCCCCCACTCATGTCCAACTCATGTCCCCCTGCACCCCCACCCCCCAGCAGTGCAGGGCACCCTCCACCAGGCCCCTACTCATGTCCCCTATCACCCCCACCCCCCAGCATCCAGGGGCACCCTCCACCAGGCCCCCACTCATGTCCAACTCATGTCCCCCTGCACCACCACCCCCCAGCATCCAGGGGCACCCTCCACCAGACCCCCACTCATGTCCCCTATCACCCCCACCCCCCAGCATCCAGGGGCACCCTCCACCAGGCCCCCACTCATGTCTCCCACCCCCCCCCCACCCCCCAGCAGTGCAGGGCACCCTCCACCAGGCCCCCACTCATGTCCAACTCATGTCTCCCACCACCCCCACCCCTCAGCAGTGCAGGGGCACCCTCCACCAGGCCCCCACTCATGACCAACTCATGTCCCCCTGCACCCCCACCCCCCAGCATCCAGGGGCACCCTCCACCAGGCCCCCACTCATGTCCCCTATCCCCCCACCCCCCAGCATCCATTGGCACCCTCCACCAGGCCCCCAATCATGTCTCCCACCACCCCCACCCCCCAGCAGTGCAGGGCACCCTCCACCAGGCCCCCACTCATGTCCAACTCATGTCTCCCACCACCCCCTCCCCTCAGCAGTGCAGGGGCTCCCTCCACCAGGCCCCCACTCATGTCCCCTATCACCCCCACCCCCCAGCATCCAGGGGCACCCTCCACCAGGCCCCCACTCATGTCCCCCTGCACCCCCACCCCCCAGCATCCAGGGGCACCCTCCACCAGGCCCCCACTCATGTCCCCCTGCACCCCCACCCCCCAGCATCCAGGGGCACCCTCCACCAGGACCCCACTCATGTCCAACGCATGTCCCCCTGCAACCCCACCACCCAGCATCCAGGGGCACCCTCCACCAGGCCCCCACTCATGTCTCCCACCACCCCCACCCCCCAGCAGTGCAGGGGCACCCTCCACCAGGCCCCCACTCATGTCCCCCTGCACCCCCCAGCATCCAGGGGCACCCTCCACCAGGCCCCCACTCATGTCTCCCGCCACCCCCACCCCCCAGCAGTGCAGGGCACCCTCCACCAGGCTGCCACTCATGTCCAACTCATGTCTCCCACCACCCCCACCACTCAGCAGTGCAGGGGCACCCTCCACCAGGCCCCCACTCATGTCCCCCTGCACCCCCACCCCCCAGCATCCAGGGGCACCCTCCACCAGGCCCCCACTCATGTCCCCCTGCACCCCCACCCCACAGCATCCAGGGGCACCCTCCACCAGGCCCCCACTCATGTCCCCCTGCACCCCCACCCCCCAGCAGTGCAGGGCACCCTCCACCAGGCCCCCACTCATGTCCAACTCATGTCTCCCACCACCCCCACCCCTCAGTAGTGCAGGGGCACCCTCCACCAGGCCCCCACTCATGTCCAACTCATGTCCCCCTGCACCCCCACCCCCCAGCATCCAGGGCACCCTCCACCAGGCCCCCACTCATGTCCCCTATCACCCCCACCCCCCAGCATCCAGGGGCACCCTCCACCAGGCCCCCACTCATGTCCAACTCATGTCCCCCTGCACCCCCACCCCCCAGCAGTGCAGGGCACCCTCCACCAGGCCCCCACTCATGTCCCCTATCACCCCCACCCCCAGTATCCAGGGGCACCCTCCACCAGGCCCCCACTCATGTCTCCCACCACCCCCACCCCCCAGCAGTGCAGGGCACCCTCCACCAGGCCCCCGCTCATGTCCCCTATCACCCCCACCCCCCAGCATCCAGGGGCACCCTCCACCAGGCCCCCACTCATGTCCAACTCATGTCCCCCTGCACCCCCACCACCCAGCATCCAGGGGCACCCTCCACCAGGCCCCCACTCATGTCTCCCACCACCCCCACCCCCCAGCAGTGCAGGGGCACCCTCCACAAGGCCCCCACTCATGTCCCCTATCACCCCCACCCCCCAGCATCCAGGGGCACCCTCCATCAGGCCCCCACTCATGTCCCCCTGCACCCCCACCCCCCAGCCACCATGGGCATCCCCCACCAGGCCCCCACTCATGTCCCCTATCACCCCCACCCCCCAGCAGTGCAGGAGCAGCCTCCACCAGGCCCCCACTCATGTCCCCCTGCACCCAGGTCCTCAAAATCCCCAATCATGTGCGTTATGGTCAGCCTCCACAGCCAAAAGGCCCTACCAAGTAACCCATTCACCCACATGGAAATGGAAATTACATGTTACACCCCCAATGTTCATAAAGCAAATGAACCCATGTCCGTCACACACAATGTTTGCAATTGAATGGGAAAACACCCAACATGACATGCATGAAACCAATGAGATGATACCGCACAGTGAAGTATGAAAACAAAATTGTATTAAAAAAAATTGAATGCAAATGAAATGAAACAAACTACAATGGCAATGAAAAAAAGATAAGCTGCATGTCCGTCCCAAAAAATCAAAACTAGAAATCCAAATCCAAAAAAATGTTTTCCAAAGTCACATTAAAAATAAAATCAATCCGAGAGAGAAAAATAAATGCAAAGACCATTGCTCCATGGTGAATAAATAAAAAAAAAGAAAAATAAAACAATCCAATGAAGAACTATGCACAAAACATCCAAGGGTCCATGAGCCCAACTGAACAAAGGAAACCTACAAAAAACCCTAACTAAAATGCAACTATATACAAAAAGTGGAGCAGTGTCCGTCGACTCCAAATCATAAGAAGAAACAAAGGAAACCTAAAACTAAAGAACTATATACAAAGGCGGCGGGCAAGTCCAGCGGCTCACTCCGTGGTGTTCCGGGCCAGGGCATCATCAAACTCCTCGTCTTTGTCCCGGAGGCGGTCCTGTTCCATGGCCCCGAGCGTCCGCAGGGACAACGCCATCTGCTCCTCCAACCCCCTGCGGATTGCCTCGAGGCACTCGGCCCGCCTCAGGGCCCTCCGCATGAAGTTCTCCGCCCTGACCATTGTGAGCCGCGCCTCTTCCGCCCGCCGCCGCTCCGCACCTATCTGCTGGCCCAACCGCAGCCACACGGAAGACACTTCCTGTCCTGGGTCCTCCTGCCCTCCGGCCGATGCCTGCCCTTCCGATGTTGATGGCCCCGCGCCATGATGCCTCCCACGTTGACTCTGCTGCTGCCTCCGACGCAACTGCCTCTGCCAGCACGACGGCATCCAGGCTGATGGAATCCACCGACGCCGTCGTGCACGTGCCCTGCCTGATGATGCCGGCACATCCTCCATCTGCTGGGTACAGTTGCTGTGGTGTCCACCCTGCTGGACCTCCAACTCCCGACTGTGGCAGGGATGGGATCCCCACCGAGCTGGTTGCATTGGTCAGGGCAGGTCCACAGGGGGCCCTGGTGGCACCTGGGCCGGAAGACGGCAAGGAGAACGACCGGCGTATAGCCTCCACAGAGGAGGAGAGGGCCGCCAGATTGGCCGACACATGCAGGAAACCCCCGAACATGGAAGATCCCAATTGGGCCACGTCGGCACGGTGCTCTTCGTGATGACGTGCGTGCTCCTCCCGGGAAGCACGCACGTCATTACGAATTGCACCCGCGTGCATCGCGACCCCAATCAGGACCTTCTCCATACGGCCACGGGTCCCCTCGTCCACAGGTGGAGGGGAGTCAGGTGACATGGACATCCCCTCTACCTGCGGATGGGCCTGGGACGGGGCATCCCAGCTGGTGCATGGTGGTGCACTCACAGGGTCAGGGACAGCGACATGCACAGGCCCCTCCACGGTGACCTGTGCTGCCTCCTGCCCCTGCCCCTGGACTGCACCACTTGCACCAGCAGGGATGCCCCCACCAGGCCCCATGTGCGCCTCAGTGGCGGCCTCCTCCTCCTCTGTGGAAACCACCAACCTGGATGGCTCCTCACCGTCTTCCGCCATAGCAGGCCCCTGTGGGGCTCACCCACCCCTTCCGCTGCAGCCGTGGGGGCATCCCCGCCGCCTTGCTCCACAGCGGCGTCTCCTCCCTCTTCTTCACTAACCGCTGTGTAGAGGGAGACATAGAACACAAGCATCAGGGTACTGTACAATGGTCTCCTAGACAGGAAGCAATAGCAGATGAGTACCACTGTCAAAGTACACTTCCATGATGTCCCTCCACAACACATGGGTCAGTCCAGGCAAAACACACACAGTAACAGGCATGGTGCATGCCATGGACATTTCCATACATGTCCAATGGACTCTTGAAACATACAATGATATGGAACTCACATGCATCATGGGTCATGCCTATCACATGCACACACTTCACCTCAGTCACATCCATCTGGCCTCATACACCCCAAACACAGCGGATACAAGGATAACTAGGC
The DNA here is from genome assembly GCF_040938575.1 of Ambystoma mexicanum. Taxonomy (NCBI): domain Eukaryota; kingdom Metazoa; phylum Chordata; class Amphibia; order Caudata; family Ambystomatidae; genus Ambystoma; species Ambystoma mexicanum. The sequence continues at coordinate 759,677,455 of NC_090936.1, forward strand.
TGCATCAGTGAATCTGTGCATTGTCACAGACATGTGTCATGCATCCATGGCATTCACAAGTCACAGACACGCAGGTCAGGCACACAGACATGGCTACCATATATGTACCTGGCATCAGCACCCATCCCTCACCCCCACCCATGTCCAGGAACAGGGACTGGCATGCTCTCATGTGTAAAATCTGCATAGGGCCCCCCATGTCGCATTTAAACACATGCAACAACCATGTGGTTCACACATCACTGGTCGCACATGCATTACCATGATGTCCCTGCACACATACATGCATACATGGCCTATGTCACACATACAGGCAAGTATCAGACAACCATCACACCGCAACATGCCCTGTCTCACACAGCAATGCTTGGCCACTTACCGCTCAACTCCAGACGGGTCTCCCTCTCAAGGATCTGGGCGTGGAGCGCTGGGCGTACGCGTTCCAGGACCCTCATCTGGATGGAACTCATGCCGCCCCGGCCCCCCTCCACGAGGCGCCGGGCCTTCACGAGGGTCCTAGACCTCAAGTCCTCCCAGCGCTTCTTGATCTTCTGGACGTCGCGGGTTGCCACCCCCTCCGCGTTGATGGCAACCACACAGTCGGCCCAGATCCTCTCCCGTCCTTCCTTGCTGGCACGGGACGATCCAAAGAGGGCATCATAATGCCCCAGGACATGCTCCACCAGGACACCAACTTCGGTGGCAGTGAAGCTGGTGCCGCTCTGCCCCTCTGGCCTGGGGTTGCCACTGGTGCCAGATGTTGAAGTGCCCGACATGGCAACCCCAGAGGCAGGAGTGGGTGGGCAACTGGGTCCTGGGGCTGGGCTGTGGAGCGATGTTATCCCAGTCGGGAGTCTTCTGTTTCAGCAGGGGTGGACACAGCAACTGGACCCCTACAGATGGCTGATGTGCAGGCACCAAATGGCAGGGCACGGTGGCAGCAGGCAGGCAGGCAGGCAGCAGCAGATGGCACGTGGGAGGCTGCTCGGGACACTGGGGGGCAGTAATTCGGCATTCTGGGCAGGAGCGTGGTCTTCCGTGTGTTTTCGCGTGGCCAGCTTGATACGGAGTGATTTGGCACGTGAAAATCCTGCACGTCAGCGTGAAATTCGAGGAAAGGCCCTTAGCGCGTAAGCGCGTCAGCACGCATACGCGATTCTATTGGACCAAACGCCCTCAGCGCGTAAGCACGTCAGCACGCATACACGATTCTATTGGACCAAAGCCCCTCAGCGCGTAAGCGCGTCTGTGACGTGACCCGCACGGGTGTTTCCCTCATAGCACGTGATGCTGGAGCACACGTGGAAAGACTGGACGTCAGAGTGTCATCGCGTGTAATTGGACAAAAGTGCGCGTACACGCGATTGGCCTATGTACGTGTATTTCAGGGGTGCGCAGGCACTTACACACGCGAGTACTTCAGCGCACGTGTATTCCGGGGTGCGCGGAAATTTCCACACGCTATTGGCCTGGGTACTGGATTTCAGGGGTGCGCAGGAAGTTTCACACGCTCGCCTACAACACGCGCAAAGAAACACGTACGCCAGTAGGAAGCAGGCATACGTCGACCCGCAACGCATACATTTGCGCGCAAAAAACTAACAAGTTCAGACGCCAGGATGAATATACCGTTCCTAGCAGCAGTGGCCGTGGGCTACCAAAGGAGGAGGAGGAGGATAGTCAGGGCCAGAATTTTCACACCCAGAACCAGCCTTTTCGGGATGCCTGATGACCAGGTGTATGGGAGGTACAGGTTTCCACCACACATAATACAGGACCTGGTGAGTGAGTGGGAGGATGACCTCACATCACCCACCCTGTGCTCCCAAGCACTCAGCCCCCTGGAGAAGGTCCTCAATGTACTGCACTTCTTAGCCACTGGATCATTTCAGCGGACAAGTGCCATAGTGGGTGGGGTGTCACAGGCTACACGGTCACGCTGCCTACACCAGGTCTTGAACATCATCACTGCACGCCCATCAGTCCGCAGGCACATATACCTGCATAGAACACCTGCAGAAAGGCATGCTGCCGCCCTGGATTTTTACGGTGTGGCACGATTCCCCAAAGTGCTAGGTGCCATCGACTGCACCCATGTGGCTCTACGTCCCCCCAGGGCATCTGAGCACATCTATAGGAACCGCAAGCACTGGCATTCCATCAACGTGCAGGTAGTATGTAATGCCAAGGGAATCATCACCTCAGTATATGCCAACTATCCCGGGTCCACCCACGACAGCTTCATTTACAGAATGTCCACCCTAAGCCGGGACCTAGAAGCTGGGCGGCATGGCGATACATGGCTGCTTGGTGAGTATGAATGCCACTGCACATGCATGCATGTCAGATACTGAGCAAGGTCACAACCCCCCCAATGATACCCATCACCACCTCCACAGGGGACAGTGCCTACCCTCTCAGCCCCCACATGATGACGCCAATTCGGATCCCCACCACGCACCCCGAGGTAAGATATAACACAGCCCACATTGCAACCCGGGGCATAGTGGAGCGCACATTCGGAGTGCTTAAGTCACGCTTTGGGGGCCTGGTGGAGGGTGCCCCTGGATGCTGGGTGGTGGGGGTGCAGGGGGACATGAGTTGGACATGAGTGGGGGCCTGGTGGAGGGTGCCCCTGGATGCTGGGGGGTGGGGGTGCAGGGGGACATGAGTTGGACATGAGTGGGGGCCTGGTGGAGGGTGCCCCTGGATGCTGGGGGGTGGGGGTGCAGGGGGACATGAGTGGGGGCCTGGTGGAGGGTGCCCCTGGATGCTGGGGGTGGGGGTGCAGGGGGACATGAGTGGGGGCCTGGTGGAGGGTGCCCCTGCACTGCTGGGGGGTGGGGGTGGTGGGAGACATGAGTGGGGGCCTGGTGGAGGCTGCCCATGGTGGCTGGGGGGTGGGGGTGGGTGGGAGACATGAGTGGGGGCCTGGTGGGGGCTGGCCATGGTGGCTGGGGGGTGGGGGTGATAGGGGACATGAGTGGGGGCCTGGTGGGGGCTGCCCATGGTGGCTGGGGGGTGGGGGTGATAGGGGACATGAGTGGGGGCCTGGTGGTGGCTGCCCATGGTGGCTGGGGGGTGGGGGTGGGTGGGAGACATGAGTGGGGGCCTGGTGGGGGCTGCCAATGGTGGCTGGGGGGTGGGGGGTGGTAGACATGGGTGGGAGCCTGGTGGGGGCTGCCCATGGTGGCTGGGGAGTGGGGGTGATAGGGGACATGAGTGGGGGCCTGGTGGGGGCTGCCCATGGTGGCTGGTGGGTGGGGGTGGTGGGAGACATGAGTGGGGGCCTGGTGGAGGCTGCCCATGGTGACTGGGGGTTGGGGGTGGTGGGAGACATGGGTGGGGGCCTGGTGGAGGGTGCCCCACACTGCTGGGGGGGTGGGGGTGGTGGGAGACATGAGTGGGGGCCTGGTGGAGGCTGCCCATGGTGGCTGGGGGGTGGGGGTGGGTGGGAGACATGAGTGGGGGCCTGGTGGGGGCTGCACATGGTGGCTGGGGGGTGAGGGGTGGTAGACATGGGTGGGAGCCTGGTGGGGGCTGCCCATGGTGGCTGGGGGGTCGTGGGGGTGGTAGACATGGGTGGGAGCCTGGTGGGGGCTGCCCATGGTGGCTGGGGGGGTTGGGGTGATAGGGGACATGAGTGGGGGCCTGGAGGGGGCTGCCCATGGTGGCTGGTGGGTGGGGGTGGTGGGAGACATGAGTGGGGGCCTGGTGGAGGCTGCCCATGGTGGCTGGCGGGTGGGGGTGGTGGGAGACATGGGTGGGGGCCTGGTGAAGGGTGCCCCACACTGCTGGGGTGGTGGGGATGGTGGGAGACATGAGTGGGGGCCTGGTGGAGGCTGCCCATGGTGGCTGGGGGGTGGGGGTGGTGGGAGACATGGGTGGGGGCCTGGTGGAGGGTGCCCCACACTGCTGGGGGGTGGGGGTGGTGGGAGACATGAGTGGGGGCCTGGTGGAGGCTGCCCATGGTGGCTGGGGGGTGGAGGTGGGTGGGAGACATGAGTGGGGGCCTGGTGGGGGCTGCCCATGGTGGATGGGGGGTGGGGGTGATAGGGGACATGAGTGGGGGCCTGGTGGAGGCTGCCCATGGTGGCTGGGGGGTGGGGGTGATAGGGGACATGAGTGGGGGCCTGGTGTGGGCTGCCCATGGTGGCTGGTGGGTGGGTGTTAGGGAGAATTCTCTGTTTAGGCTGAATTTCCTAACCTAGTGAGTCCCCCAGCAGCTTTGCTGGATTTCTGGAGTTTGTTTTTTTCCATCCTGCCAAGAGTGAGACTCTTTTCTCCCACTCTTGGACATGTATGTGGGTGTAATTCCTTTGAGATGTCAATGTGTTCGATGGGCTATGGGGTCTTTTACTCCATAGGGTCTCATATGTTTTTCCATGTGTGTTACACCGCACCCTACGTGCCATAACACTGGGGCGTCCTAGCGGACCTCCACCATAGACTCCATACCCGGGGACTGACTACTGTCTCCCCGGGCATGTAAAGTCACCATTGGCTTTACTAGACCTAAATTTACTAACAGGACTAGTACAAACCATCTTATTGTGGACGTACTAGTAGGGGTAATTCGATTACTCCTAGACCTGTTACTCGAGGGGGCACTGTCCCGTCCCCCCTCGTCGAGTTTTCGCTGGTGGCAGTGGAAACTACTTGTTATGTTCGACCCCGAGCATAACCCTATGGGATTCGTCTAATTGTTGGAGATTGATACTTTTTCTCGTTAATCTCTAACGTACCACCGATCTACTTATCTTAAATAGGTTTATCGGATGGTATTTTCTGCCAGAACTCGGTTTGTAAAATGGCGTCTGTGTTCGTCTCTGTGACTCCTAAACCAAAGGTTGAGCCCTTTGTTCCACTTTTGGCGGGCCTCTGCACCGAGACCCTCCAAAGTGGTGCCATTCTGTCTGGGTTACCTCAGGGGTGTGGGAGGGGGTTTAGGCACCCTGGACCGAGTTGCCTTGCCAACTCCGGTCGCACTCTAGAGTGATTGGCCCAAGTGGTGAGCGTTCCCGCTCACCACTTAGCATGTGTTGATTGACAGCTAGGCTGAATGAATGGGGGTTTTCTGCATAAAAGCAGGGCTTTTGGGACTGGATCTTCAGAAGTCGCCACAGGACCTAAGAATCCGACGAGGGTAACGCTGAGCCGACCTGCACGACGACACCTCCGGTGGAGCCTTGCGGAACCGACTCACCACTTCCCGACGACAGAGGAGCTCTCCCTGCCGGAGAGTCTCTTCCCCTGACTGGTGGGAACAACCAGTCCCCTTTGCTTTTTATTCGCCTCAGGACGCAGTGGTCGAATTGCCAGTGCAGAGCACCTCGGCAACCGGATAGCCACTACCCCTGTACCGCAACCAAAAGGTGGTGCCTTGTGATGGAGCACTCCGCGGCTGGTCTCTTCCCTGGTGGTGCACCGGACTTCATTTCCTCCGACGACGAGATCATCTCTACTCTTGGCAAAGACCCGACGGGCATCCACCACCAGGAACAACTGCCCCCGCCGCAGCTGCCCTCCACAACAAGGTACTGTGTCCGCCTGGCTTCCCTTTCGATCAGTTCGAGTGAGGTGTCTTAATCCTCTCCGTTCCGTTGGGTCGCCTCCAAGCTTTTCTCCTTCTTTGTTCTGAACTGGTTCAACCTGCCGATAACAATTTGCTACACAGACTTGAATGCATCTCCACTAGAGACTTTTTGGGACATCGCGCCTTGCCTCTCTCCGAGTGGGCCTGGCCTCTGAACTTTACGATCTATTGTGATTCTTGCCTTCCTGTCTTGCATTTTATCCGCTAGGATTGAACTGTGTTGATTTCCTGACCTGCCTATCTTTTTCTCTCCCGTCCTAACTAATATTCGAGTGTCATCTGGGTTGAGGTATACACCTCTGTCTGAAAATAAGTGGTACCGGTAGAGCCTAGAGTTGTCGATATTGCTAGGGGGATTGATCGTCTACTTCGTAGAGTAATTGTGTTTGATTTGTTTGCCGTGATTTGCCTTAGTGTTTTTCATAGATGTTCTGTTATAAATAAATGCCTTAATATCTTTACATTAAGCCTCGTTGCGTGTTTACTTGTCTTGCTGTGAAGAATTGTCCTATTTTGTATACTCCACATACTGCTCAACTTTTCTTGAGAGAAGTCTGACTGCTCAGCCACAGCTACCACGTGAATCTGTGTGGTGCAGACTGCTACCAAGTGGGTTCACCGCCAAAGCCTGTAGTCCTAAATCTTTTGCAGTGGTCCCAGAGGGAACTGCACAGGTTTCCGCCTAACATTGGGGGTGGTGGGAGACATGAGTGGGGGCCTGGTGGAGGCTGCCCGTGGTGGCTGGGGGGTGGGGGTGGGTGGGAGACATGAGTGGGGGCCTGGTGGGGGCTGCCCACGGTGGCTGGGGGGTGGGGTGGGGGTAGACATGGGTGGGAGCCTGGTGTGGGCTGCCCATGGTGGCTGGGGGGTGGGGTGATAGGGGACATGAGTGGGGGCCTGGTGGGGGCTGCCCATGGTGGCTGGTGGGTGGGGGTGGTGGGAGACATGAGGGGGGGCCTGGTTGAGGCTGCCCATGGTGGCTGGGGGGTGGGGGTGGGTGTGAGACATGAGTGGGGGCCTGGTGGAGGCTGCCCATGGTGGCTGGGGGGTGGGGGTGGTGGGAGACATGAGTGGGGGCCTGGTGGAGGCTGCCCCACACTGCTGGGGGGGTGCGGGTGGTGGGAGACATGAGTGGGGGCCTGGTGGGGGCTGCCCATGGTGGCTGGGGGTGGGGGCGATAGGGGACATGAGTGGGGGCCTGGTGGAGGCTGCCCCACACTGCTGGGGGGGTGGGGGTGGTGGGAGACATGAGTGGGGGCCTGGTGGAGTCTGCCCATGGTGGGTGGGGGGTGGGGGTGGGTGGGAGACATGAGTGGGGGCCTGGTGGGGGCTGCCCATGGTGGATGGGGGGTGGGAGTGATAGGGGACATGAGTGGGGGACTGGTGGAGGCTGCCCATGGTTGCTGGGGGGTGGGGGTGGTGGGAGACATGAGTGGGGGCCTGGTGGAGGCTGCCCCTGCACTGCTGGGGGGTGGGGGTGATAGGGGACATGAGTGGGGGCCTGGTGGGGGATGCCCATGGTGGCTGGGGGGTGGGGGTGGGTGGGAGACATGGGTGGGGGCCTGGTGGAGGGTGCCCCACACTGCTGGGTGGGTCAGGGTGGTGGGAGACATGAGTGGGGGCCTGGTGGAGGCTGCCCAAGGTGGCTGGGGGGTGGGGGTGGGTGGGAGACATGAGTGGGGGCCTGGTGGAGGCTGCCCATGGTGGCTGGGGGTGGGGGTGGGTGGGAGACATGAGTGGGGGCCTGGTGGGGGCTGCCCATGGTGGCTGGGGGGTGGGGGTGGGTGGGAGACATGAGTGGGGGCCTGGTGGGGGCTGCCCATGGTGGCTGGGGGGTGGGGGTGGGTGGGAGACATGAGTAGGGGCCTGGTGTGGGCTGCCCATGGTGGCTGGGGGCTGGGGGTGGTGGGAGACATGGGTGGGGGCCTGGTGGAGGGTGCCCCACACTGCTGGGGGCAGTGGGGGGTGGGAGACATGAGCAGGTATGCAGGGTAGTCCCCTGTTTTGTGGGCTGCCTGCAGGGGCCGTGGAGGGTGTACAGGGAACACCTGTGAGGACCCACCCAGCCTAATCGCGTGTGATTATTCCCGCGCACCCCTGTAATACACGTACCCAGCCAAATCGCGTGTGATAATTCCCGCGCACCCCTGTAATACACGTACCCAGCCAAATCGCGTGTGATTATTCCCGCGCACCCCTGTAATACACGTACCCTGGCTAATCGCGTGTAAAAATTCACGCGTACCCCTGTCATACACGTACCCAGCCAAATCGCGTGTGAAAATTCCCGCGTACCCCTGTAATGCACGTACCCTGGCTAATCGCGTGTTTAACTTCACGCGTACCCCTGTCATACACGTACCCTGGCTAATCGCATGTAAAACTTCCCGCGTACCCCTGATATGAACGTTACCCGCTTTGTGTTCCTTGTTTGGCAGCCCTGTAAACTGGTCCAGGGTTAGCGCAGCCCTTTGCGATGATTTAGCGATTTTGATGGCTTTTCCTTGCGCGAGGGCGTTCTTGGGGGCGTTACTGGCGCTGCTGCAGGGTCGCTGCGATACTCTGCGCCACGACTGGTTTGGGAGCCTGAAATCCATGAATACGCTGTGCGCGGAAATCGGTTTTGGCGCACGTGCCTGGCGCAGACAATCGCACGCGGACACTCTGCGCCAGCCGCTTGCGACACTTTTCTGCGTAATTCTATGAATTACCCTGTTAGTCTGTTCTTAAACGCCTCAACTCAGCCTTTCATCCTTCTGAGGTCGATAAATGAGTACCAACACAGAATGGGTGTATATTTTTTCTATATAAAGCACTTTAGTCCAAGTGCTATATAATAATACATCATTATCATTTGGTCGTGGGCGTCTGCTTTCATTCACAGTAATTTGGTAATATGGGCCTATACACACTGATCTTAACGATACATATGGCGATCCGTTCTTGTATGAAATGTACTTCACATTATAGTGATATCGTAACCATATTTTTCGTACTGTACAATGCTCTGTGATGCCAATTCCTGTTATGTCAACGGGTGAAATGTCGTGTTCCATTGCTTACCGCGATATCACTTTGGGGTGGGGTCAAATGACATCACTTCCTGTGATGTCATCAGGGAGGTCAAGGGTCGTGTGATGTCACTTCCGCTACCCCTGGCATTTGGGTGAAATTACGTCCCTGCCTGCTCTTCAGTTACTTTTTCAAAAGAAAGTATAGAAGATGTTTCAATGGTTTTGAGGATCAGATAGCTCATGTTGGGGTATGCTGACAACACGTTTATTGGTTGAACCACTAATGTTCTTCAGATTTTTATTACAGCCTATAGTCATTACATGAACTCTGGGAGTCTCTAAATCAATACAATACAAGCACATTTGTGACTTTGGTCCTGAGAGCAAAAGCCAAGAAAACCCACTGGAAATGATTTAAAGTATGAAATGACTGGCTTCCCATGTTAGATCGTCGTGACTTCCTGTGGATCTGTATTGGAGCTAGCTTAACGGGCATTTGTCACCTTGAAAGACAAGATGCAAAGGTAATTCAAAGCGTGAATGGCATATTTTGCTTTGGTAGGAACTATTCACATCAACCAGTAAATATGATGCTCAGAGTTTACAGGGCAAATACTAAGGAGATTGCACTTTATGCGGCAGGGTTTTGGGGCATTGGTATGTTTTTTCTATTCTACAAATAGATAAACGTAACTTCACAACATATTGCTTTCTCTGACAATCACTGCACCATAGTATGTTGCTTACTTGCTGCATGACTGGTCTTATTTAAAGAATATATGAATGGTGCCAACATGGGAAAATAGTAAAAATGGGAACTCACACATATTGTTAAAATACTTAAGTACATGTTATGGTTATTTAAATATCTTGTGGATTAAAACAGTGAAACCACTATTGATAGTCTGCAATCACAGCCAATGCTTTGAAAATCACATATCCTGGTTGTACCACTTAGGCCACCTCTGTAGGCTTCACACAAATGCTTAAACTCCCCTCTTATAAATGTTTGGGTGACAATATACACCAAGCACCACATGCAAATTCGGAAAATGCCTCTTCCATGTCCCATCAGCAGATCCAGTCATGACCCACACAGGTCTAATGCTGCAGGGGCAAACGTGGCAATCCCCTAACTCTTAAGTAGTACCAGAATCTCCCAGAGTATCATAGGACGACCAAAAGGGTGCACACGAATGTAAGAAAATCAGTCCCAGCTACTCATTCCAAGAACAGTGAAAATAACAAATGACCACTACCCGGCTGGACCAACCAACCTGATAGGAACCATGCCCACAAAGTCATCAAATTCGCACCCCACTAGGCTGACTTTACATACAACTTTGAAGCACACAATCTGCTTCTATAACTCAAACAAGTCACCATTCAAACTAGGGAGGGAGGGGATCACATCCCCAAACACCTACAACGGTGGACTGCAACTGGCAAAAGGTAGGAAGCTGAATGCTCCTCTGTGTTGAATAACAAAGGGATATCTGTAGGATAGTCAAGAAGAGGGACACAACACAGCTACTACCTTTCAAGATAGAGCAGGCACCAAAACCAAGTCAAATGAGAGCAGGAAATGCAGCACCTACAAATACAGCCTGTGCGTATATCCTCCAGCATGCCACAAACTTTTCACACCACATCTGTAAGATAAGCAACTATAAGGAGCGCCAACAGGGCTCACCCAAACCAAAATGTCAGCCCTGACCCTGGAGGAAGCATGTTATGACAAAAAACATTCTACTGTTACAAATAGGGGAATCTATATTTACACACCTACACATATGGCTGAACACGTATTCAATCTGCAAGCTCTGTGAACCCAGAGGAGCTGGGTATTGCCAACAAGACCTGCAAAACCTCCTTGGCACTATGCCACAAGCCAAATCACTCAGAAAGAGACTGGTAATCTCTTTCCTAAGGAGAAACTGCCATCTTTTAGCTGAAGTCATAAAGTATCTCCCTATTTGCAGAGGGACTGTGGCCTTGTAGCGGTTGCAACCATGCAATCCTCACATAATAGTCAGGGCAAAACACTGTTACCCCATAGATAACTGCTAAAGACTGGCAACCAACAAGGCAGAATGTCTGTTGGGCCCTGAGAGGATTCAAAGCCAAACTTTACTCAACCCCAAGCCACACATGGGGCAACACCTAGACTTGTACACAAATGCAAGTGCAAGAAGTGGCCTTGTCAGTTGAAAATGTGAGTGCAGGGAACTTTCAGGCCCCCAATACACAGATTAGTGGCAACATATTTGAGGCAGAGAATAACACGGTAACATCATATTCTCCCTTACACACTTGTACCTCAAGACTTCTTGGAGGGGCATCCACAATCCAAACCTTCCCTATGCAGTGCTCCTTCCTTAATTAATGGTCAAAGCACATGCCCCAGTGACCACCAACATTGTTTACTTCTCCCATGGCTAAACCCATGTGTTTCACCCTTTTCTGGTGCAGGGGGACCCATCCACAACCATCCACAAACCAAGGAACCATTTGGACTCAGCCTGCAAGAACTCCAACTTCTCTTTAGGAGTTAACAGGTGGGGCAGAGAGCACTAGCTTTAAAGATTCTCTGACTAGCTCACACTCTGGTGAGGAATACAGATTGTGAGTGATTGTCACCTTAGAAATTGGTTTATGTTGGACTATTTGCCCCACTGAGTTCACTATACTATTGTAAGTGCCTAAAATGTTATTTGGGGACTCATTATGATCTGAACATACAGATATATCTCTCCTAACCATAGCATAAATCTTAGCTTATATTTTATCACCATAGAGACTAATATCCCAGTTCACTCTCCTCCGATTGCAGCCAGTTGACACTCCCTCAAGATTTTACCATTCATTCCATGAAGTACATTGTTCATCCAATCCTGGGGCAACCCTCCCCTCCTAATTTCGATGCCCAGCAGGAACTGAGGGGGGTTAACAACAGTGTGGTTAAAACAAGAGACCCACCAAGCCAGCCTCTCCAGGATTCATGTCCCTCTGGACAGGAAACAAAACATGAGGATTAAGTAACATGTGTGGTGCTCTATGCCCCATCTGTGCTTCGGAGGAGCTACACATAAAAAGAAAATGATAGGAGACTTTTTGGGAAAGGGTGCTGTCAGAAGGTGGATGACCTTCATTAAAAAGTATTGTGAGTGCAGTAATTCTGTGTAATAACTTTTATTGCAGAACAATCGTCTACTGGTGGTATGAAGATACAGGTCTCAGACTTAGTGACTGTGATGGCTGAATTTGAGGAGCATCCGCTAGCAGCGATACAGGTGGAGCAGTCTTCGATGAACATCCCATGAAAGATGTGTACACAGTAGACACATCATCCCAAGCGCTGCAATGTGACTATCCACCCTAAGGCCATTTTCCCAGCTGCTCCAGTGGCAAAGGATTGCCCTGCAGGAGCGTACTCTGGTCACTAGGGACCTGGGGGATGGTACCACCAGGCAGGAGGCCCTGCATGGGCCCTTTGGTAATTGTCATTGCCCTCCTTGTCTCCCTTCTATTATAACTGACCCTCAAGTGCAAGGGCTGGTTGCTACGCATTCAACAGACATGCTACAGGCCCAAACCATTGTGTTTTTGGGGTGTTTATGTGACAGCACAGCTGTGCCGGCTTGCCCGAAATAAGAGAGGGAAACTCTTCAACTTTGCACTCCCTACCCAAGGCTGCAATCCCCAATTTTGTCTAGGGACCCTACATCTGGAGACTACGCTAAGAAGACAGTCTTTGGAAACCTCGTTTAAATCGAAGAAACTTGCCCAAAGGCCAAAAGCCTGTTTTTTTAATAGATCCATCTGCTAGATCTTTGGAAACAGATTCTGGGACTCTCAGAAATTTCGAGTGCAAATATTCTGCGAGTTGAACTCCCGAATTGGTTTAGTGCCACGAATTGGGTGCTGATTGAATGTGTCTCCGATATTGTGCCTTCCCTATTATCTTTGCATAGGGACTTATTGTCCAACTGGTGCTTTCGGGTGATGGTTTGTGTCCAGCAATCAATAGGGGCTCACAAGGCAGTCAATTCTGGGGGTCATTTGAACATCCCAATTTATAATTGTACTGTTGGTCAAGAGCCCAGTAGGGTACATTTGTTGCCTCGGGGTGCACCTGTTCCCTCCAGTGTTTGTAGGCCCTAAGAACACCCAGGGGGGCATGCTAAGTCAGTTTGTGCATTTCCTTCCGACGGAATGAGTAGTTAGAGTGGTTAGACTCGGTGTGCTCCCATGATCTGATAGCTATGCAGGAGCATGGTCACTTGTGGCACATGACCTCCCGCGTACGTACACTTCCATATTCCAACAGTAAAGGGCAAGATAGGGTGCCCGAGTGGCAGCCTAAGTTGATTCGTAAAGGTGAGCTTGTTCCGGTCAATCGGCATGTGTCCCATTGTCTCTGGTGACTTAATGGAATGCCAAATGTGTTGCTTTTATTGGTTGTGGCTCTTGTGCATTAATGTTTATAACCACTCGAGCACCCCTGCCAATAATTCCCTATTGTTGTTATTGGAGGAAATAATTATTGGTTGGAGGGAAAGCCATCTGGGTCCATCAAAAATATTCATCTGTGGAGATCTTAACCTTCAATTTGAACCACACGTTATGGCAGGCCTCCAGGATGACAACAACCTGAGATGGCATGTGGGAGATCTGGTGGCAGACCATCCTTGGAGAATGCATAGATTTGCAAGAGATACAGCAAGTATGTTCATGATGCTTGGCCCAAGGGCATCTAACAGTTGTTTCCATTGCGATCAGCCAGCAAGTAAGACCTATGGCATGTATGCCAATTCCAGTCTGATAGACTACAATTTGGTAAATGTGGAAACCTGGATCCATTTGTATGGTTTTAGGGAGCTGCAGAGGCCAGAAAGTCACCATAACCCGACTGTAGTCTTGGCTAATTGGTCACTCTTAGCTGTAAAAGGGGAGGATAATAGATGCAAGCCTAACCTAACGGAGCCAGACTGTGAAGAGAGGTGCTCCGTTAAGTGTCATTCACTGGACCTCGAGTCAAAAATTCCAGTGTTGGACACATCCATCTTGCCCATGCTGGGGTCCCCTTGCTACACTGAGGGGTACAATATGGATTATTTGTTGCAGGTTTATGAAAGCATTATGAGTATTCTAGGAAGTGGTTTGAGTAAACCTTGGTCTGTCACTAGCCGAAGGGCTAAGAGTAGCACAACCTGGTATGACAGGCCTTGTCAAGCAGCCAAAAATGTGTTAATCGAGTGTGCTAGGTGCCCCAGGGCCTTTGTGGATGCAAGAGTGCAGTGTGCAGTACCACAAGAGTGCAGTACCACAAATTACTCAGGGAGAAAAAGGAAGAATACTTCCTGTAGTCTTGGCTAATTGGTCACTCTTAGCTGTAAAAGGGGAGGATAATAGATGCAAGCCTAACCTAACGGAGCCAGACTGTGAAGAGAGGTGCTCCGTTAAGTGTCATTCACTGGACCTCGAGTCAAAAATTCCAGTGTTGGACACATCCATCTTGCCCATGCTGGGGTCCCCTTGCTACACTGAGGGGTACAATATGGATTATTTGTTGCAGGTTTATGAAAGCATTATGAGTATTCTAGGAAGTGGTTTGAGTAAACCTTGGTCTGTCACTAGCCGAAGGGCTAAGAGTAGCACAACCTGGTATGACAGGCCTTGTCAAGCAGCCAAAAATGTGTTAATCGAGTGTGCTAGGTGCCCCAGGGCCTTTGTGGATGCAAGAGTGCAGTACCACAAATTACTCAGGGAGAAAAAGGAAGAATACTCTGCGCACCTTTAGAACAACCTTCTCCGGACTGCTAAATCTAGGGATGCCAAAGGTTTCTGACATCATGTTAATGCGGGTAATAGCAGGGTGGACCTTTCCGATGCAGGATACTACCATCTCTGTGTTGGCTTGGGTCTTGCACTTTTGAACACTGTATACCAGGGCCAGTGCCCCTAATGACCTTAGCCAGAAGTCCACAACCCTTTCCAGGACAGACGTGAAGGCTGCCGCCCCACTGGTGCTATCGATGCATGGCATCAAGATGGCGATAATGACCCAGAAGCCGGGAAAGCTAATGGTCCTGATTTTGTTCCCATTTATTTGTTTAAAACAGGAATTAACTATATGGTTCCCCTATCTGCATAAGCATTTTAATGCTCTGCTGGTAGCTAACAGGGTTCCCTATTCTTGGACACAAGCAATCCTTGACCATATATTTAAGAAGGGAGACAGGGGCTGCCCGGCCAACTCTCGCCTGATTTCCCTCCTTGTTGTGGGGTGCGGGGGGTCGGGCGGGAGATGTTCACAGAGGTGGTACTGGGCCACTTGGAAGCCTGGTGCCAGAAGGTGGTGGACGTTCATCATCTTCAGGCTGGTTTTCAAAGCAGTGTCAGCATGGTGGACCAGGTCCTGCAGCTCTCGTTGATATTGCAGAAGTACACTGTGTTAAAATCCATAAATATATATGCAGTCTTCTGTAATTTTTAGGTTGCTTTTGACAGTGTACTGAGGGCGGGCCTTTGGGCCGCTCTGTCCAATCTAGGTCTGCCATCGGGCATATTGGGTGCAATTCAGTCATTGTACTACAATAATGGAGCATTTATCAGGAATGCAGGGGGTGGACGCGTATCATCTAAAATAGAAATTGAGGCTGCTGTAAGGCAGGAATGTGTTCTTTCCCAGATTCTGTTCTGCCTCTTTATTAACAGAGTGATCAAGTTGCTACTACCTGAACAGACAGATCCTCCATTTTTTGCAATGGTGTTACTGCTTTTCCTGACCCCTAATCGGCTAGGGATGCAACTAGCTATTTTTGAGGCATTTTGCGCTGCCAATGGACTTGAAATCAATTTACAGAAAACTCTGTCCATGGTGTTTTGCAAACCCCATGCCAAGAAGCAACCTCGCCTGAAATGGCTTTGAGCGACAGCCCGATTGAGCAGGTTGCATGCTTTGATTATCTGGGGGTCCTTTTAATGGCCAATTATGCCTGGATGTAGCAGGCAAAGCGGGCTGGCTGAAAGTTGGCCAGGAACTGTGTGGCTATCTAGATTTATGCGGGCGTAATGGGTGGGTCCAGTCAGTGTAACCTTACAAATCTACAAGAGTCAGGCAAGGCAGGAAGTTCTATATGGGGCCGAGCTGTGGGGTATCTGCAACATATCAGACCTCCAGGCCACGGAACAGAAAGTCCTCACATCGGCTCTGGAGCTCCATGTGAATGCATCAAATGCATAGGTACTGTGAGAACTGGGCCTGCAGATCATTGGCTTTATATCTCTGCTGAGGCTGTCTTCTTCTGGGCTAGACTATGGTGCAGTGGTAAACTGCCCAATATAGGAGAG
Organism: Ambystoma mexicanum; assembly: GCF_040938575.1. Taxonomy (NCBI): domain Eukaryota; kingdom Metazoa; phylum Chordata; class Amphibia; order Caudata; family Ambystomatidae; genus Ambystoma; species Ambystoma mexicanum. The sequence continues at coordinate 759,693,421 of NC_090936.1, forward strand.
AGGTCAGTGATGGTTTGGCCGGTCCAGGTGGCCCAAGCCTACCTTGGTTCTGGGCGATCGGTAGGGAGCTGTCCGCAGTGGGAATGGAAGTTTACTGGCTGCAGCCCAATTCTATCCTGAGGCACTTCAAAGAACTTTTTAAGAAGTCTTAAGTGTTAGATGGGAGAGAACAAAAGTACTAAAGGGCACACTCAGTTAATGTGCAGGGTTTTGCCCTGACTCATCAGTATTTTAACACAAAACAGGCAAAACACATCTGTGTCTAGTTTCTCTGCGACATACTTCTCAGTCACTCTGTGATCTTAGGGAACTAGGGTTGTTAAAGAAGACACAATGATAGAACGATGTTCTAACGAATGCTGCCTGCTAGGAAACTAATGCTAGGAAGCACTGGTGTGCCGCTTATCTAAAAGTAAACAGTATAAGAAAAAAAGGAGTCTATACAGTCTATCAGCTCCGTAGTTCTCGGTTTGATCAATCCACTAAGTACATTTTCAAACCAGTCCCTCCTAGACCCCTTTCTTTCATTCATAAAGATTTATATGGAAGTGAAAAAAGGTTAAAAAGCAACACCTATGGCATGTAGTCAGTAATATATTTAAGGGTACACAACAAATTAATAGCCCATAGACTTACTGAGTTTACCTAGGGTTTCTTAAATTAAAAAAAATAATAATAATTGGTAATTGTTTTGTTCAGTGATAAAAAGTGATAAAAAGAAGATAAAACACTCCTCACTTTCTGTAGATTGGTACTGTTTGTCAACAGGTTGTTTTGGGAGTTACAGTTGCTCAAAATAATAGTAGGGGATTGTTAGCCTCCTAAATGATGCAACCACCATCTACCGATTTCAGTGGTGTAATGTGGATAAAACCACTTTCTTCAGGACAGCATTCAAACGGTTTTGGTGATGTGATACATTAGATAACCAGAAAGGTACTATGTGAATTATGCATTACCACACCTCTATCGTCATGTACCAGAGAAGCTCAGAAAGAGACCTTTTAGTGTCCCTTGGTGGGGCCAGGCAGAGAGGTGTGGTTTCCATACATCACTCTGTCCCTCACAGATGTTAAATGGTGTGGGCAGTCTCACCACTTGTGATCAGAGTCTTCCGTTGTTAAACAGAGTATGCAGCCCACATAGCTTTTGTTGCTGCACCTCCCTACCTGGTCAGAAAATGAACTGCAGGGTTTGAATGTTACTTGGATATCATGCCCCCTAAATGAATGAGGGCCTTGTACATGAAGATGCGTATTGGCATACTGGCGTTAGCCTCTCTTAAGCATTCCTGGAATGCATCTTCATCGTCTACCTGTCCATTCTGCCCTAGTGCAGCTGAATGCATCGAGTATTTTGTCTTTCTGCCCAGCCTATAAGTATGCTAGGAAGAACTATCTGCTACCCTTAGTTGTGCTCTAAATCCTTAATAGGGCATCCTTGGTGTTGCGTTTCTGTCTGGCTGGCGATCCAATTGGGTTTTTCGGAAATGGGGCATTTTTTTGCTGTTGGCATGGGGGAAGTGACTTAAGTACTTGGCCGCTGTAGGGCAAATTTATGAGCTTTATCCACAAGGTACAATTTTGCCTTACCGTTTTTAAAGTGTATTGTTTTTAGTCTCAGCACGTCTTACGTTTTTTTCATTCCATTGATGCTCCATTGATGCATGTTAATGCCTTTTCTGTGTATTTTTATGAATTTTATGACCTATTACTGGTCGAAATAATGTATTGAATTGAGATTTTCACGTGTGATTGATCTGTCTTCCCTTTCTTGCATGTGTTTCCTTAAAGAATTTGGGCCTCATTACGACCCAGGCGGTAATCTGCCGACATTACCGCCATGGCCTAATGAGCGTTTACGCTCTGGGCCGATGGCGTAAAGAGCGCCACATTACGACCCATCGCGCACGAGCATTACGCCATGGTGGTAATGTAAATAACGCAATTAGCGGTCACCGTAAAAAGCAGAACCGGAAATAGCGTCATCGCGGCGGAACGGGAACCAGCACGTCGGCCATCTTTAAAAACACAATCCATTGCCATCCTTCCGAACAACACCAGATCCAACCCTGACACCTGTCCCAACCCATCACCCACCCATTCAACCACCCAAAAATGCCTAAAGTTGTTAAGAAGGCATGTGACCGCCAGCGCCAGGAAAGATTTACCCGGGAGGAACTCTGCATGCTTGCGGAGACCCTGCAAGACAATGCAGCTGTCGTTTTCTCGCCGGAAATGACCAGGCCGGCGATAGCAAAAAAGAAGGCCATATGGGCCCTGGTGGCCGAGCGCGTCAGCGCGGTGGGGACCGTACCCCGCACCCCACAGCAGTGCAGGAAGCGTTGGGATGACCTTCACATACGGGTCAGAGCCATTATCTCTGCGAACCGCAACCTTGCCCTGGGTACCGGTGGAGGTTCGGAATCCCCACTGAAACTCCAACCGTGGGAGGAAATATGTGTAACCAAGATTGGCATGGAAGGCATTGAAGGCGTCGGAGGGATGGAATGGGGAGTTCCGACATCAGGCGATGAAGGTAGGTGCCTCAAACAAGACATGCCATAGTCACTGCAGTCCATTCATGTGTAGCACAATGTTGCCCTAGAGTGTAAATGCAACACATTAGCTGGACACTGCCCACAGCCACATGCGAGCTCCACACTGTATTCACAGCTGGCACCCACATACCTCCATCCACATTCCACACAAAAAGGAGACAACCTGCATGGCCCTGCCTGAAATCTGCCTCATCTACTGACCAGAATCATGTCAATCATTGTCATTCCAAAGTCCGCAGACCCATCAATAACGCCCTCCCTCCTTTGCTCCACCACAGGCACAGAATCACACCCAGAGGACCAGGACACCCCTGCGACGAAAAGAGCCAAGAAGGCCAATAATACCATCCCCGCACCCTCAACCTCAGCTGCAGTGAGGCAGACCCCACAACAAGCAGAATCCACTGCAAGCAAACCGGACGGCCCGCCGGCAAGCACCCCAGTAGGAAGCAGGCCAGCAGCAGCAGCACCACCTGTACCAACATTGCCTGCCACAGAAGGCACCGGGTCTGCGGCCAGCAGCAACATGGGTGGAACAGCTGCAATTGCTGCATGTTCAGACTCTGACATTGAGGAACACGATGTCAGAAGCCCCACTGACCTTCTACATTCCCCCTGTTTGTCAAATGCCAGCCCCCATGAGGATCACACACAGGGGCACACAGAGGAAGAGGAGTGGCCTTCTACCCCATGCCCAGTTCTCAGTCCACAGGAGGGGAGCAGCCCCTCTATCACACCACCAGCACTGGGCATGGCCCAGCAGGGGCAGCAGTCCCTCGAGGACATCATACAATGGCAGCAACATCTGTCCACAATGCTGACTGAGCATGCTGCGGAATGTGTGGGGGCTAGGGCAACCATTGAACAAGCCACAGAGACCCTAAGGGCCGAAATTGCGCAGAGCACTGCCACCCTGAGGGATGCTATGCAGGCCATGTCAAGGGACATTTGTGGCGAACTTGCCGGGTTGCGTCGTGCGCTCACTGAGCTCTCCCACACCCTACAGGACGTGCATGCACGGGAGCAGGCAGGGACATCCTCCGCTGCCAGTTCTGCACAGAGCAGCCCCGTCTGACGTTCCGGACGGAACCTGCACTCCACAGCCAGAGGTGCCCCGGGGGCGGGGAGAGGGGGCTCGTAACAGCCTGTGGCCACTGTCACAGGCATCTGTAGACACTTACATGGGGTGTGTTGGGGTGTGCAGGGGGGAGGGGGGAGGTGGGAGGGGGTGTGTTGGGGTGTGCAGGGGGTGGGGGGAGGTGAGAGGGGGTGTGTTGGGGTGTGCAGGGGGAGGGGGGGAGGTGGGAGGGGGTGTGTTGGGGTATGCAGGGGGGAGGGGGGAGGTGGGAGGGGGTGTGTCACGACGTTTTATGATTGAAATACACTTTTTCCTTTTCCGAAATGAAATGTGTGGACATTTTCATTGCATATGTGTGCTTTATTGGTGTACAGTCCACAGTGTGCATGTCCCAGAGACACACAGTGCCCCAAGTGCAGTCTCCATGTGATACACACCAGCCGTGTGTGCTAGAAGCAGTGGTCGATGATATTTTGACGCATTTCACGCCCCTCCTGTGCATCGCCTCCTCCATGAGGTGCCGCCCCATCTGCACCCTCCTCATCCTCATCGTCAGGTGGTTGCAGTTCTGCGTCAGGGGGCAGGGGCACATTCCGTCTGACGCACATATTGTGTAGCATGACACATGCCATGACAATCTTTGCCACCTTCTCATGGCGGTACAGGAGTGCCCCACCAGACCTGCTGAGGCATCGGAACCGTGCCTTCAATAGGCCGAATGTCTGCTCTATGACCACACGGGTACGTGTATGTGCACAGTTGAAGTCCTCCTCGTGCTGGTTCTGCGGGTTCCGGACTGGTGTAAGGAGCCACCTCTTCAGGGGTTAGCCTGCATCACCTGTATGTAGGCGAGAATGTATGTGTCAGTCATGACGTCTGATCAAGAACATGATGTGCCACCATGGCTTGCATCCAACTGTTACTTTGGCTCACTTCTACATGCACTAATTGATTCACACAATGCAACCAGTATATGCTCATGGCTCTCATGGCCTGTTTTGCATGCCATCACCCAATGTATGCAGAGGGGTGGAGTGCATTGTGAGTGCCCATCCACTGTGTCCGTTCATGCCATTTGGTTAGTTGGCCTGGCACATGTCCTGTGATGGCAATGCGCACATCATTGCAACATTGCTGTGGGCCTCATCATGACCCCAGTGAGCAATGCTGATGTAGACAGGGACATTTTGGGGGCCCTGCTGTCTGTGTAATGGTGTGTTGATTTTTCTGTCTGTCATGTCCCTCCTTCGTGGGCAGTTATGGGGGACAGGCCTATCGGGTGATGGTGTTTGGTGACATGCATGTAGGTGCATTTCATTGTTGACAATGTGGTCTGAATTGGTAGAATGCACTTGCAGATGGTTGTGTCCTGGTTCACATGGTAGGGCTGCATACATTGGGTATTGGCTTTACTGGTGTTGGGTGGAGTTTGGGTTGCTTTAGGGTATCATCTGTCTCCGTTCTCTCTGCTACTCACAGCCAATTGGAGTATGCATCATTCACCCCCCTTTCAGCCAGGTGGAGTATGCATCATTCCCCCCCCCTTTCAGCCAGGTGGAGTATGCATCATTCCCCCCCCTTTCAGCCAGGTGGAGTATGCATCATTCCCCCCCCTTCAGCCAGGTGGAGTATGCATCATTCCCCCTCCCCCTTTCAGCCAGGTGGAGTATGCATCATTCCCCCCCTTTCAGCCAGGTGGAGTATGCATCACCCCCCCCCTTTCAGCCAGGTGGAGTATGCATCATCCCCCCCCCCTTTCAGCCAGGTGGAGTATGCATCATCCCCCTCCCCCTTTCAGCCAGGTGGAGTATGCATTGGTACGTCATTCACCTACCCACTTCACATTTCCATGGTCATGACATTGGACTCACCGAGTAGCCAGGATCTTGGGCCTGCATGTCGCTCCATGTAGCGTGGTATTGTGGAGTTCCTCAGGACCATAGAATCATGGGTTGATCCGGGGAATCGGGCACAACAATGTGTGATGATCTTGTTGGAGTCACAGACCATTTGCACGTTGATTGAGTGGAACTGTTTCCGGTTGCGGTACGGTACCTCCATGGCACGTGGAACCACCAATTCCACATGGGTGCAGTCGATGGCACCAATGCAACCAGGTATGCCGGCTAGTGCATGGAAACCCACTTTGGTGTTTGCAATCTCCTGGGCAGTCCGTGGTAATGAGATGTGGTCATCTGTGTGCTTGAGGAGGGCATCGAGCACTTGGATGAGTGTTTGTGAGAATAATGGTTGTGAAATGCCATGCAAGTGCCCCACTGTGTGCTGGTATGTGCCTGTGGCCAGGAAGTGGAGTACAGACACTACCTTCAGTCGGGGTGGGATGGCGGTTGGAGTTTCTATCATGCTGAAGATGTTGTGTGTCATGTCTACGATGGCGGTGATGGTGTCCCGGTCCAAACGGTACAGGGTGTGGATCTGCTCAGCAGTGAGGTTGAATGGATTGGCTCTGATGCGTGGGATTGGGGGCTGCCTGCGTGGTGGCACTGGCTGTGCTGGTGGGGCTTGCTGGGCCTGCCTTGCCTTCCTTCTCCTCCTGCGCCTCCTCTGTGCTGCCTGTTGTTGTTGTTGCTGTTGTAGCACTTGCATTGCTATCAGGTCCTCCAGCCCTAACATTGCTAGTCGTATTGGTATCATTGTGGAGTGTGACTGGGTGTGGGAAGGGGTGGGGGTGTGCTCTTTTTGTACTTCCTGAGTCTGTATTGCCTTCACCTGTGCTGTTTCTGTGCACCTGTGGCAGCTGCATTCACTTTACATGTCCATTTACGGTTGGTTCGCAATGGCGTAATTAGCACCATAGCGGTAAGGTACTTAACGGGCTGGGTGATGGCGTTAGGTGCATGTCCGCTTGGGTCGGCATTCGCGTACCTTTCCGCCATGGCGCTAAGTACGGTGTGGGAGGACGCTTGCGCGCGCCCTTGGCGCAGTTAGCAGCAGCGTTAACTACGATGCCGCTAATGGCATCGTAGTTAACGGTCACGGGTCATGATCGGACCTAGCGGAAAACGATGGCGGTAACCATTTACCGCCATCGTTTTTCACTTAGCGCCAGGGTCGTAATGAGGCCCTTTGACTTTGTGATCTGCCCTTTATTTGTTGTACATGTAGATCACTGTTTGTAATGCAATCTGTAAACTTGCCTTGCAGTAAAGATATAGCAAAACCGTGAAAAAATGCTCAGCCAGTAGTATTTATTTGCAATATGCTCTGTGTCCAGTATACACGAGTATTGCCTTAAAATACCAAACAAAATCAGCAGAAAGCGCAATATTGTGTTGATATTATAGAACGAGACATACCTGCATCTAATGTGTACAATTCCATCCCATATTCAGTTCAGATAAAGATAAAAATCATTGTCAACATGTATAACATGGTCGTATTTTCCTACTAATCAAAGATATCTCCTTTTTTGTACTGTCTACGCATGTTCCAGTACAGCAATGTCCCTGAGCTAAAAATATTCGGCATTCATTTCCCTTGACATTTAAAAATCACGGTTCTGTTCTCAAGCAGAAGAATAGGATGTCCTCAGTCTTCTGTTACTAAGGTTTTCGTTTTCTCCAATAAGGATTTGCATCACAGATGTTGTTTTCCCTGAATTCAATACATGAGTGCGCCATGATACAAAGACACAGCGACACTAACAGTCAAAGGAACACAGGTTTAGATGCAGGCGGCACCTTCAAAGGTACAGCCAGGTACAGCCAGGAGAGACTACACAATACGTGGATGGCGGCAAGAGACGATTGACTCTGCAGGCAGAATAAATGGCATAGCTGCCATTCAATGCGTCGTGCTCAGAGTCACTTCACGTACCTTAAGACTCATCCCTTACTCATCCCTTCTCCGACGTCCACTCCCACAAGTGTCATTGTTAATACATTCTGTCGAAAAATTGAACCCTCGCTCCAATAATAAAGATGTGTTTAGTTCCTGCGACAAGTGAATAGCTGCATGCTCCCCCAAGAAGAATCTCCCTCCTGCCCCCACCACATCGTACAACCTACACACGCACCACCAAAACAACAAAGAAAATAATGCACGCGCTGAGACAGGAGATCCCTGCTGACGTGCGCAGATGTGTGGGCAGTGAGCGGCATACCTCGCAGCTCCTGCGTGCATGAGTCAGTCAGTACGCCCACAGACCGGGTCTTCTAGAAAATCCGTAGGAAATGGAGCATTGCATGCATGCTAAGTAGGCTGATCCAAGTTCTGGAAAGGCATCGTTTTTGTGTTGTTGCTTTAAACAGATAATAGGGAGAGGGTTCTGAATTCTAAAGATTCATATGAAATCTCAGATTGAACCAAACGTACCTTGTTTAATATTCGTCATCCATTTTTTCATAACATTCGATTAATCTGCAGCATGAGAAAATATGTCATATAAATAACACTCACATTTGCTCACCAGAGATGAGTGTGAAAGGTTAAGTGTGTTTTGCAGTTTCATGTGTGTAAACGTCCTACTGTTGCCAAGATGGACCACAGCCGTGTGTGTACCACATTTCACTTAAATCCACATCATATTAATATTTGTTTGACTTCGGATTCCATGGTGAAAACCGAGTTTGCACTTTTCTTATGGAATAACACATGTAGAAACACGATTTTGCCTGTTGCCTCAGTGACTTCTATTAGGTCTGTTGTGCATCAAATACAAAAGAGAATATTGGGATATCACTGCTTTCCAGGATTCTTGCTGTGGTACAACAGTGTAAGCAAATCTGGCCAAGGTAAACGTTAAGCATGATCTGTTTTACCCGTTTCCTGTCTCAATCACACGGAAAAGTGTGATACCCGTTGTTCGAGTTTTGCACTATTGAAAACTATTGTCGCACCTTGAAACACTTGTGTATAGGCACGTTATAAATGCCATATAATATCATATCATAACCTCTTTAGGAAATATTAATTGGGGACAATGGCTTGCTACATTCTTTGACCTTCTCATCACGCTTCCTCTTCCCCATCCTTAGAGTTGCGGGCTTCCACCTTGCGAGAAAGGGATTCCCAGTAGTTCTTTCCTCCAATCAGCATCCCTGATTGGAGTGACCCTAGACCCTTCCATAAACTAGGGAGGGCATAAGGTCCACCCTCACCAACCCGAGACCTGTTTTTTCTGTCTCTGGTTGGAGAGAGGTGAAACATTGTGTGCATAGTTCAAATGGCTCTGGAGAGGGCTTATTAACAGCAAATGTGCTCAGTGCAAGGACTCCCCTCTCTTCTATCCCCCTCTCTACTTGTGGTGTTCCCCAGGGGTCTAACATCTCTCCCTGGCTTTTCAACCACTACCTGGCACCTCTTGCCCACTGCATCGCTACTTTCTGTTCCAATTTTTTGTGTTAAGCGGATGACACCCAGCCACCTCTGCTCCTCCTCTCATACCAGAATGTCTGGCCACAATTCAGGAATGGTGTGCCTCCAATGATCTCTACCTTAATGCCATTAAGACTGAGCTCCTCCTCATTGAGACACCTGCTCCCTCCTTTCCTCTCTCCGACCGCCCAATCTGCATACTCCTCCTGCTCCTTCCTGTGAGGCTAAGAACCTTGATGTCCTCTTTCAACTCCACCCTCTCCTTCTCTCCTCACATCTCTGATGTATCTAAGAAGTCAAACTATCAGCTGCACCTCCTTAGAGGTATTCTTCCCTTTCTCACTTTCCCCCAGAAGCTCACTGTCTTCAGACCTCTGGTCCTCTCTAGGTTGGACTACTGCAACAGCCTCTTTCTAAATCTGCCTGCCTCTCCTCTTCCACCTTTACAACGTATCCAGAACAGGACTGCAAGACTTGTTACTGGCCTCAAGTCCAGGCATCATATATCTCCAGCACTGAAATCTCTTCACCAGCTCCCCGTGGCTGCAAGGATCAAGTTCAAGATCCTCTGCATCATCCACAAGGCTTTTTGGGGCCTGGGATGGCCAACTTTCTCTTCCAAAACATCTTCATTCTTGAACTCTCTGGTCATCCACCTCCAACTCTCAGAGGGTTAGACACTTCTCCAAGCAGAGAGTTGATGGCAGATCTCTCTCCTCGACTGGGGCCTCCCTGTGGAACAGCCTCCCTGCCTCTCTCAAACTTGAGCAGAACCACTTCCAAGTGTTTAAACTAAAAGTCTGCCAGATTAGCAAACATAAATGGATTGTTGCTAAAAGGAGTACAGATCTTAGTTGTGTTTTTGATCCTACAGACTTAAAGCTAAGAAAGTAAAGCATTTATGTGATTTGATGCAACAGGTTTGGTTTTTGCTGGATTTTAATTAAGAATACATTAGCCTGGCTGAGCTGCAACCCTTTGGAAGTGGAAACACAGGTTTCTTCCAAGGGGAGGGGATAATCCTCTCAGCTTAAACTCAGTGGTAGATGATAATTGTGGGTTAGCCCAGACTTTTGTCTACAGAAAGAGAATGAATAATAGCAGAACCTTCAGCCCAGGAAACAGAGGTGTGAAAGGGGTTGTAAAATGCTCCTGGAAGGAACTCCTCAAGGGAGGGGGCTGCTCCTGGACTGCAGGGAGAGACAAAGGGGCGGAACCATTTGCTGTTAAGCATGAACAATGAATAATTTCTAAAGACTCATAACTTGTGATTCAAAGTAGTGAAACATATATCAAGAACAGATCTGCTGGTCTAATTTTTTTCTGCACGTTTCAAGAGGCGGTAGAACTGTTTAACATCTTCTGGACAGGAATGGCAATATATGTGGTTTTATGTGAAGTGTGTTAATGCTAAAATTGTAAAGCTTTACACACACATCCCTATGGTAAACACACACATTTGTGGAAAGTTGCAGAAAGTTTGGAAATTGTGTTCATGGCAAAAATGACAACATTCTGTAGAAAGGTGAAACAAGATCCCACAGCTGCAGGATTTTGAGGAACAGCTACTACATACAATCAATATGTATTTAGGATGAAATCTTGTTTTGAGAACAGTGGCTAAAGGGAGGTTTCTAAGCACTGTAAAGCAAACCATACAATGTGACATCATCTGGCCTTGAACCAATCATTCAGATGCAAGGCAGGGATGAGGTTTTGATCCAATCCTAGTTCACAGGGGCAGGCTTAGCTAAGCTGGCCCATACACCCATTTTGTGATGTCATTTGAAAGGATACATAGAGACAGCTGACAACAGAAAGGGACTTACTGATCCACTCACTTTCCTGATTCTGGCAAAGCACTCTGATCCAGCATTCTACATCCAGCTTTAACATCCTTCCAGATTCAGATGCCAAGACTCTTGCCAGCAGCAGAGACTATAGACTTTTAGCAAGGCCAAATTCTCAATCTTATTCTCACAACCCAGTGAAGCGCTGTGGTGTGAGAAGGCCTTTTGAACTAGTATCCAGAAACTCTCTTGGCTTGCTACCACAAGGCTTGCCTGAGAAACTCGCTATCCAGCTGATTGAAATACCCACAAACAAGAAGGGCAGATCCTGTGCAAATCTGGTGACCGGCCTAGCTGATCCAGTCCCACGCCTGATGTGCTGTCCTTCCTTGACAGACCCAATCCATAACCAGAACTGATGGTCCAATTTAATAACTTATTCTGTGAGTATTAATAGGAAGAACAGGGACCCATAATATATCTGCATTGTATGATCCCAATCTCAAACCCATCCATCTTTAATTCAGAATCATAGTATTGCTAGAAATATCTTTGTGCTGACTCTTTTCTCATCTGTGTTATTAAACCCTAACTTCTTATTGATTTGATTAAGAAAAGTAAATCCCAGGAAGAAGTAGAGTATCCACAACAGGCGGGTTACGCTGATCACGTGACTGTAAGATCCATCTGTGGCATTCGCTTTTTCATAGTCATAATATAGTTTAATCAAACCCATCTGTCATTTCAAAAGTGCATTTCTGTTTTCCATTCTCGTGCCTAATTTGCAAAAATTACTCTTACTCAAACCTCTATAACTCCCTCAGTTTTTGTAATAGAAGTGAAATCTCAACTCCTACTTGGACCTAACATCCTTAGTTATCTGTAGAGGGAAAAACAGTGTTATTGCAAAAATCATGCAAGGAAAAGTTTGCCGCAAATTGAAATTCTGAAAGGCTTTACACATGTGAATTAGCTTTCAAATATGGCATCTCTGTATATCAGAAGGAAATTGACATGGTGGCTTGGGGAGAAATGCCTCCTTCAGGGCTTTGCCCCTCATCCTCACTACAGATGCCAATCAGATAGGGTGGGTTACAACTCTGGGGTTATTGTCCATTCAGCTGAAGGGGACCAGTTCAGGCTTGCTCGAGGTGCCATTCTCTCCAACAAGTAGCTGTACAAATTATGGAATGTAAAGAGATCAATCTCCTGTCTCTTGGAACCTCAGATATCCCTGGGGTGGAAAATGCCTAGGCAGATACCTCTAGCAGGGTGGTGCCATCTTCATTGGACTACTCCCTACAACTTCATGTCTTTTGGTCAATTTGTGACCCAGCAGTTGACTTGTTTGCTTTCAGTCACTTTGCTCTTACACAGAGTTGGACATGGAGGAATTGGGGTGCCCTTGCATTGATGATAACTCATCTCCTTGTCCTCAATGCCTTCTTTGTTTTCCCTTCCCTCATTCCTGCTCATTCTAAGAGTGCTGCTGAGGGTCAAGAGAGCAAGCAAATGCCTGATTGTTGTAACCTCCAGCCTGGCAGAAAACACCTTGGTTTCCCCTCCTGCTATGCCTTGCTAGAGAATCCATCATCAATTCTCTTTGTGGGTTCTTCTCCTCTAATGTGTACAATGCCTCCCTAGTCAACGCTGCTCCCTCTGCACGTTATGGATTGGCTTCTGAATGGGTAGGTCTGGGTGAGGGTGGGATTATCTCTGGCCCTTGCCGTGGCAGTGCAGGGCTGTAGGTATCTGTCTGCAATGAAAGCATACGCTAGTCACTGGCATTCATTTGGCTACTGGTGTTGTCCCCCTGTCCTGCCACCCACTGAAAGTTTGGGATTTCCTTGGGATTGGCACATTCCACTTTTAGGGCTCAGCTAGCTGTGATCGGGATTTTTAGAGCTTGTTGGATTTCCATTGCCCCCAGAAAGGATCTCGTGGTGCACCTCTTTTACAAGGTAGACATTTCACAGCCTAGATTTTGTTCTCCTTACCTGATATGGGACCTTCCTTTTTTTATTAACGACTGTCTCTATGGTCATCTTCGAATCTTTAGATTATCAACCTTTTGTTCAATAAGTATTTGTTCCTGGTGAATTTGGCATCTGAACATAGGTTCCAAGAGGTAGATGCCTTGCCCACTTCTGGCTGATATCTCACATTTTCCCTGCATATGTTGGTCCTGCACACTCCTCTCTTTCAGCCAAAGTACATTTCAGACATTCACATTCATGAAGTCCTAGCACTCACTACCTTTAGAAAATTCACAGGCAGCCCTGACCATCCCCTACCTCATCCTATGGATTTGGACAAGATGGTGAATTTGTACTTGACTAAATCTGGTGGCTCCAGACAATGTGACCACTTGTTTGTCACCTTTTGCCAAGGACAGGCTGAAAGGCTGCCATCAACGGCTACCTTCCATAGATTGGTGAGAATGGTCTTTCCCTGATAGTCTTCTGGTTAGGTCCACCCAGGCTATTTGGCTTCCTGGGCAACCTTCCATAGGTGTCCCATTGGCAGATATTTGTAGTGACGCCAAATGGGCTTCCCCAGAGACTTTGATCTCACAGTATATGTTTTATCTCAGTCTTCTTAGACAGTCTACTGGGTTGGCAGATGTAATTTGTATTGATGACTGAAGTTGTTGACTAAACTATGTTGCACTGGAACTCTGTGATGTGCAATTCACACGTATAATTGCTGTGTTGTCCTCAAACTGTACAGTGTGGGAAGAGGAATCAGGGTGAGGAGGTAATGATTACTATGAGACTGTCTTCTTCCTCCCAGTCCTGGAGCCTCTTGCCCAGCCTGGTGGCAATTGGGAAGTTCGTCTGCTTGAATATTGGGCAGGATGGGGATTCGACAGGTTGGCCCTTATCCCATTCCTGCTTCAGGTAAGGGGCCACACATATGCCAAGCAGAGATCATATTGGGGGAAAAACATTACTGTTGGTTCTGTTTCACGAGTCAGAAGCCTCAATCTGTGGGGACTGGGTAGAGGTGGAGAAGGACTAAATGGAATTAAAGGAAAGTAATCACAACAATGCAAAGGTAAATTGATGATTTTTTTCGCCAGTGCTAACCTTAAAAGGTGTTGTTTTATCTCGTTCATTGTTTCCGCACCGCACCAAACTACATTAGAAACTGAACTGATGTAGCCAAGTACAATTTTCAGGAGGTAAAATATGTTTTTTTCTTCAGACTTCTGCTAAAAGCTGTGTTAGTAATGATGTAAATGTTCAGAGATTGAATCTTCTGTTTCCATCCATCCGCATAACCTTCAGCACATTAGTGCCAACCATGTCAAGGACAGCAGACACAGAAGCACATTCTGTGAAATGTGTTTTCCACTGCATTCCCAATGGTGACAAAACCACACAGCAGGGAAGGGACAGCAGCTCTGTCAGATAATAGTGGAATTCGGGATATATGGAGAAGAAAGTGACAAGAATCTGTAGTAGAAGCGAGCGGAACACCTAAAACTAGTCAAACGTCTGTTTACTTCAAGAGGCTTTTTGGCTTATTTGCCTGGAATTAATGGACCTGGACTGCAGGCTGCGTGGAAGGTGCTACAACACTGCATTAAGAGCTTCACTTTTCTTCTATAGGCGCCCAATTAGATCCCCCCAACACCTCCCTGAAGCCACACTCTCTAGCCACTCTACCTACTGTCTTCAACCTGAAACTATCCCTCTTGTACTGCACCAGTAAATGCCAGTCGCTGTGTCCCTTTCTCATTTTCTGTTTAACCACTATGACTGTCTGATCATGTGCCAGCTGTGTAATGCTCCAAAATCTTTTGTCATGCACCTGCTGGCAGCTCTGCCCAGTCTACTTTATATTAATCTGTACATTCTGTTGATCAAAACAACATTTCTTCCATAAATACAAATACAGTCAGGAGAAAAATTTCACAGTGCATTCCAACCCAGGGATTTAGAGGGTTCAGTGCGACAGCAGCAAACACATAGCCAGTGTATTTATACGTTGCTGCACACTGACATCAATCATATCTTCTGAAAGGGGTAACAAGCAGTGTCACAGATAATAGGCATACGGGACCCAAATTCTCAGAGGCAGCAACAGAGGTTTTAGAATCCTCGCTGTTATTGGAGCCTCTCTGCCATAGACTTTCAAAGCATGCTGTTTCCACATTGTTCCACTGCAGAACTATCATATGGTGAGATTATGAGTGATGGCGCCTATCCAGTGGCAACAATTCATGAACATAGTATCGAGATCAGGCATTCACTTTTGTCAAATAAACCATTCCCCGCCATGTGTTCTGTCTCAGTTTTCAGAGGTGAGAGATCTATTAAGCTCACCTCTGCATACTTCTCTTGCTGAAAGCAGGGGTGGACTGGGAACCAAAAGAGGCCCTGGAAATAATCTTCAAAGCGGCCCCATATTACACATGTTCAGCAAGCCCAACCCTTTTCCTATGAGAACATGTAGAAATACCACACACGAGGCCCAGGGTGCAGAGGCCTACAGGGAAAACTCCAGAGTTCTCTATAGGCCAGTCCGCTCGTGGCAGTATGGACACATTTGCCAGCACTCGGACATCAGCAGAGCTTCCACACACCCTGCTATCGCGATGCTGAGACATCAGGACAGCCCCTCCAAAGTTACCTCTTTCTCCTAAGGCATTGCGCACTTGTATTCCAGTCCTGCGGCATCCATACACCACTCCCTCATCACTGAACTATCGACATTCTGATCCTGGAATGCATCACCCCTGGCTGAGATGTGCAGAGCCCTCGCAGTGCACCTCCGTTCCGACGTGCAATGCGCCCCAATATGATCCTCTATAAAGACTTGCAGGACGCGCAAGAAATAGCTCCGTGCTCAGGCCTTGACACTGCCACTGAAATATATTTACCACCTCGTATAATCAACGGGTAGTTCAAACACATTCCTTTTTCTGGCAGGATAGCTCAGATAATGAAAGCCACTTCTGCGGTTATCTACGTTGCAAACCAATTCTCATGTTCCAATAATGAATGAGCCGAGTTAGCCTTTCATCCTTGGAAGGCCTGGGCAGGCCGCAGAGGGAGCTATCGGAAAAATCCTAGGTGGTATGGAGCGGGTCTCATGATGGTTTTAGATAATAATAGTCTGCTGTTTATATAGGGCTTTCACCAAAACACTTTGGGCCTCATTACGACCCTGGCGGAGTGGGTTTACGCCAGCGGTATTCGCGGCGGACCCTTCCGCCCTACTACGAGTTCCCGTAGCGCCATGGAGCGGTTTCCGCCTGGTTTTTCCGGGCGGAGAAATCCATGGCGCTACGGGACCTTGTTGTTAATTACGCCACCGTATTTTACGGTGGCGTAATTAACGCCTTCCCCACTCCCATTATACCCTATGGGGCAAAAATGGGAATGGGGAAGGGTAAAATGGGGAATGGGGATTTACCGCCCCGCCAAGGTCGGAATGGGGCGGTAAATCCGCCAACCCCCATGGCGGTATCGGCAGCTTTCCGCCGTGCTCCATGGTGCATATTGCACCACGATCTCCGCCAGGGTCGTAATGAGGGCCTTTGAATAGAAAATGTACATAGTTATTACTACTCGTTTGAAAATGGGACTCATGTTATCGATGGCAGAAAGTCATCCTTGCTGTGATTTGAACCTGCCTTCTACAAACCGCAGACATGTGAGCAGCGAGCGTTTAACTTGCTGAGCTTGATGGTGCTCTGAAGGGCTTTGCAATGGAGGGTATCTAAGTGAAGGCGGGTGTGTGGCGGAGGCTGGTTGACTACAATGCAGAGCCTGAGAGGCAGGAGGAAAGCTGGCATGCGCCCTGTCTCCGGCTAGTGCCGATAGCTATAAGCTTGGTGCAAGTAGTGGACTGGAATTGTGGACGAGGTCTGGCGTGTGGCAAGGGCACTGCACAGGCTGGGGTGAGCCTACCTGTGGATTCCAAAGCAGGGGCGTTGCTAGGGGGGGGCTAAGGGGGCTATAGCCCCTGATCTTTTGGTTGTAGCCCCCGATAGAATCTCAGGAGCTACAGCCAAAAGACTAGCTAGCCCCCAGTCCCAACAGTTCCGACATCAGCTTAGCCCCGGGTCTTTTCCAGACCTCGCAACTCCCCTGTTCCAAAGCAAATGGTTGGAGGAGCAGATAACTTGGCATGGTGTGAGTGTGCCCTTGACATGGAACGGGGTCACATGGAAAGGGGTTCTAGAGCCTTGAAGTAACAACTGAGTTGGTCCTCTTTCGGGATGTTTGAAACAATGTTCCTTGGTGCTTGACTCTTCAGGGAAGTCGGATGGAGGTCAACCATATTGGTTGTGGGCGAAATGAATGAACTCTTTAGTTGAGGCCAGTGATAACAGGCTGTGCAGAAAAACATGAATGTGTTTGGATTTTGGGAACTAAGTATTTTCTAAGCAACTAGTAGCATTGTCCCCTTTCTTTAATTCAACCCTTTCAGTATATACACAATTGATTATTTATAATGCAGTTAATACCAAATAGGTTTCTAAGCGCAGACCCGGGATTCGTAACTGCTCTGTGCCATCTTGCTTCCAAGATGAGTGCGTTGGCACTGAGCTATACTACCCGAGCCATTACTTCTTCCAGTGAAGGCTGTGAGTCTTACCATAATCTTTAATTAATTTGCTGACTACTAGTGTGAAGCATTAGTTGGCATCAGAGACTTAATCGCGAAATTGCTGGAAGCTACAGTTTGCTGCTATCATTCTGGAGGCTGCCGGGTATTCATCAGTCATCTCTCCAGAAATCTATCCCCATGTGTAAAATGTGTACCTTCCCAGTATGACACTCTACTTGTGGCGAAAATGCTTTTTCATGCTTGCAACTAGTTCTTTGCATGCCTTCATCCTTTCCCATTCTCCTTTTTGATCAGGTAGTAGGTGCATGTGTACTTCTTGGTCTTTGGGCCTCATTATGAGTCAGGCGTTAAGGGGTAACGGCGCCGTAAATGGCGCCGACCCTTAACGCCTGATTACAAGGTCCCTTAGCGCCATGGTGATTTTAACGCCTGCTTTTTGCAGGCGTTAAAATCCATGGCGCTAAGGGACCATGGTGCTAATTACGCCACCGTAATTTACGGTGGCGTAATTAGCGCCTTCCCCACTCCCATTATGCCCTATGGGGCAAAAATGGGAATGGGGAAGGGTAAAATGGGAAATGGGGATTTACCGCCCCACTCACCTTGGAATGGGGCGGTAAATCCACCAACCACCATGGCGTAAACGTAGTTTACGTCATGGTGGTAAGGGTACGACCCAGGCGGTAACTTACCGCCTGGGTCGTAATGAGGCCCTTTGTATCCTAAACAGAGCAGGAAGATTGCCCTTCTCTTACCCACTGAGAAACGTACACCCTTAGTGGTCTCAACATAAGTATCATACTTTTCCTTCCATCTTTTCCAGGGAATGCCGACTTTTGAAGGAATTTTGGGGGTGGGACCGATTGACACTGATGTTTTTTGCAGCGGAGATGACAGTGTTTTAATAGAAGATTGGTTGATTTAGGTCAGTGTTTTATGGTGGTGTACCCTTATTTCCGAAGCTCTTTTAATTATTAGTGTTCTTTTGTTCACACATCCGTAGGGTTCTCTTTATTTTTCATTGAAGACGAAGGTATAACTTTCACTCTCCTCAATGCGGCCGGCTAGCGTCCTGTTACCAAGAGACATTAACTAGTACATTGAGAGAGACACAACGCGACGGGGAAATCAAACTAAGGGCAAACACCCATTAAGCTGCAAATGATATCACTAAAGCAGTATTAATGGAGACGGCTTCAGAAAAAAGAGAAGAGGAAGTTGAGAGGGGACGTGCGGGCCAATCATAACATCATGAGTGACAATAGAGGCATGCAGGTGGGGGCAAGGGAGGGTGCAGGGGCAGCAAGGGATGGCAGCGACAGTAAGTACAGCAAGGGTAATGAATAAGACGTTATGGGGCTCACAGTGATAGGAGCATGGGTCAGAGTGACAGCATGTGGCCGAATGAATTTAACAGTACCAGTGAACAGAGGGGGGCCTAATGGCATTACAGCTGATGGTGGGGGCACCCAATGACGGAAAGTGGTTTAAGTGAAAAGGGGAAAATGGGGGGTGGCAGCGAATGGGGTAAAAGTACAACGGACTATACATTGGCTGGTGCCACATGCAGCAGGAGGCCAGAACGACACCGGGGAAGTGTGTTTCGTGAGTGGGCGTCGGAGGGAGGAATCAAGATACAGCAGTGGACCAGAAGGTCTGCAGTGTGGACAGACAGTGGGGTGACCCTTCAGCCAGTGGCGGGGGTTAGTTACTGTGAGAGAATGCGGTCTGGCGATGGGATAGGGATCTCGTAGTCCACAGTAGTTCACAGTGACATCACAGGCTACCTCGGAAAGAGTATGGCGTCCCAGTGGCAGCAAATGAGCCATGTGACAGCAAGCGGGTCGCTGGAGCAGCCAGGCATCTGTGTGACAGCAGGTGGTCTCAATGACCTGTGGGGTTCCCTTTGTAGTAAGGGCGTCTCTCGATAGCCCTGTGTCCCAGTGACAGCAGAGGAGTCTGGTGAGAGTGGACACCCCAAGTGACTGCAGAGTATTAATTGCAGTTTCCCCCAGTGTCTGCATTTGAAAGCAGCTAATCTGTGTAAAAGCTAAGAAGTAGCAAAACCAAGGGGCTTGGCGGCCATCATAAAATGCACTCACCTGCAGCGGATCTCTCGGCTTCTGGTGAAATGTTGTGTCTGAGCCCTTTATTTAGCGCTGACTCCCCCACGCCTACTTTTGACCCCTGTGCCCATCTTTGTCCCCTCACAGCGATAAGGAGCTGGCGCCGAGTCTTGGAAAAAAAGAAACAAAAGCCCTGTGTTTTGAATCTGTTTGGTTACTTGTCTATCGGGTCACGCGTGTTCCAGACTCAGCCATGGGTGCGTTCATGCTTGTTAGTGCATAGCCAATTTATTGCATGCCACCGTGTTTCAGTCCTGGTGAGTGTTTTGTGCGTAAGGTGCTCGGCTGGATGACAGTACTGCCTGAGCAGTCTCTCACAGTCAGCGATGACCATGCTCACTTCATCTATTAGTAGCATTTTCATTTGTTTCAATACTCTACGTAATTCCATTGCAGCTTCTGCAGAATGTTTGTAGTAGCCTAATTTATTTTGATGCTCTACTGGAAGCAGTAGTAATCGGTGTAAAGTCACACCGCCTATGTTGTAGGCAGCTAAACCTGTGGGGGCTGTTACAACAGCTGACAGTTTGTTGTTTGTCAATTGTTGAAGGAATTTGCTGATAACTTTGATTAAGAATGATTCCCTGATCCAGCTTCACCACTGACGTACAGCAGTATAGGTTTGTAATTTTGGCATGTACATTCTTTATTTTCGTGTTGTACACCATGTACAATTTGTTTTGTTACATCTTCAAAAATGGTGCGCTGATCGTTGTTAAGTTTTGCTTGTTGTACAGTTAAGTCTTCTGTATCTTCTTGCTACTGATACATGGTGTTTTCTACTTCTGCCATAGCAACTTCAGCCTCCTTTGCTATTAGTGGTTCTCCTAATGGTTCTTGACTTCCTGTCACAGAAGGTTGACTACTGTCGGAAGAGTCTTTATCTAGTTGGGCCTGAATTTCTTCTTCCTGTTGCTGCTCATTGTGTAACATTGTTTTGTACTGCATAAAGTTGACATCGGTGATTGTGCTTTCATTTGCTTTGAAAGCATCTTCATAGCACTCATAATTATCTAGTATGTCTTCCTCTTTTCTCCATGGTTTGAAAAGTTGTAACAGAGACATGTAACATAGTTCTTTTTGTTGAGGAGTTTTTAATGACAATTTCACATGATTAATTAAGCTTTGTTTGTTAAGTTTCACTAAGCTCCCTTCACAATCGGTCACTCTATATCTACATTTGCTTTCATCAGGTTTTACATTATTTTTGTATGCACAATTTTGACCTATGTGGTATAGACACATGCTTTCCAGAGTGGTACTCCTGTTCGGATAGTATGTGTCCAGTAAACATTTTTTTAGAATGTCTTGGCTGTTGGTATCATTTCTCATTTCTGGCAATTGTTTCTATGTCCTCGTATGATTTTAGCACTCTTTTTCTAGATTTTGCAGGACCAAGACTGAGCCATACTATGTTGTCTGATTTTCCACACAAAGCAGTGCCGGTTAAACGATCTGCTGCTTCATAGGCCCCACATTCTCTATGAGAGAGCATTTTTATGCCTAGGCTGTACAATTTCTGTGATAATGTTTTGTCTGATGCTAGGTTATCCCAGAGGTCTTGAAGCTCTGTTTTTTCTGCTTTTGTTAAGTAGGCTGTAACATGTCGTGCAACAGAAGTTGAATTGTCTGCAATGTACTGCACATCTATGTTTGCATTCCATAATAGGGCAATGATAGGTCAATAGGGCAATAGGTCCAACAAAGCAAATCCAAGGGAAAAAAAAATATATGAAATCCATTGCGCCATGGTGAAATAAAAATAAAAATGAGAAACAGCCACTGTTCAACTATATACAAATCACGAATCCAAGGTCCATGAGCCCAACAAATGAAATGAGACCTACAAAAAACCCTACCTAATAATGAACTATATACAAAAATGTGGTGCATTGTCCAAGCGGCCCAAAATAAACAAAAACAGAAAGGAAACCTAACACTAACTATTTACAATGGCAGCGGGCTAGTCCGACAGCTCACTTTTTGATGTCCCGGGCCAGGGCATCATCGAACTCCTGCTCAATGTCCTGGAGGCGGTCCTCTTCCATGGCCCCGAGGGTTCCCAGGGACGACGACATGTTCACCTTCAACTCCCTGTGAATTGCCTCGAGGTACTCGGCCCGCCTCAGGGCCCTCCGCATGGAGTTCTCCACCCTGACCATTGTGAGCCATGCCTCTTCCGCCCGCTGCCGCTCCGCATCATTGGGTGGCCCAACCGCTGCCACATGGAGGACACTTGAAATCCGGGGTCCTCCTGCCCTGTGGGCAATGCCTGCCACTCCGATGTTGAAAGTCCCGAGCCATCATTGCTCCCACCATGTTTCTGCTGCTGTGCCTGTGCCTGCGCCCCGGCTCTTGCTGCCTGCATGTCCTCCTCCGGCTGGGATGCAGTTGTCGTGGTGGCCACCCCTGCTGGATGTCCGACTCCCGACTGTGGCAGGGATGTGTCATCCACCAGCCTGGCTGCTGGGTCAGGGGCAGCTCCACAGGGTACCCAGGTGATACATGGGTGGGAAGATGGCATGGAGGGCGACTGGCGCGTAGGGGGTTCAGGTGAGGAGGAGGTCGCAAGAAGGTCCAGCACATGGAGGAATCCAGCACCGGTGACCCGTCTCAGTAGGTCAACATGGTCAAAGAGGCATGCGAGACGACGTGCAGTCTCACCACGAAAAGACTGCAGGTCACCTTGCATGCCCCGTTGACGCAACACTATCCCACTCAGGACAGGCTCAACACGGTCCCGGATAGCCACGTCTGCAGGGAGAGGAAGGTCAGTTGTTGTGCACTCATCCCCTCCCTGAAAACGAGTCTGGGCGTAGGCATCCCTGCTGGTGCCAGATGATGCAGTGACAGGATCAGGGACAGGATTACACACAGGCACCTCCACGGCTGCCTGTGCTGCCTCCTGCCCCTGCCCCTGCACTGCACCACTAGCACCAGTGGAATCCCCACCTCCAGACCCTGTGTGTGTCGCTTCCACGGCCTCCTCCTCCACCAAACCCTCCACCAACCTGGATGACTCCGTGCCATCTTCCTCCGTTGGACCCTGTGGGGTCTCAGCTGCCCCTTCTGCTGCCAAGGAGTCCACCTCCGACTTCTGCCTCTTGGACCTACCCTAGGCAGCTGCGGCCTGTGACGCGGCACCAGACTCCTCACTCCCTGACGAGATGACAATCTGGGAGGGGAGCCAGGCCTTGCGTCTCCGGCTGGTGGTGCGATCCCTGCCGCTGCGCTTCACAGCACCCTCTCCGCCCTCTTCATCAGTTGACGCTGCAGACAGGGAGAGATAAAACACAGACATCAGGGCACTGTACAATGGACTGATACACACATGACAGTTGCAGATGAGTGGCACTGTCAAACTTCAGACATGGCATCACACTCCACGACACACATGTAATTTCAACTCACACACATGAGCATTTCCACAGCAATATTGCACCAGACAGCAACATCCATACACATACAACAGCATGAACAGCCGAAGGTGAGCCTGACATCACATGAAACACAGGGAGTGCACTAGACATGCACACATGCCACCACACTTACATACATGTCTACATCTCCTTCAACTGTCGCAGTGATGCGGTCGCCATACATGTCACATCTGGCATTCAGCCTTCTAGATATCAGTGTCACGTGCATCCATGTTGCATCACAGTTGCACACTTGTCAAATACACACACATGCACATGTACATTTTGAAGATACATGCAGCAGGAACCAAAATCCATGTGTGACACCACAACCATGCCAACGTACATACACAGAAATTCAAACATGTGTGCTACCACACCTGCATTTGCACAGCATGCTTACCAACACATACACAATTGATGTGTCTCGCACCTAAGAGGACTCACATGTGGCAGCCTCACGCCCCTGTTCATACACATCCCTACATGGCCCAACGAAAACACATGTGCAACCTGCACACTACTGGCACACCACCACACGCACAGCGTCCAATCAGTATGCATGTACACTTACCACTCGACTCCAGATGGGTCTGCCTCTCAAGGACCTAAACGTGGGGCGCTGGGCATATGTGTTCCAGGACCCTCATCTGGTGGTCGGACAGGTGGCCCCGGCGCCCCTTGGCATCCGCTGCCTTCAAGAGGCGCCGGGCCTTGTTGAGGGTCCTGGACCTGAAGTCCTCCCAGCGCTTCTTGACATGTTGTAAGTCGCGGACTGCCACCCCCTCCACATTGATGGCAGTCACGATGTCCATCCAGATCCTGGTTCGTCCTTCATTGTCGGCGCGCAAACTTCCAAAGAGGGCATCATACTGCCCCAGGATTTGCTCCACCAGGACACCAACTTCCCT